>NC_045542.1:82851893-83601893 GCF_009769535.1 Thamnophis elegans
AGAGAATATAAGCATAGAACAAAAACAGGATGTAACCACATAGAGAGACCTTCTCACCATAGAAAGAGGTGTACTACAGTTCAAACCTTTGAATGTATTAAAAGAGGAAAGGGTAAGTCAAACCTGGTTTCAGTATGGATAGCTGCAGGCCAAATGGGAAAAAGACCAGAAAATTGGTATTATGCAAAATGAGGATAATTTAGTAAAACAAATTAGGGACCAGAGTCAAATGCATATAAAAGGTTATATAATATATTGATAGAAATAGATTCTGAAACAGAGCTAGTTAAAGACTGTATGATAAAATGGGCACAAAATTTTGAAGAACCAATAATGATGGAAACATGGGAAAAAATATGGGTAAGATATGTAAAATTTACGCAAGCCCAAAACTTGAGAGATAATTTTTACATGATGTTTTATAGATGGCATTTAGATCCTAAAAAATTAGCTTGTATGTACCCGAACTTACAACCTAAATGCTGGAGATGTGATTGTGCTGATGCTACGTATTATCATATATGGTGGACTTGTAAAAAAGTCAAAGCATTTTGGATAAAAATATGGTGGATTATTCAAAATATTCTTAAAAAGAGGATAAAGTTTACTCCTCAGTTATTCTTGTTAGGTATAATTACAGATTGTACAGTTATAGAGACTAATTTGATTCTGAACTTAACAATGGCAGCAATATTGTTGGTGGCGCAGTACTGGAAGAAGGAAGAATTGCCTACTATTCAAGAATGGACGTTAAAAGTAACAAACTTAGCAGAGTTGGCTAAAATATCAGCATACCTCAAGGACCATTCAGATGAGAAATACAAGCTGGAATGGAGAAGATGGATTGATTATATTCAAAATAAATATGGGACTAAGAAATTTCAGTTAGCTTATGAATGAATGAACAAGGAATGTTACAACTTATCTAAGTTAGCTTTACAAAAGGGGAGTTAAAATACAAGTGAAGGGACGATGCTAAAGTTAGTTAGTTTATTTTAGTGTATGATTGCTAAATGTTTATACCCTGTATTTGCTCTGGGAGGTTGTGGGGGGGAGGGGGGAGGGGATGTGGGATTGGGAGGGAGGGAGGGAAGGGGAAAGGTATATCTTTTGGGGGGGGGAATCTGTTTAAATATTGAGGTTTGCTATTTGTGTTTCTAAGATTGATTTTCATTTTGTAAATTGAGATTTCCTACTTAACCCTTTAGATTAAATAAAACAGGCACATTTTTCTACTGATAGCTCCTTGTCTGATGTTTACTTATAAATAAACACTACTCAGCAACAAAAGTTTATTATATAAACTTTATTTATATTTTATTATACACACTTTATTACATAGAATATAATTTGCAAGCTCAGCTGGTTCTATTGCTTCCTGCTAATTATTGTAACACATTTATCCTATATACTATAAACTGCAGGAACTGCAGGAAAATACTGAAAGGTTGTATTGCTATCAAGTCAGTGACTGCTAATCTAGTAGATCTTCAAAATACACATTTTCACACTTTCTTCAACATTTGAATTTCTGGATTCTGCTGAAGTTTTTAATACATGTATTGCCATCACAGAGTACAGGAAAAATGTCACATATTTTTGTTTTTTATGATGTAAACCACCCAGAGTCACTTCATGAAATGGACAGCATATAAATTTAAGAAATAAAAAATTATAGACTCGGTTAAAGTTATTTCTGCTTAGATTGGGTACAGATCTCACTGTATCAATTCAAATTACAATTCTACCTGAATCTATTAATTGCATATTTCTAAACTGATGATTTGATATAATCTCGAATAAGTAAATCAAATAAAATCTAATATACCTGCCAAGATTAAAAAGTTGTGAAGATCAGCCGTCAGTTTTTCAATACAGGATTTCTCAGGCCAACTACTATTTGAGCCCTTTGGAAAGGTCAAACAAAATCACCAAAACCTTTCATGAGGTGGATAGAAGTAGATGCAGAGCATAAAAAGATTATTCCTGAAAAAAATCAATAGCTGATTTTCTGCAGTGAATTTTTATTCTAATCTGCCCATCACTCTGATGTTCTGTATGGCAGAATTTAGGAGACACCTTCTTGGAAACATTTCAAATCCCATTGCAGATCCCGAGTCTCAGTTTGAGAAATGCTGACTCAGTAACTCCCCATATGTTGTTTGCAAGGAAACACATCTGAGAAATACATCTGTCTCTTGGAATCCATGAATTGCAGAACTAAAATGTGTTTTTTTCAGAGTCAATGGTCAACTATGGGGAACTCCCAGCCTTCTGATTACTCAAGATTTCCATTCTCACATTTTTTTTAAAAAGTGCTTGGGAGAGCTAGTTTTATTTATTTATATGCCACCCAACCTTGCTATCCAAAGTGGCTCATGATTTATAATATTCACCAGAAAACTAATGGCCAATCATAATTCACCAACCTTTCTAGAGATGCCTCAGTTTTATTTTTTTAAACATGTTTAAATAAAACCTGGATTTTTGGTGGCTTCCAAAACAAAACACGCTGTGAAAACAAGAATTAAAAAGAAAAAACTTATAAAGCCCCAGATGCAACACAGAGACTACTACTATTTGGTGCTCAACAAGAAGAGCTTTTTCCTAATACTTGTTTCACTCACAGAATTTAAAAAAACACATTTCTACCCCTTAAAGAAAACATAATTATTAGATTTATTTTCATTGTGAGAATCTGTTAAACCACTTTCTATACTCTGTAACTGAGCCTTTAATTAACTGAGCCTGAACTACCAGAACTAAGCCCCATTTAAGTTAATTTAAAACTATAGTTCCAGCTAGAAAAATGAAATATCTCATCTACAGCAATACTCCCCGCTCATTTCCGTTTGAAACAAAAATGTTCCTACAATGTCAGAGGATTCATGTAAAGTAATTATTAGGCAGTAATGCAGTGTTTATTGTTGCATTGTCATTCTAATTTAAAAAGTCCCCACAGAGGATCTTCAAAGTTTTACTATCACTTTAAAATGACTTGAGATATGCCTAGAACAGGGGTGTCAAACTGGCAGCCCTTAGGGTGGATGGGTCATGTGTAGACCACACCAGAGGTGGGTACCTCTCAGTATGGTACGGTACTCCAGAAGAGGTAGTGAAAATCTGGTGGTCCAGACCAGTCCAGTAGCAATGGCAGCCAGGCCACGCCCCTGTACCTGCAAAAGAAAGAAACAGCCAAGGAAGGAAGAGGAGTGGAGGCCTCGGCTGTTGGAAGAAGCACCCATGCTTCATTCTCTTTGAGAGCTGCCTTGCTTGCCATGGGGAGAAATCAGGGGGAGAGAGGGAGGAGAAAGCCAAGCTTCTGCTATGGACAGCCTTTTCCTCCCTCCCTCCCCCTGACTTCTCCATGGCGGTGCTCGTGGAGGAAGGAGGCAGGGATGCCGGCTGACACTTGCTTCCCTTACTGCTTGCCACCATCACCCCTGCGGAATGGACTGTTACCGCCCTCTCCCCACTGGCTGCAGCCCCACCTGCCCTGCTTAGCTGGGTGGCTGGCCCGGAAAGCAGCGAGAGGGCGAGCGCCAGCCAGCATCCCTGCCTCCTTCCTCTGAGAGCCGTGGCAGCAGGGAAACAGAGGCTTCTTTGCCAGCCTCCCAGCTGATCTGTCCCATCCAGCCCCCCTTACACATACATCTTGCATCACAGCAAGTGCATCACAGCAAGTGTGTGTGTGTGTGTGTGTGTGTGTGTGTGTGTGTGTGTGTGGTCCAGGGGTGGTTTCAAATTTTTTTACTACTGGTTCTGTGGATGTGGCTAGGTGGAGGGGCATGTGACTGCATGTGCATGAGTGACGTCAAGTAGGCCATGCCCACTCAGTCACATGCCCCCCACTTAGCCATGTCCATAGAACTGGTAGAAAAAAAGTTTGAAACCCACCCCTGGACCACACCCACTCCAACTCCATGAAGAGAAAAAAGTAATATTTCACATGACAGAAATGAGACATGGTGAGTTTGACACCCGGGGCCTAGAACAAGGATAGCAAAAGGGAAATATGCATCAGTGAAGAACATGCTGTCTGCAACAAATCAGCAAGAATTTCACGCTCTTTATGATTTTAACACTAGCAAACAGGCACAATCAAGAACAAAGAAGATTGGAAGATGTGAAGAAACCTGGCCCATAAAATTGGCAAGAATTGGACACAATTGAATGGATAACATCATCATTATCATCATGCACAACAAGAATTGAGTGCAAGCTTAAGCTCTCTGACCATTTTTTTTTTAAGTTTATGTGCCCGGCTGAATCACTTTTTGTTTTCTGACTAAAGACAATAAACCTCAGAATTCCAATGAAAAAGTAAAATAGAACCCACAAGCCTAAGCCACAACTCTGCCTCAGGACAAAATTCCCAGCTTTCTATTGTGTCTGTACAAAGAAGGTTTCTAATGCTGAAGAAACTTATTTTCTCATTACAGCAATCAATGAGTCATGGAAACTTTACATGTCATAACACACTGATTTCCTAACTGAGGAATCCATTTTTTCCCCTGCAAAATTCTACAGTTCCTCAGAATACAACGGAAAACATCATCACAAACAATTAGAACAAAAGAAGTATCCACATAGTGTGAAATTATTCTGTAAAGCTGCTGGCCATTAAGAAGAAGTAGGAGGAGGAAGGACTCCCATCAATAGACACCAGCTGTCTTCTAGCTCCAGAAGAAATTCTTCCAGCTGTCTTCTTAATCTTCCCTCTCAAGCAGCAGAAGAGCTGGATGTGAATTAGCTCAGTTGTTGAAGATCTGCCCAAGACTAATGAGGTAGAGGTGGGTTCCAGTGGTGGGTTTCAAAAATTGTTCGAACCTACTCTGTGGGTGTGGCCTCCTTTGTGGGAGTGGTTTGCCGCCCATGTGACCGGATGGGAGTGACTTGCCTCCCATGTGACCGGATATGAAGATGCCGACGACACTTGTCAGAACCACCTTAAATTACCTCACACACAGCACTGGCATGCATAATAGGATGTAAACTTGTTTTTCAAAACGAGTCTTTGGTTTGCGTTAAAACAACTTCAACACACACCATGTTCTGATTGCGCCACAAACGCAGTAGTCATCCGTACCTTTCACAGAGGCACTGAGTTTTATAAATATGAGCATGATAGTGTAGAATAATCATATCCAAGGACCGGTGGTGGGTTTCAAAAAAGTTTGGAACCTCTTCTGTAGGTGTGGCCTGCTTTCCGGGTCCACTGGTGGAACCTCTTCTATCCGGTTCGGTAGATTTGATGAACCGGTTCTACCGAATAGGTGCGAACTGGTAGGAACCCACCTCTGTGTGGGTTCCTACTGGTTTGGACAGGTTCGGCGAGTAGGCAGTAACTTGGCTGGCCACACCCCTGAACAGGTTCTATCGGTAGAGCCGTAGGTGCCACCATCTTGTTTTTTTTAACTTTTTGCGCATGTGCAGAAGCAGTTTTTTACTTCTGTGCGTGTATGTAGTGCGCATCAAGCACATGCACACACAAAGCACATGTCTGCAAAAAGTATATCCCTTAGCGAACCGGCAGTAACAGAAGCCGGTAATGGGTTGTGGAATGCACAATGTAGCACTGATCCCAGATGGATGCAGCTTTTGGGTCTGTGAGAAGCTCAATTAAATGAATGTTACATTTAGTGGTCTATGTTTCAGGTTTATATATTTTTAATGCAAAGGTATCTATGAGAACAAGAATCTTGGGAGGGTAGAGAAACTACAATTAAGGGGCTGACAAGATATCTGAGCAGGCAAAATTCATCTGTTATGACTCTTAACCCAAAGTTTTCTTCTGAAATTGTTAATTGCCTTGAAAGAAAAGTATGTTTCAGCACTAACTGACTAACAAAACTACCACTATTAAAACAAACCAATATGTGTGCATTACACAAGCCATGCTATTAATATTACATTTGAAGATTAATAGAATTTCCTTTGAAATGATTCATCAAGGAACTTTAAATAATATTTTTAAAAAGCCAGTTATCATGTCATGTCAGGACAGAAAAACTTCCCAAATTATGCATACTTGGCTTCCTGGTTAGTTTCATTGGTGAATCTTCAGGAGTAAACTGCAGATTTGCCAGCTCTCTCAGATTCCAGGGAAGATGCAGCATAGATAAGAAATTGTATCTATATTCCCAGATGTTGTGAAGTTCAGAACCATAATTCAGTTTCTGACCTCTACTAAAAATAACCTCAGTTTGTGGGAACATGATCACACATACATTGAAATGTAACCAGAGATCCAGATGTAGCTCCCATGGCAGCATTTATGTGCCTATGGGCTCAACAGCAAGACATGAAAACCACATGTCAAAGTTATCATTTAGAGAACATTCAAATATATAAATATTCAAATATATAAATATGAGCAAACGAATAGGAGCAGAGAATTTTTACAAGGTTAGAGATCTAACCATGTATGAGAAGTGATTCCCTTCTTAATAGCAATAGCACTTAGGCTTATATATTGCTTCACTGTGCTTTACAGCCCTCTCTAAGTGGTTTAAAGAATCAGCATATTGTCCGCAACAATCTGGGTCTTCATTTTACTGACCTCAGACTGATGGAAGCCTGAGTTAACTTTGAGCCTCATGAGAATTGAACTGCTGGCAGTCAGCAGAATTAGCCTTCAATACTGCATTCTAACCACTGCACCATCATGGCTCTTAAGCTGCATTGCACTAAAGAACCAGTCAATGCTTTGTAACCAAAGTGGTTACAAAGGAAACAAGTTCCACCATCTTTTTAGATATTTATTACTGTCAGGACTATTACGAGTATTTTTAAGAACACGGTATATCCACATAATTTTAAATCAGAAAAATATCTTCAATACTGCATCAACCATCAACAAGCTCTCATGAAAATCTTGAAAACTATAGAACAGTGATGGCGAACCTTTTTGGCACCGAGTGCCCAAACTGGAATGTGCGTGCATGTGTGTGTGTGTGTGCACCCAGGAGTGCCTAAAACCCAAAAACCCGCTGGCTGGAAGGCGCATGCCTGTTTTTCAGCCATTCTGAACCCTGACTGCTCTTTAGAAGGCAAGATCCTGAAGATGAAACTTATATACTTTGGCCACCTAATGAGAAGGAAAGACTCACTGGAGAAGATCCTAAAGCTGGGAATGATTGAGGATTTTGGCTTGTTTTGAGGGTGTTTTCAGGCCATTTTGACCCCCAAAATGCCCTGAAAATGCCCTAAAAAAACCACCCCAGAAAACGGCCTGTAAACACCCAGAAAAATGCCCTGAAAAATGGCCTGAAAATGGCCCCCAAACAGCCTGGAAAATAGCCCAGAAAATGGCCTGAAAACAGCATGAAAAATAACCTGTTTTGGGGGCTGTTTTCCAGCACCTGTGAAGACCAGCTGGCAACTGTTCGTGTGCCCACAGAGAGGGCTGTGTGTGCCACCCCTGGCATGCGTGCCATAGGTTCACCATTACAGCTATAGAATGAAGATTTGGGCTCTGCAGCTAAAAGTCAGATTGAATGTCTGCATGGAGAAGTGGGGAGGACAGCTCACGCTTCCAACCATCAAGAAGCCTGCAAAAGGCACCTGAAGACATGGGCAAGTGAGGCCAATTTAAGGGTATTGTTTTGTTTCATTTTTTTTGATTCTAAAAATGAGAACATCCATTAAAAAGATAAACTGCCCCTCTTTGTATACTCACTCCCACCTCCAATAGGATGGAAACACAATGGGACTGATTTGAAGCTATTTTTGAGAGTTTGGGAACATTGATGGAAAAATGATTTAATTCTACAGAAAACATATCCCCTCATGATAGCGAACCTATGGCATGTGTGCCACAGGTGGCAGGTGGAGCCATTTCTGAGGGCACACGAGGCGTTGCCCTGTCAGCTCCAGTGCGCATGGGCTTGATTTTTGGCTGGTTTTCGCCCTCTGGAAGCTTCCCTGAAGCCTCGGAAAGCAAAAAACCACCCAATGGACAACCCGGAAGTCGGAAACCAGATGTCCTCCTGGGGGGGAGGCTCTATTCACCCTCCCCAGGCACGGGGCAGCGGGGGGGTGTGCCACACGCATATGCGCAGAGGGCGCGGTATGGGGGGCATTAAATTATGGGGTTGGGCACGCAAGCACACGCGATAGCACGCACGTGAGTCCTTTTGGCATCCAAGGCGAAAAAGGTTTGCCATCACTGATATATTCTTTTCCTTCTTAATTCTACAGAAAAGGGAAAGAGAGAGAAAGAGGGGAAAATAACCCTTCCCCAAAGACTGGTTTTACGTTTTCGTGGGGAAATGTAAGAGTGGGTATAAAAAGGAATATGAGGGTGGAGGGCTTTGAGGATTTCCCCATATATAGCAGAAAAACCCAGAGGAATCGATCTCAGAGTTTAGTTATCCAGACTATATTATAAAAATAATTCATAAATATGAATTTATCCTTTGAAAATGGCATTAGGTTAATTTAAATTTTCTGGGATTCCCTGGTTAGATTGTAATACATTTATTCGTAATAGCATTTCTGATAGCAATGGCCACTTAGTTATTGATATTGGTGAAAATTATTTTGAAAAATTAAAAAAGAAATACTTAGCAATTGTTGGTAATTAATTCTAAGTAAGTTCATTGTTTAGTGTTATAAAGACCTAAACTGTTGTTCTATAAAAAATTCATTTTCCCCCATTACTCAGTATATTTACTATTACAAAACACTCAAAAATAGAAGTAGATCTTTCTTTGGAACAATGATTTCTCAAAATAGGAGAAATAGCATGACCTGAAAAATGAATATAACAACGAAGAGAAGCAAAATTAGAGAATATAAGGGGCCCTGAGATCATCTAACCCAGTGTTTCTCAACCTTGGCGACTTTCAGTCCTGTGGACTTCAACTCCCAGATTTCCCCAGCCAACTGGCTGGGGGATTCTGGGAGTTGAAGTCCACAGGACTTAAAGTCACCAAGGTTGAGAAACACTGATAACCAAACCCCATGCTCAGTGTAGAAACCCCACTATGCCATCCCTAAGAAGCTCTGCTTAAACATTTTGATCAAAGAGACCCCACCTTTCCTAGAGTTAGCTTCTTGTTTCAACAGCTGTTATTACTAGAATTTGTTTTTCAAATCAGGTCTCCCCTTAACTTGACAAGTTGCATTTTTTTAATGTTTACTTTTATACCCTGGGTTCATTGCTTTTCTTTATCGCAAATTCCTTTAAGTTGGGTGATCTATCATTTTACCAATAAACAAGAAAGTACAATAAAAATAAATCATAGGAATATGTACACATACTTCCCTATTATTAATCCAATACCTCCACATGTACAGGTAGTCCTCAACTTACAAACCCAATTGGGACTGCAACGTCCATCACTAAGCAATGTGGTCATTAAGTAAGTCATCAGCTGACCCTGCCTGAGTTTACAACCTTTGCCATTTCCCGGAAACCAATTGGTCGCAAATGGTAACAGTTGCCAAGGGTCCAAATTGGGATCGTATGACTTCAGGGATGCTGCAATGGTTATAGGTATGAGGGCTGGTCATAAGTCATTTTTTCAATGCCATTGTAATTTTGAACAGTTGCTAAATGAACTGTAATTACTAATATTCAGTTATTTTTTAAAGGGTTAACAATTTAATTCTCAACTCTAGTCATACAATGTGACAGGCATTGTATGCTATTAAGTTTTATTGTACAGACAAGAAAAAATATATTTTGAGTCTAAATAATGCTATGATATAAAAGAACATTTTAAAACCTTGGTTTTGCAGGTGCTTAAAACTCCACCCCTGTATCAAATAAATGATAGATATTAATAAATAACTATCTTTTATTTTATTTATCTATAATAAATAAAATATATACCCCCGATAGAATAAATTAATGTTAGTAATTAGAAATGTTAGTAATTAGAAATCTAAAGCTAAGTTAGAAATATTTTTTATCCTTGAATCTCTTTCAGATCTGCATTTTTATATATATATATATATATATATATATATATATATATATATATATATATATATATATATATATATATATATATATATATATATATTTGTCCTTTTTTTTGTCCTTTATTTTTTCCAAGAAAATATGGTTACCATATTTATACAGGTTGTCCTTGACTTACGACCAGAATTGAGCGCAAAATTTCTGTTGTTAAGTGAGACATTTATTAAGTGAGTTTTGCTCTAATTTATTACTTTTCTTGCCATAGTTGGTAAGTGAAATATTGCAGTTGATAAGCCAGTAACCCGGTTGTTAAGTGAATCTGGCTTCCCCATTGACTTTGCTTGTCAGAGGGTCACAAAAAGTGATCACATGACCTTGGGACACAGCAACAATCATAAACAAGAACCAGTTATCAAGCAGCTGAATTTTGATCACAAGATCATGGGGATGCTGCAAAGGTTGCAATGGTGAAAAACAGTCATAAGTCATCTTTTCTACTGCCATTATAGCTTTGAACAGTCACTAAACAGACTGTTGTAAGTCAAGGACTATCTGTATACAACCATTTTCTCTTCTAATACTTGTTCCTCACAACAAACTGCCTTCTACTTGCTGTCTGCCCATCAGCTGTTGCATAGTAGTATTGCTAACACTTTATAAAACCCTAATAAGACCACACCTGGAACACTGCAACCAATTCTGGTTACCATACTACAAAAAAAGATGTTGAGACTTTGGAAAAAGTTCAGGGAAGAGCAACGAAGATGATCAAGGCCTGGATACCAAAGCATACGAAGAACGGCTGCAGGATTTGGGTTTGGCTAGAATTAGGGGCGAGATGATAACAGTATTCCACTACTTGAGGGGCTGCCACAAAGAAGAGGGGGTCAAATTATTCTCCAAAGCACCGGATGGCAGGACAAGAAACAATGGTTGGAAACTAATCAGAGAGAGAAGCATCCTGGAATTAAGGAGAAACTTCCTAATAGTGATGACAATTAATCAGTGGAACAGCTGGCCTTCAGAAATTGTGGGTGCTCCATCACTGGACGTTTTTAAGAAGAGTCTAGACCAGTGATTTTTGTTGTCACGTGCCGAAAGCTCATGCCACATGATGGACAGCGCGTGCGCGTGTGCCCACACCCATAATGCAATGTGCACGTGACTCCCCTGTGTGCCCCATCCCTAACTCTTTCTAAGCACAAGTTGAGGGAGCTTCAAAAAAGTGGTCAATCCATGTCCAAAAATAGCTCTGCTGAATGCCTGGAGGAAGAACCTGGAATATAGTGACACAAAAGTTCCCTCTGGCTTAAAAATGCAGCATGTTTAGAGAACACATCCTGCTGTTCCGTTGGCACCAATTCAGGTAAAGCAACAGTTATTAAAAGGAAATTAACTGGAATGTAAGTCCAATAAACCTAATATGTAAGTCCAAGAAACCTAAACCTAATGTGTGGCCAAAATCCAGCTAAAAAGATTTGAGTGGGGTGGAGGGGTGTATTAATTTTTTTAATGCCTCCAGCAGTGGGATTCACTTACTTTCCCTACCAGTTCGCAAATGTGAACACATGCACTGCGTCTGTGCATGAGGATCGCCTTCTATGCATGCGCACTGCTCATGCATTACATCGGGATGGGTGGGCGGAGCCTCCCACAGCTGCCGCTACCGGTTTGCCCCAACCTGGCTGAATACCACCTCTGAATGCCTCTAAGGGATCACTGATGATGTTACCTAGTCTTGGTAATGAAACATCTGCAATAAAACAACCAAGCTCAGAGAGCACCAAGGACCCCTTATTTCAACTCTTGAGTTACAAATATTATCCTTTATTAATGCCTCAAAATCAAATTTGATTCCTATCCTAGCAAGCCAAGCATTTTTGGAAGTAGTTTGCTATAGCCTTCTTCCTAGCACAGGGAAAAATGATTGTCTCAAAGTCACCCACTGCCAGGCTAAAAACAGGACCAGAATTCAGGTTTTTCCATTCCTAATCTACTGTTTTAACGATTAGACTAAATTAGTTCTCATAGGTGCTGTGAAGCCCGTTGATTTGGACTGGCAATACTCAAGAGTGCTTTGGTAGAATTCATCACAGTAGTACTATTTGGCACTGTACAATATTCTGATGGCCTTATGTTATTAAGTAATACATTAATTAATGAGGTAGATTAAGTGAGGACTTTGCACTGAAAGTTTTGTTTACTAGCTCAGATAAGATACCTCATGTAAGACATTAAGGTAGTTAGATATCAAAAGTTGCAATCTTTTCAACTTACTTGGAATAAACCCCATGGAATTTCTACTACTAAATAGCAGTCATACATATGTAGGACAATATTGGAGGGGAGGTTCTTTTGCCTTGGACATTTTAAAGAACATATTCTTTGTCAGGTAAGCAAACATTGGAATTTCCCCTCCCTTTCCCAATCTTTGCTAACTCTCTCTTCCTCCACCAGGCGACATATATGACAATCTTCCTTCATTCTATCACTGAAACAACATTGTAAAGTGTTTTTGGCCGAAGCAGATTGGCTGGTTCAAAGTCATCCAGGGATCTTTCTTGGCTAAGGGAAGACTTGTGCCTTAATCTGCAGTTAACTGCCTCACATCATCCTGGCTTTTTATTCTTCAATGTCCGTGTGTACCCAGATCTGCTTCAAAGACTCCTTTAATCTAATTGGGCAGATTTGAGGCTGTTCAGCAGTGAGGAAAGGGAGAGAAAGGAACTTTTCCGTATATCCTATCAATGGACAGGGAGTATGTTGACAAATGGGTTGCAACCCTCAATTCATGAATTCAATGGAGAAGTTTTTTTAGATTGAGAACTAAACTCAATTTTTAAGTGGAATGCTAAGGCTCATACTGAGATTTGGACAAAGAAACCTGTATTTCATTACATTTCATTTAAATGCTGTTAAAACCACAATAAATTATCCTCATGTAATTAATTCTTTTATACCTTACAATTTGATGTAATTTCAGGAAAGTCCTTGGATTGGGAACCTCAGTGGCTAAGACACTGAGCTTGTCCATCAGAAAGGTCGGAGGTTTGGCAGTTCAAACTCCTACCGACACGTAACAGAGTGAGCTCCTGTTACTTTTCCCAGCTTCTGCCAACCTAGCAGTTCGAAAGCATGTAAAAAGCAAGTAGAAAAATAGGAGCCACTTTGGTGGGAAGGTAACAGGATTCCATGCACCTTCGCCGTTTAGTCATGCTGGCCACATGACCACAGAGAGGTCTTCAGACAGCGCTAGCTCTTCAGCTTTGAAACAGAATGAGCACCGCCCCCTAGAGTCAGGAATGACTAGCACATATGTGTGAGGGGAGCCTTCAACTTTATGCAATTCTCACTCTCCAGCTGCATTTTGTTTACTTGCTCAGTTAAGTTTATTAATAAAATACAAATTTCACTAAAGAGTCTCTCTCCAGGTCACAATGACCCTCCAACAGATGTGATAGCTCAAGCGGACAGCTTCACTAGATATTAGCTGAATGGATACTCATGGGAGAAGAACAAATTTTGATTATGAATATGCTTCTAGAAATTGAGGTTTACAAATGACCTTAAAGAATTCTTGGAGAACGAACATATACCAACTAAAAACAGACTATAGAAGTATAGTGATGCCCATGATGATGCCTCAGATCGGAGAAGATCTGCTCCCTTGAACCCATTTATTTTGCTTTGCTTGGTGGAAGCTTCTGAATGAAGGCCTCCAAAAGTGATCCAAGATTTCAGGTGGGTAATCAGGGAGCAAAACAGGGCTTTGGAGAACACCAACTAGGTCAGGGTGCTCTATAAAGGAATGTGTTTAGGAAAGACAGATTTGGCAAAAGGTATCATGCAGAGCAGGGGTGTCAAATTCATGTTGTCACAGTGGCGTCACGTGATGTATTGGGACTTTCCCCCCTTTGCTAAACTGGACATGGGTATGGCCAGTCTGCGACTCATCCAGCTCATGGAACAGGAGTTTGACAGCCCTGATGTAGAGATAGCCAAATCTTGTGAATGTTTTCTCAGCATTGTTGGAAACATTCTTCTATTTTACCAGTGTTTGTTCCATTCCAAATACACCCAGAAAGATGATAATTTAAGACCAGCCTTGTACTGTGTTAAGTTCTTTAAATCCTGTGATGTCTGTAAAAATGAGGAAGGCCATATTTCTCCTTACAGACTCCATTTGATTATAATTCCTCTCAAGATTGTAACACACAAAATCAATGACGGTTGAAAAAGAAAAAGAAAACACTTGAATGTGTAGAGACCTTCCCCCCATCCCCGTGCAAACCCGCCCCGGTCTCATAACACACTTCATATATCTTATAAACTCCGAGAACATAAACTGTGTGAGTCTTAAAATGTTGTCCAGCTTGTGTGCTTCTTGTTTAGTAATACTATTTTTTGGAGCATTGACAATGTTTTTACTAAGAAAGGAGTGTTTTCAGAAGTTATAATAGTATAAATGTGTGACATCATCTTCTATTTGTATTCCTCTATGGTCTTGCCTTTTTTTCTTAGAAGAAAAATCCATCAAGGAAGAAAAGACAGAATAGCTACTCAATGGACGGAATGACAAAATTTTGCTAAGCCATCATCTGAGTGGTGTGGTCTGATCTAGCATAGTATGTGACCTGGCTATACAAGTCTATATACCATATTTTTGTGTTGCGTGAATTTAGCCAATTTGGTTTATTCCAACTTGGTTTAAATCATAATTGGTTTAGGCAACTTGGTTTAAGTCATTTTGGTTTAGCCAAGTTGGTTTAAATCAGGGGTGGGTTTCTCGCCCCGTTCCAACCAGTTCGGTTGGAACGGGGCCGGCGGCGTCTTCGTGCACGCGCGCGGCACACACATGCGTACTAGCGTCTGTGCGATGCTCCAGCTGCTCCTGGAGGATCGCGCAGGTGCTGTATGCATCCTGCGCATGCGTGGAAGCACAGAACTCGTCAAAACTGGGTAAGGAGCGCGGGCGGGCGGATGGGCCCTTTGCCGTTCCCGGAAGTTACTTACTTCCGGGTTCGCCGACCAACCGGTTCGCAGGGACCGCCGCGAACCGGTTGAAACCCACCCCTGGTTTAAATAATAGTTAAGCAATCCATAGCTTTGTATGAAGTTGAACCAGATTACTACCTTTTGACTGGTAGTTGCAGATGATACCCAATTGCAGGGAGGAGGGGAGCACATATTAATTGGAATGTACCAATGCAGCAAATACAGAAACCAAATTGGTAATCACTTAAGCCAGACTTATAACTAAGAGGGAAAATACCTCATTTCTCCACTTTGTTTAGTCCCTGGTTTCTTGTGTTAAAGGAATAACAGTTTGGATTTATGTTTCTAAATATTTCATTATATTTTGTATAACGGCAGATACTGGGAAAAGACAAAGTATGACTAAAATTAGTTACAGATCTGTGAGTAGTTAATATCAAAATAGGTAATTCAAATGTGTTTTCCTAGTTGTTTGTCTCATTGTGGGATTCTTTATAGAGGTTCCAAAGGTCTGTCAAGGAGCTCAAATAGTTATAGAATTTATGTCTTTGGTGAAATGTAACAGATTGCAAGGATGTGTCAGGACTCCCTTCTTATCTCTTTTCCTTCCACAATTAAGTACCAGTGAGCAGCTTGTTAAAATAACAATTGGGGTTGGGACACCTCTCACAAATCAAAGTTGCATTTCAAAGAAAGATGCTATAGTGCCTCTCCATTTTGAATGATATCTGGGCATCCCTTTCTCTTACCTCATTTTCTTATCAGCTGTAAAATAATTCCCTCTTTGTGCACATGGTCCAATCCTCTCTAATCAACATTCTTCATGAGATCTTTCTAACCTTGGGGCTCATCTGGGATGCAAGAAACGTGATTCCTGTAACTCTAGCTTCAAAAATAAGAAAACACTGTTATTGCTTCTCTAGTTACTAGAATTTTTGTTTTTAAAAAAAATATCAAATGCAACATCCCCTGGGGCACATTTAAATTTCCTCCTAATTTTGGCTCAAAGATGGCTTGCTGACCATTCTTTAATGACATGTCTACTTTCACAGCCTTCATTTCATCCTCAGCCTATAATCAAAGTCAGTTACTTTTGGATATGTCTGATTGGATATGGCAGTGTGCCATCCTCTCCTGACAGAAGTTTTGTTATATGAACAATTTGTATCATATTTTAATGCAACTATGGTAAAAATGCAGTGGAGGCTGGAATCTGCTCAGATCTATTGGTTGCTTTCAGGTCATATAAGAATTTGTCCTTCCAGTTTCTCCCTCAGGCCATTAGGAGAAGCAGCTTCGAGATCTTTAAACAAAGTTATAGACCAGTACCTTTCTAAAGCCATCGTCACTATCTAGATGTCTCTTGTGAATACGCTGGTCATCTTAGAGAGGTCCTGGTCTACCATATTCCCTAATGAGGTTGTTGCTACAGTAGTGATCATAGGTAGACTCAACCTTTTTCTAATGGTAGACCAGGACTTCATATACTGACCTATTAGCCCTACATAGAAAAACAGATTGCTCTGTAATGTCATGTGTTTGCTATCTGACAGGCAGGTCACAGCTAGTCACTAGAACTGTAATTAGATTTAAAATTTCTGATAGATTGCATGGTTAAACACACTATACCATCCATCCATCCATCCATCCATCCACCCACCCATCCATCCATCCATCCATCCATCCATCCATCCATCTATCCCTGTACCTACCATCCATCCATCCATCCATCCATCCATCCATCCATCCATCCATCCATCCATCCACACTTCACAACCCCCATCCCATAAGAGGTAGAGCAATCTGTGGACGTTTTTCCTCAATTGGGGGCAGGGTTGTGAGATCCATTTGTCTCTGCCCCATAATTTGCTTTGCAGTAATTTATTAGCATATGGTCCCTCTCCTTATTGAGACAAAGTTGAGACTGGCTATATAGATTGATCAAATGATGCCAGCATAGAAAAGCACATTAAACTGACTGTCTAGATATACCTCTAAGCAGCAAGCTTAGGTAAGAAAAGAATATACTACCTTTATTCAATTTTCTGAGGAGGAACTACAAGCAGATAGAATAAGATGCGGTAAGACTTTAAGTTTGGCTTTAACCTGGTAAATACAAACTTTGAGCAAATATCTAAATTATTAGACTTATCTACATTTCTTAATTTATCAGGCACTTCTCTTGAGTTGTGAACTTCACCCAGTCTTACATTTTGACAGAAAGACCTGAAGAGGTGCTTCACAAAGCATGTTATTGTGTATGAAGTATTTCCCTGAAGTACAGAGAAGGCTCAACCAGGTTACTTCAAAGTCCTCCCCATGTGATTTCCCTGTGTGTGTGTGCCCATTACACTAAGAATCCTTAAAATAAGTTTTTGTAGGCTTTTTTAAGCTTTCAGGAGATGGCTTTTTGTTCACCCCAATCTACACTGCTTTGCAAAGCACCCACACCTTTAAATGCTTTGCAAAGTCCCATTTAAATATAATTTTTGTGTAAAAGATATACAAGCCGTGACCCCATTCATCCAGCATTGAAGACCAAAAAATAAACAAATAGAAAAAAATGCATAATTCTTAGCATTGACTGAGGAGGCTGGAGAAGATAATTAAAAAGGACATTGATGTCTCTGACTTTCATGACATAAACTAGTAGACATAAAGTTAAAATATTTTTAAGTATTCCACTGATTATTTAATTAACTAATTTCTCTTGGAAGTAAATTAAGCAAAAACACAGTCACACAACATGGTGACAAAGGATGGTATATTTTTATTGGTAAGAAACAGCTTTAGAAAAAGGCTTGCTTTTATGTCACCTTGCAATCTTCCTATAATTCACACCAAACCATAAAGACAAATTTAACATGGTGGTTTCACAATTAATATGTTGTGGTTTATCTGACTAGCAATTTCAAAGGAACATGTAAGTACTTACAATGCTCAGTACTTTATTCAATCAGTGAACATTTGTCACAGACTTTTAAGCAATGCTAAATGAATTATTGGGTGATGTCTACATAGTTGTTCCAACAATTTTCCCTAGAACCCTTGATCCACTAGTTAAAGATGACATTTTTATATTGACAGTAGTTCACAAACATGAGACAGAAATTTTGACACTATAATATATGATCAACTATATTTACTGTGGAAAATTGTAGAAAAGATGTAAAGAGGATAGCAAATGTTTCATTTCACTTAAAGATGAAACCAGCTCTAGTATAAGTAATCCTTAATTAACCACTTCATTCTACAGCGGTTTGAAGTTATGCCAACATGGAAAGAGGAAGTTACTGGTTCTTGAAGTTGTGGTCACTGCAGCAACCCTGCAGTATATGATTGTGTGACTGGCTTGCAATTACAATGGTCGCAATCCCATGGTTACCTAATTGCCATTTGTAACTGTAGGAAGTTAGCACCCACCCCTCTCCTAGAAAAATGAAATATCCTAGGAAATATTGAAAAGGCAGAACATTATATTTCCCTGAATGTGAAAAGGGAGAAACATGTTTTAAAGACAAAGTAGCTCACTGCAGCTTCCTGCCCACCCCACTTTTGTCAATGAGCCATTAAAGCCTGAGCTACTCTCTAATAAAGGTAATATCAGCCTTTCACAGAAACTCACCACATGGCATCTGGAAACTCAATCAAACATGGCATTCAAAACACAGCCTAGAGAGTTGCCCCTGCATGGCCCCAGGGGAGTCTGACAACCAATCAAAAAATGTTTCTTACACAGGAACAGGAAACAGAGAGGTGGGGCCGAATAGAGAGTTTAAAGCCAGGAACTTTCAGCCCTTCCTCCTCTTTTTTCTTCTTCTTCACCCAACATTGAAGCATGTGATCACCTTTTCTGTTCAGGACTCTGGCCATGTGGTCCTGTCCATCATTAAACCATCTTTCCAAGCAGCCTCCATGTCTTTTTCTCCACTTGGAGCTGAACCCAGAAAGACCTTTCTTCCAACTTAACTTTCAGCACAGATTTCCAACAAGCAAAATCAGTGGGAAGGCTAGCAAGAAGTCCCAAAGGGTGGTTAGTGAACTGTGCAGGTGCACTTAACAACCACAGCTAGAACTGCCTTTGTAAATATTATGTGATATTGCACTTTATGACTGGGTTGCTTAATGATGGAGATGGATCCCAAGTGCTATTGTTAAGCAAGGACTACTCGTAGTAGTAGCCCATCAATACAGAATTGTGGGACTAGAAAGGATCATAAATATCACCTAGTCAGCCTTCTGCAGTACGCAAGAAAAATCATCAATTAAACCATCAGGAGAGGAAGTTTGTCCAGCCTCTTCTTAAAAACCTCCAGAGATGGAAAATCCATAAGCTTCCCAAGTAGTCTATTTCACTATTGCACAGATCTTACCATTGGCAAGTTCCCCCTCCCCCCTTATATTTCATTTTTCATTATTATTCCTTTATCTTTCAGTTCAGAACCAGTGTGGTCTAATGCTTAAACCTCGGTGGTGCAGTGGTTAGAGTGCAGTACTGCAGGCTACTTCTGCCGACTGTCGACTGCCTGCAATTTGGCAGTTCAAATCCTACAAGGCTCAAGGTTGACTCAGCCTTCCATCCTTCCGAGGTGGGTAAAATGAGAAACTAAACTGTTGTGGGCAATATGCTGACTCTGTAAACTCCTTAGAGAGGGCTGTAAAGCACTGTGAAGCGGTATATAAGTCTAAGTGCTATTGTTATTGCTATTAAGGCATCAGGCTAGAAAGCAGGAAAGTGTGGGTTCTAGTCCTGTCATAGGCATGAAAGCCAGCTGGGGGATTTTGGGCAGTCATCCTTTCTCAGCCCAACTCATTCTACAGAGTTGTTATGGGAATAATAGGAAGAAGTGGTATTAGTTATGTTTGCTGCCTTGAGTTATTTATAAAACTAATAAATGTGGGAAATAGATAGATAGATGGACAAACAAATAAATTAATTTAAATTCAAGTTCAATATAGGTTGATGTAATATACATCTATTATTTCTTGGCCTAGTTCATAAAGCCACTGAAAAATTACTTTCTGTCCTTTTCCCGTGGTTCTCCCCACTGACATATCTTCCTTGGTCATCTTTTCTCTTGATTAAACAGCCCAAGTTCCTTCAGATTTCATAGGACATGTTGTGAAGTCTCTGTATCACTTTTCTTGCCCCCATCTGTATATATGGAAGGCCATCTTGAAAAGATTTGATTTAAAAAAAATGTTAAAGAGGAAGATATAAAATCTGAAGGTGGAGAATTGAATTGAAGAAAGGCTCATGATGAAAAAAAACTATTGAAAATTAAGTCTTTAGGTCAAATTTCTAAAACCCATCAACACAGTCTGATTCAAAAGCATGTAATCCTATTGTACAATTTCCTTGAGCACAGTTCAGTTTTGTTTTGTTTTTAAAAAGCAACCTTGAAGAGGAGCCATGAGAAAAAAAAAAGAGCAGGCAGAATGTTGCTAACATTTACATCCTCTCTTTTAAAAAAAACCACTATTTCCTGAACCAGAGAACGCAGCATTGCCTGTCAGAAAGGTGATACTGACACTTTTTTTTCCATTTAAAAAACACACAAACGTACCCATACATTATTCACTTTTAAAGTAAGTAACAAAGCAAAAGAAAAGAACAAAAAAAATGAATACAAAGGAATTAAATAGAAAAAGGATATAAGAAACAGAAGAAATTAGGAAATTAAACATAGAAACATAAGAAATAGAAACATAAGAAATAAGGAAATTAAATATAGCTGACTCCTATTTTTGTCCAAACCATTCTCTAGAGCTCTTCAGATCTTTCTATCTATGCTTCCATCACGTCCATAGATCATTATCTATGTTGGCGTTTGAAGCTTCTCACCTCTTTGCTTTTACGGATTCCAGGACTGGCTGGAAACCAGGAGTGTCCAATCCTGGCAACCTTAAGACTTGTGGATTTTAACTTCCAGCATGGCTAGCTGGAGAAATCTAGGAGTTGAAGTTCACACGCCTTAAAGTTGCCAAGGTTGACATTCTTTTGCCCCTGGGCAAATCATATTCTGGTGCCTCTTGGTTGATTTGGTTGATCTTCCAATTTTGTTAGGAAATTCAAAAAGGCGCCCTCTTGTTTCTTTTTTTCTTTTCTTTTCTTTTAGCTTTGTGCCTCTGATTTTTAGCCCTAGACAATTTTTTTTCTTTTCTCCGACATTTTCACCCTATTTACTGTGAATCGCAGTAAGTATTTTTAATTACACAAGCACCCATTGTTGCAAAGTTATATTTAACCTTCAAGCAGGCACAGTGATACACACATACAACTGTTCACTTTATTCTGTTTTTCAGAAATCTTTTCAGTTTGTGTGTCCTCTACAATTTGGAACCTCTAAACCTAGAATTGGCCCTGGAGGATGTCATGAACTCTAACCAAGACTTTCTCAATCTTCTTCTTTCAGATGAGTCATCCTTCATTTCTAAATGTTTTGAGATTCATTCTTCAGTAGTTCTCTGTATAGGATTTAACTACTTTATCTCAATGTGTTTCCTTCAATCTGTTTACTCACTTCTGTGTTTCAATCCTCATTCATTCAGGACTCATTCATTCTTGGTTGAACGTGTACACTATTAACCACTTCATTACTCCTGTGTTCATTTTACTTTAGTATTTCTCCTGCCATACTAAATTCTCACAACCATATAACAAAGTGGGCAGAAGTACAATTATACACCTTTTCACTTCTTTCAACAAATTTAATTCCTTATGACAGACCACAAATTGTTCATTACATTTCATCCAAGATTTGTGCACCTCTACCTTTCTCTGTTAACCTGTAATTAATAAACACTGTATCAGAGAATGGAAATTCATCTGCTTGCTTTAGACATATTCATGTCTTGCATATATAACATTTGACCTCGTGATTTTTTGATACATTAGTTTTCTGATCCATGTCTCTTGTTGTATCATATCCTCTAATGTTTACCACAGATCATTCAGGTTCCCAGAGGGGGGAAAAATACATGCACATTCATGTCCCAATGAGCACAGCTTTAGAATGATCACATGCCCACTGGGGGATTCTGGGAGTTGAAATCCACTCAACTTAAAGTTGCTAAGGTTGGGAAACACAGCTTTAGATTATCATTGCCCATTTCTTTCCAAACTAGGGAACAGGCCATCAACACTTGAGCTGTATTCAGGTGTTCTGAGCTGTTCAGAGTTAAAGTAATTCACCATTACCTGCACTGAGCTGTAAATTGAGAGGATTGCTGAGAAAATATCAGAAGGCTGCAGATAAATTGTTATATCAATATGGTTTATACATAGATATTTTTTCCAAGAGCAATTTTTAAAAATATATTGTTGTAAAACCTATACATTATTATTACTTTAATACAGTGGTATTCATTAAGGATTGATTAAAAATTAACTCTGTTCTAATAATTTAGACAATTGCAGATGTTGTGCAAAAAAGGAGTTATCAATGTTAATTATGCTGTAAATGTTGGTGTTAATTAGTATAATGTTATTTGATTCCCCCCCCCCTTCAGAACTGAATATAACATTAAAAAACCAGTGCAAGTTACATTGAAGTGTTTTCTGTACATTAATGAATTTTGGAGAAGAAGTTTAATTAGGAGAAGGAATTAAGGAGAAACTTCTTAACAATGAGAACAATTAACCCCTGGAACCAGTGACGTGCGGTGAGGTTTATGGCTGGTGAAGCAAAAAGAAAGAGGCTTTTGGCCGCTGTCAAGAAAGAGGCTTTTGGCCACTCCAGCAGTATGTCCGCCGCCACACACAAACACACACACACACACACACACACACACACACCAAAGAATCCCAGACAGACAAACAAGCAGCTTCCATACTGTGGGCTTTGTTCATAACCGACAGCGGGCAAAGGGAATAGAGAGAGGCGGCGGCGAGGCTGCCTTTTGCTGGAAGAGCAGGAGCTTCACCAACCGCAGAAAGGTGCCCCGGGCTGGGAAATAAAGTACCAGCCCACGCGCCAGCAGAAGCAGGTAAAACACACACACACACACACACACAAATTACTTACAATAATACAATAACTTACAAATTACATTAATTTGAATTCCTTCTACCCCCCTCTGCACTAAGCAGAGTCATCCACTGTGACTCTGGCAGCAACTACCTCAGCCTTTTTCCTTTGAATTTTTTTTTCTTTTCATGATGACAGTGGTGAGGCCCTGCCTCCCCTGCTTCCCCTGACTGCACGTCACTGCCTGGAACAACGAGGAGGAGGAGGAGGACGACGACGACGAGGACTTTGAGATCTCAGGAAAAAATGGCAGAACATATACTGTATGCAGCACTGAATGAATATTGAACAGAAGCTCTCTAAAATGTGGTTATAAATGCACCAGTGAGAACAATTCAAGTAAAGCCTTTTCTGACACTGAAAAGTTGGCCAAAAGCAAGACTAATACAAACATTATTTAATCTAGTAGGATAAATTGTTGCCAATTATAATTATACTCCCCCACTCTATTCCCACAAAGTATTATGTCCTCATGTTATGACTAATATATTTTTTACCCCCATGGCAAATATTCTCCGTATTTGTATTCAGTTTTGTGGTGTCTTTCGATGAGTAAGAATATCATTGCTTTTTAATTGCTGCCAAGTGTTTTGATACATAATGCCTCCACAGTTGCAGGCTTCCTAGATGAAGCACATGGTTCACTTCAGATCAAATAGTTGGATTCCTTTCAAAAGTAACTGTTGGCTTTATCCAGACTTAATATAAGACCAGTCTACGACATTTCCAGGTTGCATAATATACTTTAGTGGAAGCATTGCTACTGCTAACTGTATTGCTAAGCAATATTATCATTTTTCATTGGAATTCCAGTTGTTATATAGTTAATAAAAGCCAATGAATGAAATAGCAATTCTATCAAGACTTTGAAGTTAACATTTATTAAACTTTATTTTGCATGAATAAATAGGCTTTCTTCCTCTATTTCTTTTCTATATTGTCAATAAAATAAGAATGTTTGCTGAAAGAATAAACTAGTTGACAAGCGTTATCTTTTCCACACAGTTTTATCTAACATTTGATGTCTTTGTAGGATGTGAGTATATACCATGATTGCTTAGTGGTAAGTTTAACAAGACTTTACTCAAATCTTCCAGTGTTCCAGGTTACCTGTCATGCTGAATCATAAATCACAAAATGGGCTAGGTTACAGAGGTGGTATTCAACAGGTTCTGACCAGTTCCAGAGAATCGGTAGCGGAAATTTTGAGTACATCAGAGAACCCGTAAATGCCACCTCTGACTGGCCCCACCCCCATCTATTCTCTGCCTCCTGAGTCCCAGCTGATTGGGAGGGAATGGGGATTTTGCAGTAACCTTCCCTGGAGTGGGGAGGGAATGGAGAATTTACAGTATCCATGGCCCACCAAGCCATGCCCGCAGAACCAGTAGTAAAAATATTGAATCCACCACTGGTTAGGTACCTGTTAATATTGTTGGCTACTTTACAGTATAATATGTCATGTGATTAGGTTATTAGGGATTTCATGTAAACTTTCCTCTCGTATCAATTGTAAGGGCTTTCAGCGTAGGAGGAGTCATCTATTAAAATACAAGAATAAAATATTAAGCTGTGCTCCTTTCTTGAGGTATTACAATGGATGGAATGGACATTAATTAAGATCGGATGTTTCACAGTAATGGATTGGGAATGAGAACAGGGTAATAGAAAGAGTAGACCCTTGGGGAACAGAAGTCTTGCTTCTGGAGAGAAATATATCCAGTATCAATAGTATTCTCTTTGCAAAGTATGTCACTCCTGCAACCAGAACAAGAAAGTTTCTGCAGGATGGACTCTAGTTGTTGCTGTTATTCCAGCAGAAATATTAGTCAAACATAGACTCTGGGTAGCCGAAGCCAGCCAGGGCATTTCTCCTAGGAAAGTTAGTTTTTGTCTGATTTTTATTAACTGGGTTTTAGTATTATGCCACACTTGTTGCTCTTCACTTCTTTCAAGATAAAAACTGGCTTATTTTGAGATAGTGAAATGCCTTGCCTCCAGAGGTTGTGGGTGCTCCATCCCTAGAGTTTTTAAAATGATTTTGGACAATGATTTGTATGAAATGTTACTGTATAAGGTTTCCTGCTTGAGCAGGGAGTTGGACTAGGGGGCTTGATTGACAGACGTGAACATTGGGCTCTATCTAATAAAATGACATTCAATGGTGAAAAGAGTAAGGTTCTACATTTAGGCGAGAAAAACAAAAGGCACAGGTACAGTATAGGTGGTACCTTGCTCAATTGTAGTAACTGTGAGAGGGATCTTCTTGGAGTCCTACTGGACAACCATTTAAATACGAACTAGCAGTGTGCAACAGCTGCCAAAAAAGGTAACACAATTCTAAGCTGCATAAACACAGGGATAGAATCAAGATCATGTGAAGCATTAATACCACTTTATAATGCCTTTGTAAGGCCACATATTGTATCCAATTTTGGTCACCACAATGTAAAAAAGATGCTGAGACTCTAGAAAGAATGCAGAGAAGAGCAATAAAGATGACTGGGTACTGGAGCATGGGTAGGTTCCAGCTTCTGTTACTGCTGGTTCACTCAGGGGCACGCTTCATGGGCGCACTTGATGCGCGCTATGTGTGCATGAGCAGTAGTAAAAAATTGCTTGTGCACATACGCAGAGGCAAAAAACAAGATGGCGGCACCTACAGAACCACCAATAGAACCGGTTCTGGGGCGTGGCTGGCTGAATTACTACCTACTTGGACGAACCAGTCCGAACTGGTAGAAATCCACCTCTGTATTGGAGGCTAAAACATATGAAGAATGGTTGCAGGAACTGAGTATGTCTAGTTTAATGAAAAGAAGGACTAGGGGAGACATGATAGCAGTGTTCCAATATCTCAGGGGTTGCCACAAAGAAGAGGGAGTCAAACTATTCTCCAAGGCACCTGAGGGTAGAACAAGAAGCAATGGGTGGAAACTAATCAAGGAGAGAGCAACTTAGAACTGAGGAGAAATTTCCTGACAGTTAGAACAATTAATCAGTGGAACAACTTGCCTCCAGAAGTTGTGAATGCCCCAACACTGGAAGTCTTTAAGAAGAGTTTGGACAACCATTTGTCTGAAGTGGTATGGGGTTTCTTGCCTGAGCAGGGGATTGGACTAGAAAGATCCATTCTCACTCTGCTATTCTGTTCTGTTTGTTCTCCATGGTCCCTTCCAACTCTGCTATTCTGTTACATTTGAGTGCAGCTGGGTTTACACACTACATGCAATCTGAGTAAGTAGCTGTCCTTGGGTTCATTCAAACCAGGGGTGGGTTCCTGCTGGTTCTAACCGATTCAGTAGAAGAGGTTCCAGAAATTTACCATGCCGGTTAGAACCCATTCCACCGGTAGACTGGTACCAGCAAGGCCAGTCATCTTCCTTCCGTAAGTGGCTGTCTTTATTGCTTTGTGTGCTTGTTTCATCCTAATGCAGTACATGCAGTGGAAGAATTCATTTCTGTGTCTCTTCTTTGTGCAGGCCATTCATTGGAGTCAGTGATCTTGAAGACTTGCAAGGACAGTCATCTTCCTTCTGTAAGTAGCTCTTTTATTTTTTGTGTACTTATTTTAATCTTATTTAAGTAGTAAGTGCACAAAATAATAAATTTCCTTTTTATATCTTCTTTTTGTAGATCATCCATTGGGGCAAAGAATTCAGTGACATCGTCTTGGCCACTCCCACCTGGTCACATGACTGCCAAGCTACTCACATCTGTTAACATGACTGCCAAGCCACTCCCATCCGGTCACACGACTGCCAAGCCACTCCCCATCTGGTCACATGGCCAGCAAGCCACTCCCACTCGGTCACATGGCCATCAAGCCACTCCTACCTGGTCACATTGCTGACAAGCCACTCCCACAAGCAGGCCACATCTACAGAAGAGGTTCCAATTTTTTTTGAAACCCACCACTGATTCAAACATACAAGACAACTCTCTTTCCACCCACCATTTTAGTGTTTATGGCTTACTTTACTCTCAGTCTTGGACTCTGGATAGACTAAGATGCTCAATTATTTTTTAATGTTGTTTACTCAGCATTTCTCAACTCTGTCAATTTTACTCATATGGAATTCTGCTCAACCTTCCCTTCTCAACTTCTGTAGAGAAGGCTGAGATTAAAGAAAATGACTAAGTCAGAAGGACTTTGATGCCTGTCATCTTTTCTGTCTGGGCTTTCTCCCCACTCTTAAGCAGAATTATTTTACAGGTTGATACATTAAAGAGCAAACAAAACAGCAAGTTGGAATGCAGGCAGAGCTATAAATTTATAGTAGCTTGTCTCCAAATTTTATCTAGAACAGCCCGGATGTAAATTCCACAAAACAAAGATCCCTCAAGGTTTTTTTCCTGAGAACTCCCTATTTGCCGGAGCAACAGCTGCTATGATCTGTCTCATCCCTTCACTAAAAAAATATAGACAGAGCAACCTTGACTTTAAGGACCTTGTGTGCCTGTGTGTATTCTTGTGTTTGTTCATGTGTATTAAATCACACAGATAGAAAGAATAGAAGATAAAAGACCAGCCTTCTGCAAGCTATCAGACAAATTACTAGTTTCTGATTTGATTATCTCTAGGTTTCTGACCCGATGCCTTCCACATGCCAAAGATAGCCAATTGACAGTTCTGGATCTTTAGAGTGGTTACTTCCAGAAGTCTTTTCCAGCTTGGCCTGGGGTATGGGAATTGTAGTCCAAAGCATTTAGAGGCCACAAGATATCTAGTCATGTCTGACCACGTTAACCAGTTACTGCCTTAAAACAAAAGGCTGCATCTTTTGGTGGTGGTGGAGCTTCCAATGGTTCCCATCTCAAAGTAACTACATCAATAGATGTGAAGAACTGAAGAAGTTGGAAAAGAAGTGAAATGTTTTCCATGAAAAGAAACCCAAGAACACCTTTGGGACAATCATGATCTGGATGACTGAGAATCTCCATAGATGTAACCATATCAGTACCATTTCTGAATACAGCAAGGTAAATTGCCTTGAGTAGTAAAATTTCAACATTTTCAATGCACATCAGAATCTCTAATGATACAATAGGTAAAGGTCAAGGTTCCCCTTACATATGTGTAGTTGTTCCTGACTCTAGGGGGCGGTGCTCATCTCCATTTCAAAACCGAAGAGCCAGCGCTGTTTGTAAACATCTCCATGATCATGTGGCCAGCATGACTAAACGTTGAAGGTGCACGGAATGCTGTTATCTTCCCATCAAAGGTGGTTCCTATTTTTGCTATTGAATTTTTTATTTGCTTTCAAACTGCTAGGTTGGCAGATGCTGGGACAAGTAACGGGAGATCACCCTATTACGCGGCACTTAGGGATTCGAACTACCAAACTACTGACCTTTTGAGCAACAAGCTCAGCATCTTAGCCACTGAGCCACCACATCCCCAGTGGTATGATACAATAGAATTAAAACTTTATTGTCACTTTAAATGTTCACTAATCAGCATACTTTAATTACATTAAAATTAAATTCCATTGCATTCAGCTCTCAAAAGATAGACATTATGCGTACACACACACACACACACACCACAGAGAAACATCACAATGTAGTTTGAGTGTATACATATGCATGGTGGGGGAAAAAGGAACCCTGCGAATTTACAAGATGGATGGCATAGCTGTTGCAGAATCTGATAGTCCTGCTATAGATACTTTGAGGCCTCCTCCCAGAGAGGAGCAACAGAAACAGACTGTGAAGTGGGTGTGTGGAGCCTCTAACAATGCTTTGAGCTCTAAGCACATAGCGCTTATAAGCAGTGTCCTGAATAAAGGGAAGCTGTTTGTTTATGCTAAACAAAACATCTCAGCTGTCCTTACCACTCTCTGTATGGACTTTCTATCTGAGGCATTGCTGCTACCAAACTAAACTTTGGTGCAGTTTGTTAAAAAGCTCTCAATTGTGCCTCTGTAAAAAGTGGCCAGGACAGGAGAAAGTTGTTCCCTCCTCATCTGATGCAGGAAATGCAAGCACTGGTTTGCATGCTTCTCTGAAGATAATGTATAAAAAGAACAAATCAGATTGTTAGCTATCTGCACCCCAGAGATGTTAATCAAAAGTTCTGATCAGTTCTGGAGAACTGGTAGTGGAAATTTTGAGTAGTTTGGAAAAATCGGTAAATACCTCCTCTGATTGGCCCCACCCACATCAATTCTCTGCCTCTCGAGTCGCAGCTTATCTGGAGGAAATAGGGATTTTGCAGTAACCTTCCCCTGGAATGGAGAGGGAATGGAATTTTTTCAGTATCCTTCCCCTGCCACGCCCACCAAACCATACCCACCAAGCCATGCCATGCCCACCAGGAAAAGGCCACAGAACCGGTAGTAAAAAAAATTGAATCCCACCACTGCTGCACCCCTAGATACTTAATACTATTGACCACCTCCACAGCTACAGCCTTGATTCAAATTAAATATAAGTCCAATAGTTGCAGAGGAACAAATGTCTTTTTTGGTGAACCTAGGACATTGTAACAAAGAGAAAGCTTATAAGCAGGAGATGTATTGTGACCATGCACTAAAACATGTCCCTTAAATACAGAATTCTCTTCTAGATAATTTAATGAAGCTCAGAGCCACAAGTCTCTCTTTCTTTGGTTTAAAGGAAGAGGTGACACTGTAGTGGCTTTTGAGTGGTGGAAAACAGGTTCCCCCCCCCCTTCATATGTGGTAGTCATGGTAATTAACTACCTTTCCCCTGTACAGTTTCCCAAAGGTTTATGCAGAGTTCAACTTCTGCTTTTCAAACTAGAGGATTATTTTTCTGACACTTCCTCAGGAAGTAAAAGTGCATACAGAGACGCCATGTGTTTTCATTCTGTTCAACACAACACTTTTATTAGGGCTAAGCCTGGTTTTGACTTCCTGGACTATAGTTTTCACAACAACTTACAGCAGGGGTGTCAAACTAAATTTCATTGAGGGCTGCATCATGGTTATGTTTGACCTTGGGGTGGGCTGGAGTGGGCATGGCCAAGGTGGGCATGGCCAGCTCGATGTCACTCATGTTGGGGTCGCCTGTGGTGACCCAAGCGCTCTGCCAGAGAAATGGGCTCCTGAGCTCCATTTTCGGCTGCAACAACATCCTGCAACTCTCTACCAGTGAAAACAGAGCTCTTGAGCTCCAGTTTGGCTGGCAGAGGCACCACAGGCCAGTCCTTTACATGCGCTCTACATGGGGCAGCCCTTGAAGAGTGTTTGGAGACTCCAGCTGGTCCAGAATGCAGCCGCACGAGCGATTGTGGGTGCACCCCGGTACACCCACGTTACACCTATCCTCCGCGAGCTGCACTGGCTACCTATTGGTCTCCGGATACGCTTCAGGGTGCTAGTTATTATTTATAAAGCCCTACATGGTATTGGACCTGGGTACTTGAGAGACCGCCTTCTGCTGATTACCTCCCACAGACCCATTCGATCCCACAGATTAGGCCGCCTCCGTATTCCATCTGCCAGCCAATGTCGGCTGGTGACTACTCGGAGGAGGGCCTTCTCTGTGGCTGCCCTGGCCCTTTGGAGCGAGCTCCCCGTGGAGATTCGGACCCTCTCCACCCTTCGGGCCTTCCGGACAGCCGTGAAGACCTGGCTGTCCCAGCAAGCCTGGGGTTGAGTTCCCCCCCCTACTCGAATTTGCAGTGTCTGTTGTGCTTTTAAATTGTTCATATTGTCCGATTGTTTTTGTCTTACTTTTTGTAATTTCCCCTCCCTTGGCTTTTGTTCAGCTGCCCTGAGTCCCTTCGGGGAATAGGGCGGCCTACAAATTGAATAAACTCCAAACTCCAACTCCAACTCCTTTGCTGTTTCCAGAGTGGCCCTGTGAGCCAGATCTAAGCACCTCATGGGCCGGATCCAGCCCCCGGGCTTTGGGCTTGACACCCCTGCCTTACAGCATTAAAGTGGTGGAAATATCATCTTAAGACTTCTAAAAGGCAGCGGGCTGAGTGAGTTGGATTGTCAAGTCACATGGATTCTTTTCATATTTGCCACGTCTCTTTTACAATCTCTGTGTTACGTATCTACACATACCCTGGTTGCTTCTTAGAACTGATGAAGAGGCTCTATTTGCATCGTATCACAGGCTCTTTTCCATGGTTAAGATGGCAACAAGTGGTACCTATTTTCAGTGTGCATGGCACAGCTCTGCAGCTTCCCCCTCCCCCCCAACCGTCTTCCACTATTATCCACTAGTTGGCAGGAAAGCATCCTTCAGTCAGTGTTCTTAACACAGGTAGGGCCCGAAGGAATAGGAAAGCTTTGATAGACAATTAGAAAGTCTGGAGGATGCAAACTCTGACATTCACAGCCAACCAGCCTTCCTCCCACCCAGGTTCAGGCAGAATCCACATCCATGAATTGAGGCGTGGCTCTTGGTAACATACAGAGGCAGACTATAGGGAGGCAAAAGATAGAGAGTATCTGCTGTTGGAGATACAGATTTTGGAGTTCTTTTAAAATCATGGATAACAAGCTCAGTAGAAATCGACAAGATTGAGTTTGGAAAAGAATAGAATTTATCACTGTCACAGCGGCTTCTGATTTTCCTCTCGTACACTTTCAACTGAAGGAAGTAACAGAGGTTTTGCTTCAAAAAACCCGGCTGCTTTGGTAAAAGCAGGCAAGCAGATTAACCAAGTAACTGAATTAGTTCCCTTCCCCACTGTTTCCTGTTTGGTGGTCAGTTGGTTCTAGTTTTTATTTTTATTTGTCTGCACAGGTTTAGGAACTGTATGTAATCAGTTTTTTATTCGGCTCTCAAGCTGTGCTTAGCTATAATATTGCCTTTTAACGACTGTTGTAATTTGTAACATAATTTTGAATCCTTTTCACAGTCTCTCTTCTGAATTGCTAGCTAGATTTTCAGAAGAGATGATTAAATAGCTCCGTTGCTGCTGGCCATTCCTATTGCCCAGGGTTTGTATATTTACTTTGTGTAAACTTTACTTTTTAATACAATGTATGTATGTATGTATGTATGTATGTGTGTGTGTGTGTGTGTGTGTGTATGTATGTATATGTATGTACACGTACACACACACACACACACACACACACACATATATATATATATATTTGTGCTGATAAATAAATAAAGGGAGACTACTAGTCTCCCTTTATTTATTTATCAGCACAAATAAAAAACACAAATATAACAAAGGCAACAGTAAAAATATTTCTGTCTGGATCAGGGGTGGGTTTCAACCGGTTCGCGGCGGTCCCTGCGAACCGGTTGGTTGCCGAACCCAGAAGTAAGTAACTTCCGGGAACGGCGAAGGGCGCGCCCGCCCGCCCGCGGTCCTTACCCGGTTTTGACGAGTTCTGCGCTTCCACGCATGTGCAGGACGCATACAGCGCCTGCGCGATCGTCCAGGAGCAGCTGGAGCGTCGCGCAGACGCTAGTACGCATGCATGCACCGCACGTGTGCACGAGGACGCCGCCGGCCCCGTTCCAACCAAACCGGTTGGAACGGGGCGAGAAAACCACCCCTGGTCTGGATGGCCTCTTGTGACGAGCCGATGGACAGAGAATGGAAGCAGTTAGCTTCCTCCTATAATTGGGGCTTACCAGGGGTTGTGACACTAAATATATATATATATATATATATATATATATATATATGATTTTTTACAACCCCTGGTAAGCCCCAATTATGGGAGGAAGCTAACTGCTTCCATCATCTGTCTATCGGCTCGTCACAAGAGTCCATCATGACAGAAACCCAATATTTTTACTGTTGCCTTTGTTATATTTGTGTTTTTTTATTTGTGCTGATAAATAAATAAAGGGAGAGTAGTATAGATCTATTTCAAGCTATTTAGCTCTCATCAGCTAACCATACCCTTACTGGGATTTGAACCTGGGCTATATTAAATCCTAGGCAAACTTCTTAGCCATTAGGCCATATATATATATGCAACAGGAAGAGCTGCCAGTTGCATATGCCAGTTTGACATAACACTATATTTTATATAGTGCTATGTCAAAGCACCTGGTGTATGCAAATATGGAGGGAGCATACTGCTTCCCTTTTGCCTTTCAGCTCCACCCTCCATCTCCTTCCAGACAGGAAACCATTTCTGTGTTGCATTTGTGCTGATAAATAAAGGGAGACTAGTATAGATCTATTTCAAGCTTTTTAACTCTCATCAGCTAGCCATACCCTTACTGGGATTCGAACCTGGGCTGTTTTTACATGTTAGGCAGTTGTATTAGCCTCTAAGCCACAAGCTGGGCATTACCCAGAATCGCCTTTGGTGAGATGGTTAGCTATATAAATTTGGTAGATGATAGATAGATACTGCAGTAGGTAGATGGTAGGTAAGTAGGTAGATAAATAGACAGACAGACAGACAGACAGACAGATGGATAGATGGATAGATGGATGGATGCTCTGAAGCAGATCACTGGCAGCTCTTCCTGTTGCATGCATTTTAGGATTTTCCTGGACCACTGAATTTTCTGTTGTTCTTTTCTTATTAATAGATATTTTATCACACTCCAGACAGCTCTGGAGTTCCAGTTCTTTTAGAAGACAAGTGTTGTGAATGAGTGCATTCAAAGAGAACTATAATTGTCGCTGATAATTGAGTTCCTTTTGGATAGATATTTAGCACTTTTACCAAATAGCTCTATGTGGCTCCCACTACATACACAATGGTCAACAGCTATTCAGACTGATTTAAGTTGTTAAGTTGTGATGCTGGTACTGCTTTATGGACTGTGTGTTAGATCAGTGGTCCTTTCTTTCCCTCCGGCTTAGCAGCCCGGCCAAGGTAGGGGTAGAGGGGATAGTTGTGTGCAATTGGCAGGTGTACATGTGAGTGTGAACAGCTCCATTTACACTTGCACAAATGGAGCTTTAGGCATGAGCTTGCATGCCTGTTGCTCGCACAAGTGAAGCTTCGTGTGTGAGCATGAGTGCCTGCCACTCATGCACACTCACTCACCTGCCACTTACGTGGCCTGGGTGGTGGTGGAGATCCCAGTGTTAAATCATTTCAGTGTCATGAGGACATGACAGGAAAAAAAGCATTACCAAGGCATATTGGTGCCACCATCTAATGCAAGTGAAGAAAAAGCATTATGGACTTTTGCTGATCAGGACTGAACAATCACGCTTTAAGGATTTATTTATAAATAAGAGAAGGACTATTAAAATCGTAATGAGAGTGGAAGTCCTTTCTTTATATATTTCTTTTATTTTTCTTTATCATTTTTTTTATTTTTTTCTGAACTTTTAACGTTTTTATACTTCGCACTAGTTTTTTTTTTTTAATTATAATTGTTAATAACATGACTATTAAAAACAGAAAGGAAATCTGGCAGCACTTCCTGTTGAAGATAAAACTGTTACTATATTCAGAGAGCCTTGAATCCCCCCCCACACACCATTTATTGGGGCAGAGGCGTAGCTCAGTGTCTCCCTGAAATATTTTACAGAGTTGCTGCCCTTAGAAACAAAGTGGGGGAGAGTTCTCCAACTTGATATTGCCTCAAAGGATCCAGGTCTTGTGGACTTTGAGCTGGAGATGAGAACTCCCAGTGAGAAAGTTTATCAAAAACATCAAATGGATCCAAGTTAGGCAGAGTATGCAAGAGCTAAGTTGGTACTGAAGTGCATAGATTTGCTGTAAACTTGAAGTCTTCCTTCATTGTATGTAAATCACAGTCAAAAACAAACTATGAGCTATTTTTAGTTCAGACAGTGTTTTTCTCAAAAAACATACATCTCATAAACTCTTTCCCCTTCCTTTTGACCTCACCGGAGTAATATAACCAGAACCAGGATGTAAAAGGGCAATTCTCTGGATAACTACTCAGCAGTAGAGGTAGTCCTTGACTTACGACAATTGAGTCCCAAACATTTTGTTGTTAAGTGAAACATTTGTTAAATGAATTTTGGCCCATTTTATGACATTTCTTGCCACGGTTGTTTTTTTTTTAATTCTATAAAGTTTTTTTTTATTTTTTCATTTTCATAACATATAATCACATGTATACTATTATATAGCCAACAACGTATTGTATTATTAAATGTTTACATTAATTCATCTTACCATCAACTCCCAAAAATAATTATTGGCTCTTCTGCTCTCCATACACCATATTTGTACCTTATCCATCCCTTTCTTCTCCCTTTCTCCTCCCCCTCCCTACCTCCTTTCTTTCATCTGTCATCCTTCTCTTCTCTACTTCCCCTTCCTCTCCCCTTCTCCTTTCTCCACTTTCCAATCCCCCCCCTCCTCAGGTAAGCAACTAAGCCCCGGCGGCGGGACTCGGGAGGCTTCGGGTGGGTGGTGGAGGCCCAGCTTTCATGAGGGAAGGCCTTCCCTCGCAAAAGCCGTAGGCTGGCGCACACCACGTGGCCGAAGCCGGGTGGGGGGCAGTAGCGGTGGTAGCGGTGGTAGCGGCGGTAGCGGCGGTAGCGGCTGAAGGTGGGGAGGGCGTCCTAGCTTTCGCAAGGGAAGGCCTTCAGGCCTTCCCTCACGAAAGCCGCTAGCTCGCATACGCTACGCGACCAAAGGCGGGTGGGGGCGGCTCTTCTCTTCTCTTCTTTCTCTTTCTCTCTTGCCATTATATGAAGATTTCTCAGTATTCTGCATAAAATTCAAATCTAACTTCCAATTGGGGGATGGAGTTTACATGCAGGTAAGTGAAATCTGTGGTGTTCTCAAAGGCCTTTGCCATGGAAAGTCTGATAGTCGTAGAGAAAAAAATGTGTTGATCCTGGCAGATTAAGCAACATTTGGCACCCATAGAATCCAAAAATTTCCCCAAGTAAGGAATCTGTGTCTATGTATTTCTGCCCCACAAGATGTTGTATTTAATCACATTAATCACAAGCTATCAATTAGCTGGAAGTAGCTCCAAATAAAGAAAAGAATAGGAGGAGGAGGAGGAGGAGGAGGAGGAGGAGGAGGAGGAGGAGGAGGAGGAGGAGGAGGAGGAGGAGGAGGAGGAGAAGGAGGACGAGGAGGAGGAAGAGGACGAAGAAGAGGAAGAGGAAGAGAAGAAGAAATTACATACTTTCATGATTTCAATAGATCTACTAGTAGGGTTGATTCCAAAATATTCCTGTATTAATCTTTTTAATTTAATTAATCTTTTTAAATAGTGCTTAAAGTTCCAACTAGTTCAGTAAGGAATTCCATTGATAGATGAACTACTCCATCTGGTCTAGGGGTTTCTGGAGGGGTAGGAATAAAAAAAATCAAAGAGGCTGTTATGACCTCATGATTGAAGCCACCATCTTGATCTTTTTGACTTCAACCTCCAGACATTCCTGCACCTACTTCCCACTGTTGCCTTCAGATCTACCCAGCACTGATCTAGCCAGATAAGAGCTACCCATCATTGCCTGTGGAGTCCTCCTAGTGTCCCATGCAGTGGTGGGATCCAGCCAGTTCGCACCACTTTGGGAGAACTGGTTGTTAACTCTCTGAACAGTTTGGTGAACTAGTTGCTGGAAGAAATCATTAGGGCAGAGAACCGGTTATTAAATTAATTGAATCCCACCACTGATCCCATGGCTATATATCCCTATTTGATTTACTTTAAGCCTGTGACAATAAGCTTAAAACCTTGAGAGACAGGAGGAGGAGCTAGAGCCTATACCAGGGATCCCCAAACTTGGCAACTTTAAGATGTGTGGACTTCAACTCCCAGAATTCTCCAGCCAGCATAGCTGGGAGTTGACATCCACAAGTCTTAAAGTTGTCAAGTTTGGGGACCCTAGTCTAGACAATGATCAGACAAGATATATCTCAATCCAAGAAGAAATGAGGACAGAGAAGGAGTCTCAGAAAGTACCTTTCCCTTACATGGAATCTTCTATTAAAATCAAATAGAGTTACTTCTAGGCAAATACATTTATATTCCAAGGAGGTTTTTAAAAATCTGTTTAACAATATGTTTGTTGTTTGATATGTTTAATAATCTATTTATTAAATCCACAGGCTAAAGTGGATATTGTGCCAAAAGGCAGCTTACCATTTTTATCATTGGGAGAGAAAAAAAAACTTCAGCATGCACCAAGCCCAACAAGTTCTAACCTTGTTTTCTTGCTTGGGTGGGGTTCTATATCTGTTTCCAAGATGTGAGAATGAGCAGAAGGAAATACCAAAATTATAACACAGGGGCAGAAGAACGAAATACTGTTGGATATGTTAGCAATGAAGAAAGATTTTTCAAATAGGTTGTCCAGATAAATAATTCATAAGAAATGCGGGCTTCTGTGTTTTTTTGTTTTGCTTAATTCTACAGTGTCTGCAAATCATTGCAATCATTTCTGCAATGACAGGCAAGCAAATGTTGAACTGCGTCATCTCTTCCCCAAGAGGCTAAACATCTTCTATAATCTTGGGCAGCAATCAAAACAAAATTTGGAATCCTGACAATGTTTTGTTTCCAACAAGTATTTCATGGTGTTTAAATCAGTAGGGACCTCCTGTAGTTGATGAGTCCAGAGCAAAGTGCATGTAGGCCAGTAGTGGGTTGCAGACAGTATGCCCCAGTACGGGTGTACCGGAGCCTGCCTGGAGCACTGGATACTGTTCCGGTACGGTGCTTTGGAGGGTCCACCTGCCCACGCGAGCTCCTTACCTGTCTTTTAAGGCTTCTGCACACTCATATGGCTTGTACAGTGCCTGCGCTATGCTACGCAGAGCAGCTGGAGCGTCGTGGAGGCTCATGGAGGCACTAAGATGTATGTGCATGCTGTGCGCATCCATGTGGACGCCGCCGGGTCCATTCCAACTGTACCAGTTGGAACGGGATCTGGAACCCACCACTGACGTAGGCTAAGAATCCTCTTTTTGAGCAGACAGAGAGGTTTTGCCTCCCTTTGGTGTCTTCCATTTCAAATTCCAGTACAATAGTGTTTGCCATCAAGAAGTTGTTTGTATGGCTGTGTCCCCCAATAACTCGATGATCCTCTTGGCATCAGCCAAATGTTTCTCTCTCTAAGATGTTGTAAAGATCTAGAGCTGTGATGGCGAACCTATGGCATGCGTGCCAGAGATAGCACGCAGAGCCCTCTCTCTGGGAACGTGAGCTGTTGCCCTAGTTCAGCTCAGCTGTGCCACGCATGTGCCTGCGTGCCTCCTGCCAGCCAGATGGTCTTCGGGTCTCTGCTGCACATGCGTGGGGGGTGGGACGCATGCACAGGGGGTCATGCGCACATGCACGGGGGTGCAGGGAGTCATGGGAGGCATGATGGAGCACATGTAGGGGGAGAATGCGTTGCATTTTGGGGATGCGTATGCACACTTTGGGCATTTGGTGCTGAAAAGGTTAGCCATCACTGATCTAGAGGAATTTGAAAGCATGGAAAGTTTGATTGCTGGCTCCATTTGGAACTTCTTCCAGTTCCATTCTGTCAACGAGTTAGACACTGTGCCCTGCAAAGTCATGCTCCTTTAGTCTCTTGTAACAAGTAAAGTCTCCCTCAGACTTCATCAACATATATTTGTAGTTTTCTTCCTCAACAAAATGGAAATAGTTTGCCATTATCTTCTTCTAGGTTGGTTCCCCCCCACCCCCCAGTCTTCCAGTCTAGTGTACAGCCCTGGGATTTTGTCATGTCTCCCATCCAAATATTAACCAGGTCCAATCTTGCTGCGTTTTGTCAAACTCTGCCAAAATCAAATAGAAATTAGGCCAATGCCACTTGGATGACAATGTAACATGGACTTTGGCCCCTAAAGTCCATTGTTCAAATACTACTTTGAAGAGAGTTCCGACCCCTTGCTGTTACACTGTACATAACACATATTCATTCATTCATTCATTCATTCATTCATTCATTCATTCATTCATTCATTCATTCATTCATCGTATATAGTTGCTCATCTTGTGGCTTACAATGCTTGGCAACTAAGAACAATAAAAACACAAGCAATAACAAAAATACAAAAAAGAAAAAAATCAAGAGAAACCAGATGCTCAATCCATCATTATACCCATTTATCATCATCCCCAGGGTCCACCTTCACTGTCCCAGTGCCTGGGGTGGGGGGAACAGCTCTTTGCAGGTTTTCTGAATGTTAAAAGAGTAGAGGCCTGGCAGATATCAAAGAGCAGAGAGTTCCCAGGACACAGGCTGTTACAGAAAAGGCTTCCCAAGACTCATTAGATGGCAACAAAGAAGGAATCAGTCAAGATGAACCTGATGACACAGATAAACCTCTAGGTGACCTTACCAACTTACTAAAAGAAGTCAAATGACCAGCTGTCTGCAAGGAGTATAAAGCCTTCCATTCCCCACCATCCAGTCAGAGCTGAAGAAGCTTCTTGGATGAGAAGCAAAAGGCCTTCAAAGAACAACCAGAAAGTCCAGTTGCCTCTTGAAAAAAGCACCTTTGGGACAGCACCTTCAATTGCACTCTGAAAACAAAAGCTGTGAGCCAGTGTAGCTTCCATAACAATGGCGTCCCCAATTCTGTGTGACCTACAGCGTTTTGGACCAGATGCAACTTCAGATGCTATATATATAGCATGTTGCAATAATCCAACTGGGAAGTGACAAAGGGACAAGTGAATATTAGCAAGATATCCTTATCTAGGAATGGGTGCAATGAATTGATGTATCGGATACGTCTGGGCCTCCTTAGTAACAGATACTATCTTATCCTTGAGCAGGAATCACATATCCAGGAGAATCTCCAAATTGCACAATAACTTTGTCTGGGGAAGAGCTATCCCACTGAGTCAAAGTGTAGGGTGACCAGAAGCCCAAAGCCACTATCTTTTGCTAGGCTTGAGCTGGAGCTGGTTCTTCTCCAACCAGACAATAAGGCTTTAAGGTTAGCACTCAAATGGCATCACTTGCCAATGGTGGAGATGTACAACTGAACGTCATCAGCACACTGATGATACCTCCCCTCCACATCTCATGTTTTCAAGTTGATGTTAAAAGGGAATGATGAGAAATTCCGAGGCATACCACATTGCAGAGGCCTAGATCTGGACCTCCTCCCTCCACCAATACCAACTGAATGCTACAAAACATGAAGGAAGACCACTGCAAGACTGTATCTCCTACTCCAAATCCCCACAGATAGTTCAGAAGACTATCCAGAAGGCCTGGGACAAATGCACCATCTCCATCCCAAGCCCTCCACAAATCATCCACAAGCATGACCAATACCATCTCCATACCATTTCCTGATCCTATCCAGACTAAAATCTGCAGCCCTCTGTAGTTGAAATCCAACCGTCCTCTCAACCTTCCCCCACCCCCAGAAAGGGAAGGTTGGAGACTGGAGAAAGATTATCCAAGACACTCAAGGATGACCTTCTGGGAAGAAGATGCTCCCTAAATGTTATATTTAGTATCTCTAGGTCTAGTTAATATCTGGATAGGAGGCCAATTAAACATACTATGAATTTCAAACTGAGTTCCATGAGGGGTGGAAGGCAGCACAGACACATAATGGATTAATGATTTATTTTAAAGAAGTCTATCTGAGTGAGCTAGTTTTTGTTTCACGTGGAAAACCTGTTTGGACTTAGTCTACTAAGTCATGAAGAAATAAATGTTAGGTTTTTTGGGGTGAAAACCCCCCAAATTTACCCTCATTTAAACATTATGTGGTTTAACCTCTAACCTCCATAGTTAGCTTCAATTTCCTTGAAATACAACCTAACCATGCTTCAATGCCGGCCTAAACAGTTTTATTAAGATAAGGTAAACCTTATTATCACTTTTTACTGTGAGCACACTGGACCACAATGAAAATGAAATTCTGTTGCCTGCTCTCAAAAGAAAGTATACATCTATCTATACACAATACACATACACATGCTACAGAGAGAGAGAGACAGAGAGAGACAGAGAGAGAGAGACAGAGAGACAGACAGACAGACAAAATCACTGTGCATTTTGAATACATAGCGAAAAGAAGAAACTTGTGAGTTCACAAGGTTGATACTGTATGGAACAAAACTGTGGCTGAATTTGGATGTTCTGCTTTGGATAGCACGAAGCCTCCTCCCAGAAGATAACAAGGAAAACAGGTCATGAAGAGAATGTGTAGCATCCTAGCCAATCCTGCAGACTCTGCTCAAGCATCAGTTATATTCTATGTTCTGGATATAAGGGAGTGAACTGCCAATAATCTTTTCTGTCATTCTCACCACTCTCTGCATCGCCTTCCTGTCTGAAGCAGTAATGCTTCCAAACCAGGCAGGATACAGTGGTTATGGTACTTATATTATAGTTACATGCATTAGGTTCCATCATCTTGTAAAACAAATGCTTAATCTTTGCACAGAAAGTCACATAACTACCCAGAAGAAAATTGAGCATCACTCAGCAGATTACTTAATTCTTACGTTCAAGGATTTAAAAGCATGTCTCCAAAGGATGGGAACCAAACTAGGGACTAGGCTCTTCAGCAGAATATCAGGAGCTATTTTGCCAAATGGCTAACATCCAAACCTGTTTCAGATACTGACTTGACAAAGAAAACGGATCTTGAAGAAAAAAGATGCTGTCCGACACCCAGGCCACATGTGCAAGAATGAAATTTAAGAGCTTAGATTTTCTTCAAGGCCAACCTTTCTCAAGAAATGTAAAACTCAGTCAATCCAAACCAATTTGGGAGTATTCTTTCATCTTTGCCAGATAACAATGCAGAGGCCATATTTCTAGTGGTGTTGTTGTTGTTGTTGTTGTTTTTCATCACACAGTCAGCCAGATGTTCAGTCTGGGTTTAGCATTTTTGTCTACCTCTCAAGGACCTGGGATAGGCAAATCTGGATGTTTGATGGTGTTACATATATCATCGCAGGATGGAAGCAGTACCAAGTAAAACCACCTTCTTCAATTGACTTATGGCAAATTATTATTATTATTATTATTATTATTATTATTATTATTATTATTATTATTATACAATTGTATCACAGCGGCCAGTTGTTTCACCGGATTTGGCATTGGTTACTAGTCGGGCCCAACCCAGGGGCCTAGGACGTCGTAACGTATTTTCTTAATATGCGTGCAGATCCAAGCAGTGCGGCTTTTTGCATTTGACTGATGGTGATTTTGTCAATTTTTAACTGTTTTAAATGTAATTCCAGTGCTTTTGGAATAGCACCCAGTGTGCCAATTACCATTATTATTATTATTATTATTATTATTATTATTATTATTATTATTATCAGCTGATCTTTTGTGTCCCTGCTCCTTCTTTTGTTGCCTTTTTGTTCTACTGGCAAGATGTTGTTTGTTTCCAAATAATCCATCATGTTATCTGCAATAATGCCTGTGAGTAATTTGAAGGTTGTTGGCAAGCATGTTATTGGTCTGTAGTTTTCAGGTGTTGTTCCTTTAGTTGCATCTTTCTGAATCAAGTATGTTTTTCCAGTTGTCAACCATTCATCAATTTGGCCCTTTTGTAAAATTTCATTCAGTTGCCTGGCCAATATTGCATGTAAACTGGTCAGATATTTGAGCCAGAAACCATGTAATTGGTCCTTTCCAGGTGATGTCCAATTCTGGCTCAAATATCTGACCAGTTTACATGCAATATTGGCCAGGCAACTGAATAATTGGCACACTGGGTGCTATTCCAAAAGCACTGGAATTACCTTTAAAACAGTTAAAAATTGACAAAATCACCATCAGTCAAATGCAAAAAACTGCACTGCTTAGATCTGCACGCATATTACGAAAATATGCGTTACAACGTCCTAGGCTCCTGGGTGGGGCCCGACTAGTAACCAATGCCAAATCCGAAAATATTACGTTACAACGTCCTAGGCTCCTGGGTGGGGCCCGACTAGTAACCAATGCCAAATCCGGCGAAACAACTGGCCGCTGTAATACAATTGTATAATAATAATGCAAATGGAATTCATCATTCTCATCTGAGTACAAAGTCACAGTCAATTTGGATTTTCACAAGTTTCCTTTATGCAAATATTGTAGTTTATAACCTATAGTTCTTTTAAGTAAAAGTGAACTGGAATGGAAATAAAATTAGTCAGATTTTGAAGTCATAGGAGAACGGAACCTGAATGCCAGTTAGTGGTCTTAAGGTGTTACATTTTTAAAAAAACCCTCCTTTATTATTTCGTTTAATAAATAACCCAAGAAGGCAAATTTACCTAATATTCTTTTCTCCTCCTGTTTTTCACACAGCAGACTTGTGAGTTGAGTTGAGCTGAGCTGAGCTGAGAGAGAGTAACTGGCCCAAATCAGCCAACTGACTTTCATGCCTAAGGTAGAACTAGAACTCGCAGGTTTCTAGCCTTGGCACCTTAACCACTAAACAAACTGGCTGTGTTTGTGTGTGTGTGTGTGTGTGTGTGTGTTTGTATGCATAAACATAAATATAAGATATGTAACAAAGAATTAAAATATAAAAAATACAGGCTAAATACTACAATAAAGCAGAGTAACAGTAAAGCAGAGTAACATACAATATTAGTAAATAGATACAAGTCTAAACTTTTAGCTCCAGGTAAGATGCTACAACAAAGTGAAGACTAACCTGGGAGGAAGTACCTGAATTCTTATTAAACAAGAGGAACAGCAAACAGAAGCCATGTTCTCTGCTTTATTCATTACTCAGAACTCCACCATTGTTCTATTATTTATCATATTGATTTGTGTGTTTATATATATCTTTGTTTTTTGTCTTTCTGTGTATCTCTCTATCTCTATCATTTGTCTGTCTGTCTATCTGTCTGTCTATCTCTAGATCTATCTATCTATCTATCTATCTATCTATCTATCTATCTATCTATCTATCTATCTATCTATCATCTACCTCTGTTATCCATCTACCTATCTATCATCTGTCTGTCTGTTTAACTATCTATCACCTATCTATCATCTATTTAATCTTCCTGTTTCGTATAGAGCGTAAGGCATCAGGCTCAAAATTTGAACATTGTAAATTTTAATCTCATTTTGGACAGAAAGCTCTCTGGCTGACCTTGAGTCAGTCACTCTCTCTCAGTCCTAGGAAGGAATGAAATCATTTCTGAAAAAAAATATTGCCAAGAAAACTTCAGGGACTTGTCAAGACACTCTCCATGAATCAGACATGATTGAATGAAAGAAAGATGGATAGGTGGATGGATGGACAGACAGACAGACATATATCGATACACTCGCACAGATACACACAAACACACACATTCACTTTGTAGGTTTTATTCATGCTCTTTTGCCTTGTGGGTGTAATTAATGCTTTGACTTGATTTGAAGCTTCTGCCCGTGCTCTTCCCTTTCAATGAGGCCCTACGTCTACATGCTTCATCTTTTATCCTTCTGTTATCTGCCTTTGCCCTATCTTCATGCTTCTGGCTTTGAGTTGGTTGAGATTTGAGATTTGAAAGCCAAAAATCCCCCAAAACAAAGCAAAGCCCCAACCCAATCCACAAGACAGACAGATAAGAAAAACCTCTACATTAAACATTTTGTCAAAAAATATACTTATAATTGACAAACAAGGCAGACCGTATTTCTCTTTGCAGAGAAATACCATGTGCTCTGTGTGCTTTCAAAAGACGTATGTTGTTCAATTTCTTGAAGAGATGAAAAATGTTGATTCTCGTCCTTCCGAGTGCTTTATAAGACCCCCTGGGATTGCTTAGAGTTGAGATAGGCAAAACCTATGATCCACTTCTGCTTTCCAGCACCTTATTTGTGGCTCCCAAAGAAGGCAGAGCCACCACTGAATGGCCAGAGATTAAATATTTGGACCTTCTTTAAATGTGAATGTTTGGTGCTGAAGACATCCAGTTTGCTCTTCAAATCAATCATAACTTTCCCCAACCCACATACTAAACACTGCTGGTATAATTTCCAGCATCCCTCAGCCGTGATGACCATCCCACATGGGTTGCTGTAGAATTGTTGTGGTTCTGCAACAGCTGGAAGACCATGGGATCCTTCCTCAAAGTCTTTGGGAAGACATGATAATTCATTTCTGGCATCACCTTTTGGGACTTTCTTCCTTGGTAGAATTTGATTTTATTTACAGTGGTATCTCAGTACTCATTGTTAATTGATTCTAGGAGGCACGATGAGTGCCAAAAGCAATGATTATCAGTCAAAGTTTTCCCATAAGGAATAATGTAATGTGTCATAAGACAGCTGACATTGACAAGTTCTAGCTTGTGTGTCGAGAACCAAACAAACCATGAGTATCAGGATAAACTTTCCTCTTCAAAATGCATTGAGTACCAAATTTGATGACTTTCAAAGCAATTGAGTACCAAGGTATCACTGTATAATATTCTGATCCTTTATTTTCCTATTTAAGAATCCCTCTAAAATTCCTGGGGGCAGTGCAATAATCTTTGCAATTTTTATTTTCTTTGTTGATCCCTCCTTTCAGGGCCAGCTCATGAAACAAATAATTTTAACTCTTTGGGGGCTGTACTAGTATTAAATAGTATTTTCTCCTTTACTCTAAAACTGCACAGGGAAAGCCATGGGGTGTATAAAAACACTTGGGTCTTGTCACCTTAACCTTGGAGAGAAGTCAGGGGATCACCCTGAGTGGAAAGAGAGGCAAGAGAATAAGAGAGTCATCAGCAATGGGGACAGTCCACTTCATATTTATCCTGATTTCAAGAACGGATGGTTAACACCGCAATATGGCAGTGGGGAAGTGCCCATGGTCATTACTAGCAGCTTCCTAAATACAATAGCCACTAAATTGTCTGGACAAAAAAAGATTTTTCTTCCTGGACACTTTTGGATATATCTTATAGATTTTTGGTTGTTAATCACGAAAATAATCTGTAATTTCATCTATCACAGAGATATCAAATTCAAAGCCTGAGAGCCAGAGCGAGCCCGGAAGGTGCTTAGATCTGGCCTGTGGGGCTGCCCTGGAAACAGCAAATAACAGCAAATAACTCTGCCAATGAAAACAGAGCTCAGGAAGGCCCCGCAAGGCCTGCCCAGGCTCCGTTTTTGGCCACAACTGCCTCCTGCATGCTCCGGTGGAGCTGCATGCTTTGTTTTCACTAGCAGAGGGCTGCAGGAGGCTGCTGCGATAGAAAATGAAGCCTCAATGAGTGACGTTGAGCTGACCATGCCCCCTGGTCCCTGTCCCTCCCCTGCAAGATCAAACAGAACTCTGATGAAGCTTCCTGAAGGCTCCAGAGATCAAAAATCGACCCTACAATTTCTGAACTTCTGGATTCCCCCATAGGTCCGTTTTTTGCCCTCTGGAGTCTTCAGGGAAGCGCCTGAAGCCTCAGGAGGGCCTCTGTTGGGGCTGTTTTCGCCTTCCCCAGGCTCCTAGAAGGCCTTTGGGGCCTGGGGAGGGTGAAAAAATGGCAAATGTGTGTCACGCACATAGCACTTTGGGTGTGGCACGCCCACACATGACCCCCTGCACTCCACCCGCTTTTGGCACGGGAGCCAAAAAAGGTTAGCCATCAGTAGTCTTAGTTGACTCATTTTAAATTCACTAATTACTACTATCCATGAGAATGGCATCTCTTTATTGATTCATCAGAGTTAAGCCTCAAGACTGTCTTGTTCAACAGTAGCAATGTATGCTCTTTGGTATCTGTTGATTGTGTTGCACACATCAAAGAAACATACAAAAGCATGAAACTGTCATTGAAGCACATCCAGTGCACAAAGTGCAGAAGTACAACTGGAGTATCTCTGGAGGCTTAAAAGTAGTGGTTCTGCGATTAGAATATAGCTCAGGTACACCAAGTATTGTTGTTACTTATGTGAATGGGGAACCATGCAAGAGAGTCACATTCCATTAAAAGGAATTTGATTCCAGGATAGAAAAATGTTGCAGATGAATTACTTATTCACTTAACAAAGTTATTTTTGCCTCTGCTTCGCATAATACTTGGACTGATAAGAAAATTTGTGAAAGCCACGAACAAGGAAAGTGAAGTTTTAGTCATTTGAAGTTTCCAATAATAACTGATGCCAAGATTAAGGAAGGCATTTTTGTTGTTCTGCAGATTAGGTATGTCACAAGTGGTTCAAAGATCCATTAGTGGAGCCAGGGAAAATCACCTGGAAAGCATTCAAGGATGTTATTGAGAATTTTCTTGTTGACTACAGAGCACCAAACTACATTTAGCTGGTTGATAAACTTCTTACAGCATACAAAACCATGAATTGCAACATGTCATCAAAGATTCATTTTTTGCATGAATGCGGGCAGGCGGGTGGAAAACACCATTCCGGTACGGTGGCCACTGCTCCCAGCTGCTACTGTACGCCCGTGCGGGGGCGTACCGGCCAGAACCCACCACTGATTCACACTTGGCCTTTTTCCCCAAAATCTAGGTGCAGTCAGCGATATACATGGTGAATGCTTTTAGCAGGACATTGCCACAATGGAAAAACAGCATCAGGCCAAATGGAATACATCAGTGCCGTACAAACAGAAATCAGCAGCACAACACTTTTAGCCCTGTTGAACTCCTACAACATGTTGGAAATGTTATGTGACTAAACATATTATAAACATTAAATGTTAATTTCATATTTCACAAGATTCCTATGTGATACAGTCATTCTGAAATTATATTTATGTTCAGTTTGAAGAGTTCTGACATAAACACCAGACGTTTTTTAGGAAGCAAAACTTTTGATAAAAAAAATCTGTTGTCCAGTCGGACCAAATGATATGTCTACAGCTGCTCGTTCAAATGTTAGCAGGATAAAGTCCATAAAACAGCTTTGTCAGATGTTATTCCCAGGTTGAAAATTAACCTGGCTCATTTCCAAGGTGATCCCCTTACAGGGATGCTGCAGCCAAGTGAATGATATGGAAGGATAGAGTTCTAATGTAATTATCCTTTTTCCTTAGACACCACAGTTAGCACGAAACATGATACTTTCCAGTGCACTGACTTTGGCCACATCCTGTAGTACAAAAACCACCACCACCAACTGCCACGGATACAGTTGCCTTGATACTGTACTAGCCAGAGTACATAGTACTTTGCATAGCTTCCTTGATCCCCCAGTGATTATATGGACAAATCATTATCTACTTGACAATTATATAAATTGCCATTACACAGGTCTGCAAAAAAAAAAAAAAAAATTGAGAGCTGTTTTGGTTATTCCATGTAATCTTTATGTTTTTTGGTGCACTGAATCCAAAAATGACCTCCATTTTGTCATAGGACATCACGTTTCCTGACAATTTAGGTAACTATGTTAAATAAGTCAATACCTCAAAATAAATGGAAATAGACTTATAAAATTACAGTTTTATTACAATATTTTCATGAAAATGCTTTTTTGAACTGAAATGAGCTCACCTACACACACTAAACTCGATTCTTCTTCCTTGTGAGGCTCCTCTTGGTGCATTTACACTTGTGAGTAGCATCTGGAATGTCCCCCTGAAGCATCCAACAGTAGTCTGCCATCATTGTAATCCTCCATTTTCCCTGGTATCTCCTTTCCATCTCTTTAATGTCTTGGTGGAATCGTTCACCTTGTTCCTCACTCACAGCTCCCAAATTTTCAGCTAAGTAGTCAAGGTGGGACTAGAGGAAGGATGATTGGACTTACCTGAAGGGTCGTTTTCAGGGCGCTGCGAAGGAGAGTCCAAGCAAGGATTAAATACAGCCAAACTGCCCAGAACTGAATTGAAACTTTAAGCCACGCCTCTGGTCTGATTATCTTCAGATTTTTCAATGAAGCCATGGAACTGTTGCGCTCTGAGAAGTCCAACATTGGATCAACAATAAACATAACCGGAACAAGTCCAACCGGAACATCCAAGGAGAAAAACGTGATAACAGTGGAACCAGACCCCAGGGTGGGGTGGACTCTCCTTCGCAGCGCCCTGAAAACAACCCTTCAGGTAAGTCCAATGGTCCTTTTCCAGGGCACTGCTCAGGAGAGTCCAAGCAAGGGACATACCCAAGCTAAATGTCACTAGGGCAGGAAGCAGAAGCAGACAGAGTCTCTCCGCTGGAATGAATACCCTGCAGCACACACCTCCCAAAGGCCCCTTCCGCTGAAGCAAATTTGTCCAACTTGTAATTCCGCACAAACGGAGATAAGGAAGTTCATGTGGCCACTCTGCAAATCTCCTCGATGGGAGCCTGCGTCGCCCAGGCCGCGGTGGTGGCAGCACTTCTGGTCGAATGTGCCGTGATGCGACTGGGTACCGGCCGAGACTGCAGAACATGAGCAAGAGCGATGCAGGCCATAAGCCACCTGCCAATCGTAGACAAGGAAACCTTCTTGCCCTGAGACGACAGCTGGAAAGATACAAATAATGACGCAGAAAGTCGAAAACTGGCCGTACACTTGATGTATCTGCATTGCGTCCTGCGAAAATCCAGCTTGTACCAGCGCTCCTCGTGAGGATGCCTCGGATGTGGACAGAAGTCAGGCAGGATGACCTCCTGGGCTCGGTGGAACCAGGAATTAATTTTAGGCATGAAAGAAGGATCCAGCCTAAGGACCACCCTGTCCTGGTGAATCAAACACAAGTCCTCACGAACAGACAAGGCAGCCAGCTCAGAGATATGTCTAGCCGAAGTGATGGCAATGAGAAAAATGGTCTTAAATGTCAGATGTTTCAAACTGGCTGAGCGGATAGGCTCGAACGGCGGTTCAACCAGAGCCTACAAAACCACATTAAGGTCCCAAGTCAGGTATCTGTGAACCATCGGGGGACTCAGGTTAGTCGCTCCCCCTGAGAAAACTGCGAATGGTGGGATGACAGCCAAGAGAAAACTGACCCACAGGGGCCAGGATGGTGGAAAGCGCAGCCACCTGACAACGAAGAGTGTTAGGCGCCAAACCCTTGTCAAGGACATCTTGCAGAAAGTCCAGAATGATAGGAACCAAAGCCGAAGAAGCTGAAACATCTCTGGAAGAACACCAGGCAACGAAAGCCCTCCAGGTAGTGTCATAAATCCGAGTTGTGGAAGGACGATGTGACGCCTGAATGGTGTAGATCACTTTGGTGGAAAGGTTGTCCTTGCTCAAGAGATCCCTCTCAAATGCCAGACGGCTAGTTGTAGCCACTGGGGCTCCGGATGTAGAAGGGCCCCTGACAGAGAGAGATCTCGTGTGGAGGAATCCGCCACGGATCTTGAATGGAAAGACTCAACAGATCGGCAAACCAGGTCCTCCTGGGCCAAAAGGGAGCTACCAGAAGGATCTCCGCTGCCTCCGCCAGGATCTTCCTGATGACTCTGGGAAGGAGAGGTAACAGTGGAAAGGCGTAGAGCAGCTCTTTCGGCTAAGGACAGTGCAGAGCATTTACCCCCTTGGCTCGTGGGTCGTGAAATCTGGTGAAAAACCTGGAAAGATGAGAGTTGGCCGCTGTGGCGAACAGATCCATGGGGGCAACCAAACTTCTAAACTATGCGTTGGAACAGATGTGGGTGCAGGCACCACACCGAGTGATCAACAGTCGCCCTGCTCAACTAATCCACCTGGGTGTTCACCATGCCCGAGATGTGCTCCGCCTGTATGGACAGCAGATGGATCTCCACCCACTGACCTAGGTCATCGGCTTCTGATATCAAGGACCTGGACCACGTGCCCCCCTGGCGGTTGATGTGCACCTTCGTCGTGATGTTGTCCGTCAGTACACTCACATGATGACCCTGAATGCCCATCTGAAATCGAAGCAGGGCCAACTGGACTGCTCTCAGCTCCAGCCAGTTGATGCTGTGCGATGCCTCGGCCGAGGACCACCTACCCTGGGCTATCTGGTTGCGGAAATGAGCCCCCCAACCATACAGACTGGCATCCGTTGTGATGGTAAGCCAGGTCGGTTCCTTGAACTGAGACCCCTTCTTCAGGGCAGGAGACAACCACCACCTGAGTGAGTGACGCACTGTCACGGAGACCGGTACGAGCCTCAGCGAGCTGCTCTCGTTGGCTCTTTGATAGGGCAGAAGGAGCCATTGGAGGGGACAAGAGTGAAGGCAGGCCCACGGAATGATGGACAGGCATGAGATCATCTTGCCCAGATGCTGCGACAGCTGAATGATCTTGGCATGAGGAGACTGCCGTACCTGCATGACCATCTCCCTGAGGCTTGTAACCCGCTCTGGTGATAGGAAGACCTGGCAGGCGACAGTGTCTATGATGGCCCCTAGATGCTGGAGCCTTCTCATTGGGTGAAGGTGGCTCTTCTCCAAGTTGATGGAGAACCTGTGACTCTGACAAACTTGCATCATGTAATGCATGTAATGATCCCTGACCACCTGCTGGGGGGAAGACAACTGGATAAGCACATTGTCTAGGTAACAGTGCAGCCGCACCGGTTGCAATCTGAGGAAAGCCACCACAGCTGCGAGGACCTTGGTGAAAGTCCTGGGGGCCGATGATAGGCCGAACGGCATGGCCCAGTACTGGTAGTGCTGACCAGCGTAAGTGAACCTCAGGTATCTGCGGTGGGCTTTGCGGATGGGTACGTGGAGGTAGGCCTCTTTAGGTCTATGGAGGTTAAGATGTCCCCTGGCCTGATGCAGCCCAGGATAGACTGGAGGGACTGCATCTTCAACCTCTGATAGGTGACATGATAATTTAGCCTCTTTAGATCTAGGATCCCCCTCCACCCTCTGGAGTTTTGGGGGACCAGAAACAGGATGGAGTAGAACCCTGTCCCTTCCTGACCAGGAGGAACCGGTTCTATGGCCCTGATCTCCCTGAGATGTCTTACTTCCTGTTCCATGAAGGACCTTTTGACTGGACACGAGGGAATGGGGCACCTGACGAAATGACGGGGAAGAAGAGAGAGGAACTCCAGAGTGAGACCCAGCCGGATTGTTTGTAAGACACACTGGTCCAACGTGACTTGCTCCCATTGGTCGTAAAACAATTGGAGCCACCCTCCTATGGGAGCTGACCCCCAACAGTCACTTATACTTTCTGAAAGGGCGGGAACCAGATCCCCCCCGAAAGGGACATCTGGAGTAATACTATTGGCGACCTCTGTCCCGAAAGGACTGGCGGTCCTGGGACCTGTCCACCTACTGGTTGAATGGCTGATGCGAGGGAGCAGAACTGGAGGAAGATTCCATGTTCCGAAAAGGCTGCCTCCTATAGGAGTAGAAGCCCTTCTTGTTGGATTTCTTAGAAAGTGATGGCATCACCTTCTTTTTGTCCTTGTTTTCAACTAGGACTGGATCCAGGACCTCCCTGAAAAGCTTGACCCCTTTGAAAGGGGCAGAAACTAACTTCCACTTGGAACGCATGTCTACGTTCCAGTGCTTCAGCCACAAGAGACGCCTGGTGGTAACATTTGAAGCCAGGGCCCTAGAAGTGAACTTAGCAGCACTGAGGGTGGCATCGGCTGTGTACTCAGTAGCAGCCATGATCTTGTTAATCTCTGCCTCAACTTGGCATCCCTGACCAAAACCCTCGCCATTAACTGCCTCAACCAGAGAAGAGCAGCCCTGGAAAGAAAGGAAGCCGAGGCGGAAGTCTTAATCGCCCATGCAGCCACCTGGTGCGTTTTATGACAGGCATTCTCAGACTTCTTATCCTCAGCTTTAAGACCCTCTAACAGATCAGGTGGAAGCACTGACGTTAAGGTGAGGACCGCAACCGGAGGATTGATAAGTGGCAGCTTAAGCAAATCCTCCAGACTGGCATCTACAGTGTACAGCTTCTTATCATTGCTAGAGGGAGTAGCCAAGGTAGCTGGCTGGGCCCACTGTTTCTGAACAGAAACATTTTGGGAATAGGGATAATTTCCTGGACCGAGACAGGTTCCTCAAACAAATCCCCAGACAAGTCATCCAGTTCAGCAGGAGCCTGAACAGGTGGAGTGGACCCCAGCTTGGCCTTGTCCAAAATGGTTTTGAAATTGGCAATGTTAAATAGCCCCAAAGAAGTGGGCTTTTGAGCCGCCGCACCTTCTTCCCCCGAGAATTCAGCCTCCTGAACAGGAAGAATATCTTCCCCCTCCTCCCAGTCTGAAGCCTTGGAGCCCGAAGAGGAATGGGGGGACTGCAAGATACATGGAGGAGATGCGACCCTGGTAACTGGCTGAGGCTCCAGATGCTTAGTCTTGCGGGTGCGTTTGCCTTTATGCAGCATGTCCGCCTCTATGCCCTGGGAAATGGCCCTGTTAATAACCTCCTGCATCTCAACTGAAAGGTCAGGCCCAAGATCCTCCCTGGGGGCGAGCCCTGGGCTTGGTCCTGGGAGGTGGGTGTTGAGGAGCCAAGGGACTTGGGGCAGGGCCTTCCTCTAGATCCGAAGGGCAAGCGAACAGATCAGCCTGATCTACCATAGAGGGCCCTGGAGATACTGCCCTAGACATGGAGCCTGTGGGTGAAAACTCCGGGCCCTCATCCTCACTGTCTGAAACAGGCCTAGGCTGGGCTGGAGGCACCTCCATGGTGGGCTCCTCAGGAGACACCGAATGAGAGGATTGTGCTTGGTGCTGGACCTTGGAGAACTGTTTCTCAAGGGCCTTTTGGCAACGCAATGCATCCATGTCTGCCCCGATCCCTGCTTAGGCCCGGGCCTGGAGTAAGGCTTGGAGCCCCTGATGGCCTCCCTGGCAGCCATGCTGGCCTGCCTGGAGAAAGCCCTGGAAGAACCCCTGGGTGGAATCCCCCGGAACCTGCTCAGCCATAAGGGAAATTAAGGCCCAATTGATAACCAGGAGCTACCTCCATTCACCACTTTGCAAAGGCCCTGCAGACCAAACAGACACTCTGAAGAGACGTGGGGGGATCGGAGCACCAATATGCAGCCAGGTGGAATAAAACGCGATGTTAATAGCTCCCAGCACTTGCAGGAACGAGGCTTGTGACCAGCGGCCCCAATCTTAGCTGCTTAGGTGGTAAAGACACAAACCAAATTTGCCAGCCAGGCCGGACAAGGAATGGCTCCATGCGGCTTCTGACGTGAGTCAGGCTGCAGGCAGCTGCATCACGCGGTTGAATAGGAAACCGAAACAGCAAATAGCTCCAGAAATGGCGATGGGAATAAACTAACCAATTTAAAAGTTGCCGCCAAGCAAACTGGAGCTCTGAGGCACCGCACCTGCACACCGGCCACCAAAGGCACGCATGCCAACCACAGGAGCCTCAGCAGGGACTCCCCCCCCAGCGGGGGTCATAACAGCACTGGCTTCGCACTTCGACCTGCATGCTTCCCCCAGCAGCTGCCTGCGTTCCGAGCGGTGCCTGGGAGATAAGCAGGACGCCGGGGAAACGAGGAGTGAGCTCAGATCATAAATGAATTAAATAAACCTCAAACACGCTCACTCAGCCTGCTCACACCCTAAACTAAACCTTACCTACAATAAAAGGCTCAAGAGACTCCAAGCAAAGCAATAGAATGAAGAAAAACTCTAAGCGCGTCCTACTGGGCTAGCTGAATTGAAAAAATCTGAAGATAATCAGCACCAGAGGTGTGGCTTAAAGTTTCAATTCAGTTCTGGGCAGTTTGGCTGTATTTAACCCTTGCTTGGACTCTCCTGAGCAGCGCCCTGGAAAAATGCACTTTCAAACTCATCAGGCAACCTAAAGCTTGAAATGCTTTCAGTATTCTTCCGACGATCTTTTTGTAGTGAGGATCTTTGTTATTGCCTAAAAATTTCTGTACGACTTCTTTAAATGCAATCCACCCTTCTTTTTGAGTATCAGTCATGATATTGACAAACTCTTGATCAACTATAAGCCTTCTAATATTTGGTCCGACAAACACACCTTCCTTCAATTTTGCCTCCGACAGGCATGGAAACCTGCTGATCAAGTATTTGAAGCATTCTCCATCTCTTGGAAGTAACTTTACGAATTGCTTCATCAATCCCAATTTTATGTGGAGAGGTGGTAGAACTTTATTGGAAGGTACCAAAGTTTCATGGAGGACATTTTTTTCACCAACTGTTAGCACCCTCAGCTGCCAACTCTTCTTAGTCCAGTGATTTTGTCGGTCTCAACTGTCCCATAGACACAGAAAACATGGGTATTTGTTATACCCAGCTTGTTGCCCAAGCAGCATGCACAAGACCTTCAAGTCCCCACACACTTGCCAACCATGGTCTTCCTATTTAAGTTTACGAAGAACCAATTCCAAGTTCTCGTAGGTTTCCTTCAAGTGTACGGAATGACCTTCAAGTTTACGGAATGACAGATATGGAAGTGTAAAAACCGTTGTGGAGTAAAACTGCTTTGAGACTTCTTTTTGAAGAATCTATAAAAAGACACCATTGTTCTGAATCATATTGGATTTTAAATTGACCCATCAGACCTTCGACATCGATGCAATAAACCAACTTGTCTTCCTGGGTGAAGTAAGGAACGAACTCCTTCATGTCTAAACCATGAAGATGACACTCCTGGCAACAATAAATTCCTGCTTTTCACCCTTGATCCGAGTAACTCAGCAGCATCTTTGGGAAGAGTCAAGTCTCTTACCAAATCATTCATCTCCTCCAGAGAAAACAATTTTGGTCTTGTATCATCTTCAAAGTCAGAACTTGATTCGTCATCTGGTTCAGGTATGACTTCACCTTCATCGAAGCTAGGTATCTCTTCCAAGGTAGCAGGGGGCTTGGGTACTGGTATATCTGTGCCACGGGGGATGGGATGAATTGCTGAGTGAAGATTGGGGTATGAAATGGAATGCTTCCATTTGGAATTAACTCCTTTCACATCGCATGAACAAAAGTAACAGTTATCACTATGGTTCTTTTGCTCTCGCCATACCATAGGAATCCCATAACGGAAAGATTTTTTCTTACCCTTGAACCAGTTTCGGAGGTCCTCAACACACCGTTTGCACATTTTATGAGGCGCCTAACTTTATCTTGATCTCCAATTTTTAGTCCAAAATATGCAAAGTATACTTTTTTTCACAAAGTCTGTAATATTCTGCTGTTGCTTCAACACTGTATATTCACAACAGATGAAACAGAAACTGTCTGGCAAATTAATACACTTTCGCGGAGCCATAACATAACGGTTGAAGAATGACGAGCTAACATGAATTGCGATAAAAAAGTGTGAACAGCCTAGAACCAAGAACCTGATGATGATTCGTGCACAAGTGTGGCATGCAGGAGAGAGCAGCTCTGTGTCTGTACACGAGACATCACAGTGCTGGCCATACACCCGGCACTGACCGGAGAAGCTGCTATCTGCCCTGTGTCTCCACTGGATTATTCAGGAAAGATTAACCCCTTCTACCATTAGAAGCACAGACTTAAAACTTGCTTAGCTTACTGTATGTATGTATATATTGCTGACCATCAGATTTACAGTGCTATATATATTTTTTTTACATAACTCAGATAAACCCCCTTTAAGGTTTTTTTTTGGTATTTTATATATTAAATGCACTTATGTAAATTAAGTAATAGTAATTTGGACTTTAAATTTGGTTAAAAACCCATAATATAAAAAAATACCAAAAATTTTTAAAAAATGATAAATTTGAAGACAATTTTGCACGTTGTAGCAAATCATGACATCTAGGAGTTTTTTCAATATTTTATTTGTTTTCAGCACACCAAAATACATGGAAATTAGATGAAAATAATCAAACAGCTTTGTAGTCGCAGAACTGTGATTACCTGGTTGAGGGTTTGTTTGTTTTTCAAATTCAACTTCCTACAACCTGGGAATTTCCAAGTAATCCTCTTTCCAAGTACTAGCAAAAACCCAACCCTGCTTAGGATTGGTTTTGTTTTGTTTTAAAAGTTTTGACATCATCTAAGATAGGCCCAGCATACTTTGGCCTAAAGAAATAAATGCATGCAAATGTTTTTAAAGAATCTTATCATTTAGGAGACATTTTCTCACATTAAATCACCATTCCTTAGCTATTTTAATTTCCCTTCTTGTAAACAAATGTCATTTTTGATAGAAATATTGAAGATGGAAATTTAAAGTTTTTTTTAAATGCTTCCAAATGAGTTTCCTGTTTGTTTGTTTTTTTCCTGTTTTCAGCTTTTGGTTAATCTTTCGACACTGTGTTTTTCATTCCTGTCTTGTGTTTTATCTGTTTTATTAAAGGAGAAAGAGAAATTGCTCAGAGTCATGATGGTAGGTCTTTTTTCTGGGTGGGAAGCCCTCTCAACCTTGTGCCTTTTTTTTTTTAAACACAGGGTTGAGTTTGAATGAAGGAAAAACACAAACACACAGCTCTGCCTAGTGTTTTAAGTTTGTATTTTTCATAACTGAGGAATCTTCAAGGAATTAAAATGTTCAAATTTCATTTTTTTAAAAGTGATCTTTTGTCACAGCAGATCAAAATCACAAATGGGTACATTGGCTGTTTCAGTTACATTTGTGCAAGCTAAGGGAACTCACATTAGGATCTTCCCTTCCCTTATGAGGAATTCAGGTTTTGTTTTCTTTCAGTGGGAACCCCAACAAGAAAATGTCCACTCAATAGGAAAAGCTTTCTGGAATCACATGATCAACACACAGGATTTTATCTAAAACGGGTTCCTAAAATGTCACAATCAACCAATGGATCAACTTGCCTTTGGAAGTTGTGGGAGCTTCATCACTGGAGGCTTTCAGGAAGAGATTGGACTGCCATTTGTCAGAAATAGTGTAGGATCTCCTGCTTGGGTGGTTGAGGGTGAGGAGTTGGACTAGATCAGTGGTTCCCAAACTTGGCAACTTTAAGACTTGTGGAGCTCTGCTGGCTGGAGAATTCTGGGAGTTGAAGTCCACAAGTCTTAAAGTTGCCAAGTTTGGGAACCACTGGACTAGATGATCTATAAGGTCCCTTCCAACTCTGTTAATCTAATCTAAGGAAGGCACCCACTCAACTTTCTATTGGCTGACCAGGGTTGCATTTTAATTCTTGTCAGGTCACATGGCAAGCAACCTCTTTCTATTGACCTCAGTTGTTTCCTGTTCTGCCTTGAATCTTTCACCGTTTCAGGTCTGGGCAGTGCCTCTGTGCATGAGCAAATATTAGATCTCACTACTGTTCTTTATTTGCACTGCATGTTTTCAGTTGTAACCTCCCACACTTACTCCAAGTCAAAACCATCACCTTGTTGTGGTTTCTGATCTTTTTTACCCCACCCAGGTACTTTTTCCCCCTCCAGGAAACTCAAGGAATTGATTAGCTAATCACAGGTACTTTGAATAAAGACAATAACACAGTCGCACACTTATTTGCCAACTGTTGAATACTGTTTGTTTTGTGTCTGCATTATTTTTCTCCCTTTCTCTCAATAGAAACCAATCACACCCAGCAATGCTGCTGCGGCTTAGCTATTCCTTCAAATCACATGACTTGCCTTCAAAGAGGCATGCTGCCAAGTCAAATCCTGAGTCAGACGAGCTGATATCATCCTTGCAGCTGCAATAAGCAGTGAGCAGCTTGGACTAAAAATACTCCACAATCTCTTGGGAGTGCTACAGTCCTCTATGTCTTTCGTTATATTTGGACAATGTTATACACTCAGCAGTATTTCCTAGAACCTCTGTCGCCTTCTTTTCTCTCTGCTTTACTTCCAGCCAAAGGAAAGTGGTATTGGATGTAGTTTAGATAATATGGATCATCTCCATTATTTTTCCCTTTTAAAAAAAAATAACAACCATTACACTTTTTATAACAAGTTGAACAACAGCAAATCCTTAAAAATGATTTTTATCTTTCCCCCCGCCCTTAATACTTTGATTAAAAAGATTTGTTTGTGGGAAGAAGGGAACTATGTTGTGTAATATGGGAGGGGGACATGGCAATTGATGTGTTTGTAACTACTGCAAAGAAAATAGAAAGTTGCTTCTTTAGATATTTCCCCTTTTCTTCCTTCTTCCTATTCACTTTTTCTTTTGGCCTTCTGCAATCTCTTTTTTCTATTTCTTCTTCTATGCTTCTATAGCTTTTAAAAATCTTTGTAAAATCCTTATATATAAAGATTATTTATATATCATATTTATATTTATATATATCAAAACATTTAAAAAGTTGCATCAAAAACTCCCCACTACGTGTATACATATTATCCCAATTACCGGTAGGTGAATATCAATTAATATATTACTACAACATTAATTCCCACCCCTTGTGAAACAGGCTCTCTTTAAACTACTAAATCTATTTGCAAATTATTGACCTCTCTTCTATATGTTATATTAGTGACAAAGTAATTAACAGGAAGAATAATAATACTAAAGCAAAACAAAATTAAAATTTCTGAACTCTGTTAACAAACTGTTATTGTAATCCAGTTGTAGAAAGTTTATCATTGTGCCTTATCTATCCCAAATCACCCCAAATATAAATGATTTGTCCTGGATCAAATCTCCATGTTTGCTTCTTATGCCATCTCTTATTAATTGTTTAATTAAATATAATAGATTCAGTTTCCAAAATAAGTCTATCTTTTGATCAAAGCCCAGATAGAAGTGTTACCATTTAACCATAATAAATCAATCCACTAAAGAAATGGATTCCATCTGTTGCTTCAAAGTTTAACTCTTGCAATATCAGGACTGTGACCAAAAAGGGATTATGAAAAGGGAAACAGATAACCTCCTCTATTAACCTCAAGTGAATTGTTAATTCTCAAGTGAGAAACTTGACAGAGGCAGTTGTTACAAGTTGAAGTAACACGTTCATTTGATATCAGACTGACTGCAATACAGATAGTACTTGACTTACGACCACAACTGAACCCAAAATTTCCTATGTTAAGCAAAACAGTTGTTCAGTGAAATTTACCTCATTTTACAACCTTTCTTTCCTTAGCTGTTAAGTGAATCAGTCTCCATGACGCTCCAGATGCTCAGCGTCGCGTTGCACAGGCGCTGTACATACCATGCATGTGTGCAGAAGCGCTGAAGACTTAAAAGACCGGTAAGGAGCTTGGGTGGGTATTGTGGGCCCTCTGGAGCACCATATTGGAATGGTGTCTGGTGCTCCAGGCAGGCTCTGGTACACCCGTACTGGGGCATACTGCCTGCAACCCACCACTGCTATACCCAAACAGCATTTCAAAGGCATCTGAAAAGTAACAACTTGGAGAAGGTTATGGAAATGTAAGGAATATTTCTGAGATGTGTCTCTGCATATCTCAGAAAGAAAGCACGAAAGGATACAATTCCAAATATTTATCTTCCTTCTGAATTTAGTGAGGTTATTTTAATCATTCTCCAGAAATGGATGGATTAACATATGCCTTTGAATACACAATTTTCCACCCTAACCCTATCTTTATTGTCCCCAGCAATCATTAACTTACTAATAAAACTTCACTTTATGATACTATGGGTGTTTGGTAATGACTACCACCCACGCTAACAAATACAGCAAAGTGCTGGTGGCAAGATATGATTGCTGGTACTCTACACGCAATATGGTTAATTTATACTTCCTGCCACTCCAGTACACCAGGATTCCTATGCCAACAGGCTTTTGTGCAAAAGTCACGCAACTGTAATATTCCATATAGACATATAAATAAATAAATAAATTTATAAGGTTATAACCATTTGCTATGACAGTAACTGCCTTCAAAAAGACAGATGCAACAAGGCAAGTGCTCCTTTTTAACATGTGACCCACATTTTGCATGCATGTAAAACGGGGCAGGGGGCTTTGATTGTCGAGTGCCCACAATTTTGAAGCCTGCATTTGTTGCTGAAGATGCACCTGCATTTTATTAATTGGCCCTATATTATAGTATTGGTACTGACCAAAAGCAGTGTATACCACACTTCAAAACACCATAAAAATGGAAGTGTACAGGAACCAATACAAGAGTAGCAGCCCATTGGGAGTACAAGAATTAAAATAACAGACATTCATGTGGATTCACAAAATGTCTGTGGGAAAGAGCAAATGTTCCTGATGTCCACTTTCCTGACAAAGTGTGTTGGAGCCAAATGGACCTTCGGACCTATGGTAACAGGGAAGGGTGACTTCTGGCACCCTGCATGCCAATTGAGCCAGCTCTTATATATGGCATGCAGAACAATTGGAGGTAAGTGGCTTCCATAATGATCCTGGCCACAAGCCATGAATGTCTTTGTAAAGGAATAACAGCTAGTTGAATTGCACTTGAAAGGGAATTGGTAACCAGTCTAGTATAGGCATACTAAGATGCTACTTACATTGTTACATTCTGGACAGCTACTGTACAGGTTATATGTTCCTATGGGTCTTTGGGTTGGAGAACGCTCCCTGTACAGCAGTGCAGTAATATGGATAGGTGTGGCACAAGTAACTGTTTATAAATGCTTTATGCATTTATATGGAATGTGACAATTTTTTTTCTAGACACGTTAGGCTACAATACTACATCTGGAGTCTAAAGGCCACTTAGGTGGTATTCAGCAGGTTCTGTCCATTTCTGGAGAATCAGTAGCAGAAATTTGGAGTAGTTCAGAGAACCAGTAAATACCACCTCTGACTGGCCTCACCCCCATCTATTCTCTGCGTCCCAAGTCACAGTTGATCGGGGGGAAATGGGGATTTTGCAGTATTCTTCTTCTGCCATGCTCACCAAGCCATGCCCACAGAACTGATAGTAAAAAAATTTGAATCCCACCACTGCCACTGTATGTAGAATATACTGTATTTGTTATCTTAATATGAAAGTCTACAGAATGGTGTGATGTTTAATATAATCTTTCCCATTCTGATACCAATGATGGATTTTGGAAATTTGAAGTCCAAAATGCTCTCAGATTGGTGGGAGGAAGGAATATTAATCAAAGAAGCTCCTTTGCCGTTTTATTTCAAACATTTTAAACAGTCTAGATTTCTAAATGCGGTGAATTATGATAAAGAGCAATATTTCAGGTGACCATCCATGGATATTCTTGAAGAAAGAAATTCTTTATTCAATGAAGCAGACATATCCATGGTTTTGGCCAATGGAATTCCATTTCAATGTAGCCATATTTCCGGTACTGTCCTTCCATTTCAGCCCATACATATCAATGTATAATGCACAATTCTAATGTACAGCTTTTTATAACAGCTATTGAAAAATTCTGGAAGGAATTCCTTGGAAAGCATTATATGAGCCAAGAAACCCTTCTTGAAACATTAAAGCAACCATGTACTTCAACAATTTTGGCTTAATTGCATTAACATGTCTTCCAGTTACCTGCCTGTGTGCACATGCCTCTTTGCATACAGAAGTGCTGCTTGTACACATGCATATTCATGTGGAGACAATCAGAGGCAACATTTACAACAGTCAAAGAAAACTTCCCAAGATACAGTCACTTTAACACTGAAGTATTAAAGTGAAGTGGTTAGGTTGCACCTATGCACCTTGTTCTGGACAGCCAGCTAAATTCCTGCAACTATGACAGCATTATCAGAATTAAGCAGTTGTGGCCCGTTATACTACTAATAAAAATGTTTGGGCTACTTTTCTATTCAGCCACCATTACCAATACAGTACAAAAGGGAGAAAAGGCAGAGGGTTTTGTCATATGCTAGTTTGGGAACTGGATCAAGGCTAATAAGCAAGTTTGCTCCCACCCATCATGGCCAGGGTTCAATTCCTCCAAGGTAATTGAGTTCCCCAGGCATAAAAGCCACAGTCTAGACTCTAGCATATTGTTGTTGCAAAGAGTGACAACTGCCCTGTATAGATCCAGGCATCAGCCAGAAGTTTTCAGTTACAAAGTACATGAAACTGGATGATAAGACGTCAATGACTGAGGAATAGGAAGATAACTTTATTCAGAATTACCTTGAAATAATCACTATATAATAACAGGTGTTTTCAAATGTGGACTATAAAGCAATTTTGTGTAGGCCCAGATTATATTTGCTACCATTTGAAATCCTCTCAACCAACACTGGGAATCTTAAAAAACTAAACAGGGTTAGCACTGGAAAGCTGCTTCCAAAAATGCGGCCAAGAATATAATAAGAAAGGGTAACGGTAAGTGAGAAAGTCCTTGGGAGGCATGGATGCTGCCTATGGTCAGATAAGAGACAGCATAGCCCGCAGCTGGATAGTGGGTGGGGCAAGAGGCTCAGAAGGATCCGCTGTAGTCTTTCAGGCTGTAAAGGAGACGGGGAGAATTGCACTTTCAGGCCTGCAAGATTCTGTTAATGTAAACTTACCTAACAATAAAACAGAATTATCTTATCTGGTTGCATTTCCTGCCTTCTGTACCTGGTAAGGCTGACAGGACGTGTCCACATAGATGCTGGCAGTCAAACCTAACTTGACAGAGGCATTGCTTTTCAATTCATTCTCTCCCTCTCCCTCTCCCTCTCTCTCTCTCGCTCAAATCTGTTGAGGAGGGCAATGCTGCAACATTAGAACAATTTTCATATAAAGGAAAATATATGACTGACACAAGGAAAAGTTATCTCTGTGGAGAGAAAGGTGATACTTTGTGACTTTCCCTGCCTTCTTTGCCATTATTTTCTCTTCTCCCCATTTAAATATTTACAACATAGTACCTAACAAAATAAAAGCATTTGGGTTTTGTTTATGTTTTATTGTAAGCAGTGAGAACTACCTATCGGTCAGAATGTACTCCATACCAAATTAGATTTCATTCTACATAAAGACACATAAACACAATACTTATATATACAGTGGTACCTTGGTATTCAACTGCTCTGAAACTCATTGAATTTGGTATTCAACACATTTTGACATGTAAAGTTTGTCCCGGTACTCATCATTTATTTGATACTCAATGCACAAGCTACAACTTGTCAGTGTTAGATGTCTTGTGACTCACTACATTATTCTGTATGGGAAAAAAAATATTGGGTAATCATCATTTCTGGTATTTATCCCACCTCTTGGAACCGATTAATGATGAGTACCCAGGTACCACTGTATGCAGACAGACAGTCTTTTGATTTACAATCTCCTTTCTTCACATAACATTCATAATCTCAAAGAATCTATTGTACTTCACAAAACAAGGAATGAATTATTAGACCTTGTGCTGGACAAAAATATGAATACATACAACATGTTTATACATAGTCTTTATCCAGGAAGTTTCTTGCTGCATTTTTAAATCATTAATGTTGGAGTGCAATTGTCTATGTGCCAAAGGATTAATCACTTTAGACTATATCCATAGCATTCCAAGTTTTCATAAAGTAGCCAATCAACAGTTGCTCAAGAGAAATTATGTGTTTCCTCAAAACTGCCATGCTACTGCTGTAATTACTACAGGTAGCCCTCGTTGTATGACCACAATTGAGCCCAAAATCTCTGTTGTTAAATGAGACATTTGTTAAGTGAGTTTTGCCTCATTTTACAACATTTCTTGCCACAGTTATTTACTGCAGCTGATATGTTAGTAACCTGGTTGTTAAATTAATCTGGCTTCCCCATTGACTTTGCGTGTCAGAAGGTTGCATAAAGTAATAACATGACCCTGGGACACTGCAATGGCCATAAGTATGAACCAGTTACCAAGCACTTTGATCACATGAGCATGGGGGTGCTGCAAAGGTAATAACTGTGAAAAATAGTCATAAGCCACTTTTTTCAGTGTTATTTTAACTTTGAATGGTCACTAAATGGACTGTTGTTAAGTCAACGACTACCTGTATTTGAAATCCAGGCTAGCAGATGAATCCTGCAGGAATAATAAAATTAAAGAATGTAAAGGCTGGAATAGATCATAGAGATGACCCAGTCGAACTTGAACTCCAGTGCAGAAATTCATTACTATAGCATCCCCAACAATTTTCCACCCACCTTGGTTTAAACATGTTCAATGGAGAATCTAGCGCTCCCTGTGGCAATCTGTTCCATAGTTGAACAGCACTTAGCTTAAGGAGATTTCCTGATGTTCTTCAAAACCTGCTTCCTTGTCCTTTAAAGCCATGGTGTCTTTAAGAGCCGAGGTGGCGCAGTGGATAGGGTGCAGTACTGCAGGCCACTTCAGCTGACTGCTAGCTGCAGTTCAGCGGTTCTAATCTCACCGGCTCAAGGTTGACTCAGCCTTCCATCCTTCCGAGGTGGGTGAAATGAGGACCCAGACTGTGGGGGCGATATGCTGACTCTGTAAACCGCTTAGAGAGGGCTGAAAGCCCTATGAAGCGGTATATAAGTCTAACTGCTATTGCTATTGCTATTTTCCAATTTTTTGGAACAATTATGAACAATTCTTCCTAATCTGTTCCTGAAAGCCTTTCAAGACAGCTACCATGTACCTCTGCCGTCTTCTGTTTTCCAGGGCAATTATGTCCAATGCTTCCAACCATTTCACTAATTTTTTCTTCCAACCCTCTAATCAGCATGTTAAGCATAGCTCCTAAGAGGTGATCATTTAGGCAGAGTTAAGAAGTTAGAGAAAGGAGGATTTGCATAAAATCTTCATATGTTAACGAATATGCATATTTAATGGTTAATTTATTTTGTAACTCAAAACTGCTCCCACTTTGAATATCTGTGAAACAGGGGTGGGTTCCGGCAGTCACTACTGCCAGTTTTGCTTGTGGGTGTGCTGTGCATCCCTGCGCACTTTGCATGCACGTGTGCTTGATGCATGCTATGCGCACAGGTGCAATACAATAAAACTTATTAACAAAAAACAAGATGGCGGCTCCTATGGCGCCTCCTGGAGAACCAGTTTGGGGTGTGTGGCAGACCTGGGTCACTGCCAGTTCCAGCAACCCAAGCTGCCAAACCACTACTAATTTGACCGAACTGGTCTGAACCAGTAGGAACTCACCACTGCTGTGGAAGTGAGGTAATAATGGTGTTTTTTCTGGAATGGGACAACTCATCACGCCAACCCACCATGGCCAATTCACCACAACCAATTTGCCATGGCTAACTCATCACATCCAATTCGCCATAGGACAACTCACCGTGAAACAATTCAACAATTCAATTTAACTATTTAAAATAATTAAAAAGTATTCTAATGTTTGTCATTCACATTTTGTTTTGTTCCTCCTATGGCAGTGTTTCTCAACCTTGGCAACTTGAAGATGTCTGGACTTCAACTCCCAGAATTCCCCAGCCAGCGTATGCTGGGAGTTGAAGTCCAGATATCTTCAAGTTGCCAAGGTTGAGAAACACTGTCCTATGGCATCCTTTCTTTAATGATTACATTCCCCCATTTCTTTGATATTAGTGTAACTCTTGTTCCACGGCAAATTGTCCCTTGGTGAGTTGTCCTGCAGCAGCTTGAGTTAGCCATGGCAAGTTGGCTGCAGAGAGTTGGCTGTGGTGAATTGGCCATGATGAGTGGAAAGTTGTCCTAGACCTGTCATTTTGTTGTAGGCTCAATTGCCTTCCCCCCATCCCCCTTTTATCCAACCAAAGAAGCTAGCAGAAACCGGTCTCCAATTTTGTCCTCATCGGGAGAGACGGGCTTCTGCCAGCTTCTTTGGTTGGCTAAAAAGAAGGTGGGAGCAATTGAGCCTGCAACAAAATGACTAGAAGCGCTGAAGAGACAGAAACTGTCATCTTTTCCTCAATTTATCAAGGTTGAGATCTGTGACCCAAGCCTTTTACAGCTGCTACATGGAACTCCTGCAGCTATTGTTGCTTGGATGAAAGAAATGGATCTCCAAAAAGCTATTGCTAGAAACACTAGATAAGTTCACCCAGCTGCAACGAAGCAATAATACTGCCAAATGCTAGGCTTTGTTCCTCTACGAAGGATGACCTCTTGATACAGGAAAGGGTGGGACAAGTTTCAGCATGAAAGCTTCAGCTAATATAGGCAAGCTTCAAGGAATTAAACCAGGCTCTTGAAAAGTATTCTTTATATAAAGCTTGCAAGTAGATCCACAAACTCCTGTGTTTTCATGCAATTGCCTTTACAAAAGCCTGTGTTTGGGTACAATTTGCCATTCCTGTTCCACAATTGTTTGGACACATTTAACTGTAATTAATATGTTCTTTCCTAGAAACAGTGGTGTTAAAGAGGCTTGACCACAATATATTTGGGCAATGATGACTTTACTAGCTAATGAGAAATATGCAAGGACTATCCAACACAGTGATGTGTTAATCAATGTCTGCTTTTCTGGGATTAGCTTGAAAAGTCATGAGGGGTTATTTCTGCAACGGAGGTGAAGAAAATGTTGGAATGTAAACCCAGATGGACTGAACAAAAAGACCACCATCAAATGAGTATTGTGGAAAACGTCAGGATAAACTGTTCTTATTTGTGTCCAGTTGAGAGTTTAGCAAAATAGCTTATTGACAAATTTTTAAAAAGTCAACCTGGGCAGGCAAAAACACCCCTTTTCTTGTCTATTTGGCAAATAGGATGGTGGTGGGGGAAGAAGATGTCTCAATTATTTTGGAGTTTGGGGAAAAGGTTTGCAAAAGGCAAATTGTTTTTTTTTTAAAATGAAGACGATTTTGACTAAGGGCACACTTGATTGATATTTTCCTAGAAGTGATTGAATTTTGTGATTGCTTAGGTTAATGATGGGTAGCCTACATCAGAAGCAAGATGGGATCTGCAACCTTGCTAATTCTCTGGGATCCATCAACAGCTTTCAAAAGCCATCTACCATTGTATCCCTCTGGTCTGTCTGATATGGGAATTGGCTTGGTCTCCCCAATGATAACAGTCTTTAGATCAGGTTATGCCAGGTGGTTGTGTCAGGTGCTACTGTTTGACATTTAGGTAACTATGGAGTCCTATGGAGTTCTTAGCTTGCCCTCCAGGCTGCATAACATTGACATAAAACCCTTGGAGAAATTCATCCACAGCTTTAGACTGAGATGCTGAAGGCATGCCGATGACAATCATCTCTGTTTTCTAACTCAAGGGAAGCAATCAATTATTCTCCCTGAATATTTTCTATACTTAATAATGGGCTAGATAAAGGGAAATAAGATGAAATTAAAATCAGACAAGATAGAATTGTTATTGGTAAGGACAAAAGCTAAATTTAGACTTTAAAATGAAGTCTGTTTTAGAGAGGACAGCAGGTTTACCATTTGGGATTTCTTGTGGTAGCATCCATTGTGAGTACATTCACACAATTATAGCTAGTGCACTAATTCCAACCTTTCTAAAAGCTGGTCAGACTTAGCTACAATTATCCATGCTTTACAGATTGGTTACAATTACAGTCCATCTCAGCTACTCTAGCATGATATATATGGAGCTATTCTTGAAAGGTTTCAGGAAATTCCAACTCGTGCCACATGTAGTGGCCAAACTGCTGAACAATGCAATATTTTCATATCGATATATGAAAATATATACTGAAATATATATATATATCCCTAGTGCCGCATAATGGAGTGAGCTCCCATTACTTGTCCCAGCTTCTGCTAACCTAGCAGTTTGAAAGCATGTAAAAATGCAAGTAGAAAAATAGGGACCAGCTTTGATGGGAAGGTAACAGCATTCCGTGCGCCTTCAGCATTTAGTCATGCCAGCCACATGACCACGGAGGCCTCTTTGGGTAGCGCTGGCTCTTCGCCTTTGAAATGGATATGAGCACTACTAGAGACGGGAATGACTAGCACATACTAGCACATATGTGCAAGGGGAATCTCTACCTTTACCTTTATATTGAAATAATCTGCTCTGGCTAGCAATTGTCTACCATGTACAATTTAAAATGCTACTGCCGATCTTAAATGGCTTAGGGATTGGCCTTAGGGATTGCCTCTCCCACCCTGAACCTGCCTGAACCTGCCTGGAGAGCAGAAAATCCCTTCTGAAGATTTCCCAACATGGTTTGATTAACCATAAAGGAAAGGGCCTTCTCTGTAGCTCCAGGCTATGGAAGGCATATATGCTTAAGAAAGATGTATTTGTGGTTAAAATTCCATTTTCCTCCAAGCTTTTCATTATTAATTCTTATAATGATTGTTTTTAGATTTGGGTTTGATTTTAATTGCTTTAATTATCTATTAAACATTTTGTCAGTGTAAGCTGCTATGAGCCTTGGAATTCAGAGAAAGGTGGAAAATAAATGTAGTAAATACCATGAGCTCCAATCCAGTTTTAAATATACCCTCTAAAGTGGGTATATTTTTTTTAAAAAGTTTTCTTTATCAGCTGCATATTTTAGTGTACAAACATTTTAATTATATTTTGACTGATTTGTGCTTTCCTTCACTCAGTAATTTGCTCTAAATAATGCAATGCTTGGATTCTTCAGTTATTTGTTGCTTCTTTCTTCCTGCAGAACTTCCTGCTTCTCAAGATCAGTTAATAGGAAGCATAAGAAAATAAATCATACTGTCCATATGAAAGTTGAAGAGAAATCTTGCTCGACTGTGCAAATGTGGGTGCAGTTTTAAGGACAATACTCTTATCTAAACCATGTCCTATCCCAGAAATTTCAGTTAAAGAGATTGCAAATTATTCATCAAATTTACATCCTTCTTGTGCTGTTTTCCCCCTTTGCAAGAGACTCTATTCCTTTAAATATGATCATGCAGAAAACAACTCATTCAGAACATACACTTCTGTATTCGGTAGAAAAATAATTTATAATGTTGAAGCCATTTACATTTCCAGAGCAGCTCCCAAAATTACCTATTCCTGCTACAATATATAGAAGCACAAAGACCCAATAGTATTTTGGGAAAACATTTCAGACTGAAAATGACACTGCTAATTACATTTTTAGGTCTGAAAACTGAGAGAGACAGAGACAGCTGCCAATACCCCAAAAATGACTGGGCCCCTTGCAACAAAATACTACTACATACTTGATATGGTTAATAATTATGAGAACTCCTGTAATGTCATGAAATATCAATAACCCAATATGTATGAGAAGTTTTTGAAAGGTACAATAAACTATGAGATAAGACATTGAACTATAGTGACAATCTGTTTTATCTAATCTATATTTTCTTATATTGCAATCTTGAACATTCTTCTCTGTGTGTTTTCAAGATGACAGGTAACAACCAGGCTCACTTTTAAGCAAACATGTATACAATTGCCCTGCTTTGATTATAAATATTATATGGTACTCAGATTAAACTACAAAACTAATTAGGGTTAAGGGTTTTGATTTTTTTCTCTCTGAATATTTTCATCCTATTCCTAAAACACCTTCAGAAAGTTGTTCTTCTGGAAGAATGCTGCCATCTTTTGGTTCAAAATGCACATAAACTAAAATTAATTTGTTCATATATAAAATATACCATGGTAAAGACAAAGGTGCAAACAGTTTTCTGTAGAAGTTGATATTTCTGAATTTTACAGAATCTTTATTTATATATATTATATAAATTTTTAAAGGAAGCAAAGTGTTCCAAGTAGCATGGAGCAACTATAGTAATTCTGTTTGTAGCTTACTCCAGTATATATCCAGTCAAATTGTAATTACCGTAAGTTATATTAATTCCTTAGCTTAATGCTCTTAGAAGAGAGGGGTGACTTTAAATAGCTGGGTATATTTCACAAAGTGTTAATCTATCTCCAAATCTCCCTCCCTATTTCATGCTTTGTGGTTGTTTTAATATATTAGCAGAATAACCAAATTGTTGGTAAAACCGAATAACTGTGGCTACAACATGTGAAGAATGGTTGCAAAAATTGTGTATATCTAGTCTAGTGAAAAAAAGTGCTGGTGGAGGGGGGGCACGACAGGATAGCAGTGTTCCAATATTTGAGGGGCAGCCACAAAGAAGAGGGGGTCAACCTATTTTCCAAAGCACCTGAAGGCAGAACAAGAAGCAATGGATGGAAACTAATTAAGGGGAGAAGCAACCTAGAAGTAAAGAGAAATTTCCTAATAGTGGGAACAATTAACTAGTGAAACAGCTTGCCTTCAGAAGTTGTGAGTGCTCCATCATTGGAGGCTTTTAAGAAGCAACTTGACAGCCACTTGGAATGGTATAGGGTCTCCTGCTTGAGCAAAGCATTGGACTAGAACAGGGGTGTCAAATTCGATTTCATTGAGGGCTGCATCAGGATTGTGTTTGATCTTGGCGGGCTGAAGTAGGTGTGGCCAGGGTGGGAGTGACCAGCTTGACATCACTCGTGTCAGGGGCATCTGTGGTGCCCCGAATGCTCTGTCAGCAAAAATGGGCTCCCGAGCTTCGTTTTTGGCTGCAATGGCCTTCTGCAACCATCTCCCAGCAAAAATGGAGTTTGGAAGAGCCGGACGTGGCCCTCGTGAGCTTCATTTTTGCTGGCAGATGCACCATGGGCCAGTCCTTCACTATTTCCAGAGCAACCCTGTAGCCAGATCTAAGCACCCCGTGGGCCGGATCTAGCCCCTGGGCCTTGAATTTGACATCCCTGGACTAGAAGATCTCCAAGGCTTCTCCCAACTCTGTTATTCTGAGGGTTGTTTTTGTATTTCTGTTAAACCAAGATTTTTATTTTTCCCCATATTGAGTTATTTCATACAAAATAGCTAGCAATAGCACTTAGATTTATATACCACTTCACAGTGCTTTACAGCCCTCTCTAAGCGGTTTACTGAGTAAGCATACTTGCCCCCAACAATCTGGCTCATTTTACCCACTTTGGAAGGATGGAAGGCTGAGTCAATCTTGAGCCTGGTGAGATTCAAACTGCCAAATTGCAGTCAGCCGGCAGTCAGCAGAAGTAGCCTGTAGTACAGCTTTCTAACCATTGTGCCACCATGGCTCAGTGGGTTAACAACCCACATAGTTGCTTAACAACTTCATTGGGGAAAGCAGGGGTAGAGTTCATTAAGCAAAGCGATCACATGGTGACCTCGCTTAACCATCACTTGAGGTCATAATGGGCAGATTCCATTACAGTCATGATTGCATCAATGCTAAACATCTCTTTAAAAAAGAACCAGGACAGACCAACATTTCTAAAATGCAGAATTAAGAGGGTTATTGATTGATGAAGCTACTGAAGCTGGGTATGTTTGCAAATAAATTTCTATTTCTAAAAGTCTTAGAGAGCTATGAATTTGAGAGAATTTTTTTTAAATTGCATCATATGTTTACTCTTATTGATAGAACCAAAACTGTTTTTTTTTTTACTATTGTCATTGCTATACTTCCATCAACACCAACCATATCCCTTTTGAAAACCCAGCTATACTGTCTATTTATAAACTCAGTGGGACATAGAATAAATAAAGGAAAGGAAGAATAATTATCCAGGATCACAAAAATAGTAGTTAAATTCAAATATCACAAATACAACTGCAGCTCTTGATAATGATGTCTCAGTAGTGAATAATAACTTAATAATAACTTAATCAGTAGAGGGCCACATAACTGAAAGAATAGTTCTCATTCAATTTCTGACTGTAACTTGTGCAAGTTCTTGCCTTTGTATGGATGTTTCCTTGATTAGGATAGTACACAGGTAAGTACAGTCCTGCCACTGTATACTCAATTAGGTTTTTAAGAAAGGTAAACCTTAGCAGAATAAAACTGTTCCAAGTGAAGAATTGCTTTGTTCTGTGGTGTACTGGGAGCCACATTCCCAAAAGTGGTGGAGAACAGTTTTGTTCTCTATTTTTAAATAGAGATGTAATACTGTTGTTCCTCGGGTATACTATATAACAATTTCTCCCTTCTGGCACACTTATAAATTGCATTGCTATTGACTTCTGGGAATAAGGGAGTGGATTGGAGTCACCACAAGAATTCATTAAGTGGCATATGGCTCTGGAGCTACAACCTGATCATTTCTAAATGCAAATCATGGTTTGGTGTGATGCTTCAATTAAATCAATATATTTCCAATATCGTATTCCCAATATTCTCTCGAAATTTAAGAAATGTGCTGATTAGTAATAATAATCCCAAAACAACTACGGCACCTCTCGAACACCATTGGCATTAACAAACCCACCATCGGTCAATTGCAAAAGGTACCTTTACTTGGAACAGCTTACATTTTGCGATGGGGACCTTTTAATACAATCAAACATCTGCCTATTGCAGGTGGTTAGGATAGGTGGATAAAATGCCAAATCCAGTCTGCCATCTTCACCAAACGTAACAATAATGCAATATCTTTTTTCTAAAGAAAATAAAATTATAAACAGGACCCTAGGTATCATACTGTATATTTCAAGGCATATTGCAATGCTATAAGGCATTCCCTAAAGTGTGAAGGACTTGTTTGACCTTTGTTAAAGAGAACATTAACCTAACACAGTGTTTTTCAACCTTTTTTGTGCAAAGGCACACTTTTTTTCATGAAAAAAATCACGAGGCACACCACCATTAGAAAATGTTAAAAAATTTTAACTCTGTGCCTATATTGACTATATATAAAGTGTTTTTCCCACGGCACACCTTACACTATGTCACGGCACACTAGTGTGCCGCGGCACAGTGATTGAAAAACACTGACCTAACAGATCAGAACAACTGAACTTTGCTCTCATTTGCTTCTATTTACTGATAAATAGCCTGCTGTAAACTTCTTTGAAAATAAAGATCAGAAACTTTCTCATGGGCTACACAGGAGGTATCCTTCCTTTGCTGTCAATAATCAAGGCTGAGCTTTTCACCCGCATGTTCATATGCCTAGGTGAAATATTTATCAAAATGTAGCAGCAGTTTTAGCTTATAGTGTAAAATAAGTTATGCACAGCTTGCACTAGGAAACAAATTGCCTTGTCCCTTCACTAACCAAAAGGAGTCTCCAGGCAGCTATGTTTATATTTAAAAAACAAAACAAATGCAGGGGAGAGGAAGAGAAGGGGGAGAATTGCTAGTTATTCTTGTTCACATCTGTTCTGGTTGGTTGTGACACAAATGTCAACATTTTCCTCTTACAAGCTTCTCTTTCCCCTGCATTCTTTGTTCTAAGTGAAAACATAGCTCTTTCAAACAGATACAGTGAAAAATTTTCTGTAACACGACATTGCTCCCAAGAGCCAGATAGATAAGGAAACATTAATCATAGCTACATCATCTGTACAAGTTAAAAGTATCTAATGGTCCTTTATAAAAATATTTCTACCATTTGGTCATTCCACAAACCGTCTATCCCTGTTATCACAAAAAACACTGCAAATAAAAAGTAGACTAAAGAACTGAGGTCTAGTTTCACAAAACAATACACCAAATATCTTCCTTTAGAACTAATTTTAGACTTATAAAATGAAAAATGCAGATGAAAAAGTTTCACTTATAGTGATTAGGACCATTTAAAAACCAGAAAGTCAACTCCAGTGTTCCACAAAAGGGTTATTTGGGCTTGAACAAAATTAGGGTGGGAAAAGCAGGAAGGAAATAAAAGCCTTTTAATTATAACAAATAGGTCCCTACCCTTTGGCCTCTCCTCTCCTTTCTATTTTTCATTATTCCAGGGTCTAAACAACTTATCTTTTCCGAGTTTCTTCAGGCACTTTTCAAGATGGTTTCCAACTTGTTGCCTCACGAAATTATCCAGTTACCTCCAGTGCATTGCTTCTTTTCTTCAGGAGTCTTCAAATGGTCATGCAGGAACAAGGAAGAACTAGCAATCCTAATCCAGGTGTTGCTGGCATGTTTGATTACTTCTAAATGTTTAAAACAACCCTTTTTCTATTTGGCTCTCTTCCACGTTCAATTCTGTCAACTGCAAGCCTCCGATTCCTAAATCAAAACAAGACTACGATTGCTTTCACTTTTATTTCTGCACTGTTTTATGTCCGGGTTCAGAAAGAGAAAATAAAAAGGATGTTCACAGAGAGGTGAATGTTTGAGGAACCTGCGTTAATATGAGCTACAACTCTGAACTTAATTTTAATATTATGATATATATATATTGAGATCAAAAAGAAAACTGTGTTTGCAGAAATCATTCTTGGCAGGCCAAAGCTATTATTTAATTTCTTGATTCTCTGCTATAATTGGAACTCTTTCAATTGTACCATTATAGGCACTAATCTTGCATAGAAGTTTACTGCATGAATGTAGATTATTCATTTCCATAATTTACAACAAAAGGCATTGACAATTCAGAAATGTTATTCTATATTCTACCCAAACAAGCAAATATTAAAAGAAAATTCAATCTTCATACCGTATTTCCATATCTGCAGTTCTATAGTCATTTTAAAAGGTTTCTCCAAACCAGATGTAGAATCTATGCTTTTACAGAGAGTCTGAAAAGAACTCTCAGCATTGCACAGTACTGGAAGATGAACTGCTAGCAACATCTGGATAAATCAGTCCTGCTCCAGGCCTCCACCCTCTTCCCCGAACTCCCCACTAACACTCTCCACTAAAACAAGCACTGTACATTGGGAATCCAGAGCTGGAAAATAACTCATCTTGCTTATTTGTCTTCAATCACCCATGATGTAAATCACCATGTGACCCATAAAGTTCGATGGAAAATGATAGTGGAGAATATTTGTAGTTCAGGACTGAAATGAGGGGTCCTTGGTGCTCGGTGAGCTTGGCTGTTTTCTTACAGAAGTTTCATTACCTAAACTAGGTAACATCATCAGTGCGAGTGCAGGATCCACCACCACAGTGAAAAGTATAAATCCCCAGGTACGAATAAGACTCACAAAACCAACACCATCATAATGTTTACAATGTTATTGCATTTACAATGTTATTGTATTACAGTTCTGGCTACTTGACCGCTAAAAATTGATACAGAAAAGAACAGCGAAAATGATCAAGAACTTTGGAAAACTCTCCTATGAGGCTTTCAAGTTTGGGATTTTTATTTGTTTGTTTAGAGCAAATGTGAGAGATGTAGAAAACACTTTCAAAAGAGTAACACATTTTTCCAATAAGAAATAAATTCATTTTTATTTGGAATCAATGTGACATTGCAATATTAAAATATTTTATAAATAAACCATTTCAAAATTACTATTCAGGATTTGAAGAAAAAACATCTGATAAAATGCAATTTCACATACAAAGGCCACAGACCTGGGAATATTTTTATGCACATGAATCTGTCAAGAGGTTTGTTTATATTCTGCTATCTTTTAAAAAGAGTATGCTATTATTTTCTTTATAAACTCTATTGATTCCAGTTAATAGTCTGCCAAGCTGTAAGGCTGACAATCTGGTTTTCAAAGAAACATTGCAGGATACATTTCTGAAGAGATGAAATCCAATAGTCTCTGAGGAAAACTAAGGTAGGAAAGGCTTTTAGAATAATAATGCTGAACACCTATCACGTATTGCTGAGCAAGCATGCTCTGCATGGTGCTACAACATCATCTAGGAGATTCCTTTAAAATTAACGCAATAGTTATTGCCATGGTAAGATGCTATGCATATTCTTACTAGGAAAACAGCAAGTTCAAGGAATTGGGTGTAGCAATTAGAGTACGGACAATCCTTAATGCTTCCATACATTTATTTGAAATATTTATATCCTCTGTATCTACCAGAAGGAAAGATGCTTATATATTTCAATACACTTATGTGCCACTTTTGATAGAGTTTTAAAGCAACCAACAAATTATCACAGCAGAAGTACAGCTTGATATTACATCAGATTTATTAATCTGTGTAAAATTCATTGCACTATGCATCATAAAATTCATTTAATTCTTTTATTAATATAATATGCAAATCAGAGTCCTGATTTAAAAGAAAAGCATATAGATGTGATTTATAGTTCCCGTAATCTATGGTTAATATTTTTGTGTAGATTTGTTCCAACTGTATGAGCAACAACCTTGTTTATAAATGCCATGATACTCATTTAAAATAGTTCTCTGTTTACTCCAAGGACAACAATCAGGTAAATTGAAGAACCCAGATTGGGACATTCACATTAAATTAACACATTCTATGTTATAAAATATCTTTATTATATACCTATATCATCTATTTTATGCAGAAACAGGACAAAACTAAAAAAAATTGGAAATACAGATGAGCATATGTTTCCATAGTCTTTTAGTATCAGAGTAATTTCAATGAACAGTAAAATGAAAAAGTTAAAAAATGCAATTTTTGATAAAAATAAACATGTCTAAATAAGGCAAAACATTATTCCCAGAAGTAAACAACTGTATATAACTATTATTTAAATCTGCAGTAAAGAAAATAATTCTGAAAACAAAACTAATTTGCCAGTGTTTTGCATTAGAACATTTATTTTTCCATTTCTATGTCAAATGTGTTTGTAAAAAAGAATCAGCTTCAGTTTTTTCTCCTTTTATTATATTCAGTTATTTGCATAATTATTTTAAGGTGTACTTTGCCAGTTTCTCTATATCATTTCAAGCTTATTTTTTCTCTCAAGAGGTGCAGAATCTCATTGGAGTGACAATATCCAAACTCTGTTACCTATTTAATTTTTTGCCACTATGCGTGGAAAAAATGATATTAAGACATATAGCTTGCACCTTGAAGCATCTTTTAAAAATGCATTCTCACAAAAAGGATAGTTGTTAACGTGTCCTAAAAGTGAACAAAATTCCATATCCAACACTGTTCCATGAACAGTCGTTGGCAAAAATCCCATACTGGGATAGATTGTATCTACATTCTCAAAATGAATGCATTTTTAATAAATATATTTACCATCCTAGGAAAAAAGTGGTTAGTCTTTTCTGGAAGCAAATTAAAGGAAATGTTCAAGGTATAATACTGTGAGCAATGCAGCTTCATCACAATGTTGTGGTCTTTAGATTAACTGAATTCTCTTCCGTATACTCTATTCTATTTTGATGTTTCAGTGGTTTTATATTTTTAATTCTGTAAAAAAGAAAATGGGGAAAAAAACATTCTCATAACATAGCCTCCAGAATAATTTAAGCATATTTCAACTTCATTTTTAAGAAATATGGTTGTTCTTTAATATGCAGTAAATGTGTCTAGATGCCTAGCTTCAAACCAACCAGTGCACAAAGTTATAAATGACAAAATGTGCATTATGAGGTCAGAAAGATAGCCATCCTTATCATATTTATGCTGCAACACTTTGTTCAAGTACATAAGGAGTAAAATTGGGCTGTGGTGTAATTTCATTAAACTCTATTTTCACCCCTCTATGGAAATCTATGGTTGTGTCACTTGGGAAACTTACTGTAGTTTCAGTGGTGGGATTCAATTTTTTTTACTACTGGTTCTATGGGCATGGCTTGATGGGTGTGGCTTGGCTGGCGTGGCAGCGGAAGAATACTGTAAATCTTCATTTCCACCCTGCTCCAGGACAAGGATACTGTAACTATTTCCATCCCACTAACCTGCTTTTCAGCTCCATTCTCCTGTGCAGGGCAACAGAAGAAGTCCCAGCCAATTAGCTGGGACTCCGATCAGCTGGGACTCGGGAGGCAGCAAATAGATGGGGGCCAGTCAGAGGTGGTACTGAGTGGTACTAATTACTGAAAATGTTGTGAAATTGTTGTATAGCTTTAATTTAACAGGACTGTGATTTGGTCTCAAAAAGTTAGAAAGGGGACAATTGGAATTTCTCTGTTCCTCAGGAATTTAATAATAATTTCTTAAATGTTAATAATTTATAATTTACTAAACTTGTATGCTGCTAACTCTCAATGATTCCATGAATTTAGACTCAAATATTTCTTCCATTATATTATTCTTCTTGCAATTCTTTTAAGTATCCTAATATTATAATATTCTAGTATTTTCTGTAATAAATTTTAAATGCTTTTCCAAAACGATCTGCTGCAATACTAGCTGGGATATCTGCTTATTTCTATTCTGCAACATCCTTACCCTTTAACTCTTAGCATCTGTTCAATAGTGTCTGGGAGAGGAGTGCCATAACTTTCCGGGAGAAACAGGGTCAGGATTCCAGCAAGCACTGTTAAACTTCCCATTAAGCTGTAGGGAAGAAATCTATCATAAGCACCTAGTAGAAAGGACAAGTAGTAATAGGTTATTCATGTTCAGATTGCTTAACAATTTACATTTCCTAATATTGTGACTTTCAGGTATTGTTTATATTTATAGATTTGTTTGGATCTGATCTGGAAGATGATCATGACTTCCTCAAAATGAAGATCAGAAATGAAGATCAGCTTTTCCATCTCTATACATCTTTCCTAGCAGCAACATGTTATAAGCGTGTACATCAGAACCAGTAAGCATTTGCTGTAATACTAAAAAGCAGGACATATGATCTTGAATTAGGAGAAAATAGGCAACTTACCAAGATAAACAAAATAAGGCGAGAGAATGCTGCCAATTCTGGAGGCCATTGAACTGGCTCCAACTCCCATGTTTCTCACAATAGTTGGGTACAGCTCAGCAGTGTATACATAAACCATTGAGAAGGAGGATGTGATCCCAAATTTTCCAATCATCACGAAGATGATGGTCAGAACATAGAGGTCTATAAGCAAGAGCCAAACAAAATGAAATTAAAGCTGCCAGTAAAATAATAAAACAATTGCCTGCCTTTTTATTCTTCTTCATTTATAGATAATCCTCACTTACCAAGTGCCTCATTCAGCAATGGTTCAAAATTAAGATGGTGCTGCTGTCCCTAAGTAACCCAATCGCCACAATCACATGAATGCCATTACAGTCAGCACACATTGCCTTGTGCCTGACCTGCTGTTTTTCTTTTTCCTGTTCACTGCAGAGCGGAGTGTGGAGAGAAAAGGATTACAAGAGAGTAAGCTGGCACACAGTGAGGAAAATACTGGCTGTTTGCTGAGCATGCTCACTTGTTGCCAGTGCCATCGCATTGCTTTCAATGTGTATTCTCTGTGTGCCTGCTTACTCTCTTATAATCTCTTTTTCTCCAATGAATGTAAATACAAACATTTATTCCCTTATTGCTAATTAGCCCAGTGCCCAAGTAAGCATTCCAAAGGGCAGGGAAGTGATTAGGAGTCTGATTAGTTTTAAGCTAGAAACTGATTAGTTTTGAGCCAGCCATCTCAGTGCTGTGGGTGGAGGGAGGGGGGGAAGCATATTCACAGTCATGTGACTTTCCACTTAATGGTCATTTAGCTTAGTAATGGAGTTATCAGTCCCAATTGATGACAGTTAATGAGGAATGTCTGTATTTTATTATAACTCTATGATATATTAACTATTTTGTTCTGCTTTAGGCAAGAACCTACTTTACAAGATACATCTACTGAATTAGATTTCCTATTTTTTTTCTAATTGTGAATTGATACATCAAATGAAAAACTAATATAGTAGTGTTTAATTGTCATTACAGTAAAGAACAAATAAATCAAAAATCAGAATTACAGCACATCTTTTTTATTTCACTAGAGCAGGAGTGTCAAACTCGCGGCCTGCGGGCCAGATGCGTCATGCACTGGCCACCCCGACCCACATTTTAGCAAAGGGAGAAAAAGTTACGATACATCATGTGACAACAATTTGTCATCCCGAGTTTGATACCCCTGCAATAAGAGAAACAAAATGAACACAAAATGAAATAGATCTGCAACATATCTCTGTGTATCATAGCATTATTATGGAATATTGCTTTAAAAAAAAACAAAAACACCTAAGTTGGCTATCCCCATAGATTATAGCTATAAAGTGTCAAGGAAAGCAGTCTTACGTGCAGGCACGAACTGAATGAAAAGAAGAACACAGCCTCCTAAGAACAAGACTCCTGCCATTGAATACCGCCGCGGCAGATACTGAAGGAGCAGCCAAGAGATAGTATAAGCTGGGATTTCAATTACTGCTGAAAGGAAACAATTGAGGTAGATGTCTCCATGCAAGTTAGGGGTATCCAGAGAGAGGCCAAAGTAGCCTATGGAAATCACCATCCTGAAAGACAGATCTAAGTGATAATAAACATATAGAGGCAATGACACTATTCTGCATGGAACTTGAACTATGACATAGAGGTAGACTTTGCAAGTGGGCACTTATGATTGTTGCAGTGTCCTATGGCCACATAAGTTATTCTTGCGCACTTCACAGTCAGCTTCCAAAAAGCAGAGTCAATGGAGAAGCAAGCAGTGAAATTGCAAGTCATGTCCACATGATGTCTTACCAACCATAAGTAATTTGCTTAATGATCATGGGGGAAGAGAGTTTGTAAGTCTGTTGTGGATATGTGATGTTTTGCTAATGACTGCATCAATTAGTGATGGAATTGTCAGTCCCAATTGTGGCTGTTAAGTAAGAACTACCTGCATCTCTACTAGAGTGTTGAAATGACAGAATATTTATTATGTTACACACACTACGAGGCAATTTTCCATTTATGCACTTGTATGCTTTACTTTGGACTATTGATACCATTTTTTATAAGTGGCAAAACAATTGTTAGTAAATTTCATAGAGCAAATATTATTAAAATTTATTTCCAGGACCGCACACCATTCATACAGAATAGGAAAGCGCCTTTCTCCCTTTGTCATGCATAAAATCCAAGGTGAGCACACAACAGAGTATTGGACATGTATAACTTTTGAGAAGAGATAACATAAATTGGTGTGTGTGTGTGAGAGAGAGAGAATATAAATCATTCTTTATTACAATTATAAATCAGCATAAATAACTAAACAGTAATTACACATCCATAAGATCCTTGAATATCCATATCTTCAAGAAATCCTTAGCCTAAATGTCAGCTGAGGTATAAAATGGAAGGTTGTGGGCATTAAATGAACAACAGAAAAAGGTGATTTCTAGAGGCCAGCCACATTTACAATTTACATGCTGAAATAGTGCAACTGTAAAAGTAGCAGAATGAGTTTTAGTGTTCTTTCAAGTTCCAAGTCGTTCAGAATACCCATAATTAGCTAATCAAGACAGCCTTATATAATAATTTGCATGTGGAGAATTTAAACTTGCTCCAGGAAACAGTTCAACTACTAGGAAATCATTTGAGACTGACATAGTAATATTAGGCAAAGAGATATGAAATCTCTAGAGCGGATGATTTTGAAAGCTAATTTTCAAAGCAATGGTACTTGGGCTAATAAAACTTAAGATTTAGACTGATATATAGATTTCCATGAGCAAGTCTATGAAGTGCCCCATGCCTTTATTTATCTGCAAGTAAATAAAGTAATTCCAAAACATTGACTTCTTGAAATATGGTTTCTGGACTTTGGAAATGTGAGGATTTTCTAGGAATCAATTTATCAGTTGCTTACCATAGTATCACACACATGATTGTGATTGTTCGTATATTTTGGGTTCTCACTAGGTCCAAAATGCTGCAGGATTGCTGAACTTGGCAATTCAACTCTTGCAGCTATATAAAACAATACATGCATATGAGAATCAAGAAACACATGTTGGCTTATAAGCAGATAACCTGCAAACATTACTTATTTGAAAAATACAATATGTTAAGTAAACTGCTGCAAAATTATAACAAATGGCATCGAATAATTTTCACATAAGAAGTACCTATTTTAGAATCATGTCCCAGTATCCTGTTATAGAATCAATAACCAATTTCATGAAAAGGGTCTAGAAGGCTTTGGACTTATAGGACAGAGTATTTTAATTCATGTTATTTTTCTCCAAGCACAGGAGCGTAGCAATAAATTATTCACATATTCAATACACATGGTTACCTCATCAAGATCAAATATTACTTCTGGGGCTACAACATGGTTCTTTTTTGCAGCCTTACGAATGATATCTTCTGCTTCTTGAATTCTTCCTTGAGAGAGTAGCCAGCGAGGAGATTCTGGAATATACCTGAAGTATTTTAATACAACATCAATAGAATAACTAGAATTGCAAACATTCATGATACACATAGCACCAAATTTTAATACAACATCAATAGAATAACTAGAATTGCAAATCTTCACGATACACATATTACTAAATATTTTTCCCACATTACCAAGCAAATACTATTTCAGGAAAAAATATGTCCATTAAGAAAGCCTGCAGTCAGTTATGAATGCTTGGGTTAAAAATGCATATACTCTCACATCAGAACTCCATCTTCAGGCTGCTCTGCTGCTGAAGGAGGCTGAGGCTGGATCAAGGTATCCTGGAAGGAAACTAGTATTTTTCATCAGCAACTGCATTAAGTCCTCTTCTGAGTGATTGTTTTATGCCACATAGAAGAAGATACTGAGAGAGTTACACAGCTCCAACTGGCTCAACTGGATTGCCTCTTCTATCCAGCTACAGGGCTCTGTACCACTGGGGCTATTTCTGTTTTGACTGCCAGGGAAAACTGATTAACTGGGCATCCAGGAAGTTTTCCTACAATGTCAATGTTCCTTTTTCTGGTCCAAAAATTACTGAAAGAACTGGCTGTTCTTAATGGAGACATGAAAATGACTCCCCATACAGAGTGGGCAAGAACAACAACAAAAGTAAAGAAACAGGAGCGCAAGTAACATAGCATTACTTGCTCTTATTTTTAAATATGATGTGATGGAAATGTTACATTTATGAGTTTGGAGAAAAAAACGAGTTCTCTGATAAAAGGCTAATATAATAATAGAAACTCTGATCAGGCCTGTCGGGGTGCTCCTCCACTGCATTGGCTCTGATTGAGGGAATTAGCTGCATTCAAGCATTTGAGATGGGGTGGCTAAATATATTTAAACTTGTTCTAGAAATAAAAAGGACGTTGGTCTTACCTGAACGTCTATTTTCTGATGGGAGGAGGGAATGGTCACACGTGGGTTTTATCACAGCCTGATTGGTCCAAGGCTGAGAGGAAATCTATAAATACAGGTGCCTGTCCATTGCTGGCCCAGATTCTCGAACATGAACGGTACAACTGAAAAACAAGAAACAACACAACAAACCCCGGGAAACACCCCCCGGGCCCTCCCCTTGGCCCCAACAGACAGAACTCAGGGCGGGTTGTGACCATTCCCTCCTCCCATCAGAAAATAGACGTTCAGGTAAGACCAACGTCCTTTTTCCAGAATGGGAGGAGGGAATGGTCACACGTGGGACATACCCAAGCTAAAGTCCCAGGGAGGGAGAACAGGAACTCTAGGGCCCAAGGGGAGCCTCAGCCGCCACCCCCTGTAGGACCCTACGACCGAAAGACGCGTCCGCAGACGCAAAAGCATCCAGACGATAATGTCGGATGAACGAGGTTGGAGTGGCCCAGGTAGCCGCCCGGCAGATGTCTTCAAATGGGGCCCTCGTGGCCCACGCTGCCGAGGTCGCCGCGCTCCTTGTAGAGTGCGCCGTGATGCCTGACGGAACCGGCCGCCCTGAGGCCACGTAGGCCTCCGAGATGACCTGACGCAGCCAACGGCCGATGGTAGCCGAGGACACCCTCGAACCCAGAGCTCCAGGTAGGAAGGAGACGAACAAGGCCTCAGACTTGCGGAAATCCTTGGTCCGCCAGAGGTAGATCCGCAGGGCACGGCGGACATCCAGACGATGCCAAAGACGCTCCCTGTCAGTGGACGGACCCGGGCAGAAGTCGGGCAGGACAATCTCCTGAGGCCTGTGAAAGGGGGTATTTACTTTGGGGACGAATGCTGGGTCAAGGCGAAGGACCACTCTGTCCTGGTGAAAATGACAGAGGTCGTCCTTACAAGACAGGGCGCCCAGCTCGGATATACGCCGGGCGGAAGTGATGGCCACCAGGAAGACCACCTTCAGTGATAAGAAGCGCAAGTGCACCGAGCGGATAGGTTCAAACGGAGCTCCCGTTAAGGCCTTGAGGACAAGCGGAAGATCCCACGTGGGGAATCTATGAACGGGGGGAGGCCTGAGATTAGCCGCCCCCTTGAGGAACAGCTTGACCAGAGGAGACTGGGAAAGGAAAGAAGACCCTGCCCCCCCCCCAAGACCGAGGACAGGGCCGCCACTTGGCGTCGCAAGGTGTTTTGTGAGAGCCCGTCCTCCAGGCCCTTCTGAAGGAAATCCAAGACGTTGGGAATGGTGGCTCTGTCGGGAGAGATGCCCTTGGGGGAGCACCAGCGGGCGAACGCCGCCCAGGTGGAGTTATAAATGCGGGTTGTCGAGGGGCGACGTGCCGCTTCGATGGTGCGAATGACCCCGGAAGATAGATGAGCCCCCCCTAGAAGCCGCCATTCAAGAGCCAAACGGTCAGCTGAAGCCACTGAGGCTCTGGGTGAATCAGGGCCCCCTGCCGCAAGACCACCTCCCCTTGCGGGATCCTCCACGGGGAAGTCACCGACAGCTGAACCAGGTCCGCAAATCATGGCCTCCTGGGCCAAAACGGGGCCACCAGAATGACCAAGGCCCCTTCCGTCACCACCTTCCTGACGGTCCCCGGGATGAGTGGAATGGGGGGAAAGGCATAGAGAAGGCCCGGGGGCCACCGGCTCCTGAGGGCATCCGTGCCCTCCGCCGAGCTGGATTGGAAACGGGTGAAGAAACGCGGGAGTTGTGTGTTCTCGGGAGATGCAAACAGGTCCACCCGGGGGGACCCGAACCGACGACAGATCTCCCGGAACAGCGACGGGTGGAGTTGCCACTCGCCGTTGTCCAGAGTTGCTCGACTGAGCCAGTCTGCCTGGACGTTGGAGAGTCCCGAGATGTGCTCCGCCACCAGAGACTGTAAGTGTTTCTCCGCCCACGACCCCAATCGCAGAGCCTCCAGCCAGAGGGCTCTCGAGTGGGTCCCGCCCTGACGATTGATGTGCGCCTTGGTGGCCACATTGTCTGTCAGGAGGAGAACGTGGCTCCCTTCCACCGAGGAGCGAAAGTGACTCAGGGCCAGACGCGCAGCCTTCAGTTCCAGCCAATTGATGTTGTGACGGAGGTCAGAGGCCGTCCATCTGCCCTGAGCCATCCGAGAGCCCACCAGGGCCCCCCACCCGAACAGACTCGCGTCCGTGGTGACGGTCACCCTGCTCGGCTCCCAGAACAAACACCCCCACTGGATGGCCGGGGAGAGCCACCACACCAGGGATGCACGGACCCCCGCCGAGATGCGGAGAGCCCGAAGGGAATTGCTCATTCGTGGGGATAAGCTCCCATTGAAGGGGCCGAAGATGGAGCCTGGCCCACGGGACAATCCCTATGCAAGAGACCATCTTGCCCAATAACTGCGACAGAGAGAGGATGGAAACGGAGCGCTTTGTGCGAACGCTCTCCGCCAGCCGACGAAGGCTGACCTGCCTCTCCCGAGACAGACGCACCTCCCCCAACTTGGAATCTATGACTGTCCCCAGATGCAGAATGCGAGTGGAGGGAGTGAGATGGCTCTTTTCGAAGTTTACCGAGAGCCCCAGGGCCTGGAGGCTTCGAATGGTAATCCGAAGATCTGAAACGGCCTGAGACAGGGAGCCCGCCTGAAGCAAGACATCGTCTAAATAACATTGGAGGCGGACCGGGACCGATCTCAGATGGGCCGCCAGAGCAGCCAGGACCTTTGTGAAGGTCCTCGGGGCCGAGGCCAGGCCGAAGGGAAGAGCCCTGTACTGGTAATGGTGGGGCCCGTGGGAGAACCTCAAGAACCGGCGATGAGCGGGCAGGATGGGAATGTGAAGATAGGCCTCCGTGAGATCCACGGAGGCCAGGAAATCGCCTTTCCTGATGCCCTGAAGGATGGACTTGAGCGATGACATTTTGAACCGCCTGTAGACCAGAAATCTGTTCAGGCGCTTGAGGTCTAGAATTGCTCTCCAACCCCCCGTGCTCTTCGGGACCACGAAGAGATTTGAATAGTGGCCCCGGCCCCGTTCCCCTGCGGGAACTGCCTCCACCGCTTGGATTTCGAGGAGGTGGGCGATCGCCTGACTCATCAGGCGGCGGCGCTCTCGACTCCGGGATGGAGGGAACGACCGAAAGAGATTTGGAGGAGTGGAGAGAAATTCTAACCTGAGCCCGTAACGAACCGTGGCTCGGACCCAGGCATCTGACGTGATGTCGTCCCACCGGTCCGCATAAAGAGTGAGGCGGCCGCCGATGGGATGACTCGGGTTCGAGTCACTTCCCCCTGCGGAAGGGACGGTTGCCTCCCCCCGGAAAGGGCCGCCGAGCCTGGCCCTGGAATCGGCTCCTGTCCTGGAAGGGCTGCCCCAAGAACTGCCTGTCAGAAGAGAAAGAAGAGAAGCGCTGGTTATAGCCGAAGTTAGGGGCCATATACCGTTGCCTACGGAAGGGACGTGACTTGTTCTCGGCCTTCTTAGCCGTGGAGGGGAGGACCTTCTTCTTATCCTTATCCTCCACGAGGATGCGAGTAAGGGCCTCCCCGAAGAGATCGGGCCCTTTGAAGGGGGCAGCGGCCAAATCCCATTTCGCTTTGTTGTCCATTTGCCAATGGCGCAACCATAGGAGCCTACGGGAGGTGACCGAGGTGGCCAGGGCGCTAGAAGCAAACTTGACCGTATCCAAGGTCGCGTCAGCTGAGAACTGACACGCTGCCAGAATCTTGACCAGATCCTTATGGATCTGGTCTTCCTGTATGGGAATGCGTGCCTGCAGCTTCTTGAGCCACATGACCGTGGCACGATTAAAGTACGAAGTTGAAGCCGCCGCCTTAATGGCCCACGCTGTGGGGTTGAAGTTCTTCCGCAAAGTAAGCTCTGCGCGCTTATCCTCCGGCTTCAACTTATCTGCCGCATTGCCCGACACCACCGGGGAGGTGGACACCAATGCTGCCACAGGGATGTCAACCGTCGGGAGCTGAATGGCCTGAGCAAAGGTTTGCTCCATGTTATAATGCCGACGGTCGGTACTGCCTGGAGAAAAGAAATTAGAAGGTTTAGCCCACTGGTCGGTCAGAACCTCTAGGAACAAGGGAGGGGCAGGGATCTCTTCCTTGTTGGTGGCCGTGGCAGAGAACATGACCATGTCGGGATCCCTTGGGGGGGGGGCACAGAAGGATCCCCAGTTCCGACCTTGGTGGTGTGCCTCGCCTTATCCAAGAGAACTTTAAACAAGGCGGGCATAAATAGGACCTTAGAAGAAGGTTCCTCCGAAACAGTGGTATTCTCATCATCTGAGAATCCCATCTCCTGGGGTAACTCCCCCCCCCCCCAGGAAGGAAGTCTCACTGATCATGGAAGGGGAGGAAGCCCGAAACTGAGCCCTATTCAGCCCCCCATGCCTAGAGTAAAGAGAGCCTTTGTCCCGCTGGGCAATACCCCGAGTGATGGCTGCAGAAATAAGCCTCTTAATCCCTTCAGGGAGATTATCCAGATCCTCCACATCCCCATAAGTAGAAGCAGGGCCCTGAGGGGCCAACCTTTGGGGGAAAGAGGGGCCTCTGGACGTGCCCTCCAGAGGATCATCTATGGTGGATGGAGAACGCCCCCTCCTGGAGAAGGCCCGCGACCTACCAGGGGAGCTGCATGAAGAAGCTGGGCTAAAACCTCTAAGTAGAGGCCTTTCTGAAATGGGCCTAACAGGGGACCTGGATCTGTCCCTAGATAAAGACTTGGAGGACTGGGCCTGCCTTTCTGCCCTGGCAAAGGTCCTTTCCAGCGCCCTATGGCGAGCTGCCTCATCCCTAGAGACAGAACTGGAGGGGCGCCTTGAAGAAAGGGGTCTCTGAGGGGGAGCCCTTCCCCCCACCTCCTGATCCAAGGCCTCCTCACTCCCAGTAGGGCCTGCCCCCTGCCCCTGGGGAATCTCCGCTCCCTCGTCCATGCCCCACTCACATGTCTGACGAAAGGAGCAGGAATCGGCCTCCAAAGTCCCACCTGAGACCAGGGCCTGAAGCCTGTGGGGAGACCTAGGCTCAAGGCCTCTCACTAGGCCGCACTAGGCCCGTCGATAAGGGCCAGGCCTCACGCACGTGGCAGCCTCCAAAATGGCCACCGGAACTCCGTGCGCGGGAGAAAAGGGCTGGAAATAATCACCAGCAGCCCAGCCAGGCTTTTCTAGCCGGCGTTACTTTAAAATGAGCAGGGAGAGCAGCTCTCCTCCCCCTGCTCTGTCTCCCCGGCAACACAACAAAGGAAGCCTGCAGCGAGGCCCCTCCGGATCGCTTGCACGAGCCTCGAGGCTTCAAAGTTTCACTTTAACTTTCCTGCTGCAAAAACAGCCGCTTCAAGGCAGTTTGAATGAAGCAGTTTGAATGGAGCTCGCACCCCCGCACCCGGGGACGGGCAAAGGCTCCTGGCCTGCGGGGGGGGGAGACTAGTGCCCCACTGGGCTCTCCCCCAGCCGCCCGAGGCAGAGATCTGTCCCTTGGGGCCGCAGCAGATCAATTTAGAATTTAAAAGGATTTAAAGTGCCCTATTAGCCAAGTAGGAATCAGATTGAATAGAACTCACCCAAAAGGAGAAAACAAATAGAAACCTATCAAACTACTCTACAGCTTGGACCAGGCTGAGAGAGAATCTGGGCCAGCAATGGACAGGCACCGGTATTTATAGATTTCCTCTCAGCCTTGGACCAATCAGGCTGTGATAAAACCCACGTGTGACCATTCCCTCCTCCCATTCTGGAAAATAACTATGGATTATCTGGGGCAGGGGAGCAAGACTCTAGAAATATTTGATAGTTGATGTATCTTCTCCAATATTTAAGAGTACAGTGGCACCATCTTGTGGTGTAATATTTTATATGCTTTTAACAAATTGTCTGCACAGTTCTTTAATGGCAGAATTGTTACACAATACTTTTTTTTCTGTTTTTCTTTTAATTCTGTTTTTTGGAATTAACTTTAAACCCAGAAGAATGATTTGATTGAAGATCCTGATAAATAAACATTATTACAATGTATCTTCCTACATCAGACCACTGCCAAATAATAAACAAATCAAGATATAAAACCATAGAACTGCAAGAGATCTCAAAAGGTCATCCAAATGTGTATTCACATAATTAGCTACAACCTACAATGCATTAACAACATAGTTTCTTTGGTTTCTTTTTAGACTATTTGGAAATGTGGACACATTTGGTTAGTTTCCAATTCATTATATACGTATTCTTCAACATTTAATTAAAGGCCCACACGACTGCTTTGCTCAATGACCATAATCCTTGCTCTCTCAGTTGTTGTCATTAAGCAATCACATGGGTTGTTAAGCACATGGAGTGAAAGAACTGTCAGCTGAAAGAGGGTAGGCAGCTTGCCTCCACAAGGGGAAGGGAACATCTGTGGTGGGACAGAGAAATAAAGCTCAGATCCCAAAGATTTGAGCTTCTTTTGTCCAGCCTACCACAGGCCTTCCCCTCTATGTGCTAGCCTTTCTACTCCTTTGAAACATTGCATTCGCTAGCTTTCTAGCCAGAAAACATAATGAGAGATGGCACTCTTATTGTGATTATTATGAAAGGTAAACCAATCCTCTTTCTATCCTTCTATCCTTCAGAAACATCGTGTGCTAGCTGTCTGTTTGCACCTCGCATCTTGGAGTTTGGCACACCTCTTAGCAGCTGCACAGAAAGTAATTGGATCTGGATCTGGGGCAGGAAGAGGGCCTGAGCTTTCTGGATATGCTGGAGTGTCACCGCAGCTTTAGGAGTGCTGGCAGGACGGGTGAGCGGCTGAGATTGGGGGGAAGAGACTCACGGGTAGGGGGGAGTTGCAGCGTCCCCACGGTTGTATTTTAATTTCAAAATAGATCCTATGAGATTTTTTTTTAATGTCACCAACCAGTATATACTGTAAAAGTACATTAATACAAAGGTTACTATTAGATACAAAAATTAAATGAAGAATACTGTTTTATTATAGATGGATAATAAAAACGAACTGTATATCAGAAAATACGGTATTTCAGCAGGACTTTTATACTTTTAAAATATGCAGCGAATGAGGATTGAATATCCTAGAGCATGACTATTGCTTATTATTGTAAAAAGAATGCTGCTAATAAGGTGAGCATGAACCAAATCTTGCCATTTCTTTTTGAAACAGGTTACTTATTAGCAAATAAATAGCAAAATGATCACTGTATTACTTATTAATAAACCAAAAACCAATTATCAAGATTAGCTAGTACCATTCAACCTTAATTATGTCAATTATCACAATTAAAAACAAAGAGTATATTAGTTGCCATTAATTTGGTAAACACTCACCACCACAATGGAAAATATAAGAGTCCAGGAATAGTAAGAGCCAATAACAGCAATCGCCAGTCTCGAATGAAGTAAGCACCTAGTGGCAGCATCATGTAACCAATTGCATAAAATATGCAGACACCTAATGTGCCATATATAATGCGGATGGATTTGCCAAGAATTTCTGCACCTGTTCAAACAAGGGACAATGAATCCACATATTTATGTAATATATAAACCAATTATTTTATGTACTATATGGGGAAAAAACTGATAAAAAATACATTGAATTGTTGTTTCTTCTGTGAGCAGAAGAAGTAGGTACAGGTAGCATTCAACCAGAATTGAGCCCAATATGTTGCTAAGTGAGAAATTTGTTTAGTGAATTTTGGCTCATTTTACGATTTTTCTTTCCCGTTTGTATAAGTGAATCATTGCAGTTCTTAAATAAGTAACATGGTTGTTAAGTGAAATCTGATTTTCCCATTGACTTTGTCAGAAGGTCGCAAAAGGGGATCACTGCAACTGGGACATTGCAACTATCTGGGACACTGCAACTGTCATAAATGTAGTCAGTTGTCAAGCATCCAAATGTAAAACACGTGACCATGGGGATGCTGCAACAGTTGTAAGTGTGAAAAAAATAGTCATGTCACTTTTTTTCAGTGCTGTTCTTTGAACGGTCATTAAATGAATTGTTGTAAGTCGAAGACTATCTGTATGTCAACCATTCTTACTTGAAGGAATGCAGAATCAGATCTGAATTGGTTCTTTGGAGCCAGACTGAACACTCTTGCTCTACCTGTCAGTTGCTCTTTCAAGGCACAACTTTTTGGTAGTTTGCATTATAGGTACACAGAAAAACTATGTGTTTTGTGTTCAGAAGATGGTATGCAGTGACAGCAGGGTATGAGCACGTACTTCCACCATGCTGTCACTATCTTAACTAAATGCAGATTCTCTAGAACCTGCACAGCTACTATATAAGCCCAGGAAAAGGTTATTTAAGCAGTTGTTGACAGATATAGTGATACCACCAGTGCTGGATTTGAAGCATGTTTTCCCACAGATACATGCACTCACACACTTATATAGGGACAAATAAAAAGAGGGATAAGACATTCAGAGAAATTAAAACACCCTATAGGAAGATTCAGACATGGGAATAGAGGAAGAAAGGAGACTCAGGTACACCTACAAACACAATCACAGGAAAGAGATGGAGGAGAGGAGATTGAATCACTAAGATAAAAAGCATTTTCCAATGGGAGAAGAATTCCTCCTCTCCTGCAAGATTATTGAGCCAGCTGTTAAAAAAATAGTACTATTTAAATAAGGAGAAATAATCTACCATTGCTGAAAAAAATGACTGGGGAGGGTTGAGAAGCTCACCAATTGGCAAGTGTATTACAATCATCAGGGCCATTAGTGAGGATTAAAATCGCTTCTTCCAGATGACGTATGTTGTATGAATGTGGTTAATGCCCTTGCAGGAAAGATAGTGCATAGGGAAAACATCAGAAGAGTTGAAGGGTATCTCATATCAGATGCTTATTCTAGTTGTATACAACAATCATACATGTTAAATGCAAGTTTAAAAGAAGGAGGTTGGCTACCAGTTCTGCCTTTATCAGATATATTTTAAAATTATATTCTGGTTAGCAATGTTGGAAATACTGCTGTGGAGAACACAGAAAAAAATTAAAGATGCCCCTCACTGAGCTAGGGGGTCAGGTTATTGAGAATGTCTGTTTACATAAAGACAATCACATACCAAGAACAAACGCTGCCACATAATTAGATATTTGACCCATTCCAACAATAAGAAAGAGAACAGAAAACATCTCCCAGCTTGTTGAGAAGATCTGGATAAAGCTGAAGGCAGTCTGGATCCCCATTGTTATAAACAGCACATTCTTCCGACCAAATCTGCAGTGAGACAAAAATAATAATAATAAAAGCAAATCAGACGGGTATTAAAGAAGAGTTTATGAAAATAATGAACTAGCAGAGACTAGCTAATTAGCATCAGAGAGATGCCAACTTTCAAACATATGCTAGAGTTCAAATACATGAAGCCAGCAGTGAAAACTTATAAAATTTCAATAAAGTTTTAAAAGAAGAAAGATGATGATAAAGATTCTTTGTACAAGTGTAAACCTAATGCATACACAAAAACATGAGAAAACAAACAGATGGTTGGATTTTAGCCCCTTTAACCCTTTTCCTACCAAAGGAGTAAGAAAAGGAAAAATGACATTCCTAGTGGCAGCCTCTTCACCCTGGAAACAGGTCACACTCTGAGGTAAGGCTATTCTCCCTGCTTGATTGTTTGGAAAACAGAAGAAATACCAATATCTAGGGAGATTCTCAATCATCCATATCATGATTGTCCCAAAGGTGCTTTTTCTAAAAGGCAATTCAGCAGCTACTTTAATGAAAAGTAAAATGTTCTCAAAGAACAGAGGAAAAAAAATGGAAAAAGCACCTTTGGGACAAGAAATACCAACCTTTTCTTCAAGACTTGTGTGAACTTTTGTGGACTGAGTTACAAAACAGTACCAGATTTTAAAGATTTTTTAAAAAAAGATTTTAACATTTTATTTTATACATACAAAAAATATTGTGAACTGCTGATGTAAAATGGCATACCAATAATTATAAATAAATAAATGTTATCTAATTAGAGATAAATATATAGTGCTGGAAAAAAATGACATCCTGAAATGTGATCCTGAATGAGTTGTGCATGAAAATAATAAATATAGAGCATATCATATATACTCTTTACCTGTCTGAGAGCTGTCCAGATATAAAGGATCCCAACAGCACACCCACGAACAATAAGGAGACAGTTAGTGGTGCTTTCCAGTCATTGTCACAAACAAGTTTCCACTGGAGAATAAAGAGGGTTAGCATTTTTACTTGTTTTAAAATATCAGTTTTTAATTTATTATAACATTATTTTCCCAATAACCATTCCATAATCTATTACATTATTAAAAATGTTTACAATTATTTGTTATTCTCATTGTTATATAAAAACAATTCTCTTAAATTCTTATCTGTTAAGTCCTTATATTATGCCTTTACAAAGTAGAAAGAGCAATTATTTAAATAGTTAAACAAATATTCATCAGAATTTTGGAGGGTACAAATCAGCCATATTGGTTATTCATACAAGGCCTTGGCTTTTAACCTCTGGTTGCTTTAAAAATGTTTAGTAGGTATACTAACCAAAATATTAGAGTAAAACAATGTTGATCGGCCTCATAAAAACTGCAACAACTACTATAGTGTGAAGTTTTTTCACTCATCTTTAGAGGCAGTTATTTAACCACAGTATTCCACTTTACCACCATCTGCCTTTTTTCCCCATTTCTCCCCACTTCAGTCAACTAACACTTTGTAAACAATGAGCAAATTCAAACTTCATTAGGCTATATATTTCAGCCTCCCAGGATTGATTGGTTTATTTGAATTTTTATTTTTATTTTGGAGAGCCACTGGTACAACTATAACTGGTTATTTTGACTACGTAAGGGGCAACATTTGGAGAAGCAAGACTGCTATTTATGTAGATGTCACACACATAAATTATATAGCCTGCTGGTCACTACGAGTAAGTAGGTTCTACCACTACCATGCAAATGCAGACAGAGAAATGTTGCTTGGACTGAATACAGTAGTGTATAGCATATCAGCTCAGGCAAGAATTATTTTCATTCTCTAATGCTGTCCAAGATAGGTTACTGTATTTCACCGACCTAGGCTGCCCACCTCTTATAGTACTATATTTAATATTACTTTTTTATACACAATACACAAGTTATAGAAGATTGTAATAAAAGAAAACTTAAGCCAATATTTCTCAAACCTTCCATTACTAACACTACTGGTGTTCTGATCTAGCTCTTTCCCTGGCATTTAGCAAGGGTGAGTGAAGCCCCCTTGGATAATCTGTTTTTTTTTTTTCCTGTTCCTATCCAATTTCTGTCATATTTGCTATCTATTACTTTTTCTTTGGTTGTTGTAATTGTTTAAAAATGGTTTTACTTGTGAATTGCCTAGACATGATGGAAGTTGGATGGTACACAAATTTAATAAATAAACTAACCATTCAAAGGGGCTAAATTCAGAGATAACACATACACGCAGAACAGTCAGTTAGTCCATCAATCAATTTTATTGCGGTTTCAGGGCCAATTAGAACACAAGATTCATCTTCTGGGTCAGGAATTCAATAATGACAGAGAGGAGGAGGACACTGAACAGATGAGATCATAGTATGCAATGGCTTGACACCAAAATGTGAGGTAGATTACTCAGTGTGTGATATTCACTTAGCTTAGCAAATACTTGGGGATCATATTTATAACCTCCAACCACATTCAAATGAAGTAAAATATATCCAATAATATTTGGTGAAAGAAAAAGTGAGTTTAACTTTGCTTTATTATAACCTTTTAAAAATTCCACTAAGGTGTTTTTTTATTCAAATGATAGTTGCCTCCTCCCCCACCCCCTCCCCAAAAAACTAGAGAAAAATACTTTGTATTTACTCACTTGCATTTTATGAAACTATGGCCTCATTTAGATTTTGGAGAAATATTTTTTGACTTGCTTACATTTGACAACATACTATATGATAATGGACTGAAACATGTTCATCTATGGCTCAGTTAATAATACTATCTACTAGAACAGGGGTGTTAAATTCAAGGCTTGGGGGCCGGATTCGTCCCATGGGGTACTTAGATCTGGCCTGTGGGGCTGCCCTGGAAACAGCGAAGGACAGGCCCGTGGTGCTTTTGTCCGGGAAAATGGGCTCCCAAGCTGTGTTTTTGGATGTCACAGCCTCCGGCAACTCTCTGCCAGTGAAAATGGAAATCGGGAGGGCTGCATGTGGCCCTCTCTCTCTCCGTTTTCACTAGCAGATGATTGCAGGAGGCTGTGGCAGCTGAAAATAGAGCTCGGGAGCCTTTTTTCACTGGCAGAATGCTTGGGCCACTACAGCCACGCCTGACATGAGTGACATTGAGCTGGCCATGCCCGCCCTGGCCACACACACCCTGCCCACCCCCCCCATCCTCCCGAGGTCAAACACAACCCTGATGTGGCCCTCAATGAAATCAAATTTGACACAGCTGTACTTGAATATTGCTTCTGCAATGAAAAATGCCTTTAAAATAAAATTCACCTTTTGGAACTGAAGATGAAACAAGTGCCCAACAACCAAATGCTCAAAATGAAAACATCTTTACAGCAGCACAACACATATACATATTACAATAGAACAAATTCCTTTAACATAATAAGTTTCTACTTCATGTGATAATACTTATTACTTTTTATTTATTACCATTTCCTTCATTTTTCTCCCTTTTTCTCAAACGATAGAATTCTTTCTATCATGATGAATGTGAGGTGCATATTTAGCAGGGATAGTTTGGAGGACCATGATATTTGCAGGCTTATTTTGAGGGATGGCAGGCACGGAGGATGCAACGAATGCCATCCCAAAAGGCCAGCAACTTGTGTTGCAAACATACAAACAAACAAAAATCAGTGGGGCACCTTGACTCATAAGCATTTAAAAATGCACTCAGAGGTAAAGGAGGGAGGGAAGAACAGCTTCAAAAAAATAAAACAATCAATCCAAAAAGAGGTACTTTGAGTCAACACTCCAAAATATCAGATTCCATTCAGATGGAAGCAAATTCTCCAAAGGCAGCTATCAGAGACAAACAAACAAACAGTGACATAATATGCATAATATGTATATGTGTTGTGCTGCTGTAAAGGTGTTTTCCTTTTGAGCATTTGGTTGTTGGGCATTTGTGGCACATGTACCTCTGAGAAAGCATGTGCCTGCAGTCAGTTGTACTCTTTCTGCATTGGGATCTGGATCCTTCATGAGTCCTTTTAAGTGCCATCCCCATTCCCTCCAGGAATTGGCATGTAACTCAAACTACCAGAGCAATCCTCACACCTTTTGTGCTATTAATAGGCCAATCAGGAATAACAAAAGATAAACACTTCCAGAAAGGAATCTGTCTATGTTAGGGTATATGACTGAGTTTTACAATGTAGTTAGATTATATGACTAAAGTAATTATAATATTAAGAGGTTTGGCGTAAAAGTAAGAGGGGTCTGAGGAATTGTGACATGTAGAAGGATTTTAACTTTCCTGTGGCTATTGGGGGGGGGGGGGAAGCAAAGGATTTTCTAGCTTTTCTAGCTCGGACCCGAGGCAACTCGGCGGAGAAACAAACGCTCCCCCCCCCAGAGGAAACTCCACATGGAACACTTTCTCCCTCCTCTCTCTCTCTTTCTCCCTTCCCTTCCTCTGATTGCCTGGCAGTGAACTGTCACCTGAGCTCAAAAGCCCAGGGTGAACAGTGTTTCTTCCATAAGCCTGTGAGGAAGGGCCTGGGACTAAAGATGATGGGTCCCATTGGCCCATACGAACAGCTAGAGTCCTAACAGCGGAGGCAAGATGTCAGAGGTTAACGGCTGGGGGCGAAAAAGGGGCGGCAAAGGGTAGGAGGAGGACAGTCCCATTCTGACTGCAGAATGATTGTAAATTGCTTTCAAACCCTTTTGGAGCAAACTGAGAAATGAAAACAGTGGTCAACTGGAGATGCCTGCTAAGATTTTAGTATTCAACATTATTTTTCTTACTTATCAAACATCTTCAAAGAATCTCCTAAAATTCTTGAGTGACTAACAGATATAAATGCTTTAGGTTAAGAACTGTCAGGTTCATGTGGATAATGTAGATTGTACACATGCTGGTCTATGACCAAATAAAGAAGTGCGTGTGTGTGTAGATTGTACTAACAACAACACAAATCAATGATTTCAGTGTTAAATACGATTGAACTTAATTGGCCACTCTCACAAACATGCTCATAGGAAACCTAAAATATGGACACGCTATCCGTCTTATTGGGTCAACATTTATATCCACTGTGTTTTATTCAATGTTCAACTAGTTGATATTTTTAAATTAACTGATGAACAAGTATTATGTAATATGGGTACATCATGTATACTTTTGAAGTTAACAGGAACTTGACAGAACACTTATTTGATCAAAATCAAAGATATAATGGGCACCCAAGATGAAAAGCGGACGGCACTGAGGAGCTTGGGTGGCTGGCGGCGTTTGTTTTGCCCGCCGCTGCTGCAGCGTTCCTCCTAGAGGCCCCCCCCCATCGCCTTACCAGCTGGCGACGATTAGGATACATCTCAGCCTTTCCCTGGCCTTTTCCAAGCTTTCGGTTTTGCTACCTATGACGGAGAGGAGCCTGAAGGAGCCCCTGGAGTTTTTACAAGCTTACCTGTTAAGGTCTGAATTGAACTGGGAGTTAAAGTGGGAACTGTCGTGTCAGAGAGAGGGTAGCAGCCTTGGATACCAACAGAGGGGATTGTTTAGCAGGCTTTGGTGCCGCCATTACGCCCCCCCCCCCAGGTATCTACCCCTCTTTCATACCATCCTAACGACTATGGAGATTACTCCCTTTATTTGGTCACCTTTATCATCTGACTCTCCCCCGGTGCCCTTTTGTTGGTCACCTGGTATTCCCCTATTGAGGCACCCTATCATCTGGCCGCCTCTAACTGTGGACTTTGGACCTTTCGGCCTGCCGGTACAGCTGTTTCTGACTATTATTTTCCATCATTGTCTGGGGGGCTCTATCTGGAATACAATTTATAGAAAAGTCACCTGTTGCTCCCAATTATCTTGGACCTTTTGGCCGTTAAGAGGAGGACCTAACTTACCCCCCCGAATACCCCGCCCGGGTTATAGCTGGACTTCAGCCATCGTGAATATTAAGACCTATCAAGCCTTGGCAGGCTTCGCACTTTAACTCTAATTTTTAGCGCAATTTTTTCTTCTATCTTTTTTCTTTTCTTGTCTTCCTTCTTTCTGTGTTTGGGATATGTCTGGTTGATGTGTATGACTGTGTGAATGTGCCCACTTTTATTGCCCTATATTTGCTGTATTTTGTGTTTTAACTATCACGTGGGGATTGATTGAGTGAACGAATGAGTGTGTCTGATTCGGAGGGCCTGGCATGGAATGCGGGAGCTATAGGTGTGGGTGGGGGGACCACAGACACGGGAGTGGGTCGGAGCATTACGGTCGTAACGGGGAGGGGCAGATATGGCGGGGACTTTAGGGCGGGCCATTACCGGGGAAGGAGGGATCGCTACGTAATAGAGATCCCTCCTTCCGGCCCTATGAGTCCCACTCCGAGACCAGATGGCGCGAGTAACAAGGACCCTGGTCTCCGGCTGTTGTCGCTAAATGCCAGGTCTGTTGTCCACAAAGCTCCCCTCGTCCGGGACTTAATTTTAGACGAGGGGGCAGACCTGGCGTGTATTACTGAAACCTGGCTGGGCCCGGAGGGAGGAGTCCCCCTCGTAGAAATGTGCCCAGAAGGATTTCAGGTGCTTCATCAGCCGAGAGCTCAGGGAAGGGGTGGGGGTGTGGCTATTGTTATTCGGGAGTCTTTTGTTCCTCGTAGGATCCCTGCTCCGGAGCTTGTCGGGTGTGAGTCCCTGCTGCTGAAGTTGGACCTCAAGGGTCAAGTGGGTCTGCTGTTAACGTACCTGCCCCCCAACTGCGTTGCAGCAGCCCTCCCCTCGCTCCTCGAGTCGGTAGCCGAGCTGGCAGCTGAGTTCCCCAGGCTTATGGTCCTGGGGGACTTCAACTTGCCTACGCTCGGTGAACACTCTGATGGGGCGCGGGAGTTCATGGCTTCCATGACAGCCATGGGCTTGACCCAGATAATTCGGGGCCCTACCCACTCAGCGGGTCACACGCTCGACCTCGTATTTCTCTCGGAGCAGTGGAGTTGTGATCTTGGTCTGAGGGGTAATGAGATCATACCCCTGTCGTGGTCAGACCACTGCCTACTGAGGCTTGACTTCCGGAGACCAAACCCCCAGTGTAGGGAGGAGGAACCGACCAAGTGGTTCCGCCCCAAGCGACTGATGGACCCCTTGAGGTTCCAGACGGAGCTTGGGGTTATTCCTGACACTCTCGCCCACAATCCGGTAGAAACTCTGGTTGCTGCCTGGCACTCGGCAGCATCGGAGTCCCTTGACCAGATTGCGCCACTACGGCCACTCCGAGGTGGTGGATCCCGGAGGCCTCCTTGGTTCACCGAGGAGCTCCGGGAGAGGAAACGCCGAAGGAGACGCCTAGAGCACCTGTGGAGGTCCGATAGATCCGAATCGAACCGAGCACTTTTAACAATCTGCACCAAGGAATACATCAGGGCACTTAGGGCAACAAAAAGAGCATACATTGCCTCCTTGGTTGCGTCCGCCGAGTCCCGTCCAGCCGCCCTGTTTAGGATAACCCGTTCCCTCTTAAATAAGAGGGATACGGGGGACCCCTTGCAGGGTAGGGCTGAAGACTATGCCCAGTTCTTGGCGGACAAAGTTGCTCGGTTTCGGTCGGATCTGGACTCCACCCTTGCAGACCCAGCCGAGGCACGAGTGGACGACTTGGTAGACCAGCGCTGGGTTGAGTTTCAGGACGTTACCCCCGGGGACGTGGACAAGGCCATGAGGGCTGTGAGTGCCTCCACCTGTGTACTGGACCCGTGTCCCTCCTGGCTGGTAGCTAACAGCAGGGAGGTGACACGGAGCTGGATCCAAGCGGTTATTACCGCCTCACTTCGGGAGGGGCACTTCCCCGCCGCACTTAAAACGGCGGTGGTGAGACCCCTCCTGAAAAAACCATCTCTGGATCCAGCTGTACTTAACAACTATCGTCCAGTCTCCAACCTCCCCTTTATTGGGAAGGTTGTTGAGAAGGTGGTGGCCTACCAGCTTCAGCGGTCCTTGGAGGAAGCCGATTACCTGGACCCCTTCCAGTCCGGCTTCAGACCTGGTTACAGCACAGAAACCGCTTTGGTCGCATTGACCGATGATCTCTGGAGAGCCAGGGATGGAGGTCATCCCTCCATCTTGGTTCTTCTTGACCTCTCAGCGGCTTTCGATACCATCGACCATGGTATCCTTCTGCGACGACTGCGGGAGGTGGGGGTGGGAGGCACTGTTTTGCAGTGGTTCTCCTCCTACCTCTCGGACAGGTCGCAGTCGGTGTTGGTCGGGGGACAGAGATCGACCATGAGGCCCCTAACATATGGGGTGCCGCAGGGGTCGGTCCTGTCCCCCGTACTATTTAACATCTACATGAAACCGCTGGGCGAGATCATTCAGAGGCACGGGATAAGATACCATCAATATGCGGACGATACACAGCTGTATCTGTCCGCCCCGTGCCAACTCAATGAAGCGGTGGACGTGATGAACCAGGGTCTTGAGGCCGTTAGAGACTGGATGCGGGCTAACAAGCTTGTACTCAACCCAGAAAAGACCGAGTGGCTGTTGTGTTTCCCTCCCAACAATTTGGCTAGCATTCCATCACTCAGGCTGGGGGGTCAAATTATACACCCCTCAGACAGGGTTCGCAACTTGGGAGTCCTCCTGGATCCACAGCTGACCTTTGATCACCACCTGTCGGCTGTGACCAGGGGGGCATTCGCCCAGGTTCGCCAGGTGCGCCAGTTGCGACCCTACCTGAATCGGGAGGCTCTCACAACAGTCACTCGCGCCCTCGTGACCTCTAGGCTGGAATACTGCAACGTGCCCTACATGGGGCTGCCCTTGAAGAGCATCCGGCGACTTCAGCTAGTCCAGAATGCGGCCGCGCGAGTGATTGTGGGTGCACCTCGGTTCACCCACATAACACCTATCCTCCGCGAGCTGCACTGGCTACCTGTTGATCTCCGTGTGCGCTTCAAGGTGCTTCTTACCACCTATAAAGCCCTCCATGGTAGTGGATCTGGGTACTTGGGAGACCGCCTCCTGCCGATTACCTCCTCGAGACCGATTAGATCTCATAGATTAGGCCTCCTCCGAGTGCCATCTGCCAGCCAGTGCCGGCTGGCCACTACGCGGAGGAGAGCCTTTTCAGTGGTAGCTCCGACCCTCTGGAACGAGCTCCCCGTGGGGATCCGTACCCTCACCACCCTTCAGACCTTCCGCGCAGCCCTCAAGAACTGGCTATCCTGCCAGGCCTGGGGGTAGAGACTGATCTGCCCCCACCCGAATGTTGGATGAATGTTGTTTACTTTTTAATTATATGTAATGTTATATGTCATTGTCTGTATCCCCCTTCCTATGAGTTGTTAGCCGCCCTGAGTCCCCTCAGGGAAAAGGGCGGCCTATAAATAAACCCATTCAATTCAATTCAATTCAAAATTAAAGTTCCAGGATTAAATGACATTAAATTTAAAACAAACTATAGTCTTTTAGTTTTCAACAAATCTTCAGAGTGTTTCAGTTAATTAACTATTACCGTATTTTGGGAGTATAAGACGCACCTCCCCCCCCAAAAAGAACATGGAAATGTTGGTGTGTCTTATACACTGAATACAGCCATTTTTTACCTCCCAAAGCCCTGCCCCCACATCTCATTTTTGTGGGAAATGTGTGAAAAATGAGCCATTTATTGCAAAAACTGAGTCTTTTTGCCTTCCCTCAGCCCCTAGCAGCACTCTGCAGGCTTCAGCGGGGCTGGGACAAGGCAAAAATGTCTCTGTTTTTGTAAAAAATGGGCTGTTTTCACAAAAATGGAGGCTTTTTTGCCTTACCCAGGTCCTGTTGAAGCCTGCAGAGTGTTGAGGGAAAGCAAAAAACCCTCAATTTTTGTGAAAAATGGCCCATTTTTCGCCATAACAGGGATATTTTTGCCTTGTCCTAGCCCTGCTGAAGTATGCTGAGTGCTGCTAGGGGCCGAGGGGAGGCAAAAACTTTTGTTCTTACTTATCTCTTCGAAATTGTGGTGCATCTTCTATAGTCCAAAAATACGGTAGTTATAATTCTAACTACAGAATGGCAAACTTTCCATGGGGGTAATGAACAACATTTGTTTACTGTTATTAGTAAAACAGTGGGATGCATCACTTGCACCCTATACTGGAAAATTGTAGGAATCACAATGTACATCAGGGCTCTAACCTGCAGAGGCACTTATGATTAATGATCTTGCGGGTCCTGGCATAAAAGAGTACACTCATGAGATGAGCACTGTCTCAGAACTACGGATTTCTTACAAAGATAAATTATTACAAAGAGCAAACCAAAACAAAATCCAAATCTTTTCAAATGGATACCAGAAACAATTGCAGCTGCTTTTCAATAAATATAGTTAATTTTTTAAACTATATTTTCTATCTACCCACTGTCTGAAATTTTTCAAGAACATTTAAAAAAAAAAAGAAACATCAGAAAAGGTAAAAAACAAAACAAACAAAAATCCAGTTGAATATGTTAATAAGCAAGACAGGTAAAAGAAATGAAATAAATGTAAAAGTCTTAATCCTGGTACAGGTAGTCCTTGATTTACAACAGTCCATTTAGAGACAGTTCAAAGTTATTTTTATTGATTTATTGTAGGCTTTATCTTACTTTTAAGTAATATAAAACCTGTCTGAATATTGTTGCTTTAATATGAATGTAGAAAATGCACTGCAATATGCTATTAGTGAGAAAACAACCAATATATTTTAATAACCCAGCTAGAGTCACAGTCTCCACAGGGTAAGAGCTAGTAAGATGGGCTAGAGAAATCACAGGTTAATTGGAATCAACAGAAATATTTGGGACAGGAAGGTGAAAATCAAAAGGCCAGAACCAGAATAATAGTCAAAGGCAGTTTACAAGAACTGCATTATTTGCATTATTTTTAAAAATGTGGATCTTTGTGTTTCATTAATATTTATTAAGACTACCAATGATGCCAATAATTAATCTGCGAAATTCATTTTGAAAATGTGTAGAATATTGCTTTAAGGCTTCTGGATTAGTATTAATTGATTAACAGAAAAAAATGAGGTAACAATATCCAGTTGGAATCAGCAGTATACTTAACTAAATATATAACATTTATTTTCTTGAATAAATCCCAGGTTTTGCAATACTGAAAAAATAGAAGCTAAATAAATATAGGGTATATGAAGGTAACTAACACATGATATATTATTAGTTGTTCATTAAAGGAAAGTATGAAGTAGATCTCTGTTAGGAAAATATTAACAGCTTCATTCCACTGAGAAGTTTACATATTATTCTACGAGTGAATCTAGCCCTGGAATTATTTAGAAAGTCTCTTAATCCCCAAACCATGGATTTCTTTGAAAAATGGTAATTCTATAGATTGGAGTCTTTTTTAACCTTGAGATTGTGTTAATGTTAACATTTCTAAATCCTAAACAGACTTCATATCATTTCAGAAGAATGCCAGATAATGAAGGAGATGTATTGCAAAATCTTGGTTCAAGCAACAAGACTGAATTCTCAACAAAATCCTATGAGAAGAATATTCAGTGACAGAAAGATCTGTCTTGGGATTTCTGGGGAAGCAATGGTGGTCTGAAGATAACTCTGCTGAGAATGGAGCCGAACAACTACAGCACAATGAGAAGTCAGTGAATGGATCGGTTCTTTAAGAATTCCTTTCTGATAAAGGAGAGGATTGGATTACCTACAAGTGCTCCATACCATGGTTCCGTGGGAGAAGTCAAGAAGACAGTTAAGGGTTTTAGAGCACTGGGAACTGAGGGATCATCATGGATTGGAGTCATCAAAAGACACTGGGTTCACATACTTCTGTTCTTAATCACTTCTGGAAATTGCTTGTTAACTGTGTATGTATGTACATAAGTATGGTATGGTATGGTATGGTATAGCATAGTAAAAATTTTCGGGCGCCGAACTGGTAGTATTTGCGGCCGGAATCCACCCCTGATAGTATAGTATAATATAATAAATAGAGTAGAATAGAATAATATAAATAACGTTTGGAAAGGCAGATCTCATCACATGGGGTGAATCTCTTTCAATCCTTGACGAAAGCAAGTTTTATGCAATGACCTTAAAAAATTATTTTAAAATAAACAGAAAAAGTGGATTAGAATGTTGATCTGAACAGTTATAAACAGATTAAGGAACCAGATGGATTTGAAATCAGAATTTAAAATTAACTAGGAGAATATTTCCTGGGAAAAGATTGTGGATTAAACAATTAAACAAAAAAATTGATAAGATGGGACTTTGATATTTTGACACTAGAGGGAACCCAAAGGAACTAGATTTAAAATGAAACCAGTGAAGATTTTAATTAAAAGAGAAATGCGAACAATAAACCAGGAGAATGATTTGGATAACTTTCTTATCTTCAACTTACAAAACAGATGGGATAAACATGATGAAATTCCTGACAAAAGACAAACAGAAACTGAAAAGTAACAACCTTTGGGACATTATACAGTATTTGTTGTTTCTGCCAACCTTCATCGTTGAACGATGAGGATTTTTCAGTTTTACAAATTTGTTTTTAAATAAGAAGTAAAATAAAAATATCTGCTGGTCTCTGTTGGAAATGTTTTTGGGGGGAGTTCAGTGACCAGGCAAAGATGGGTTGTAGGGAATCTAAGTGGAAGCCTCAACACAAGATTACTGGAAGATGACTGGAATCCCTGAGATCCAATGTACATATCCTTTCTCTAAACCCTGTGATGTTAAGATGGAAAGAACTTGAAAAACTGGGGTGACATCTTATACTATATGTTTGGAAGAATTTCAGATTCCTAACACTTATCTTTCAGAACTAATGGATATTTACAGTGATTAGATAGATGCTTGTGAGGCTATAATCAATAACAGCAACTGTAGAGGAGCTTATTAGAAGTTAAACAATGTTCCTTAATTCAAGGATGGGACTATTCATTTCATAATACATTGGAGATGCAGTTGAAATGACTAGGAAATTGGTGATCTTACATTTAAATGCAAAATTCATATTAGAAATGTGAATTTCTAATATGAATTTAAATGCAAAATTCTAATTAGAAATGTGTTTTAATTTGGTACCTAAGAAACTCTTGTTGAATACGTAATGAGAAGGAATTACAACTGCTTTTCTCACAAAAATTACATTTCTATAATGTTCAGTACTTTTGAAACATACGTTTTAAGAGAGATTCAGGTGGGGTTTGTTATAGAACTGCAGTACAAAAACATTTAGTCTTTAGAAATTGAAGGCTGATGAGTTGATGAACACTGATCTGATTTGTATGTTTTGGTCATGTTTTAGTTAATGACAGTTTACTGAATAAACCACAATAGGCTAGCTTCACAGAACATGCAAAACTATAAACCAGTTTACAAATCAAAATTTTAGGTTCATATAAGAAAGCAAGACATAATGTGATGTGGTCAGGATAATTGTATATATTGTATGAATCCAGGTATTGTGGTTTATTCAATGTACTGTGGTTAAGTGAACAGTGGCTTAGAACAATGTGTGAACCTGATACTCCATTTGTCACCTAATTCATTCCCAAAAAGGAGGGATTTCTAAATAAGGGCTAGAAAATATAGCATGGGGCTTTAAGAAATGGAATGCAATTCACACCAAACATAAGCATTTTCCCCCTAGATGTCATGGAAGGCTCATTCTCAAGGAGAGATCACCCTCTGATAAAATGACAAGAGAAGCCAAAACATGCAGCTCAGCTGGAAACAAATTGGCAAGAATGAATCAACAGATTAGGAGTTAAACAAACTTAAGACTAGAATTGAAAAAGTGGGTGAAAGGTTATATGTACAACTTACACAATTGTTTCAGGAACATAACAGGTTATATTTTAAAAGTTGTCAGAGTCAATAAAACTTTGCCAATGAAACACCAATTATAACAGGCTTTTAGAAAGTCAGACAAGGGGCAAATAAACTTCTGCCAAACCTGTGACCGGTGAGGACACTCTTTATGTCTGAAGCTATTATTTTAATAGCTTCAGAGCTATTTATTAGCTTTTAATCTAAACCACTGAGGATTAATTGGTAGTGTCCATTATTGCTTTATTATATTTTACATTGCTTCTCTTTTTGTCTTTTTGTGTGAAGTCAGAACCACGTAAAGAGATTTTAGAAAATTGAACAAAATAGTTTTATTAATTAAAAGCAAAAATACTGTTTGGCAGGAAGAAAAATGGTGCCATAATGTACATGTACATGTACACATATGTACACGTACATACACACATCAAATCCTACCTCTTAGTTATTGAAATTGTGAGTCGTTCATATCTCAGCCCATCATCTATATACTACTAAAACTTTTGTATCCATTTGATTGTGTGCAAACCTTCAATTCAGTGAAATTGTGTGCTATAAGGAGCACTTTTTTAATCAATATGCCTCAAATGGTCTAACACAGAATGTGAAAATAATCACCCAGCTGGTCATGGGTTGTCTCGTATTCAATAAAGCTGAGATACCCAGCATCTGATCTTTAAAAATAAATAGGTTGACACATCTTCTACATCTAATGGAATACCTAACTGACTGTGGAGCATTTTGGAACTAATTCAGAAAAAACAGTGCACAAACATAGCACTTGTTTGTAATTCTTTAAAGAGCTGAATTCTTCCTCTTTGCAGCTGCCACTTGATTCTGGAAAAAGATACAGCTCTTTAAAGAGCAGCAAACAGGCATTACATTCATCTCCCGTGTACAACAAAGCTTCTGACTGCCCCAATACATAATATTTAGATTTTTATCCGATCCTTATCACTTTATAAGTAACTTAAGGCGGTGAACATACCTAATACTCTTTCCTCACCCTATTTTCCCACCAACAACTCTGTGAAGTGGGTTGGGCTGAGAGCATGATAGCCACATCTGGCTCTCATGCTTTAAGCAATACTAGAACTCCCATAGTCTTCTAGTTTCTGGGCCAGCATCTTAATCACTATACAAACTGGCTCTCTGCAACTTAGGGGCTCACATAGACTGAAAGTTGATCTTACTAATTGGTAACCATAAATGGGATTACAGCCTAAAAGGATTATTTTGATAAAGGAAGGTGAAATATTTAAGTCTCAGATTTAAATCTACATTCAGGGTGGAGTTGTGGCAATTCTATGAAATATTCAATCTGTACAACTTCCTGGAGAAATGTATGCAACAAGTCTTGTTTGAACATTACCTGAAATTCTAAACAAAAATAAAGGCTTCAAAAATGTGGGCCAGATGTTGAATGTAACAATTAATACTGTGAGTCTCTATAAGTGAAAAGGCTGGGGGGGAGCTTTAGTTTTTTAATTGGAATTTGTCAAAAATATGTTCACAAAAAGATAGAAACATTATAATTAAGTGGCTGCTGTTATCAGATTAATTTTAAAAATACTGTACTTTAATAACAATAGTTATTGAATTTCATCTGTCCGAAGTAATTTCTTCTGAGCAATCGTCCCAGGCAAGTGAAATATGACAAAGAACTATATTTTCATTGTCGCAGAATCACTATTTTCTTTAAAAATATCTATGAATAATCAGTTACTCTACTAATAATTGGAAGTTTAATGCATTCACTGAAATCTAGTATTTATCTAGTAGCCTTCATTTCCAAACACCCATCAAGGGAGAAAGGCGTGTGTTTGTGTAATCTTGACCTTAGTTATCTTGAAGTTCCAGACAAACTACTAATACAACCTTTTAATTATTTATTTGTTTATTTTTATTTGTCAACAAGTACAAGGAAACAAGTATGAAAACATGAAAAAATGGCACAAATAAATGGATATAAATAAGCAAAACATAGCCATATACACATAAAAAGAGTACATATAAATGGGACAGTAGGACAAGGTTGGTAGGCATGCTGGTGCATTTATGCACGCCCCCTTAGGGACCTCTTAAGAAACGCGTAAGGTCCACAATAGACAGCTTAAGGTAAAAGGGATGGGGGTTAGAAGAACTAACAACAGGATCAGGTAGGGTGTTCCACACATTTACTACTCTATTGCTGAAATCGTTTTTCCTGCAATCAAAATTAGAATGGATTACATTTAGTTTGTATCTATTGATAGCCCTCGTGTTATTGCAGTTGAAGTAAATGTAGTCGTTAACAGGTAGGACTTTATGGCAGATTATCTTTTGCACTAAGGTCAGGTCCAATGTAGATGGTGTAGTTCAAGGTTATCTAGGCCTAAAATGTCAAGCCTGGTGGTATACAAAATTTTATTAGAGCAGAGAAGTTGAGTACCCGTCTTGTAAAATACCTCTGGACCCTATCTAATGTTTTAATGTCCGAAATGCAGTGTGAATTCCAATCTTCTGCCATAAATCTTCATAATGTGTTTTGTCAGAAGTATAACAATTACTTTAAAGTTCAATATTAATTGCAAACATACAACAATTGTAAATGAACTATAACTTGTTTCTCTTTGATAAATAAAAAGATATCTTAATACATGCTTAATGTATTCTACAATGTAATGTAAATACAGAAGTCATAAGGAAGCCAAGATGAGAAATATAGTATTTTCATTATTCCACGGCACTCACAGGATTATGATAATGTACTCCCCTCCCCCTAAAATTCACAACTCTATAAAAATAGTTTTCTGCTGCTTTATGGGGTAAAACTGGAAAGACATTAAAAGATGAGGCAAAACCTTCCCATACTACTCCTGAAGTAGTATGAGATTTATACCATGTATAGAAGAGGAAAAATAACAGGCAACAACAACTGAGAGGCAATGGGTGCATTAATACTGTGGAATGGAATTTGTCTGATTTGTTAAGAATACAATTTGAGAAAAGTAATGATGAATTCCAAGGGAAAGTGTAATGTTCAGAATTTGTGGATTTTATTAGAATTTTTTTAGATATTTGATAATCCTTTACTGCATTCTATAGGTTTGTGCAAGACACGGGAGAGGAGGGGTGGGGGGAAACCAAACTAAGTCAGTATACCTCAGCCTGAGGATAATAGGAAGTTGCACAAAACTACCAGTCAGGCTTGCAACCATGTCAAGATCAGACGAGGGTGCAAAAAAGCTGAATGGAGAAGGGAAAGTCACACCCATCTTAAGATCCGATTTTTATTCCATCCCGTTTTTAAGAAGCTCGAGGAGGCGATCACTTTTTCGATCTCTCCCCCCACTTCCCAAGACGCCCACGTCTGCCCTGCGAAGCAGCCTCGAAGTTACCCTACACATTTCAGCCTAACGTCTCCCAACATCACCCCGTTTGATCTTGATCTCTTGGGAGGCCGTCGCGCTGCGAACCCCCTTTCCTCTCCCTCTCCCCCACCCACCCAGCCCCCAAGTCAGCACGCACCTGCCTACCTCGGTGACAATGGTGTTGTCGTAGTACTCTCGACTGAACTCCCAGCCGTCCAGGCACTTCTCCTGCCCCACCTGGCTGAGATTGACATCGCGGCCGGGCTCCAGGTTGCCGGCCGAGAAGTTGAGCAGGGCCTCGAGATTGTAGCGGTTGCACTGGCTCCGCACCTGCCGCCCGCCGCGCTTCACCAGAGGGATGCTGGCGTTGAGCCACGCCGAGCTCAGGTTGACGTTAGCAGGTATCCGACACCAGTGCTCGGGGGTGGCGGCCAAGAAGACAGCGGACAGCCCCGTGTAACCATTAGGGATGATGCTGGCGCTGAGCAGGAAGAAAATGAGGCGCTGGAAGGGGCCCCATTCGCCCAGAAAGGCGGTGGCCTCCTCGTAGTTGAACATAACTGACAGAAGGCAGGCAAGGCCAATGCAGAACGGCTGGCAAAGGACGGTTATGGCCCGAGACGCTCGCTCTCGCTAGCACAGGCAGCAGCTGCTGCTGGCCCGAGCGAAAGGAAGGGCGAAAGTAAACCCAGCCGGCCGCCGGCAGTACATGGGACGAAGCAGGGGCCGGCCGGCCGGCTCAGGAGGCTGGTTGTGGGTGTGGTTTGTACACAAAGGGCTGGAGCGCTGCGCTCGGGCCGCCGACGAAACCAGGCCCGCGTCGGTCTGCAAGTTCCCGCGCGGAAGAGAGGGAATCACCTCCCGCCTCCTTTTTTTTTTCTTTTTAGGCTGAAGGGCTTTGAGTTTATTATTAAGCTCCGCCCAGGGAAAATTTTGCTTTGAATGTAAATTTAAAAAAAGAACATTGCAGTACCGGTGGAGTCTGTTCGGTTCAGGTTTCTCTCTTGAGATGGAAAGCAAACTTTTTAAACGTTTTTTCTTAAGCATGTCCGCCTTTACTCTGACAGGCGGTTGTGTAAAACGGATGCAGAAACGAGCAGCGCAAGGGAGTGTGACAGGCAGCGTGGTTTGAAATGTATTACTTAAAAAAAAACCACATTGTTTATGTAGGGCATAGTCAACAGTATTTGCTTAACATGTACAAAACTAGTAGACTAATAGATCCGAACCAGCTTTGCCTCATCTGCCACTCTGCCTCTGTACTGTTAAGCTCTGGATTTCAAAGAACAATACAGAAGTTACCCAATTTCCTTGCTTGCCCAGTCCCACACATTATTCCATTTTGATTTATTTTAGTTAGGCTAATGAAATGCTCACACCAATTTCTGCAGACTTAGTACGAAGCCATGGTGTTTGTTTTGTTTATTGTTTCCAGAATTTCATAAAATATAAATCGATTATGGTTTTGTACTATGACCACTGTATTATGTTCACCAAATCATACTTAAATTATCGGTTATATGGAATTCAACCTTATGGCAGCCTTTCTCAACCTAATTATAGCCCCCCTCCAAATATTTTGGAATAGACAATAATATTCCCTCTATCTATTACCATATTCCAATACTGAACATTGATATAAACCTTTATTTTTTATTAGAAAGCAATGCAACAAGCAAAATGGATTATTCTAAAAGCATTTGGTACTACCCAATCCAATCATTCCGAAGCTTTTAAAGTAGCTTTAAAATGACTGTTCTGTGGTTTATTTACTGCAGGTTTATTTTAAAAAATATACATTTAAACACAAACAAAACATTGTACTCAAAGATTGATTCTGGTTCACAAATTGCTATCAGATTTCCAAAAGTTTAGATTGGGTACCATAAATACTTACAAAATTGTTTATATTTTCAATTCTTAATGCACTTTTGTTACTCAGATTTGCCAGTTGCTATACAAAATTTGTTTGGCGCAATGTTATCTGTGATGATGATTACTACTGAAATGATCCATGTCACAATTTATGTGACCTTTCTCCCCAATATGGTGAAGCATCAGGTAAAATGTTCCAGCTGAGTTACTTCAAATTCCAAAGCACTGAAGTTAGTATGGTCAAGCATTTTGATACAAGGTATTTAAAAAACAACAGGGTAAACATTTTTCCCCTCAAACAACTAAGTAGAAGTGTAAAGTAAGCCTAGCATCCTCATTATCAAAAATATTTTGAATAGACATAGATTAGTTCTTAAAATTTCAGAACCTAAAATGATCCAGGAAGATTATTTCTTTATATGTTATAAATGTTGTATACAGATAGTCCTCAACTGAAGACCACAATTGAGCCCAAAATGTATGTTGCTGAGACATTTGTTAAGTGAGTTTTGCCCCATTTTACAATCTTTCTTGCCACAATTGTTATGTGAATCACTGCAGATGTTGAATTAATAACACAATTGTTAAGTGAATCTGGCTTCCCTATTGACTTCACTTGTCAAAAGGTCGCAAAAGGGGGTCACATGACCCTGGGACACTGCAACCATCATGAATATGAACCAGTTGCCAAATGTCTGAAGTTTGATCATGTGACCATGGGCATGTTGCAATGGTAAGTGTGAAAAAATCACTTTTTTTTCAGTGAGTTTGGTCACTAAATGAACTGTTGTAAATCGAGGACCACCTGTATTCTCAACTCCATCAGGACTCCTGGTGGATTATATAAATCTAGTGACAGAACATAAAATTGAACAATATAAGTAAATCTAATTGCAGATTCTACTACATAATAGGCAAGTAACAGGGTGAATTAATTGTAAATACAAGTAGCAACTGAATGAATGTAATGAGCTTCCATAAAACCAACTGTCAAATCTTGGAGTACTACATATCTAGCAAAAGCTTTTAAAGATGTTTCTCTTAGTTACTTGACCAAAGGTTAAGTATGCGCATTAAGGGTGTGTGTAGTCAGGAATAATCAGGAATGGGGGTGAGAACATTATTCTAGATAATTAAAAATGTGTGCTATTTCTTTTAGCTTGGAGTTGTTTTCTGATTTGACCTGAATTCAGAAGTTAAATTAGGTAGGCCTGGTTATCCATGAATGGGATCTCAAAAAAAAAAAAAAAACCCTTCTTAGAAAACAAAGGCAAATCACTTTGATGCTATTCCAGGGAAACCCTATGTAGACATGTTCATGAATAGGTGAGAGATCAAGCTTGAGATAGACTCTGTATTTTTACTGGAACAAAGGTGATGAGAATGATATGAACAGTATGGCAGCTCCATCACTCAAGCCCTGTCCCTTTTACAAGCCTTTTTCTATAGCTTCACATGTATGTACACCCTAAAGGGACAGAGTTTGCATTTGTGCTTTTATCATTCTTAGCAAAAGCAGCAAAATCTGTGGATCCTGCTGAAGAAGACTTTTCCTATACTGGATCCTCATTTTCCTTCAACCTTGAGTTTTATCAAGCAGAAATTTAATGGGAGAAAACCTTAGTTTCTACCTCAAAATATAATCCTGACATAACAAGTGAAAAATGTGATAAGACTGAATTCAAACAATATACACAGCTTTAAATCATGTTTTGCAAAACTCAATGGCTTGATTAAATTAACATGTAAAACCAAAATCAAGTTATATTGTCACTGAGTATGAGGCATGAAGCATGAGGCAGCCTTGTAAACGAAAATAATTTAATACTTGTGCTTATCTGTAAAGCAAATAGTGGCTGGGAGAGGAATAAGGAAGGGTTTTTTTAAAAGGTAAAAAGAATTTACTAGTCTCATTAAAACCCAAGTCTTCTAGATATTTTGATTGAAAATAAATCAGAGAAGAAAATCATACTTTGAATAGTTTTCTTTTTACTTAATTATGTCCTTTATTTTTACAAATAACTCGAGGCACTGAAAAATATCCAACACAGCTTCTTCTATTTTCCACACAACCGTTGGGCTGAGAGAGAGTGACTGGCCCAAAGTCACTTTTCCAAGACTGACAGTAATATTTCAGATTTAGCTCCCTACCAATAGATAAATTTGCATTCAAAATATACCTATATATGCAACCATATTTACTATGTAACATCAGACTGTTCTATTCATCTAGCCAATTGTACTGTTGTCACCTTTACATACATACATACATACATACATACATACATACATACTGTGTGTGTGTGTGGTGTGTGTGTTTTAATTATATACTAGGAGGGACTCAAAATGTATTGCATTAAGGAATGAAATATATTACTATACTTCAGTTAAATCTAACTCTTGCTTGCTATCTTGCACTTTGCGAATACTTGAGGCTTCATACAAGCCTGTACAGAGACCAATATTTGAGGCTTCTTCATGCATGTACAGATTTTTTCTTTGAACATACTCCAGGAAGGGAATGTGCCATGGCACATGAATCATTAAAATAAAAATTCTTCAATTCAGAAGCAATTTATCACAAACCTCAAATATGCCTGTGAAGGACAGTGCTCATAGGGTAAAAGATAAAGTCTCTCAAGTTGAGTTCAGCTGATGACTTTATGGAGATGACTTTGGATTTCCTTGAAACAATAACAGATATAGTTGCCATTGCCTTGTTTTATTTCTTCCATAGCTACTGAATAATGACAGAGCTTGCAAATGAAGTCTTTAAAAAGGCTTTATAGTGTTTCCCAATTAAATGGAGAACGATTCCTTATTGCACGTTTGCTTGGATAGGAAACAGATGAACTAGTTAGTATTCATCTACTTCAGTTAGCAAGAGATCATTCAGAAGGCCTGAAGCTGCAGATGTATCTCTAAACAAATATTAAACTTACATCTAGCTAACTTGGAGAAAGATTTGAATTGAATTGTTTAATAAAACGTTAGAGGAACATGCTCAAAATATGTTGTCTTGATATATGAAAAGAAATGTAAAATCTGTTTGCAGAAACCCAGGAAATTTGCACCCATGTTGAAATTTCAAAGTATCGTAACCTAAAGCCAACTAGATCCACACCTGCTTATCATTTTGAGATCACCAAGAGGCCCTCATAATTGTCTCCAAAACTATAACTTGAAGTCTTTCCAAGTGGAAGATATTTAAATATTAACTTTGTGAAGACTTATATAAATTAAATGATAATTTATTTCCAATTATTTGTGCTTTTTAAAATACTTCCACATTCAGTAATATATTGCATATCTATTTGTGACACAGATCTGTGTGCTGTTTTAAAGAGACCCAGTCCTCAAATCAGTTGCATATAATTTTAATTTTGCATATAACCCTAATTGTTCACACTGATGCAATAGGATTGGGTGTCTCATTGTACATATGTTGTGCATTGACAAATTATTATTATTAAAAGTAGTGATGTGAACCAAAAAAATTTAACAGCTTTGATAATTGTTCAAAGTATTTGTCTGCTTCGGGATATCATGGCTACTTTGTTTTGTTATTAAGATACCCTATCCCAAATTTGAAATTATAATGCAGTATTGATTGTAATGTCCTCATAATTGTCCTAAAGTGATTCATATTTATTGATATCTGCGTTATTTAATACTAAATCAGCATCAACTCTCAGGCTAAGTTTCATTGGTTCCCCAACCTCCATATATTACAGTATATATTCATGTTTCATATTGTTAGTTCTTTGACTAAATAAGAACAATGTCATCAGCACCTGAAGGAAATTATTTTTTATATTACTATACACGTGGATTTTCCCTTTTTTACTCTTCAAGCACAGAAAACAACTCAGCATATGTTTTGAAGGTTTTGTTTATGTTTTACTTGCAATGAAGAAAATAAAGAGATACTGTTACAGGGTGATACATGACAGATTCCATAAACTTTATACAAATCGGCACAATCCAAATGAACAGTGAAGAGTCCAACATAGAACATAAATTTGTAAGATAGGAATTCCTCTCTGCCTTACACCTTTGTCTCGATCTGCTCTGAGGATCCTCCAATAGGAAAGACCACTGCACTTCCTTCCCCCTTCTAATCACAAAACCAGTTCTTTCAATTGGAGAACCTGATTCCAATCAATATTCAATACATTATCAGATACAGTATAAGTGCAATCCAAACACATCTAAAAGAGCTGTTAGAGGAGATATATGGAATAGATAACTCACACTTTGGTTAACTGAGAAACTTCCGTCTTTTTTTTAAATAAGGAACACCAAACATGACTACAAGGCACTTTACAAAATTAACAATTGAATGGAATTTGCTCAGCCTGATTTATAACTTGTAGCCTTTTATTGCAACCTAATAGGAGCCAGATTCCTTCCTTTTTAGTGTCTTTCAAGGCAGTAGCAAAAAATGGAGCTGTATTGAAGTACTGATTCCCTACTTGCATGTCTGATGAATATTTTTCACTGAATGCAAAATTGTGCATACTGCTTACCAGGAGACATAATTAAAACTTTGGCTAGCACCACAATTGTTTTACAGAAAAAAACAAAGTAAAGGAAGGTGGCGCAGTGGTTAAATGCAGCACTGCAGGCTACTGCTAGATCAGCAGGTCAGCGGTTCAAATCTCACCGGCTCAGGGTTGACTCAGCCTTCCATCCTTCCGAGGTGGGTAAAATGAGGACCCAGATTGTTGGGGGCAATATGCTGACTCTCTGTAAACCGCTTAGAGAGGCCTGATAGGCCTATGAAGCGGTATATAAGTCTACTGCTATTGCTATTGCTAAAATGTGACAATGACTTGCCTTCCTCCATTCCAAATGGTCCTTCCATTTCCTGTCTTTGGAAGATTGCAATCATTATATGAAAAATCCCTGAGAAAGATCTATTTTGGCAAAGAATGTACATTTTACTGAAAAATATTTTTATGCAGTAATTATTAATACTACAGAACATAATATGCCAAAAAACCATGCCTGGAAGTTATAAATCTTCAGCTACTTAGCAATGAAAGACAAAAAAATTACAATTGTTGCTTTCTTTAGTAGACTTTCTTCAATTACTAAATTGGACCTCAGATGAAAGCAACTATATTATAAGAAATTATGGATATATCAGGAGGTTAAAATGTCTTTACAACTTGCACTAGGTCAGGTAATACTGTAATAGTCTTTGAGAAGTGATCCCTCCAAAAATTAAAAACAAAATTGCAAAGTCACAATCTTCTAGAAAGTGCAGCTTTCTAAACTGGACAGTGTTGAACTAAAAATCAAGAGACTCTCAAACAATGAAAAAACTCTAGAAAAACTAGATTCTCCAAAAAAGTACCACAAATATTATCTTAGAAACAGTTACAATTACAACAGGGTAAAACTGTATAGGAATCCATTATTTTGTTCAAAAGATTTATACATAATATATTTATACATAATATATTGCCAGATTACAATACATTATTAATTTTAACTCTCCCCCCCCCCCCCATGGTGTTTCAGTATCCTGCCTGTTTGCCATAGGTAAAAACCTGAGAAAACACTGTGGATCCACAGCGATAGCTTGCAATTCAGAACCTGGCAATCTTGCAAATAACTTGAATATTAGAAGAGTCATGTTAAAGACTGGTAATGTTTTGTACCAGAACCATAAAAAATAGAAAAAGAAATGAACATAGCATACATTCATATAATGCTAGCATCACTGCACAGGCTTCATAAGGCAAAGTGTTCTCCTACAAGGAACAAGAGGTACTAGTCCTGAATTTGTCACTTGAAAGTAAGGAGTTGATTTAAATGCTGCTTTGCTCTTTTGCCATTCTTTTTCAAGGTAGATACAGATGTTTCATATAGAATGTGAAGTTATTAATCTTTAGTTTTCAAAGGAGCGGTTAGAAAAAGCTGCTTTTATAAAGACTTTCTTTGCCATATTTAAAACTGTTGCTAAGTAAAATTTAAAGCAGCCTTCACAAAACCTTCACAGATAATGTCCAAGATAGTCTTGTCCATCAGATATATTAGAATATAAACTCCATCAGTCTCATAAATAGTCAGCATTTTCTTGGGATCATCACAATGGAGAAGATTCATCTAAGGTCATAAAACAAATTGTTCTGGACTAGTAGTATTATAACAAAGCATGCTGTGTTCAGATTAATGGTACAGAAACACAGCATATTCTGCGGTTTTGCTACAGTTAGCAGGTTGCATACTTTTTAATGAATTAAATCTGATTAATATATTAGTAGGAATGTTACTTGGGCAGTAAAAGCAGGAAAGCCAGTTTCCTCCCATGATGCAGGCAAAATCTGAATTACAGAAGTTTACATTTTCATAAAATGCCATTTTAAGCTTTTCAAACAAGTAATAGATACAGGCATATGATTTTGTGGACAAAAGATAAAGAATTTCAGTATTTAATGGACAATAAATTGTGATCTATACATAAAGACCCAATTGTCTGAATACTTGATTTAAATCACTATCTTATCATATGACTTTCTCAGCAAAGGATTTGCTGACAAGCTCATGCACACCGTCATCTTTAATACTTTATCACCTAAAATGTTTTAAAAATCCAGTTTCATAAAACAGTTTCTTCTGGCAGGCTGACTTAATCCAACACAACACCTGACTTATATTTCTCATTGAAGAAAATAAAGAGTTTTACTTGGCCCAGTGAATTAATTGATCATATAAATAAGTAGAATGCAAAAGTGTGGAGAAAACTACATATTGTGTGCATTGACAGGCAAATTTCCTAAAAGGTAGAAACCAATGATAGTGCATTTTAAATTTTGGATTTTCAGAGTTGTTTTCTAGTTGACAGAGGAAAATATGGTTATAATTTATTTCTAATAGATAAACTAATTTCAAAACATGTGCTTCACTTTCAAAAATATCTTTTTAAAGTTTAAAGTTACATTTTATTATAGTTAATTTTTCCTTTAAAGATTTTTCAAGTGAGCCTTAGAAGATACAGCCCTATCCACAAAAATTCTGCCATTTATTTTCTAAAGCGAAACATTATAGATCTTAATCCAGACTTTAGAATACTTAAAAATAATGTTTGGAGTTCAAGAAACACAAAACTAAAAAGTTATATAAAGTATAAATACACATATAACAATAACAATACCTGCACCTCAAGAAGAGATGAAAATATTCAAGACCTCACAAAAATGCAAATCCCAAACCAAGGAATAGAAATAGTTACTGATAAAAGTAACTTGTGCCAACACAGCAATTTAAAACAATTCCACATATTTGGTACATCAGTGTTTTGAGAACCGCAGGATCATTAGGAAAAGTCTCTGCAATAGTGTTATTGATTTTCATATATCTTTAGAAATATACTTAACAACAAACTCCTCCATTCAATTGATATGATCAAAATGATGTCATATTCTTGATGGTCAGTTCATTTTGCTCTGATATCTCTACCTTGTAGAGATGTTTTTTTTTGCTTAACCTAAAAACAAATAGGAAATTGTGTACATTAGAAATGACGGCAGCAAACAATTAGTTTACTTACTGATAAGACTAATGTTGTCTTATCAAAATATCCTCTGGTATAAAAGTGAACCTATTAAGGAAGGAGTGGCTCTGATTAATTAAATCAATCTCAAAGACAGGTAGTAGGAAATTATTTCCACTAAACTGAATGAAATACTTACTTTGGAGAACCTGGCCTCGCAAGAATGGAGTGCTAAAATGGAAGCCTCATTCTATAAACTCTGCATGTTCTTCTCCAAATACCATGAAAAGTCCAGGCCGGAGGAGGGGGGGCGGCAGTTGTCTGACACTGCTAAAAGCCTCAAGTCTCTACTTCAGCCCCAGTGCTGCTGCCAATGAATGTGCTATTCTACAGGGCAATCAAAAGGTCATAAACTGGGAGGGAGGGAATAGGAAAGTTGCAGCACCCCGTGACCATACAGTCAGACAAGTGCCTGACTTTTTGATCATGTAACCATGGGAGCAGTGCAATAGCCATAAGTTAAGCATGAGTCATAAATCCTTTAATTCAATACTATCCTAATTTCAAATGCTCACTGAATGAATGATTGTTAAGTCAAGGTCTATCCGTATGCTAACTTTTGCTTTCTTTGTTACCATTATATCCTCAGGAATTTTCCCAAAGTTTAAAAGTTCAAAATTATCAATCTTCAATGTTCTTTATATACTGTTTCTTCAGAGCAAAACTTTTGCTTCCATATGGTATCACAGGGGGAAAAAACATTGCCTATACATTTCTGAACTTTTGTACATATTGTGATACCTGATTATTTTCTCCAAGATACTTTTTTCCCCTATCAAGTAGTGGCCTGTGATGTATTTTTCGACTGTTGGTTCACTCGCTGTTGGTGCTAATAGATTTTAAAAGGAAGAAGCTGTTTATCACTTCAATGGCTTGTCAATTCTATTCTATGGCATCTGTTGTCATTAGTTTGATCCGCTTTATTTTGTTATTATGCGTCTTTATTTTCATTATTAGAGCTTACAATCATTTGATTTTCAGTTATCAGAGTCCTGTCATCAGCACAGATTGATATATCTTCCTCCAGTTTTAAAATCATATTAATCTTCTTCCATCTGGCTCTCAACATATATGCCATGTAAGTTTGAATAAATAAGGAGAAAGTATATTCACTCCTGTTTCACCCTGTTCCATACAGTCTGGTTTCCTTTCCTGTGTATATGTTTGTCATGAGGACAATGAGTTTATTTTTTTTCAATAGATTCATTTGGCTATCTACCTAACAACTTCAGTGGCTCTAAATGTTCTGTGATTCCCATTTTCCTAAGGGCACTCCATAGCTTCATGTAGTTGAATGATCAAAAAGCTTTCTATAATCAATGAAACACTTATTGACTTCTTTTTGGTATTCTTTGTCATTCTTAATTATCCAATTGCTTGAGTAATAGTAATGTCTCTAAAAGCAGCTTCAATATCTGGTATTTCTCTTTCCAAGTTGGCCTATAATGTCACAATCTTTAACACCGTTTTGGTAATATGTGAAATCAAGGATATTTTCTGCAATCGTTTGTAATCTGTGTTAAGCTTCCTTTCCTTGTTATTGGTAGAATGATCTCTTCCCATTTGTTGGATCAATGTGTCAATATCCAGATTGGGTGGCATAGTCTGATTAGAATGTTTACTGATTCTTCTGTTGTTTACAATATTTATATAGATATTCCATCAGTTCCTATAATCTTTTGATTTTCATAATGGACAGACTGTTGAGCTAATTATCTTTTGGAAAAAGCATATCTTTTAAATAGAAAATTATTTTTAAAATATCTTGGTAATTAGCATAGCATTCAGCATTTTAATCTTCCATTTTTGCTTGATCCCTCTGAATCACTTACTATTTGTCCACTGGCATTCTTTAGCATACTAATTTGAGGTTAGAAACTCAAGATCTTTTGAATGAATTACCAGTTGTTTTTTCCATATCTGTTTCCATTCACAATGCGTTTATCCATATATATAAAAACAAAAACCACTCACGCCGCATCACGGAATCTCCAGAACCGTAAAGCCTACAAACTTGAAATGTGGCACGTATGCTCCTCTTGGCTTCTAGGTGCTCGCTAAGAAAGGATTTTTCGAAATGACCATCAGATCATTAGTATTTCTTGTATTATTATTAACACGCTCTGATGCTAAGGAGTTAAGATGTTATATTCCCCCCCTCCCCACCTGAAAAGATCTCTGTTCCAACTGCCACTTGGGTGTGGCCAGTGCGTGACTCATCTGGCCTGCGGGCTGGGAATTTGGAGAGGATCAATGGGGCCAGATTGAGGGAGAGGAAGGGATAAGATAAGACATGTCTTTGTGGGGCACGCCTGAGGGAGAGAAGGTGATAGGAGAGGAGAGGCTTCTGTGGGGCCAGCCTGAGGGAGAGACGGGAGTAGGACAGAATCAATGGGGCCAGCCTGAGGGAGAGAAGGGGGATAGGAGAGGAGAGACTTCTGTGGGGCAAGCCTGAGGAGAGAAGGGGAGAGGAGAGGCCGATTGCAACTACTCATTAATTTTCAAGCTGTTAGTGTCAATTTATCAAGCCTGATCACATAGTTTCGTAGCAGAGCATGGGGATTCAGCTAGTATGAAATACAGTAAGGAATTCTGTTTTAGGAAAATCAAGTTACCCTTTAATTTGTTGCATCTCATCAAATGTCTCTGGCAGCGGTTTCCCAAAACTTTCTGGTAAGAAGAGGGTGAGAACCCCTATCAATAATGTTAGGCTGCCCATGAGGATGTAAGGCAGAAATTTACCATAGGCACCTGGTAAAACATGAAAAGTAGATTTATTACATATGTTATAATATTAATTCATAATCACTATATCTATTTGATTCCTGTTCTTTCCTCCTGGATTTTATCTGGATGTATTCCTTTTAACCTTAATAACAGCAATCTTTCATGATTTTTATTTAAAATTATATTATTTTACACTATCCAATGTGCACAGTGTTTTGTTTTGTGATTTTATTCCTTTGAATCACATTTTATGATGTTTTAATCGATGTTTTTACTGCACATTACCTCAGTATTAGATAGAAAGTATGATTTAAAGAAGTCAGACATTTAGAGAGTGATTTATTAAGTAAGATTTATGAATGATTGGCAATGAATGTATATATGTTTGAAATCCATGTTTCAGTGTTGCATACTATGCAATAAAATCTTTCTTGTAATCTTATTAAGAATAGTTTTTTTTGTTGTGCCTTTAAATCAGTGTTGATTTCTTGGCAATGTTTTAGAAATGGTTTGCCATTGCCTGCTTCCTAGGGCTGAGAGAGTTACTGGCCTAAGGTCACCAGGCTGGCTTGTGCCTAAGGAAGGATTCAAACTCCTCCTTTCTGAGCCTGGCACCTTTAACCACTATCCCCAAATAGTTTTTTACTACCATTAATAATTACTGGTCATGAATTATAATCCACCATTTGAAAAGAACTAGGAATCAAGTGCTTCTAGAAGAATAATGATGGCTTGCACTGTATATCTAGGTCTTTTGAAAGACAATGTGAGTTAAGCCTACAAAATAAACACAGGATTAATGAGACCACAGAAAAGCTTACTGAGCTTTTCTCCATCGTCTAAAAGCTAAACTAGGGAGCATTTTATTTTGAGCACATTTAAAATGATAAATTTCTTACCCAGGAAAACAAAGTATGGTGCAATAATGCTGCCCACCCGGGATGACATGGAAGTAGAACCCACTGCCATGTTTCTTACTATCGTTGGATAGAGTTCTGCAGTATAGACATAAAGCATGGAGAAGGCTGATGTGATCCCAAATTTCCCCAGCATCACTAAGATGAGAGACAGAATGTGGAGATCTGTGGAAAGAAGTTAAGAAACAAAACTTCAGTGCTTCTTTTATTATCAACTTTGCACAAGTCCTACTACTTTTACTTCAGTTTATAATTGTCATCGTCATCACCATCATTTTAGCCATTGTCTATGCACTGCAGGATGAAGGCCTCTTCTGCAGATGCTTTTTTATCAAGTGGGAACCATTCTATGACTGCCTTGGTCCACCTACCATACAAAACTGAGAAAACTCCTTAGGCATGCTTTTAAGGCCTAATTCATATCAACCCATGAATTCTCAGAAAATGATATAAAATATTTGAGAATCGTGATACTAATATAGACATCTCCAGAAAGAAGTGGCTATGCATGCAAAGATGACTATGCAAGGGTGAAAGATCACTTGTTCAATCACAAATAGCCTTATGTCTTCATGGCTGTACATCACAAAAAAAGGTACTAGAGCAATCTATCAAGGCTAGGGAGAAAAATCACTGTCTAAAATTACCTAATTAATGCAAGCATTGGACATAATATAGCTATCCAAACAATATTGCTTCATAAAGATGCTACCAGTGGTGGGTTGCAGGTGGTACACCTCAGTACAGGCGTACCAGAGCCTTCCCGTTCCGGTACGGTGCTCTGGCCTGCCTGAGCTCCTTACCTGTCTTTTAAGGCATCTGCACTTCTATGCACGGTGCGTACAGTGCCTGTGCGATGCTCTGCAGAGGTGCCAAAATGCATGCGTGCACATCCATATGGTTGAATGGGATCCAGAACCCACCACTGGATGCTACCCACATGAAAGTACAACTGTAGCTATGTGAAACTGCAGGTATGATGGTCTCATATAACTCACTAGTAGTCTTTCTACCTTTTTTTGCCATTCATCTACAGTACAGTTAATAAACCAGGACACTGGAATTGTTGATAGATTTAACAGAATCTGTTAAATCTATCACAGATCCAAAAAACAGTCTTCAAAAGGTAAAGAGATTTCATGCACCATAAAATCTGAAGTAAAAGCCATACAAAATAACTGCTCTATATGTTGCTAGCCTGTGACCATAATATTGTTCGATTTGATTTCTTTCTTTTCTTCTTTTCGTCTGAAGGAATGGCTTGTTGGGCCTGAAAATGAAAATTATAGGCATGCAAAGAAAGAATCTTTGAACTCCAAAGTATAGTCAGATATTTATTTTATTTATTTATTAGACTTTTAGATAGATATGAAGGAGAAGACATTTGGCTAGAGATACTGTCAAGACTGAGGTCACATGAAAGTTGGTATCTACAATGATGCTGTAAAATTTATTTTTATTTATTTACATTTTTTGGAGTATAAAAACACACCAAGGTTTTGAAGAGGCAAATTAAAAAAAAAGTTTTTGCATTCTGCAAACCTTCCAAAAATGGCCGGGTTTTCATGAAAACGGGCCCGTTCCCCCCCCAAAAGGGCATGAATAGTCTTTAGGAGGCTTGTAGAGTGCTCCTGGGGGGTGCCCCCCCCCAAAATGAGCAAAAAACCACCAGCTTTTCTCTCATTTCTGCCCTCCCCAGCCCCCAAGGAGCTCTCTGAAAACCTCCTAAAAGCTATGCACAGCCATTTTGATGAAGGGGGCGGGGTTTTGTAAGGCAAAAAAATGCTATATTCAGTGTATAAGACGCACCCAGATTTCCAGCCTCTTTTTTGAGGGAAAAAGGTGCATCTTATACTCTGAAAAATACGGTACTTAAAAAATGTGCATAGTTGCTCTACCACACGGGTGTCAAACTCAAGGGTCACAGGGCAGATCCAGCCAACAGGGTGCTTAGATCTGGAAACAGTGAGGGACTGGCCCACAATGCCTCTGCCAGTGAAAAGGGAGCTCAGGAGGGCCGCCCGTTTTCACTGGCAGACCACTGCAGGAGACCATAACAGCCGAAAATGGAGCCTGGGAAGGATGCCCCCAATATGAGTGATGTTGAGCTGGCCACACCCACTCTGGCCACACCCACCTGGCCCCCAAGGCCGAACACAACCCTGATGGGGACCTCAATGAAATGGAGTTTGACATCCCTGTTCTAACATAAAAAAACCTTCTGGGTAGTTAAAAGCAAACAAGGTAAAATAATTACATATTTAAGAAACCAAGAAACCATAGAATAAACTGAATTACACAATCATATCTATGTTGGGTTTATCTATTCTCCTGGCCCAACACCTGGAGGAAAAGTCAGGTTTTCACAGCCTTTTGGAAGACCAAGAAAGTCATGGCCATTGGGATCTCAGGTAATGGCAATGCAAATAAATAAATAAATAAAATTCAACACTGTATCTGAAAAAACTATTGGAGCTGAGCATGAAGCAAGAATTAAAGAAGGATCGGAAAAAACAGGCATTCTGGTGGCAATCTGAATTATGTCTCAATAACTCTGGAACTTGGGAAAGGAACAAGAACTTGAAGGGTAGTTGTGGTAATTTCCTTTCTGTAAAGAAATTTATGCCCACTGGTTAGAAGCAAATCACTTCCACACTTAATGCCCTTACAAAAATGCAATTATTAAAAAATTAAAAACTCACAGAGGCACATGTGAGGGCTGTTCATAAGTCAATTTTTACAGTGCCATTGTTACTATGAATAGTGGTTAAACAAATAGTTATAAGTAGGGACTGCTTGTATGGCAGCTGCAGAATAATTGAAGGTACTGCATGAGTATTACTGAGGCATCTCAAACGTGAGTTGAAGTCACTTAGAGAGTCCTGGGTAATTAGAATAGAATAGAATAATAGAGTTGGAAGGGACCTTGGAGGTCTTCTAGTCCAGTGGTCCCCAACCTTTTTATCGCCGCGGACCAGTCAGCCTTTGATAATTTTACCGTGGCCCGCTGAGCGCGCGCAGGGGGGAGGGGCATTGTTCGCGACGACACATTGATTGTTTATATATCAGATTGTTTTGATTAAACAACTTTTATTTTATTGTATTTAAACATGCCTTACAAAATAAAATACAATTACATAAATATAAAGTGCAAGGCTACGCTACTAGCGCTGTCTACGCTAGCCCTACGTAGCTGCGCAGGCGCTCTTAGGTTTTTTTCAGGAATCGGCCAGCGCTGAAGCGCTGAAAAGGAATGAGAAGGGCGGCGCTGGACACAGGGGGGCGGTGGGCCGCTGGTGACGTCAGAGTGCCACCAGCGGTCCAGTAACACCCCTTGTGCCAGTTAGCCCTAATTTGCATACAGAAAGAAACTATGGCCCCCGGCCGCCGCAGCGATCATGGCCCCCGGCCGCTGCGCGGCCCGGTGCCAGGTACTCCACGGCCCGGCACCGGTCCGCGGACCGGGGGTTGGGGATCACTGTTCTAGTCCATCCCCGTTTAGGCAGGAAACCCCACACCACTTCAGACAAATGGTTAGCCAACATCTTCTTAAAAACTTCCAGTGTTGGAGCATTAAAGGGCTCTTTCACAGGGAAAATGGGTATGTTAGAATATTATTGCTACCATGTAGTAATGTTTGTAATGTTATCTTGTACTGTGCTGAAAAGAGTCAGAATTCAATGCCTTTTTCTTTCTTCCCTTATACCTCATATTTTCTTTCCTCCTTTATTTTTTCCTACCCTTAATTTCCTATTTTAATTTCTCATTGTATTTAATACATTGATAAAATAAAAAGTTTTATATATACACATACATACATACTAAAATCATGCTATTGATACCAGAACTGGATTGTACTGCCCTTTAGTGGGCAGCTGCAGAATTGCAAAGTTTAAGAATCTTTTAGAGATTCAAATGTAATCATTAAAAGTCAATTATATATTTATTCTTTTGCCCAGCCTTAAATCCAACGAAGGTCAGTAAAAAGATCACAGCATGCAAAAGTTGAGCAACTATGTTTGGCTTTCCACCAAATTCGCCCTACCATTTGGACATTTTCTCAAAAAAGTTTTGCACAGGTGTATTTTGTTAGATGTGTGGTACAGAGAGGTCACAAAAATAAACTGATAAAACAGTCCTGCAATGTTCTGTGAATGCAGATCTCTATGTACACATAATATTAATGAATTTTCCTGGAATAGAAAATTGAGAATTCATAAGATATAGGTGTAAAAAATAATTGTTTAACACTTGTTCCATCTCCTCATATAGTATTGTCAATTACTACAGCACAAATGAAACGAAATGAATGATCTTACCTGGCGGTACCAACTGTATGAACAAAATAACTCCTCCTCCCAAGAAAAGGGTGCCAGATATTGTATAACGTCGAGGGAAGACTCGTAGGAGGAGCCAAGCAATCACATAGGCTGGGACCTCTATGACTGCTGACAGAAAACAATTGAAGTAGGCATCTCCATGCAGATTGGGGGTGCTGAGTGACAAGCCAAAATAGCCAATAGATGTAAACATCCTGAGATAAAAGAGAAATTAGCAAATATAAATACCGGTAACCATAATCTGGCACAATCGGCCCAATAGCAGAACAGGCTTATTTCCTATTTTACTATTTCAGATGGCCCTTTTTTGGATTGGAATGGAGTAAAATATGCATTGGGAAATTACATATACAACCTTCTGGACATTTATGTTTCGATGCTGCATTTCTGTTCTTCAATAATTTATGTAAACAGGTATCTTAAACAAACAGGGCTAAATTCATAAAATCCCTGGATGAAATACAACCTAGTCCTTCTAATCACAAAAGGGAAAAGCTGACTGTTTGCCCTAAAGCAGGAGTGTCAAACTCAATTTCAAAACCCTCAAAATCAGGGTTTTGTTTGACCTCAGGTGGGCATGGTGATGTCTGTTTTTCACTGCAACCCTCTGCCAGCAAAAACGGAGCTTGGGAGGGTTGCCCACAGGATTGTATTTGACCTCCTGGGGGGGCGGAGGGAAGGGCAGGAGGTGTGTGGCCAGCTCAACATCACTTGTGTTGGATCAGACTCCTGGGCCTTGAGATTGACATTCCTGCCCTAAAATATCTTTAGGGCTGTTTTATGGCATGTACCTGTTAGAGGCAAGCCATTCAATGAAACTATCTAATTTTAAATGCTGATTGCTCATATGGGAAGACAAGCAGCTTCTTAGGACTCTCAATTATCTAATACAGTATATGAAATGCTAAAGATTTAATTGAACCGAGTTAGATATTGATTCCTTCTGTTCAAGAAATGTATATGATTGCGGAAAGTGTAATACAATAAATGGTGCCTATGCAATAGCTTGTATCTGAATCTCCTGATAATCTACAGTATAGTGACAATGTTCGTTATTATCTGGTGCCAAAAGTGCTTGCATTAATAGTAGCCTTTAAAAACTAATGTCCAAATGGCTATTTAAATAGGCAGACTTTCTTTTTGTATTTTACCTTTGCTGATAAAGTTCAGTATTTTCAATAATATAAAATTATTAAAAAGAAAATCATGCACAAAATTCACTGGACTAGGACATCTCTGGTGCTTAAATGTAAATTGTTTCCTTTTTTCTTGACTTTTCATTGTTTGGTTAAATTATTATTATTTTTCTATCAGATCTTTAGGGCTGGAAACAATAATAGTGTGATTTAGTTTAGTCTGGGGTTACATCTAATCCTGTTAGTAATTAGCATTGTCTGGTTAAAATGCTATGGTAAAGAAGTAGGCAAAAGTGTTCTGATGCAGTTTAGTTACTGAAGTGCTTCTGATTGCATGAACTCCATTGCTCACAACTCCAAAATCCCTTCATACTTACACGCATCAGCAAGCAATCTAACAAAGGTCCTCTAGCTATAGAAAATTCTTTATAAAAACAGTCACAATTTTCTGACCTACATCACATTTTAATGGCACTTCACATGTTAAGGGCAGCTGAATGCACCAAGCAGGGCAGTGACATAAAATGATCAATTAAAAATCTAAAATAAAATCTCATTTGATAAATAAGGATTGGAATGTCCCAAACAGCCTAATTTGCCCCGAACAAAAAACAGATCATCGGGTCTCTGCATTTAATGGGCCTCTGCATTTCATGAGCCTGCTGTCGGAACCTTACCATAAAAGAAGAGACATAAAAGTCATAATTGCAATGTTTCGTGATCTGAACAAGTCCAAAAACACACCCTGATGTTGCTTGGCTTTCAAATCTTCTACCTTAGGAGGAAAAAAAAGGAAAAAGGGAACATTCCAAAACCAAGCAAGTAAACAAACATAAATGTCCTGGATAGCATACTAGGCAAAGAAAAGAAAAATCAAGCCATTTAAAGAAAATGGAGACTTATTGGTTGCTTCCATTCTGACAATTTTATGTATTTTCATTCTCATTCTGCACAAATTTTAACCTGTTTGGGAGACCAGTTCAAAACTGAATTATTTTTCAAAATTCTTTATGACAAACAGTCTATGTTTGAGAATTAGCCTAAATTAGTAACAATCAATTAACAAGGATTGTTGGGAATAGAAGTCTAATGAATTATGTTTATTGATGAACACATGACACGTACTTAAGCAACAAGAGTTCCATAATAAAAATTGGCCAGATATGAAATAAAATAGTCAATAAGTTGATGTGGTTCCCAGTTTCAGGGTGAGTTTCCTTAGGAAGTACAGCTACTATAGCCCTAGACTTATGGCCATTCAAAATTACGGTGCTGAAAAAGATCTGGGTCTTGCACTTACAACTGATCCCCACACTTATGACTGTTGCAGGATCTCCATGGTCATGTGATCCAAATTTGAGTGTTTGGCAACCACCATGTATTTAGGGGTATTCAGCAATCTTCCCAGTTGGCTTCCAACAAGCAAAGTCAATGGAGAAAGCTGTATTCAGCGCTCTACATGGGGCTACCCTTGAAAAGCGTTCGGAGACTGCAACTAGTCCAGAATGCAGCCGCGCGAGCGATATTGGGTGTACCTAGGTACACCCATGTCACACCTATCCTCCGCGAGCTGCACTGGCTACCTATTGGTCTCCAGACGCAATTCAAGCTGTTGGTTATTACCTTTAAAGCCCTGCATGGCTGAGGACCAGCATACCTGCGAGACCGCCTACTGCCACACTCCTCCCAGCGGCCGGTAAGATCCCACAGGATGGGCCTCCTTCAGATGCCGTCAGCCAGACAATGTTGGCTGGCGGCTCCCCGGATGAGGGCCTTCTCTGTGGCTGCCCCGACCCTTTGGAATGAACTACCCCCAGAAATCCGGACCTCACCCACTCTCATGGCCTTCAGAAAAGCTGTCAAGACCTGGCTATTCCGGCAGGCCTGGTGCTGTTGACTTCATTGTTGAGGTCCAGCCCCGACTGAAATGAATGTATCTGTGTTGTTTTTTAACTTGCCTATTTTATTTTTATTTTCTTTATTTTCTTTTCTTTCCCCTCTCTGTAAGCCGCCCAGAGTCCTCCGGGATTGGACGGCCTATAAATAAAATTAAACTGAAACTTGATTCACTTAATGACTATGATTTACTTAATAACAGCAAAAAAGCCATAAAATTGGGCATGACTCATTTAATGACCACTACCCTTACCAATGAAAGGCCCAATCCCAACTGTAGTCGTAAAGCAAGGACTACTGTAACTTCCTACAACAGATATATGTTTGTAAACTGTCCAGGGAAAACTTGTCCTTAAAATAAGCTCAGAACAAATTAAAAGAAAAATAACTGAAAGATTAGCTTCTTTTCTTCATTAATTACTACAACTGCAAGTCATTATTAGCTCCTTAGAGAAAACAGATAATGTCCACGAAACCAGAGCAATCAACAAGGAGAGATGACTAGATACTCAACTACTGTAGTAATGTGGTACAACTATTTGATTTCAGTTTTAGAGCGGAATTAACATTCTCCTGGAATTTTCCATTCCAGAATTTGGTTGGGGAGTGCCAGTGTAAAGTGTGTCCCTAAGTTATAATTTTAAAAAAATCCTTTGTTTTTTGCATGTGTCTGGTAAAATTAAAGGACTTCTGAGTACAAAGTCAAGAGTTTTCTTTAACTATAAAAACTGAGTTTGGGCCTTCTACAGGAGTTCATTTCTGTTTCCTTCTATAATCTTTATTTTAAAAGCGCTGATTGGACTGGGTTCGGAGAAAAGGCATATCAAAGTTAAATGGAGTTAAAACTCTTTGCAAACTGAACCACAGAGAAACACACAACAGCCGACCAATGCATTGCCAATCTTTACTTTCTCTTAGCACAATTTTCTGCTTTATCGCCACCTACCACCAAGAATGTATAATTGGGAGAGAAAACAACTTCACACATTAGCTGGTAAATAATTACATTGGAGATGGTTGCTCAACCTTTGTTCCATTTGACTCCAAAAATCATTACCCTTCCCAAGTTTTTGAAAAAAAATAAACTGAGACATACCATGTGACCAGAGCCTTTTTTTAAAAATGCTACAGGGGAATAAACTGATAGCACACATATATAGCAAACTTTATTCCAAGACTAAGATGAAAATGAGCTACACTAGCGGACTGCACATTTTCTCAACTTTTTCTATTGTTACAATGTTTGGGAAGCAGGGAAAATGCAATTTGTCCAATGTCCATTTTACAACTATGTCGGTGGCCCGATCAAGTTCAGATATGTGTGATTCATTATTTGTCTACAGCTCAAAAGGGGAGGGATATGATTCCCCCCTCCCCCGGTAGACGGTATAAAGCCATCCTGAAACTTTTAAGACAAATGGGCAGCATGCTTGTCCAAGCCACAATCTATAATAATTTATGGTTGAATGATAAACCCTGCCGATGTAATTAAACCACAACATTTGGGCAAGGATAGAACTACTACTGACAATAGAATAATAGAAGTTGAACAAGCTCCAAGCTGTCTCTGAAATATATTAAAATGCTTGCTGTGGGGGATAGAAGCGGAACATAAGCAGAAAGCAAGAGAGACAATATTGTATTTAGAATCAGGAAGGTTTGTTGGTGATCTTGGCTGTGTTACTGAGCTAGCTAGATTTATATACTTTTTTAGTATTTTCAGGCCAACGTCCATGGTATATTGTCTGCTCTTGTTCTTTTCAAGGACATAGTGTTTTATTGCACATATAATTGGGTTTATAGTGAAGTTCACCTGGAAAAAGTGTTAATGCTTCTGAATATCTGACTCACTAATGGTTCTTACTAATAATAAGTAATAATTAACTCAGATATAAGTACTGGTGCATGCAAACTATCACTTGCTCTACCTTAAGAGTTTTGTTTTCTTAACATGACCAGTGGTACAAGTGAGACCTGCTATCTATCTATTTGTCTGTCTTTAGTCTATATGATTTTATCCCACTTTTATTACTTTATAAGTAATTCAAAGCTGTGATCATATGTAATATGTCCTTCTCCTATTTTCTAATCCTGAGGTGGGTTGGGCTGCGAGATGTTGACTGGCCCAAAGTCATCAGCTCAGTCGCTATTATAATAGTAGGCTACAGCAAGTACAACAAAAATATAAACATACAATTTTTTGAGTCTTATGGCTTCAAGTCATTGTTGATGACTGGTGACTGCCTGGACAAATGGTTTGTTCTTGCCTGCTTTCTAGGGCGGAGAGTGAATTTCTAGGCTGGGGGTTTATGCCTAAAGTGGGACTAGAACTTAAGCTTTCTAGCCAGGTACCTTAACAACTACACCAACTCCTAATACTTACATCCACTGGATCTAAAATTATTTCTGGAGCTGGAATCTTGTTTCTTTTTGCCGCCTTCCGAATAATTGCTTCAGCTTCTGTGAATCTTCCTTGAGAAATCAGCCACCGAGGAGACTCAGGAATAAACCTGTAACAAGTCCAAATTATATCATTGCTCTTTTTTTTTCATAAATTCCATCATGGTGACAAAAGGGATTTTCACTTAAGTGTGATATGAGAAGCCAAAGGTTTGGTCCATTTGCTTATAGGAAGCATGGAAAGGAATGTGTCACTCACTGCATTCTGCTGTTTTTTAATGATTGGGGAACTAAATTCAGAAAAACATATAATATGTAGTTGCTACATTGTTATAATTTCAAGGTAACTTTTTTTAAAAAAAGACTTCACTTTCGATATAAACAGACAAACATTTGAGTAAATACTTGCTAATTCTAATAGAACAATTTATGTTAATGTGTGTATAATCTACTGAACTGGACAGGTGGACTATGAATGTGTTTGTAATAAATATATTTGCTTGGAAGTGAGTACAATACAGATAGTGTATCTTTGACATGACAGTAGTTTAGACTGTAAGTCAACTGGGACCTATATAAAAGCTGCATAAGAGCTAACATATATTAATATAATGTTCTTCTTTGCATCCCAATTTCTTTCCTTGATTAATAATTCCATAAACAATTCAGACACATTGTATAGATCTAGCTGCTTTCTATTATTTGGAGAAAGTTGAAATATATATATAAAAACCTGTAATACTAATTCTCTGCTGTGAATATTCAAAGCTTCAAAGAAGATTTGGTTTACTAAAATAACAGGTGACATCACACTCATTTGAATAAAATCTGTTATATACAGTAAATCCACACTAAACATATCACAATTTATTTTATGCAAATTGATACATTAGGAGCCATGTGTGGATTTCACCTGAAGAATTTGATTAGCAAGGTCTTTCTTTAGGGTCAATCAATCTGCGTGTCTTCTTGATGATAGTTTGTTTCTTCATAAGAGTATTTTCTTAGAAAAGAAATTATTAAAATGTCCAGAAAAATAAATCATGAATCTAATAATCTAGGGCCTCTAAAGATTTCAATGCCTACTTACTTTTTCAAAATGTTGAGAAATATTAACAAAATTTTATAGGGTTTTCTGATTTTACTGAAAAATTAGCAAGGAAAAATATTTTCAATTTATATGCTTGACAAATGTATAATCAGTATCAGGAGTATTGCCCTCCCTTTTGTGAGGCAAATTTGGAGAGAACTCACAATCCCTACCTCAACTAGAGATACAAGTAGTCCTCAAATTACAACCACAATTGAGCCCAAAATTTATGTTGCTACGTGAAACATTAGACAAGTGAGTTTGCCCCATATTGCGACTTTTCTTGCCTGAGTTGTTAAAATCAATCACTGCATTTGTTAAGTTAGTAACACGGTTCTTAAGTGAATCTGGATTCCCCATTGATTTTACTTGTCAAAAGGTCACAAAAGCTATGTTTCTGGGACATTGCAACTATCATAAATATGAACCTCTTGCCAAGCATCTGGATTTTGATCATGTGACCATGGAGATGTTGCAATGACTATAAATGTGAAAAATGGTCATAAGTCACATTTTTGAGTGCCATTGTAACTTTGAATGGTCACTAAATGAGGACTACCTGTATAAACTTTGAGGGATTTTCAGAAGAAAATGACTTCAAAAAGGAACAGAGAATGAGGAAGGCATAAGGGAGGACTAGGAACAGGACTGAGCAAGAAGTTAGCAGCCTTTGAATAAAAAGTGGGCCTTCAGAGAGAAAGGAATTTCCCAGGTAAAATGAAGGAAAAGGAACAGAAGTTTCAAGAGCTCTGTTTTTGTAGAAGTACACAAATTATGATTCTTTGATTTGTTTAATGGGTTTCTAAATAACTTTGTTTTGTTGGATGACTATAGGAAGTTGTGTGTTCAGTGTCAACTTTCATTCATTTATAATTCAGACTGGCCATAAATGTAATGTTTTGCCTCTAAAATCCATTTGTTAGCCATTATAAGAACAGCAATAGTATTTGTTGTTAACCAGTGCCATCGTGTGTTCTGGCTTGCATCTTAATTTACAGCAGTTCTCTTCTTAATAATTCGGAAGGCATGTCTGAACCATGTATAATTGAGGCATCTCTAAACTGGGTATAATTTTAAAATCTAAAGTTGTTACATTTTTAGCATTTCTTTTTTTAAAAAAAGTATAAGTCTGATAAAACTGGTCCTTTTTTGGGTGATATTGTTGATGAAACCTCAAGTCACTACACCACACATTCAGGGCTTACAGTATAGTTTTTTCCCCCAAACTCTTTTAGTTGCCAATAAGTCAGCACAGATTGTGGGAGGCCTCTATTCCATAAATAGGATTAAGGAGATAACGCCAAATAAGATGTTCCCAGGAAACAACGGGGCAGCTGCAGGAATTACCAAAGCACTGCCCAAAAGACAGGTGGGCAGAGCTAGGATTTGCTAGGAAAGCAAGTTTAAGACCTCCCGACTTCCATCTTAACAGCTCAGTTTTGCCACTACAACATAACATAAACACAGTGTTGTAAAATATCAGATTTAAATATTAAATTGATTTAATGAATGTTAAGAGGGATACCAACAAATTATAACGCTATAAATGCATCTATCATCTGAGGCTTTCTAAAAGAGAACATATCCATCCCGGTCGCACATGGAAAATCTAACTGTCCACGCTTCTGATCTGATTTCAAGCCACAGATTTTGTTCGCTATTTTTAAAATCGCTCTATTTCCTGCAAGGATTTAAACCCATGGGAATATCTTTTTTTAAAAAAATATTTAATATATATGCCAATGTTTATGTCTAAATTGTGTCCCCGCAATTTAATAAAATAACTACCCAAGTCCTAAGACAACCTATTGAAATAATCAGTACAAAACACAGTATCCTATGGTATGTATGAGGATCCAGATGTGTTCCACTAAGTTCCTACAATATATTATGAGGCATATTTATTTAGCTACCAAATTTACATATAATTTATTTAATACTATCAATTTTCAAACAGGCTAGAATGGAAGAAATTTAAAACTTTATATTTATGAACCTGATTTTTTCTTGTTCAATAATAGCAGCCAGAAACAGAAGCTTGTGGTATGGCCCTGTTCTTATAACCTATGTTTAAAATACCTGAACCTTTCTTATTTGAATTTTCAAGGAAAGCAACCTTTGATTCATTAATTGACCAAAACAGAAGAGCCTACAAACCCTAAACTCCTATTTCATCTAAATATTTTAATATTCATGAACCATAGGGTTGTTTGTAGCGATACATATGTCCTTTGTATGCAGCTTTTTACTCACAGAAAGGAACAATATATTACAATGGATTTCACTAAATTATAATCTCCTTGATCTATAAACCAGTATCTATAACTATACTAGGAAAAAGAGAATATTTACTGGTTAGGATCTTTACAGACTAAGTAACTTGTAGAATTAAAGTATATTAGGGTTAGTAGATAATTGCTGGGCTGGAACAATCCAAAAAATTGCTAGACAGAAGCAAACAATAGGGGCAGGAGGGAAAGTTCTGTATTGTTTTGCTATCAATCTAGTTGTTGTATGGAATTTTTGCAAATTACAGCTGGTAGCTCTAGCTAAGAAAAATAGGTCCCTACCTTCTAGGTCTCCCCTTCATCCCACCATTAAAAGTTTGTAATATTTGTTTTTGCTCCATACTGCAACCATGTAAACCAACTTTAGAAGTGAGCTAAATTCTTAAGAAGAAAATTCAATTAAAAGCCAGAAGTACAATGACCAAGAACAGAGAAGGGGGGGGGGGGGAGAGAGAGAGAGAGAGAGAGAAAGAATAGGGTTATTGCAAAGAAGTGTTGAGTGCATAATTCTAAAACTGAATAGAGCAAGAGCTGAATAGGAGGGCCGAGGCCAAGCAAGACAAATATAATCCATTTTAAAAGGAAAGGAGGAAAGATAATACCTTACATTCTATTCATATTAATATCTCTATTTACATTATTCAAAGCATACTGATGTGGCAACAACTATTCTTTGAAATATTAATTAAAAAGTAGCTCCTGCCATTATTAGGAAGTAAATATTCTGAAATAAAATTTTCTTATTCTGATCCAAAGAAATATTTCCCATCTGTCTCAGATAAAATAAAAAAAAGATTTTAGCTGCATTATCTTTTTGGCACTCTGCATGCAAAATTGGAACGGAAAGCTAAACATTTCTACTTTTGTGTCTTTCTATTGATACCATTGATCACAAAAATATGGTTCCCGGGCTAACTGTGAAGATAGTTAAGCAATAAAGAGGCCAATAAAATATAGGAAGAAATTTTTAAAAAGGAGAAATCGTCTCTACAGAACTGATATTTGAAACAATGCATGTAGGAATTAATCAAGTTTTTGATTAAAGTAATTTGCAACTATTTCTGCAGAACATAGCCTAAATCACAAAGACATTTAACATTATAAATTCCCAAATACACTTCTAATATATTTTAGAGCAAATTCAATATAAACATTTGAACAAAATGACTGACACATTGGAAAGCAAGAACTGAGATCTAAAACATAGTTATTTTAATATCAAATAAACTGTGGGAGATTGCATATTCATATTAGAAACCACAGTATTTCATTTGAGTTAAAATTGTATAACACTTATACAGAAACAAGGATTATATTCTTAAATTCCTTAAGAATGTTGTAAAATGGGTAACTTTCCAATGTTTTTAATCTCTAAAACCTGATATGTAAGTATTAGTGAACTATACCTTTGCAAGCAATCTTTTAAATTGCAAACAAATTCTTTAAAATGACATATTAAATACCAATAGTAATATGATATCAGAATTTACTATTGAATCATTCTTTCAGACCAACAAGTCAAAACTTGTTGAGACTTGAATGTTGAGGGAGATGTGTGAGCAAGTGCCATAAGATACAAGTGCTGTACAAAACATAGAAGACTGGAACTACTTTTTAAGTCTAATAAATTTTTATTATAGGGCATAAAATTTTGCAAGTGGATCCCAGTTTAACAGATGCTTAGGCTTTAACCAATTTCGTTGTATTTAAGTACAATGACAATAAAGATTATACTTATAATAAAATTGATTAGTTTTAATAGATCCTATCATATACTTTCCAGGTTTTAGTTATCATAAGGTAATATAGTTCTTCTTCAGAATGTTTTACAAGAAAAATGCATATAATTTCATAGCTTCAATATTTTTTGGTACTAGCAATTGGAAGTGGGTTCTCTTGAAGCAGTAATTTGTTTTAAGTTTCATGAAGTTAATTTATTAGAATTTTTCCTCTTAAAAATATAAACATGACTGTGAACATTCGATGCATAAACAACTAACTAGAAAAAAATGCAGAGATTTAGCCATACAGTAGTATTGCTTTCTGCAGCTGCTCTTAAAAACATCATGGGCTGTTTTCGATTATCAAAAAATTATGTTGGTGCCTCAACAGAAAAAAGTGGAATCAAAAATAACCAAGAAGGGAAAATTTGAACAGGAGAACTCATCTAATGACTTGCATTAAAAAAAAACACTATTTTTTAAAAGTTGGAGGTCAGAATAACACAATCCAGAACTCGCACAGGGTACGTCCCATAGAACCAGCCAACTCAGAGTCAAAATAAAGATAATTTAAAAGAACATTCAAAACAATCCACTGCTCTCTGCAATCAAATGGCAAAGGTGGGAAAATGTTATCTACATCAACTCAAGGCTGTAAAATGCCCACTGGTTATATAATAGTGTAGGGTGAAGGTTATCAGCTACAGAGAGGACATTTCTGAAGCTGAACAACTTTCAGAACAGTTAAACTCACCACCACAGTGGAATGCAGCACACCCCAGGGACAGTAAGAGCCAGTAGTAGCATCCGCCAGTCTCTGATGAAGTAAGCAAATAGTGGCAGCAACATGTAGCCAATTGCAAAAAATATGCAAACTCCTAACGTAGAGAATATAATACGAACTGATTTGCCAAGAATTTCTGTGCCTGTTTAAAACAAGGAGTGCGGTTAGCATTTAACTCTATTTACCCAAAATATGTTATTTTGCAGCTTGAAAAATAAATACAGTCTTTTAAATGGAGCCATGTCCTAGTTTTCAAGAGAGGTTATGGCACTAATTTGCCTAAAGTTGAACAAGACTAGCAGGGAATTCTGAGGCATAATATGATGCGTGATTTAACTTTAACTTAATTTAAATTACACACCAATACATACTGTGCATCAGAATTGATATATTTAGCGGATTGATACATTTCAATTATATTTTGGAGAGAAATAAGAGAGGTTATTGAAATATAGCCATGTCACAACTGAAAATACATTGTAATATTAGAACTGCTTTAGCTTGAGCAGGTCAGTGGTTCAATTAGTCCATGGTTGCACTTTCAATAACCATCAGTTTTAATTCTACATTGGCGTATGGAACTGCAGTCTCCTGGAGACTGTTAAGAGTACAACTTTTGTAGTTACTGACTACTGACCATACTGACTGGGGCTGCCAGAAAGAGAAGTCCCACAACTGGAGTCTTTATCTTTTTAGGCAATCACTACGCAGTCTGATGTTACTGTCAAATGTAATGGTTAAGATGCTAGATTACAAACCAGGAGTCCAGGTCTTCTAGCCCTCTCTATATAAGCCACCTGAGTGACTTAGATCCACTCACTTTCTCTCAACCATATTGTTGTTGTAGGAAAATAAAGAAGCAAGCGTTATGTGCCTCACCTTAAGTAGCACAAAATTAAAGTGGGGTATAAATCTAATAAACAAACAACAAAAATATCCAACTCAAGCATTAGCTTGCATAAATGAAAGGCCAAAGTACTCGTTTTAGCTAACAATCAGCCCTGGATTAACTATTAAGCAAAATAAGCATACCCTTAAGATATGACTTGAAGAAAGGTACCACAGAGTTTTATTCCCCACGCGACATGCCCATAACACATTCACTGCTACATTTGACTTTGGTTTTCAGCACTTATTAAGTGTCTTAAGCCAGTTAAGCAATGGGAGGGCCAAGGGACACCATTATTGAGCTATACTTAGGGCATTACATGCCTTACTCCAGCCCTGCTAAGAATCACTGAGGGATCAACTTCATTATTAAATTTGTGCTAAAAAACCTACAACCAACAAGCCAAAAACTTTCTTTGAAAAAAACTTGCATTCAAGAATGCATTCATTCTATAATTAGGGATAGGACATCTTTATTTTCATTCACTCTTAATTGTTTAATTATTTTTAGTAAAAAATACTGTTTTTTAAAAAAAAATACTGCTTTTATTTCTATGTACTTTAATGCATGTTTAAGTTGACTGATTAAACTGTTTAGTTAGCCATCTTATGACTAATTAGAAGAGAGCATTATCTCTACACAAAGCTGTACAAAATAATAATCTCAGTAACAAGAGAATGTTTTCTGAGCCTAAATGATGTACTCATATGTTTTCATTCTGTCTGTCTGTCTGTCCGTCTGTCCATCCATCCATCTTTAGAAAAAGAAATTAACTCCTTCCAATAAAAAAATGTTCATATCAGATCATTTCACAGAAATATGTCAATGACTATCTATACTGAACCTGAGTTCTTTGAAGGAGAATGCTCACTTGGACCAGTTATTTAGGGAATATTACATACCGTATTTTTCGGAGGATAAGACACACCATTTTTTCCTCAAAAAAGAGGCTGAAAATCTGGGTGCGCCTTATACACTGAATACAGCATTTTTTTTTGCTTCTGGAAGCCCCGCCCCTTCACCAAAATGGCCGTGCATACCCATATGGAAGGTTTCAGAGTTCCTGGGGGTTGGAGAGGGTAGAAATTAGCAAATAATGGGCTTTTTTGCCCACCCAGCCCCCAGCAGCACTGTATAAGCCTACATAAGGCTATGCATGCATTTTTTTGACAAAAAACGGGCCATTTTTTGCTAGTTTTTGGCCCCTGCCCCCCAGGAGCACTCTGAAAGCCCCCCCAAGGCTATTCATGCCTTTTATTTTTAAAAAACACACCCATTTTCGTGAAAAACGGGCCATTTTGGGGAGGTTTGCAGAATGCAAGATCCTTTTTTCCCTTTTGGAAAGCTCTTTAACTGATTGATGAGAATTACATTAATCAAGTGCTGTGCCAGCAGAAACAAAAGTCTTAGGTGCTCCAGTGATTTCCTTCTCCAGCACATGGATAAATACACCTGGAAACATCTACCTACCTACTCTCTCTCTCTCTCCCTACTAGCTACTGTATTTCTCTCTCTCTATTTCTCTCTATCCCTCTACCTACCAACCTACCTGTCTCTCTCTCCCTACCAATCTACTGTATTTCTCTATCTTTCTATTTCTCTCTCTATCCCTCTCCCTACCTACCTACTGTATTTCTCTCTCTCTCCCCCTCTACCTATGTACCTACCTACCTACTCCCTCTCTCCCTACTTATCTACTCTCCCCCTCTATTTACCAACCTACCTACTCTCTCTCTCTCTTTCTACCTACCGTATTTCTCTCTCTCTCTATTTCTCTCTCTATCCCACTACCTACCAACTTAACTACTCTCTCTCTCTCCCTATCTACTGTATTTCTATTTCTCTCTCTATCCCCCTACCTACCTACCCTCTTTCTTCCCCCTACCTACTGTATTTCTCTATCTCTCTATCTCTATTTATCTCTCTCTCTTTCCCTTTATCTACCTAACTACTCTCTCTTTCTCCCTACCTAGCTACTTACTGTATTTATCTCTCTCTTTCCCTCTCTAGCCTTCTATCTACCTATCGACTTTTTAAAAAAATTTGCCTCTTCAAAACCTTGGTGTGTCTTATACTCCGATGCATCTTATACTCTGAAAAATACGGTTAAGTATTAAACTAAGTAATTAATAATTTACAGTATTTACAAACATAATCACATGGTTGTACTGGAAAGCCATGAACAACCATACAGAATACATGAGATATTACATTCACTGGATAGTATTTTAAAAATATTTTAGAATTCCATTTAATATTCATGAAGCATTTCCAGGAATATAGATATTGCTTCCCTTATTTTATTGTATGTTTAACCCATCAGAAAATAATGTGGTTTTGGACTTGGAAAAAAATCAAAGTAATCAAAATCTTACATAATTTACTGCAACATACTTAAGCCAACTAAACAATAGCGCGCTTGGTGTCATGATTCCCTTTCCTGGAAACCTTTCAGTTGTTTTTTTTTTCTAAACTGTACAATGCACTTTGCTCATGTATAGGGAAAAACATTCCTATATGGCAGGGCAGCAGGAAAAACATCAGGATTGTCCTCTGTTCAACTATGATAAAGGGATATTGAATGTTCTCACTCATTCTCATTATGAAAGATATTATTTTGCATTACAGAGTACAAACTTCATAATTTCTGGAAATGATTTCTTGGAAAAACACCACAGTACAATATACTTTTCAGATACGGTACAGTGTTAAAGAAATTAGTATAATAAATTTTATGAGCCAGTTCAGTCATAAATTTATGTATGATCCAAATAAAAGAAACTAAAGATAATTCTTGTCTACTTAACATGCTTATAAAATTGCACAATTTGACCTATACTGTATACCAAAAATTCTAAACTTCTGAAAGTGGCATAATTTCCTTATTAGTTTTCACTGACTTGTATTGATCTTGCTCTTGTCCCAGCACTATTAATCTGTTTATAGACACACCTTCCTTTAAACATTGCTGCACCCTATTGTATACTAATTACTTATGACTCATGTTTGTGTACAGCCCAGCAGGCATATCAGAGGTGTTGAGGCAAGCACTGTAAATTATTATATGATTCATTATTATAAGAAATGGTAGGGAAAAGTATTAATATGATGGCCTGTTTGCTTGGGATTTTATTCTATATATGTATTTTCTCCCATTTGGGGAAAGGATATCACACATCTGTTTGATTATTGATTCCGATGCTTGGTATTTAAGGTCATCAAAAATATATGAAAAATCCATACAAGGGATTTGTTATTAAGAGAAGTGTATTGTTTTACAGTTTATTTCATAATTAGAGAATAAAAATAGTTTAAATATATTTTATTTAAATTCACTGAGAACACTTTAAAAATGCCTCCAAATAAACATTTTACTTAAACAAATATAAAGTGTGTTAATATGTATATTTTCAGAAGGTGCTAAAATTCATTAAAGTATTCTAGAAATGTTTACATTGCCTTTTCTTTGCAATCTGTTCCTGTGGAAAAAAATAGTGTCATACAGTTCAAGAAGATAAAATTTGGCTATTGCACTTGAAAAAGAAAAATCATCAGTTTGCCCTTTCTATATTATAAATCCAAAATGTTTATTCATCCCAAAAGGATTAATGTATTTAAATATATTTTCTGTCAAAGTTTCTAAAACACAAGATAATTTTTTTTAAAAAAATTGCAAGTTTAAATGAATTACTAGCAAAACTATGACCAAGTTCATAAGGCCAATATTGTTTACAATTAAAAACTTTTCTCAAACACTTCCAAATAACCCAGTCTGAGGGTAATCGCTTGTAAACAACCACAATCTGGTAGCCACCTGCAGATTACTTCATAGGATACTTATTCTGCATAGTAAGCCATTGATTTCACTATCCTCTCAATGTCCTCCCTTCACCTCCTCCCTGGCTCCTCACCATAATAGTTACATAATTCTGTAGAACTTCATGAACAGGGTTGACACATTTTGGTAAATATTTATAGCTTAAAAATCCATAAACAAGAAGGGAAAATTTGATTTAAAAATTTTTTTCCAGGGGAAAACTAGTTTTTAAGGACAAACAATATCTTTAAAATATTCCATAATTAAATATCAATACATAAAGAAATATAAAATATAAGTTACTAAAATATTTCTATTTTAATAAGTAGCTGCTTAATTAGTTCATGGCCAAATTGGTAGTTGTTGCTTTTTAAACAAAAAACAAAAAAATGCTCCTGCTGAGATTCAAAGTTATCTCTATCAATGGCAAGGGAAAGAAACTGCATTATTTTGATGACTAGGCATAAATTTAGAGGATTAAGTGTATCTGATAAGGAGAGCATTTAAAAAAAGCAATGCCATAGTAAAGAAATAGCTGTAGTAAAATTAGTGAGCCAATTCAACTCCCAGGAGCATGTTTTAGATCCAGCTAAAACAGCAAGAAATTAACTCCCTATTGTATCTAAACATAACTCTGAACTCACAAACCACCATGAAGCCAAATAATTATCATCAGGCTCCAGGAAGGCAACAATCGGAAACTGGTGACCTGCATACAGTTTAGTATGATACTATGTAGATCTGCCTGCATAAAAAGTATGATGGGGATATACTTTACCTCAGAGTTTATGACAGGGGTCCCCAATCCCCAGGCCGTGGCCTACTACTGTGGTCTTTTTGGAACTGGGCCTTGCAAACGGCTGGTCGGCGCATGTGCACGCACAACCAACTTGCGTAAGCAGTGGTCTGGCGTGCACATGTGCAGATCAACTTGCGTAAGTCGGTTCCTCTCCTCCCCTTGCCGGGCCACCAAGATTTTCTAAGTAGTGCCACTATTGATTTCAACATTAGTCTCTTGACAGCCTTCAATATCATACTAGCAAAGAATGAATTTCTTAACCATGACTGCTGAAAGATGGGAGTTCCAGTATATGTCAACCACTCCCAGTTCATGTTATTCAAGATAAGGGGGGGGGGGGGGGCGCTACCTGAAAAAAAGCATGGCAAGATGGCTAAGGGAGTTCAGAAGAATCCTGCTGCTTATGCTACAAGTGCCCCCTTTTCATATTTATGATATCCCTCAGTCTACTCACCCATTTCTCAAATATTCCCTCTGCTTTCCCTGTTAAGCAAGTTCGGGCTGCTGATGAATTTACAAAGGTTTCAGTATAGCTAGTGAAAGTTACTTCTGTAGCAATCTGAAATCAATTTTTGAAATGTCTATGTTTGTCCAGACAAGTCACAACTTGCCTCCAGATGTTGTGGGTGCTCCAGCACTGGAAGTTTTTAAGAAGACATTGGACAACCATTTGTCTGAAATGGTAAAGGTTTTCTTGTCTGAGCAGGGGGTTGGACTAGAAGACATCCAACATCCCTTCCAATTCTGTTATTGTTATGTTCTGTTCTGTTATGTTAAACCTCAAAAACAATATAACTATAGAATGGGAATGGGTCATTTAAGTCACTGAATCAACTAGCTAAATTGACAGAAAGTATTTTATTTCACTTGGCAAATTTTATTCTCTTTTAACTTCTAGATTTTCCCAGGTTCTATCAGCCTTTCTTTTAATTTAGCTATTTTTCCTAAATATAGTTTTGATACTCATATGTGGGAATATTGTTTCTTGTGAAATGTGATTGCTCCAACATATTGAAACAGGCAAGTAAAGTTTAAGAGTGAAAAAAATCTTACCTAATATGAAGGCCACAACGTAATTTGAAATCTGCCCCATGCCAACTATAAGAAAAAGCACTGTGAACATTTCCCAGCTGGTTGAGAAGATCTGGAGGAAGCTGAAACCTGTCTGTACACCCATGGTTGCAAATAGAATAGCTTTTCTGCCAAACCTTTTGGGGGGGAAAAACAAGCAAGCCAAAAGATTATAAATGAAATCAGAATATAATTGTTGTTTGCTTTTAGGGAGAGCAAATAGGTCCACCCAATCTCCCCTTTATTTTCAGTAGACAATAGATCTCAAAGAGATATATTCCCATTATTAGGTGAACAGATTTCTACTTTAGCAACAAAACAGATTTCTGCAAGATGAATCTGGTGCAGCAGGGAGTGGGAAGCATGGGGTATCTTAGTGAGTTGGGTAGGCCTTGGGGGCCTGTACCCTCACTAGCCCCCCCCCATGGTCTTCCCCACCCTGAGATAGCTCATGTGCACTTAACGAACTGTGCATTCACCCACGCATTAAATTAAATGCATGGACGAAAGCAGGGAGTGATCTTATTCAAGGTACGAGATTCACTCCCATGAATCCTCCGAGGTACGAATGGAATGGGCAGGCTCCATTACATTCGTAACTCGAGGACTACCTGAAATGTATTGAGATGAACACATGGTGGCAGTATATTACTTTCACTGTTCATATGATTAGTTTTTTAGGTAGAGGGTTCAATCATCCAGCACTTCCAACAGTCAAACTAATCTAACCTCCCGAAGCATTGTACTGGAACTCCCATCTCTATGTTAGATGGGAAAGATTAAAGCTGTAGTCCATTACTTCTGATAAGACTGTTCTGTGTTAGGCAGTCTTACAAAGAACTGGTTGGAACTTAGAAATAAATAGCATATAATGTATTTGCTTCATTTGTATTAGAATTGCAAACTGATTGTCCCCTCCACCAGAAACCTAAAGGGGAAACTATATTTTATATTGAAATAAATGTACTAATGTCCCAGAGGAAAACAGCTTTTTTTAAAAAAAAAAGTAAATGTGCAATAGGGAAAAGGTTAAGCATATATTTCTTATTTAATCATCTGTCCAAAACCAGTATTCCAAGATTCTTCTTCAATCGGAACAAAAAACATCAGAAATGTTTAATGCTTTTTTATCCTCACAGTTTCCCTATAAAAAGTGACAAGCAGATTGTGAAAAATTTCTGACAATGGCTTATAGCAATCTCTTTTATTTGATCTTAATTGCTAGTACTAATATTGAAATGCATGCATTTATTTCCCACATAGGAGCACACATATCTCATACAGATGTACAAATATCTCACACTTTTATAGATGTGTAGAATGCTACTAGTTTATGAAGATGCATATATAGTTTGGTTGTCTACTAATTTATATTCCCATGAATGTTTGATTTCAGATCCTTTTTTTCAAAGTTGAATTAACCATCAAGTTAAGTATGGTTCTGCATCCTCTTAAAGAGCATTACAAAAATATGTTTAAAACCCACACACCCCAATGCTATTTTTAAGTATGTGTACTTTACTTGTCTGAGAGTTGTCCAGATATAAAGGATCCAAGCAGCACACCCACAAAGAACAAAGATGTAGTTAGAGGAGCTTTCCAGTCATTGTCACATACGAGATTCCACTGTAAGAAAACAAAACAAAGCAAACTTAATGTCATTTTGCAATGGTTGAAACTATTTAAAAAGTACAATAATGGAGTATGAATTGGCAGTAGAAAGCTAGGGAAAATAACTGTTATTGAAATAAAGATATCATTCTGAACAGATAAATAATTTGATTATTGCTACATTTTATAATCAGCACCTAAATGTTTTTTTTAAAAAAGACTTCCTTATTAACATTTATTTGCCTGTTTTACATCCGGGAAGATGAAATCAATATTCCAGGAATCTGGGCCAAATGTATTTCAATAGGAGTAGAGTAAGTAGAGAAATGCTGACCCACAGATTTTACTCCCATAAAACTTGGATTACAACCTTTCATGAATCTTGTTTGCAGAATATATACAGCTGGAAATATCAACCAGAGGTCAACTTGGAACAAAGTGGAAAATATCCACTCCTTTCTATTTTGGATAAATATCCTGCTTGGATATTCCACCTGCAGAATTTTCCGCAGATGCAATAAAAAGTACTATAGGAGGAAAAAGTATGGGTTTGCTTCCAATTTCCACAACCTCCCAGATTCCAGATCAATTTTTTTTAAAAAGTCAGAAATGTAATCAGGATAAATATATTGTCAGCTTCTACTTTGCTTGCTTGCTATCGACTGCCATAGAAACCGGGAGGGTGGGGGCTTGAGGTATTTGGGATTGGATACTTATGTTGTTGGAGGAGTTATCAGAGGGGAAGTTGGGTCTCACCATCTTTTGCGCATGCTGTTGGCCTGTGTTTGGACTTGGTCAAGGTCAACCGTCTCTGCATACCAATTGAATGAGAAGTTTTGAAGATGCAACTCACATGACACCTTAGGGGGTTGCAGATTGCTTATTGGGTTGGGGTGCGTGGGGGGGAAGGGTGCTGGGTAAAAGTTTGATACGCACTTGTTCGTGCCTTTGTGGCTCAGATCTTGCTTTTTTTTCGCTGCTATCTTTTCATGACCAGTAAAAGTATCATTAATAACAATGAAGTTGGGAGTTTTCTTTCTTAGTTATTGGTGTGTGTGTGTGTGCGCGTATATATATATATATATATATATATATATATATATATATATATATATATATATATATATATATATATATATATATGTGTATATGTGTATATGTGTATATGTGTATATATGTGTATATATGTGTATATATGTGTATATATGTGTGTATATATATATGTGTGTGTGTGTGTACACATACATACACATACATATATATACACATACACATATATACACATACATACATACATACATACATACATATATATATATTACATTTTACAACCCCCGGTATGCCCAAATATGGGAGGAAGATTACTACTTCCATTCTCTGTTCTTCGGCTCGTCACAAGAGACCATCCAGGCAGAAACCCAATATTTTTACTGTTGCCTTTTTGTTACATTTGTTGTATTTGTGCTGATAAATAAATAAAGGGAGACTAGTATAGATCTATTTCAAGCTATTTAGCTCTCATCAGCTAGCCATACCCTTACTGGGATTTGAACCTGGGCTATATTACATATTAGGCAGATGTCTTAGCCATTAGGCCACAGGCTCTGATCCGTTATCAGCCAAGCCAGGGTGAAAGGTATCTATTAGATTTTACAACCCCCGGTATGCCCAAATATGGGAGGAAGATCACTACTTCCATTCTCTGTCCTTCGGCTCGTCACAAGAGACCATCCAGGCAGAAACCCAGATATAGATATCAATCTATATCTGATCTCAGGATGGAGGATATCACTCAAAGGAAAAGAAAGAGGAGGGTCTTACATATTAATTCTCATGTCAAATTGTTTAAATTAATATTTTGTTAACCCATCTGCCCTCTCTTATACTGACCCATGGATAGTTTGAGAGTTGGTATACCTACGTATAAAACCAATATGCTCAAGTGGAGGCTCTTTGCAGGTAACAATATGCTGTGTGAATGTGGAGAGACAAAGACTCCAGCCCATCTGCTGATATGTTGGCTTCTACCAGAAACATGTACCGATAATGACTGATTTTTGACCAACAACAAAACCAGGATGGTGGTTTTAGCAGTTTAAAGTTTGACCCAGATGTGGAAGAAGAAGAATCAATCTGTGCTAGGGAATCAGGTAGAGATCTAGGTCTTACACATGAATTTCATATTCATGTTCTATAAAACTAACAAACGGCTATTTATGAAAAAAGATTGTGCAGGGCAGCAAGTGTTAAGTAGTCTCTGCCTTTCTCTACAAAATGTCTCTTTTAGTTGAAATCAACTCAGTAGACTGGAAGAAAACTTCTTGCCTTTGGGAGGCTGGGAATTGATTCCCAAACCTAAAAACACGTAGCAAAAAAAAAAAAAAAATCCTATCAAGATGAAAACAATTAAGGGACCAGAAAACAGGAAAAAAACAAAGTACACATGAGAAGCAGACTGGACAATGATAAACATTTTAAAGCCAACAACAGGAAATTAAAACCAGTATTGTCTGGAACAAGTCTTTAGTGTTTTCTAAAAATATTTAAAGAGGGAGCATAGCAGAAATGGAATTCTACAATCATGGGGCAACCGCTTATCGGCACGCTACTATGAAAAGGATCAGAAGCTGTGATCATTCTCTTTTTTTTTTTTTTGTTTAAATCTATTTTATTCATTTTCACATTCCATTTTACAATCACTTATATACAGGGTATTTGCTATAAAAGAAAAAAAATATAAAAAAAAAATAAAAAAGAAAACACAACTCATCATTCACAACCCCACCTGACACTTCCATCCTCCATACACCCCATCTACCCCCTCCAACTTTCCTTTCCTCCCTCTAACGCTCCCCTCCTACTTCCCTTTCCCCTCAAACCTTCCTTCTCCCCTTACTCCCAACACGCCCTCCTTGCATTCCCCTTACTCCTTCCTTACTCCTCCCTCCTCTTTCCCTCTACCTCCCTCCTTGGTGTATTCCTTTATTCAAGTGTTGTTTATTATAATCTGATAAAAAGTAAAATAAACCAAGGGAAAAAAAATTATAAAGAAAGAAAAGAGAAAAAAAGGAAAAAAAAAAGAACAACCGTATATAAGTGCATTCTTGTTCTTATTGCGACTATGTTAACACCCACCCACCCACCCCCCATAAATCCCCATCCCTACTCCTCCCGACTTCCCAGGGCCCACACCTGGCACTGCCTTCTATCTAAAGTATCTTATGTTCGTATGGATTAAAAATAAAAGTAATATATTAAAGGGAAAAAAAACCAAAAAGAAAAAGAAAAAAAAGAAAAGAACAAAGAAAAAAGAAAAAGAAAAAAAAACTCTTTGTGTTAAGCTCAGCCCATCTTTATCTATGCTTAAATAGTATAAGTCATTCTATCTATATTTTATTCTCGTCTCTTGCTTCTTTGTTATTTACCCCGACCTCCTGTAGACTCTCCCATTCCTTTTCCTTAACCTTGTATTCAGATAAACATTTATCCAAATTTGTATAGACATCAATATACAATCTAACTCAAACATAATCCCTTCTAGTAAAATTTAAGCAGCGTGGATCATTCCACATATTCAAATATTACTTTACAGAAGAATAATCAAACTTTCCCTTTCTTAACCTTAATTTCAAACAATAATTCAAAATAATCTGACCAAACTTTCCCTTCTTAGTAAAATTTAAGCAGCGTGGATCAAGTATTACTTTACACAAAAATCAGTTTGCATTCTATCTTGAAATGATCCCGACCAGCTTTCCCTTCTAATAGGATTTAAACAACGTAAATCATTCAGTATATACATTCAGTATCACCCCACCAGTATACGTAAATCATTCCGCATGCATTTTACCCTCATCCCTTGCTTCTCAAATATTTGCCACTATCAAATTTATGCAAACATTAGTTTAAAATCTAGCTCAAAATAATTTCACCAAGCTTTCCCTTCTAATAAAAATTAAATAGCATAGATCATTCCACATATTCAAATAATAGTTTCAGCAAGAATCAGTTTACCTTCTATTTTAAAATAATCTCTTCAAACTTTCCCTTCTAACAAGATTTAAACAGCGTAAATCATTCTGCATGCATTTTACATATATACATTCAATATCACCCCACCAATAAATTCCGCTTTTTCTGCCGGAGAGAGGTCGCAAACCCCCATTCAATCCACAACTTTAGTGAATATTTTAGAATGTCTAAATCCTCAAACTCCGCTTTTCTGCTTCTCCGAGGGAGGGGGAGCTACCCCTCCATCTTGCAGCCATGTGGTCTGTTGCTTGCCTTCTCCTTCGGCTTGTCTCTCCTCTTTTCCAAGTGAATCAGGAAGTCCCGCCTTCAAAGTCTTGTAATAGAAATCTCGAGCCTCCGAAACAGAATTGAGACGAAGTCTTTGATTCTCAAATGTGACCGTAATGCCGGCTGGGGCCTCCCATTTATATTGAATCTGATGATTTCTAAGCTCTTTAGTTAAAAAGGTATAGTCCCTTCTTGCCTTTAACATCTGGAAAGGTATTTCTTTGAAGACAATCAAGTTCTGGCCATCAACTCTCAAACTATTATTGTAAAATTTTTGCATGATCGCGTTTCTGGATTCTTTTGTGGAGAAATATATAATTATGTCCCTCGGGAGCTGTCGCTGTTCCGCTACCAACGAATTCTGGCGATAAATTTTCCGAATATGCCAATCAAAGTTAAGTCCCGGGCTTCCCACCGCATGGCTGAGGGCTTCAACAAAGGTCTGTTTCAGATTCTCTCGCTCCTTTTTGCGGAATCCTCTGACTCTTATTGCGAATGCCTTCTTATTAAAGTTTATCATAACGAGCTGTTCTTGAGTGTCTCTAATTTTTTGTTGTAATATTTGAATATTAGTAGTCAAATTAGAATTAGCCTCTTCCAAACTTTCTAATTTATTCTCTATTTCAGCGGTATAATCTGACAGGGCAGACACGGCTGCAAACGTATTCGCCTTCATTTGGTCAATTTTAGACTTTAAATCACCATATAGCTCCAATACAAATTCCTTAATTTCTTGTTTAAAATCATTAAACATTTGAAAAAAAAATTCCTGTGTTAAGAATTCTCCAGTAGAGGGCGTAGGAGACAAGGGCTGCGATGCCAGTGTAAATTCTTTAAGTTCATTCACAGATTCTTTAGGCACATTTGTAGAGAGACGCTTCGATTTTGACCTGGGTGCCATTATAAATAAACAAATAAACAGCGCTTTCGCTCCCCTCTGTTTCCAAAAAAAACAAAAAAAAATTATTTTGTTAAGGAGCGGTCTGCAGGAAGGTAAAACCGGCTACGTACATCCCCTATCAGTCACCAACGGAGAGAAATCGCCATTTTGAAGTCCGTTTAAACAAAGAAGCCTCTAAGACAAATGGTGCTGGTATTTACGATAGTAATAAAAGCATAAATCTCACAGGGGTGGGACCCGCCCGTATTAATCTTAGCTTCAAACAACTTTGCTTTGTCCTGGGGGGGGGGGGGTCGCCTGTCTAGGGCTGCAAAAAAAAGGCAGCTGAGAAGAACTGGCTGGAGATAAAAGCTCCGCTCACGCTGGATCTAATCTCTGTCCACAGCCAAAAAAAAGAGAAAGGCTGTGAATTACGAATAGACCCTAGCACACAGAGCTACTCCCTGCCCCTTTATGCCAAAAAGGGGTGATATCTATGATCTTATTTAGATATACAGACCAGATCTCTGAGAGGAGCTCGGTTGAGCCCTCCTCGGCGACAGGCTCCTCCCCCCGGATCATTCTCATCTTATGTGTTGGATGGATTCATACCAGGAGACCTGCCTTTAAAACAATCCAAAGCTTATAGTCCTTTAGGCTGTTTAAGGTGAACGCTAGCCCTTTAAACTGGCTTGAGTAAGTATTATCTGGGTACAGATCTTATACACACACATACATTATTTCTTTCCAAACTGAGTGATACCCCCCCCCCCGCTTTTTTACAGAGACATTACGTAAATTCATACAACTAGTATGTACAGTATGTAGCTGATTTTATCAACCAAGATGAAGAAACTACCTGCATACGTAAGGATGATCTCTTATCTTCCAAGCAGATCGCATTCTCGGGTGAGTATTATAAAAGAGACTACCATAGAATGGGTAAATGGCGTGTTAAGACTCCCTTCTTACTTTGTGTTAAAGTTTTAAAAGGATATTATTGTATGAACTTCTACAAAGAGTTATCAGTGCAGGTGGACAGTTTGTTATGAATCTACGTAAGTTGCTTCATTCTCAAGAAATGGTGGGGAGGAAAGAAAGCATTAGAACAAAATAATTTCCATTTGCTGCTTTAGTCCTATTGTTTAAAAAAACCCAGCACAACCTGTTTATAGCAGATGGCTTCTAGGCAAGAATAGATGTATTGTGTCAGCATCATAACGTCCCCTATAGGCCTCCTTCCTTTTATACAGGCATCAAGACATTGCATGTATTCCTCAAAATGTGCAGGTTGCATCACAAGTCCACTTTCAACATCTATCCATTTAAAAACGTGTGTGTGTCAGTGGTGGGTTTCAAAAAAATTTGGAACCTACTTTGTGGGTGTGGCCTCCTTTGTGGGAGTGGCTTGCCAGCCATGTGACCAGGTAGGAGTGGCTTGCCGGCTATGTGATCGAGTGGGAGTGGCTTGCCGGCCATGTGACCGAGTGGGGGACCTTGCAAAGACTGCTGATGAAACCAGTTTTTTTCCCTAACCCTAAGAACAGGAAAGACAAAGCCACTGGAATAAAAACCATCAAGGCATTGTGGGAAATTATAAAGGACAGTGCCAGGAAACTCACAGAACCAGTAACCACTTCACAATTACCTAAACAATGAACCAGGTATCACACAGAAACACACAAAATCTGGCAAAGCTGCCTTGCATCAACTTGGACTGCCCATAGAAAAGCAGCCACCTTGAGACACATAAACCATGCACCAACCTGTACACTTAAAAGCAACATATTGCATCACAAATAAAACATTTGCAAAAAGGAATAACATTTCTTGTAATAAACATTCTATAAACAATAAATAAATACAATTTCCCTAAAAATAATTAAAAACCATCACGTTCAGAGAACACCAAAGGACCCCACAGTCCTCTCCCTCCTTATCTTTTTCTTTTTTGTCCTAACTTTCTCCTCCCTCCCCCCAACCCCACTCCCTTCTAGCACTGATGATGTTACCTAGTTTGGTAATGAAATGTCTGTAAGAAAACCACCAAGCTCAGAAAGCAGCAAGGATCACACTATCCCCCACCTCCTCTTTTTCCCTCTCTTTCTCCTTTTTGTCCTTTCTCCTCCTTCCCCCCCAACCCCACTCCCTTCTAGCACTGATGATGTTACCAAACTAGGAGTGCTGGAGAGGAGCTCTCACAGGGCGAAGAGCTTCCCGTTACAGGTGCAATCTATCTGCAGCTGTAAATGACTGCAAGCAGCAGCTTCAGGCACTTGCTCGCAGCTGATAGTTGTGTTTGGGAGCGGCGGCAGCGGAAGCAGGCACAGCACGGGATGTCCCAGAGCCCAGGCACTTTTGGAACCTTCGCAGGGCCAGGAACGACTGGAAAACAAGCCCACCGCCGCTTCCGAGTGCCACATCTTCGCTCCACAAGTGGCAGACGCGCCTGTTCCAAGGCTGTTCCATGCTCCAGCCTGGCCAGGGAAGACAGGAGCCCTTCATGCCCACCAAGCCTCCACACGACGTGCCACCTCGGTCGTGCCAGGGCAACCTTCCACCCACCCGCCCGCCCACTGAGTGGTGGCTGGGTGGGCACCAGGCGAGCCCCGCTGCCCATGCCACGTGGTGCCCACCACTCACCTTGAAGGCAACATCGTGGAACTCGCCACTGCTGCTGAGTGAGGACTGGCTGGGCAGTGCCCCCCGTTAACCACCCTTTCCTGGGCCATGCCTGCGCCCCTACCCGGCCCGCCTGCTGAGTAGAAGGAGGCGGCGGGGATGCGTTGCTGGGCAGCCAGAGGTGGGTGCGGCGCTGCCGCACTTGCCCTTGGTGCTTTTCTTATGGACATGTTGGCTGGTGCTGCTTCAGGGTGCCCCAGGTGCCGGCTCCTCTGAGCACAGCCCATTCCCCCTCCCAAGAAGACAGTTTTCTTTTTAAAAACGCCTCTGCAGACGATCTTGAAAACCTGTGAGGTTGCTTTAGGAGGGGGAAGACAGGCAGCATTCCCCCCACCCCATCCCTGGGTGCCTGCAGCAACTTGCACAGTAAAGGCAATTAAGAACTTCTCTCGCTCATGAGAAGATTTTCTTTACTGTGCAAGGCTAGCTGTAAGGCTGCAGGCTCCGAGGCTGCAGGCACCCAGGGAGGGGGGCAGGGGGAAATGCTGCCCATCTCTCCCCTTCCAAAGCAACCTCGCAGGTTTTCAAGATCACCCGGAGAGGCGTTTTTTAAAAAGAAAATCCTGAAAAGACCAATCTGGAGAGATGGGCAGCCGGCCTTTTTTTTGGGGGGGGGGTATCCCCAGAACCAGGTTGCCCAGCCAGCACCATGAAGAGGTCCGTGTGGGATCCAGCGGTTGCAAAGCACGTCAGGAGGGGCATAAGTCCCCAAACCCAGCGGGGAGTCTAAGCAAAGGAGGGGGCAGTGAACTGGGCGGAGGACGGGTTCACTACTGCTACTGCTGGATGGGCTTCAGACCAGCAGAGCCTCATCCTTCTTTTTAACCAGGCTGCTGTCAAGAGAGAAGAGTTCAGCGCATGCCATGTGGGCTTGTGCAGCAGCCGAATCCTCGCCTCCTGTTCTTCCGCTGCTGCACAAGCCCACGGGCACGCGCTGCCCTCTTCTGATAGCTGCCTGCCTGGTTAAAAAGGAGGAGAAGGCTCTGCTGGTCTGGAGCCCATCCGCGGGGGGAGGGATCCCCCTCGCATTCCTCGTCTTCCCGGATGGGCTCCGGACCAGCAGAGCCGCCTCCTCCTTTTTAACCAGGCGGCTATCAGAGGGAAGAGGGCAGCGCACGCCATGTGGGTTTCTGCAGCAGCCGAATCCTTGCCTCCTGTTCTTCGGCTGCTGCACTAGCCCACGGGCACACGCTGCTGTCTTCTGATAGCCACCTGGTTAAAAAGGAGGAGGCGGCTCTGCTGGTCCAGAGCCCATCTGCGGGGGGAGGGATCCCCCTCACGTTCCTCGACTTCCTGGTATTTTGTCCCTTCTGTCTCCCCATTGCTCAGAAAAGCAACTCCGGGAAGGTCTTTTGTGGCAGCAGGCGTCCTAGAACCTGCCTGCTAGCAAAGGACCTTCCTGAAGTTGCTTTTCTGTGTAACGGGAGACAGAAGGAACAAAAAACCGGCCAGCCGGGCAGGTATACAGGGCTGGGGGCAGGGCAGGCTTACTTCCGAGTCCAGTCACCAACCAGTTCGCGAGAACCGGTGGGGACCGGCAGCAACTCACCCCTGGTGTGTGTTCCAGCATAACTCTGGAACGCCTCGATCAATTTCAACCAAACTTGACACAAAGAAAAACTTTTTCGCTAGAGAAAAATACTGGTGTGTGTGTTTTGTTAAGCTACAGCCTGTTGGGCTGTACTGCCATATTGGCTTCTACTGTACAGCGCAGTGGAGTTGCCATCGTAATGCATTCACAGTATTCCACAAAGGGGCTCACTCTGGTAATGGGGAAAATCCAACATTAGAAATTATGTTTGGTCTGGTCATTTTCCCTCTATAAATGCCGGGTTATTGGCTAGTTCTCAGTAAAGTAGCAATAGCTTGCATGTAGCCTTGGCTACCACCCATGTAGTTTGTTTTCACTTTTAAGGAGGCATAAATGTTGACTATATTACTACTTCTCATAGTAAAGACATATAGACTTTCGAATCAACTCCTAACTTTCTATCAGGTTATCAAGTGTCTGGCTAAAAGAGATGTGTGTCACTATCTAAAATGAGTGCATCCCAGTACTGTACATTTAAAATGTTTCCCCTTAGTTGTTTAAGGTTAATTTGTCCCATACGAACAGTATTTTTCACATATATTTCCATCTCAGAAAAACAAACAAATGAACTGTACATTAAGCAGCATTAATCTGAAAATGAAACAAGGTTTTAATTCTTTAAACAGTGAAAGTTTCAAGTAAACAGCTGACCAAATTGAAGTTGGCTTACATTGTCAAGGATGAATGGAAAAGTCTATTAAATACTGTGTTAATAATACAACTAGCAATGAAAATTGTTTATAGGCTTACAACTACTCAAATCTAAGTGGTATTTTTGGCATCCTACTATTTACTGACACTCCCATCACTCAAAAAAATAAATAATCCAAAGCATTTACATGTCCATACCTGTGCCCTTGCAGCCAGCAGGAGACAACAAATATATAATCAATTGAACTAAAAACACTTAATTATCCCTATTCTAGATCTGATTGTTGCCAAGATGAAGGCTGAAATAGAAAACATGCAAAGCAAACAAGTGTCCACCCTATTTTGTAGGTTTATTTGGCCAGATTGATAACTTAAAATGAAGCCATTTACTTTGTGGAAACTGATGGAACATAGAATATTTATTAATGGCCTTAGCAAGAGATTCAAGGGCAAGCTTTGGATAAATAAGTAACTTTCTTACAGACATCAGGAAGTTCTAATTGCGTAAAAGTATCTAATGTTCAAACTTGCAAGATTTTGTTAATGTAGCCTTGTGATAAAATATAATTATTAAATCCAGTGTGTTTCCTGTCTGGTATATTTGAGAAGACTGAAAGAGGGGGATGGGTGGGGGAGAAATGTAATTTAGACTTGCAAGATTCCATTAACGTAACCTTTCAATAAAGTAGAATTAGTTTATGAAATTCTTCCTGTCTGGTCTACTTCGCAAGGCTGACATCTGGATCACACAGCTTCTTGGCTCCTTGTGAGTTTCCTGGCTTAGTCATAAACTTCTGCAATGGGGTCGGAGTGAGATAAGGTGGAATTGGAGAGACAAATGACCAAGAGTGCAATGCAACTACAAGACTTAACTACTTGCATCTGATACCAGGATCAATTGTAAAAGATTAGGGTCATGATGCTATCAGACAACCCGTGTTCAATGACTACTGGTTCAATGACTGTTTGAAGTTACAACGGCACTGAACAAATGGTATTTATGACCGATTCTCAAAGTTAGGGCAACATGATCAAAATTTGGGTGCTTGGCAACCCAGCTCCATTTACAACTGAGTGTGCATGCTTCAATTTCCCTCTATCTCTCTTTTGGCTGCCCTATACGTCCCCATCACTTTTTGCCCTATGCTCTGCTGCCCTTGCTGTCCCTTTGCTGTCTTGTACCTCCCATTACTGAAGGGATGCACTGGCCCGGCCCTTCAGGAGTACAATTGGGCTGGGAGTTGCTGCTGCCAAGGTAGGAGGGTGTGCAAGATGCCTAGAGCTCTGCTGCTCCTGCTGCCCCATCTGACCTTCATAAGAAGATGCTTCAGGAAGGCCACCAGCAACTTCGAGACGGCCAGGCACAGCCTTGGCAAGAAGGCATGCCACATCAGCAGTGGAAAATGACAACGAAGGTCAGTTGGGCAGCAGAGGCTTCAGAGCACAGGGCTTTGTGACCGCACTGTTACAACAAAAATATTGGTCCCAGAATTTTTAAACAAGGCCTATCTGTAGAATGAGCATAAGTGCAATCAACACAAGATAATATGCATCCGGGTTTCATAAAATAATATGCCGACACATTTCAAAAACCTTTTCTTGAAAGAAACTGTGACTATTTTTAGTTTATTACATATCCTAGTGATTTAATGCTTAACGCAATAACTGGTGACAATAATTCCAACTAAAACCAAATTGTTTTCAAAATCTGGTCCTTTAAAAATTAGCATGTTTCAAAAAACCTTTGCCCAAGATTTGCGTCAACAGCAGAGGAGTGCACTTGTTATTTTAAAAAGAACTGAAGGAATCTAAAGTATTATATTTCTGTTAGTATAGTATCTAATTTAACTTTTTTCTAAAGAGTCAACATGGCTAATGCAAATATAAATTCTTCCTTCTCGGACTGCCAACACTCCTTGAATAGAAAAAACTGCACACTGTTTTCCTGAACTTTCAAAGGCTTTTGATAAAGTCCCTCACTCAAGATTCTTGATTGTCCATAACAGCCATGGAATAAGAGGAGAAAATCTCTTCCATATTGCTAATGAATTCAAGCATAGAAAACATAAGGTAGGAATAAATATCAATAAAAATATAGGTTTCATAATGGAGAACAGAAACAGTGGAATCACTTAAGAGTCTACCGAACATGTATTTTCATTTGTCCATAAACAATCTGAATTTGGATGAAAAATAGAATGGCTCAATTTGTAAACCAGTTATAGCAAAAAATCCAAAACTACTTCTATGTACATAGGAACTGAGCTGGTAATAATGAATTAAAAGAACTCTATTCAGTGGTTTGATTTTTGGCAGTGAATAGCTCCAAGTGGTGAATAGTTCTGAACAAGTGTACAGCTATTGTGAAAAGGCAATCTTAGTGATCATTACAAAATAAATCAGAAAAAAAGTTGCTAACAAAAGAATTGTTCATAAAAATCTATGTTCTCAGAGCAATGGAAATGCTTTGAATAATTTTGGTCAGTATACCTTAGCCACAGTTAAACTTTAAACAAGGTAAATAAAAGGAAACCACAATTTAATCTAGAGTATTTCTCTTACAAGACTTTAAGGTTTGAGAAGCTTTACCTTGTGGAAAAATAAATGTAATGACAAAGTGAATACTGTATAGCCTCATAAAAACAAGAAAATGGAAAACCTATAATTAGAAACTAGAATCATTCAATGAAACAGAGCGTTGGTACTTACCTGATACGCCTCTTCTCATAGTGGGGGGAGAAGTATCCAGAATGGGTTGACTTTGTCCTCTCATGATTGGGTGAGTCAGATAAGCTCTTTGGGTAACGCCCCCTGGCCAGCAGGCCCTCCCAGATTTGACGAAGAGCTCCATCCGACTCGTTGCATCATTCACTCCAGACTCTTAATTCAGTTCTTAGCTTTTATCGTCTTCAACATCAATATTTATATAACTTCATAAAACTGTGAACATAAAACTTAGTCGTACAAACATAGTCAGGGAGGGACTGGATACTCCTCCCCCCACTATGAGAAGAGGCGTATCAGGTAAGTACCAACGCCCTTTCTCCATAGTGAGGGGGGAGGAGTATCCAGAATGGGACGTACCAAAGCCTGCACGTCCCTAGGGAGGGAGACCCAAGAGGCCCCATGTCCCCCGCTCATGCCAGTTGAGGCGTGGGCCCCGCCCTGTGAACCGCCTGCAACGCCCTGCGTCCAAAGGGCTTCTGCTGAGGCAAAAGAGTCCAGTTTATAGTTCCTAGCAAGGGGAGAGGGGGAAGCCCACGTGGCTGCCCTGCAGATTCCGGCCAGGGCTGTCTGCGTGGCTCAGGCCCTGGACGTGGCTGCGCTCCACGTGGAGTGAGCTGTGATATGATTGGTGTCTGTAAGCCCTGCGATTGGTATGCAGAGGTAACGCAGGTTCGCAACCACCTACTTATTGTGGTGGAAGTCACCCTGTTACCCAGGCCCCTATTTGGAAGGAGACAAATAGAGCTTCGGATTTCCTGTCTGGCCTGGTTCTCCTGAGGTAATCCTCAGAGCCCTCCTTATGCCCAGAGTGAACCACTTCTTTCCCAACGGGTGGGAAGTGTCTGGACAGAAGTTGGGCAAATCAGTTCCTGGGTTTGATGGAAGCAGGGGCCCACCCTGGGGATGAAGGTTGTAACCCCACTCTGTCTTGGTGGGAGAAGCAGAGATCCTCCCCGGTGGACAGAGCTTGCAGTTCGTATATCTGCCTGGCGGAGGAGATGGCCACCAGATAGGCCACCATGAGAATCAGGAACGTAAGGGAAACTGTTCGTAAAGGCTCAGATGGAGCGCCTATTGGAGCGTCCCCTACCCTGTGTAAGTCCCAGGAATGGTACTTGAACGCTGTGTGCGGTTTGGGGTTGGAAGCCCCCTTGAGGAATTGCCTGACCATAGGATGGTGAGTCAAGCTCTGGTTCCTGCCACGCAGGAGAACTGGCGAGATGGCTGAAACCTGTCTCCTAATTGTGTTAGAAGCTAACCCTCTGTCCCGGCCTGCCTGGAAGAGGTCCAGAATCTGAGGCACTGAGGCCTGGCTAGGATTGTGCCCCAGGGAATTACACCATGAGGCAGAGGCCCGCCACATGGAGCCATAGATACGCTCTGTGGAGGGTGTGCGGGCAGTCTGGATAGTCTGCATCACCCTGGGGGGAAAGGGTCTTTCCCCAGGATGCTCTGTTCCAAGAGCTAAGCGGTCAGCTGGAGCCATTGACGGTCTGGGTGTTCCAGCGACCCCTGGTTAAGGGGTATCCCCTCCTGGGGGATTCTCCATGGCCTCTCCGCTGAAAGCGACTGGAGCTCTGCAACCACAGTCTCCGGGGCCAGTGAGGCGCCAACAGAGCCCCTTCCGCCCCCTCCCGAAGGGTTTCCCATATGACCCTGGGGATCAGGGGTAAGGGCGGAAGGCATACCGACAACCCCTGGTCCAGGGGCTTCACAGATCGTCCACCCCCTTCTGCCCCCCCCCCCCCATGTCTGGTACCTGGAGAAGACCCTCAGGAGCTGAGCGTTGAGGGGCGTGGCGGATAAGTCGATCTCCGGGTGTCCGAAGCACTCTGCCAGCTCCTTGAAGATTGCTGGCTGCAGCTTCTGCTCCAAATTGTCCCCTTGGTCCGGCTGAGCCAGTCGGCTCTGATGTGCCCCACCGCTGCTATATGTTCTGCCCTCAGCGAATGTTGTCTAAATTCATAGGCTATCTGAGGTGCTTCTGCGATCTCTCAAAGTCGGGCATCCCATTCTGAGTTTGTGGTGGGTTCTGGCATGGGGACCAGCCTGTCTGACCGTTTTTTCCCCCGGCCATAAGGGTGCTATGATTCTATGGCTAGGATTAGTGCAGAGATATTCTGAATGTAAACACAGACGGAGTTTAATGGGCGGCCACTAGAATGTGTGTAAAGATGAAGTGAGGGAAGCTAAGGCTCACAATAAAGGCCTGCCACAAAGGTAAATTAATAATAATAACAACAAGAACCACAACAATAATAATAATAAAATAAAATACAAAAGGGGGCATCTTCCCGCCTGATAAAACGATTGGTCCCTTGCTGGGAGAAAGTGGCCCGAAGGTGACAAGCAACAGGGGTAGAGCCGAACTATTTAACTCGTGCTTGGCATTTGTCTTTACCCAAAGGGATAAACAATCCAACCTATCAAGAACAGCACTCCAAATTCAGATTAGGAACCCAAGATGAGATAGGGAAGAAATGGTAGCCTGTCTATCTTAGGCAAGGTCCAATTCCCAGGACCGGGTGGGTTACACCCCAGGGATCTGAAGGAGCTGGCGGAGGAGATCTCCAAACAACTGAAACTATATCTATCAGAGATCCAGGAGTACCGGAGAACCACTATAGAATTGCTGATGTGATTCCCCCCCTTCAGAAAGGGAGGAAAACCGGCTCGAGAGCCCAAAGCCAACATGGGTTTGTCAAAAACAGATCATACCAGACTAGCCCTATTGCCTTCTTAGATTACGGTGACAACCCTAGTGGACCATAGGAATGCCATTGATATAGTTAACTTGGACTTCAGCAAGTCCTGATAAGGTAGACCATAACCTACTACTAGATAAAGTAGAAGAATGTGGGTTAGACATAGTCACACCAGGTGGCTTGGTAACTGGTTGACCCACCGCACACACCTGTACTCCTCAGTGGAACTGCCTCTTCATGGAGGGAAGAGTGCAGTGAGTCCCCCAAGGCTCAGTGTTGAGCCCAGTACTCTTCAACATCTTCATCAGAGATTTGAATGAGGGTGTTAGGTGTTTAAGCTAACATTTGGGTTAGCAAATATATGCCATGATAGTAGTACTGTTTCTTTAAGAACTGCTGTTATCTCAAGCGGTCATAAGAAGGAGCCAGAATGACTGTTAGCTCTCTGTTTGTTAAATGCTGATGGGGGGAGGGGGTCATCAGGTTAGCAGATGACCCCAGGCTGGCCGGAATAGCCAACGCTTCAGAATACAGGCTAAAGATACAGAAGGATCTTGATACCCTTGAACATTGGGCACTACCTAGGAAAATGGGATTCAATGAAGTAAGGTTCTACCTTTAGGCAACGAAGGTGAAGTGCACAGGTACAGAATACCTTGCTCCACAGTAGTAACTGTGAAGGGGATCTTGGAGTCCTAGTGGACCACCCTTTAATATGAGCCAGCATTGTGCAATAGCTGCCAGAAAACCCAACACAGTTTTGGCTGCATAAACAAAGGAATAGAATCAAGCTCCCGTGAAGTGTTCATCCCACCTTATAAGGCCTTGGAAAGGCCAGATTGGAATTCTGCATTCAGTTTGGTCACCATGATGTAGAAAGGATGTGGGGTGCTAGGGAGAGTGCAGAGAAGAGCAACAGAGGGGATCAGGGGACTGGAGGCTAAAGCCTATGAAGAACGGTTGCAGGACTTGGGTAGGTCTAGTTTACTGAAAGGAAGGACTAGGGGAGACGTGGTAGCAGTGTTCCAATATCTCAGTGAAGAGGCAACCTGATTATCCTCCAAGGCACCTGAGTGCAGAACTAGAAGCAATGGGTGGAAACTAATCAAGGAGAGAAGCAACTTAGAACTGAGGAGAAATTTCCTGACAGTTAGAACAATTAATCAGTGGAACAACCTGCCTCCAGACGTTGTGAATGCCCCAACAGTGGAAGTTTTTAAGCAGCTGTTGGATGGTAATAGCAATAGCAGTTAGATTTATATACTGCTTCATAGGGCTTTCAGCCCTCTCTAAGTGGTTTACAGAGTCAGCATAATCAACTATAGTAATGATAGCCATTTGTCTGAACCGGGAGGCCCTCACAACAGTCACTCGTGCCCTTGTGACCTCTAGGCTGGAGTGACTACAAAGCCCTTCATGGTATTGGATCTGGGTACTTGAGAGACCGCCTACTGCCAATTACCTCCACTAGACCGATAAGATCGCATAGATTAGGCCTCCTCCGAATTCCATCAGCCAGCCAGTGTAGACTGGCAACTACCCGGAGGAGAGCCTTCTCGGTGGCTGCTCCGACCCTCTGGAACGAACTCCCCGTGGAGATCCGGACCCTCACCACCCTCCAGACCTTCCGCGCCGCGCTTAAAATCTGGCTATCCCGGCTGGCCTGGGGTTAAAGACTCTAACCCCTACTCAAATTGTATGGCTGTTGAGTTCTTAAATGATGTAGTGCTTTTATGTTGTAAATTGTTTATCCTTCCCCCCCCCCCTTGAACTGTGAGCCGCCCTGAGTCCCCCCAGGGAAAAGGGCGGCATACAAATAAAGTGACTATGACTATGACTATGAAATGGTGTAGGAACCCCTGCCCAGGCAGGGGGCTGGGCCAGAAGACTTGCAAGGTCCCTTCCCCCTCTGCCATTGTATTGCATAGTATTGTTTTGCATTGCATTTGCTCTTTGCCTAGTCACCCCCACCCTTGGAAAGCCTTGGGGGAGGGGGGTAATCTCTAACCTGATTGGAGGTTCTTTTGTCTCTCCCTGGGGGCTGCGGCCGGCTGAATACTCTTCCCCCCTGTGTTTTCCAGGCTGCCGGGGCTGCCGGCTTGGGCCACGTGGGGCCCCTCCCCGTTCTTTCCAAATGGTTTTGCAAGGCAATTGCCATCGCCCCGCCCTCAGAACTTAGCCACAAAAAACCAGCTTTTGTTAAGGGCCCTGCCACCTTCTCAGGGACTTCCCGCCCCTCCCCCTCCTTCTCCTACTCAAAGGAGAATTTTCTTAAGGGTGAAGGAGACTTAGCCCCCCCCAACAAAACGCAGCTTTTGCTGGAAGCCTTTTTTTGATGGCATTCTCGCCCCCAAGTCTCTTTCTCCTACTTAAAGGAGAGTGTCCTTAAAGGGGGAGGGGAGCCTTCTCCTGTTACTATGCAGTTAGAAAGGGACAGAACGGGCTTTTAGGCAGGATTTCTGAAGCACCGAAGCCGAAGGGGATCCTCCCCTGGGAGGGGAGGAGTTCTCAGGTTGGGGGGGGGGTTCTTCGTGCAGACTTGTGGCAGCTGCCTCTGTGATTCATCTAGGACGTAGGCTTGGGGGAGGATCCACCGCCTGCCTCTAACCTCCTTAACAAGCCTCCTTTTGGCCCTTTGCTACGTCCCCCGCCCTTGGCTAATGCCTCTGCTATGGTTTCTCACCTTTCAAGGGCTCCACAAGCCTCCGGTTGTGGCTGGAGGGCTGAGAGTTGAGGTTTCTGCCTGCCTCCTCTGAGCTGCTGGGGGCAGCCATCTTGGACCACGTGGTTTCAAGATGGCCCCCGGCTCCAAATTCAAACGGCTTCTCTTTGCTGGAGCACATGGAAATGGCTTTTGCCTTTGCAGGCTTGCCATGCGGCTGCAGCTCCTGCCTCCCGCAGCTCTTTCTAAGCCTTTCTGGCTCTTGTCCACCGGTGTTAGCTGCCAGCACAGGTGTTCCAGGATATTTCCACAAGCCTCGTGGCTCAACCCGAGGGGAGCAGAGGAGCGCTTCTGCTCCTGAGAAGCCTCTGCATCAAGGGCTGCCTCTAGGAGGCATGTGTGCCCGGTTCTCCTGCTTGCCCGGCAAGGGTCCTCCCTGAGTGACTCTGTCTCACTCAGTGGCCAGGGCAGCGTGCCGCCCCAGAGGGCTTGTGGCAGTCCAGTCCTTGCAGGAGGAGGCTGTGTGTGATGTAGGGAGGCAGGATTCGCCGGGTCCAAGTTTATTTTCTTTAATCCTTTGTAAATTACTGGAGGTCCAGAGTGGTGCAACCTTTCCCTTGATTGGGATGAGTCAAATCTGGGAGGGCCTGCTGGCCAGGGGGCGTTACCCAAAGAGCTTATCTGACTCACCCAATCACGAGAGGACAAAGTCAACCCATTCTGGATACTCCTCCCCCCTCACTATGGAGAACATAAGGTGACGGATCTAGGAGGACCTTTCTCCTCATATACTATATACTTGAAATGCATCCATGACAGAAAGACAAATGATAAGCATCACTTTCAAGTTAAGTCTTTACTCACCCCCTCTGTATTCTGTCTAGGAAACTTGTTTTTAGTTTACATTGCCTGTAGTTTAATTACAGCTTTTACTAACTACAGTTTTACTATGGACTTATTCCCAAGACGATGACCAGTTATCTTTGCCCAGATGAACACATCAAGTATTACAATAGACTTAAGACTAAATGGTGATTTTCTTTGTGGTGCTGCTTGGAGGAAAATGGAAGCTAGCAAAGAGGTCAACAAACTGTGTATATGGGTTGTCATATAAGCATGGCTGTTACAGCAGAAACAATAAGCACCTCAATAGTAATTACTAAGAAACCTAGATGAGAAGGTGCTACCTTACTTATTTTCAATCTGTGAGTTCTTTGTTGGCATCTTCCTGAACTCCTAGGATTGGGCCAGGCCTCTGGAACAATTCACATAACTATGTCCTTAATTACTTCTGTGGTTTAAAGCCTGCAAATCTAGAACTTGAATTTGTCAATGCTGCTGGTTTTTAATAGTTTGCCCTGATGAAGTGCAATCTCCCACAAAAATAAAACAAAAACTGAACAAGACCAATTGAACAAAAGGTACAGTAATTTTAACTTCCGACTTGTTGGAACTGGGTATGATGACAGACCGGCACCTGCCTGCTAGTAGACAGGGTTTCCACCAGTGTTAATGACATGTCAAAACCCAGGGATCCCATTGAAAACTTGTAGCAATTTCCAAAAGTATTTTTGTGGTACTGTAGTAAGCCCCCAATTTGCATGCTTCTATGGGTAGTAAAAGGATTGAAGCTGCTCTATTGAAAAGTATATTCATTACCCAAATATACCCATGGATAGCTAGTTTTCCCATACAGATGCAGGTAGCTATATGTATCCACAGACAGACAGAATAATTCCATATTCCATCGGTAAAATTGAAGACAAACATTTTTTTGGTAGCTAGAGTGGCAGTTAACCTATGTTAAAAAGGATGAGGATTGAGCCATTAAGCAGGTTGGGGAGCCAAGGTCATGGCTTTGAGGGTTTTTAAAAATGATTTTGGGAGGAATTTAAGGGGACATTTTTGCACTTTAATTATGGTGACACTATTTCAGAACTTATGCTACAGTTTTTGGTTTGTTTGCTGCTAAAAATATCCGGAAATTCTGCCAGTGATTTTCAGAAGACTCAAAGGAATGCAAACAGTAGGAACTGGGAAGATCTACAGCCCTTTGACCTCAAATTTACCACTCTGAGTTAGGCTGAAAAGTTCAACAAAATTACCTTGTCACCTCCTGCTCTATCTAGAATCAGCCAGCTAGCCTTAGAAGCGATAGTTTACCGCATCCAGTTTAAGACTTCTCTAAATTACCAATTTATAAATGAATTCTTAATATGTGCATCCCATCCAGCTCATTGTAAATCTTCAAATGATTATCTCATACAAATTGTAAAAGTTTTACTTTTTTACAGTGCACTTGTAAACTGCTCCTGTGAAGTATCAGAGTTTTGTGTGTGTTAGTCATTAACCAGAAGATTTCTTTTATTATCATAGGGCAAAGTCTTTAGAAATCTGAAATAAAGATACTGTACCCTTATTAAAGTGGAAGCAGGGCTGGAATTGGTCTGTTTATAGAATTACAGTATTTTCTGAGACCAGTAGCTCAGTCAGAGCAAAAGGAAACAACACTTGTGGGCACCCTGAAGACTAACTTTAGTTTTCACATTGTTCAGCGTACACCTCACATTATGAAAAGGATGGAGTTATTTACAGCTTGGATAATATGAACTTAATTATGGAGTACTAACTTTAAAAAATCTAATTGTTTAGGGTACAATAATGGAATCCACACAAACTAATATCTTATATATATGAAAGCCAGCACAGAACTAATATCTTACATATATATATATATGTTATATTTTATGCTGATAAATAAATAAAGGGAGTGAACAATTTCCCAGTCCTCACAATGAATGCATAAAGGCATATATAAGACACCCCAGCAGCTTGTCAAGATACTCTGAGCAATTGGGAGTTATTAAAAATATCTCTTGCTTACATGCAGTCCTTCTCGGCTAGTTAAATTCCATAACTTGAATAATTTGAATGAATGATGAAAGGGGAATTATGGGACATACGTGGTACTCTCCTGTTCCTGAAAGAAAGAAGACACAAACAGCTTGCTGGTTTGGGGGAGGGGGGGTGGAATCAGACCTATTATTTGCAAATCTGAATCGTTTTTTTCCTAAGAAATGCCACAGCTGTATAAGTGCAGGTCTAAAACTGCATGGATTACTTCAGGAGTCCAGATTGGAATCTTTTATCTGTTATCCAAAATACAGTAAACAGGCAATGTTCTACTTTTCATGTTTCTGTGCTGGCTTTCATATATATATATATATATATATATATATATATATATATATATATATATATATATATATATATATATATATATATATATATATATATATATATATGCCCAAATATGGGAGGAAGGTCACACTTCCACTGCATGCATTCATTGTGAGGACTGGGAAATTGAAAGAAAAAAGTTTGTTTCAGCTGACTGTGAGATTATTAGCCATGAAGATGGCACTGACAGGAGATAGACGACCGAGTCCCTTTGGGAATAGGGCAGCATACTAGTCTAATAAATTGAATTGAATTGACTGTAAGAACTGTGCCGTGGGTACTTACATTGTATGGGAGATAACCAGAATATGTTATCATTCTTTTGAACAAACAGAAGTTTCTCCACTAGCACCATGTTCAATATAGCGCAATCTATTTCTAACAGTATTTCTACTTCATTCTACTTAGCACAGTATTTCTACTTTCGACTCAATCTATTTAGCACAGCATTTTGCTTCTCAAACAAATGTTACTAATTAGCCCACTTCTTTGCCCAAGGGTCTCACAAGCCACAGTTGCAAAATACTGTTAATAATAAATAAGTTTCTAAATTTATATATTCAAATTAAATTACTACATGCACAAAAAAGGTAAAACTTAAATGTAACTCTGAAAATTCCAATTAGCCAGTGAATTGTCAAAACCTTTTTTATTTTATCATTTGATTTTTATCCTGCCTTTACTTTTTTGCAACTTTTTTTTACAAGGTGGCATTCATAGTGCTCCCTCCTCTTAACTTTCCCCACAACAACCTTATGAGGTAGGCTGGGCTGTGAGAGAGTGACTGATCAATAATCATTCATCCAGTGCTGCTATTCAGACAGTTCTATCCGGTTCTGGCGAAATGGTAATGGTGGTGGCGGGAGGCTCCGCCCACCTGCACATCATCACATCCTGCTTTTGACGCTCTACGCATGCGTGGAGGTTGGCACGTGCTAGTGAAGCCAACACGCACACTCACATTTGGGAACTGGTAGCGAAGGTAAGTCGATTTCACCCCTGCATTCAACCTGTGCTCACGGGAGAAACATAATGTTAACATCCGGTGTCTAAGAAAGCAGCAGTTGTGATGTAGGCAACATGAAACTCTTAATAGTAGTCAGTTGTCAGGAAAGAAGAAAAAAATATTACCAAATATATTTACATAATAAACATTGCATTATGTACCATGAAAACATTCTCATTCTCTCTCTTTTTGTCTGTTTCCATACATACACATGTTCAAACACAACAGAAGGGAGATGTTTCTATTTATTAACATTAGTTACATAGGCAATCTATGCATGTTGGCAAAGTTTAAGGTGTGACATCCTTAAACTATTTATTAATATTTCACAAAAGGGTTCTAGGAAGTTCTTCGGTTTCTGAGAGGCTCTCTATCTGGTAAGAATTTAATTAGTTTATGGCAAGGAAGGACAAATTCCAAGAAGTAGCTAGCCTTCAACTTTTACAAGCATTTGTTGACAAAGAAAACTAAGAAGCAAAAACAGGGATTTATTCCACAATAACATTCTCCCCAGATGAATTTCCAAAACAATTTCCCAAGAAATGGAGTATTGGCTTACCTGATACGCCCATTTTCTGAAAGAGAGGAAACAGCATCCATGTGTGGGTTATTCTCATGTACTATCCAATAGAACTGAGTCTGCAAAGTTTAAGTCCCGCCACTTCCTGCTGACTTCCCCAGCTTTTTCGACGAAGACTAATATGCAGACAGACGTGCTCAAATAGAAATGATCTCTGTCTGAATAACAGACCAGGCCTGAAGGGTGGGGCTAGATGCCGTCTCCACTCTTCCAGAGAATGGGTGTATCAGGTAAGCTAATGCTCCATTTTCCTGAGTCAGTGGAGACAGCATCCATGTGTAGGACATATCCAAGTTTGTCCAGAATTACGGGTGGGAAACTGTCCAGGACGAAGCCCCCTGACTGACACTGACCTGTTGTAAGACTCGCCTCCCAAAGGCTGCATCGGATGATGCGTACCTATCAATCCGATAGTGCCTAATAAAGGTGGATGGTGACGTCCACATGGCTGCTCTCCCTGTTGGACTACATCCAGAAATAGATGAGGAGAAGGAACCACCTCCTTCTGAAGTGAGTTTGGTGAATACTAGATCGGCTGAGTCCCTCTTGGCTGTCAGGGATTTACTCGCTTGGGCTGCCTTGAGATTGGCTATTTTTGGGGCTTTAATCAAGAGAGACCTAAAGATAGAAGGCTTGAAAAGGCCGTCTAAGGGAGTTTGATCTAGGTGGAATCCTCATCCTCAGATAGTTCGGAATCTTCTTCCTCTTGGACAGGATTCCCTCTGGTTTGTTCCCTAGAAACAAACTTCTTTTGTTTCTTATGTTTTTTGGAGCCAGAGGAAGTCTTTTGTTGCAGGCCTGCAGCAATTCCCTGCCTAATGGCTTCAGATATAATGGCTGCCATGTCAGGAGGAGATGAACCACTACGCAGGCCAGCAGCGACCCGTGCCATAGGGGAGACGGCAGAGCCTGCCGGGTCCGGACTGTCCATCCATTACAGAACAGAGGGCTGTTGAGCCTCCTCCGTGTCCTGGTCCCCTAACTCAGAGCCCTCGCTGTCTGGTGATAGGTCCTCCTCTGAGCAGGGCAGGGGCTTTCGGCCTGGACAGGAGTCTCAGAAGGAAAGAGTTCTGCCACCAGCTGGGCCACAGCCTCTGATTGTTTTGTGCCTCTTTCTGGCCCTTGGTGAATTGTTTGTCTAGGCCTAGCGTCTTTTGTCTCGCGAGTTCTGCTCTCTCCGTGGCCTTTGACTTGCCCTTGGTTCTACCCCCCTTTTTGGAGGGAGGGGATTTGCTCCTGCAAGGTCCTTAAAGAAGGTCATCCGACAAAGGGGATGTGACCTCCCTATCACCTCCTTCCATCCTGGATTCCAGCTGCCTGTCTGCAGTTAAAATTCCAAGGTAGCAACTGAAGGTATACTGAGGAGCAAGGCTATAGAGGTGGCTAACCCAATTAAAGGGCACTCCAGGGCCCAGATTTTGGGTAAATGAAAGAGTAGAGGTGGCCCCTGTTATAGACAGGCACAGGTGATAAGGCAAGGCTGGGCTGACTACTTCCTGACCTGAAGGAGATCTGTCTATCCCTCCCTGGGTCCTGTCTGAAGCCTGGTGAATACAGAGGAAGGGCCCTGTGCCAAAAGCCACGCTGGTGGTAAAGTGAAGCTGGGTGTCTAGTCCTCCCTGGGTCCTGCCAGAAGCCTGGTGGTCTGAGGAATACTGTGGAAGGGCCCCTATAGGGAACTGCGGCACTGGGAGGTTGAATATGTCCCCAAAATGGCAGCCGTGGCCCCTTCATGCCCAAACTGTAACCAAAATGGCATCCATGTCTCTAAAGGGGCCCCGGAGGCTCCAAACGCCAAAAAGAAGCCTCCCCTGGCTATCCACGTTCCCCGGAACTTGCTAAAAGACATACTGGGGTATCTGCAGCCGCAGATCCCCTCCTGTGATCAGCAGCCTCCAATCGGCAGCCATAGGAAACAAATTCCTTGGCTGAAGAGAAACCAAACCAAAGGGAAAACTAGAAAAACCTAGGATTAAAGGAAAAACAAGGTAAGGGAAAGGAAAAAGGACAAGAAATAACAATATTCAAGGAGAAATTGAAAGCATGTCTGGTTCAATTGGTAGCTGAGTCACAAAAACTGGGGAAGTCAGAAGGAAGAGGTGGGACTTAAACATTGCAGACTCAGTTCTATTGGATGGTACATGAGAATAATCCACACATGGATGCTGTATCCACTGACTCAGGAGAATGAGTGCTTAATTTCTAATAGGAGAAAGGAGATCTCCTGAAGTTTGTACTAATATTTCCATCTGGATCAAGTTTAACAACTTGGATATATTCAAAGCTTACCAAATGAAAAATAAATAAAAATGTATATTTTTCCAATTCAAAGTATTTAAAGTTTCAAGTTCTGCCATATAATAATTCTACAAATATAATTTAATCACTATTTATATAATAATATAAGTAAAATATTAGTATACCCTGTTTTCCCGAAGATAAGACCTCCCTTGATAATGAGCCCAATTGGGCTTTTCAGCGCATGCGCTAAAATAAGCCCTCCCCAAAAATATTGCAACACAGCAGCAGCCATGAGGTGACCACGTTCGCCGCCTCCTGCACATCAAAAATAACAAGACCTCCCCGAAAATAAGGCCAAGTACTTATTTCAGGGGTCAAAAGAAAATAAGACGCGGCCTTATTTTGGGGGAAACACAATATTGTAAAATATAATAATAAAGTAAAAATAGTATAATTTATAGAGTGATACAGATCTTTGAGAGAAATAAATTCAATGCTTTTTATTATATGTATTAAGGTTTCAGGCAAATATTCAGCTATGCTTGGGAAGAGTAGTTCTAATTATAAGTTTGAATTGTCAAATGAAATTGACAGAAATACAAAAAAAGATATATTTGACAATCTCAACAGCCATGATGACTATTGAGTCAGTTACTGGCATATGTGACAAAGCCAAATGGTATTTTAATATCTGAAGCTAAAGGGAAGAATGACAACCTCTATCCTCTCCTCATCTGATCCAAAGCTGAGGAAAAGCCTTTCTTCTCCTTGATAGACAGTTTGAACTTCGACAATGAACCACAGAAGGCAGTAGCAAGATTTTAAAAATGTGGAGAGATGTGAGGGATATGATATCACTGTGGAGTAGAAACTTGATCCAGATTCTAGGCCAGCCCTCTGTGCATTGCATATTCTGCTGTCAACATCAGTTCCCAACTGAATATGATTTTTTTTCCCAAATCATGTTGTCTATAGGAGGAGCCATCTCTAAAAATAAAGCCAGGTTGAATTTTATTTGGATTTGAATGGGAGACCGCAAGGTACCGCAGTTTATAGGCTAGACTGGAAAGATGGAATAACAACCTGGAGAATCCAGTGGCACACTATTTCTGTATTGCTGCCAAGAAAATATAATTGTATCAATGAAATCACCAGGAATGTAATTTAGCTTCAGAAAGACTGCAGCTCTCTCTGCTTTAGAAATGGAGTGCATTTTTTCCTTGTTGTTATTTTGTAGAAGTAAGAGCGAGAATGGCCACTGAGTATCTGTTTTCAGGTTGTTTTTACGTGTTTTAAAGGTGCTCATAGTAATGATTTACCCTGCTTGGGCCTCTTACTCTTATCTTACCCTTACTCTTATCTCACCATCACCAGTGATGGGCCTGCTCTTTCTTGGCTGCCAGATGGTTTCCTGAAATTTGGGAAGTTGAGTTACAGCTCCTACCTCTCAAATATTGCCATCTGCAACAATCCTACACAAACTTGCTAAAGTTCACTGAACTCAATAAAACATTTTTACAAGCTTGACCTGCAAAAACATTTTTACAAGCTTGACGTCTTATCAGGATGAATAATGTAACTTTGCAGAAATTCTAGTTTCAAAATACAGCATGTTTGGACTATATATTGAAAATTAATGGGAATTGAAAGGACAAATGAAATCCAAAGTTAACTACACTTTTACATTACACAGCATATATACTCAATGTTCTGGGGACAAAACTGATAGGACAGGTATCCTCAACTTATGACCATTCATTCAGTAACTGTCTAAACCAGTGCCCACCAACCTTTTGGGCACTGGGGATCATTTTTGTGAAGAGAGGTTTTTCCATGGACTGGAGGGGGTGTGGTTTCACATGATGCCTGAATCCCGTGGATAGGGCTTTGGTGGCCAAAAGGGCAGAGATGGACATGGTGAGTTAGGCAAGTGGGGAAACAGCTTACTGAAGCTCAGGGTTGAGAGAAGACGGCAAAGATGAGTTGAAGTGGAGAGTGAGGCCCAAGTCTAGAATAGTTTGGATTGAGGTAAGTGCTTGGTTAAAAACTGGTAAAAATTGATTAACAACAGCAACAGGGATTACTGGGATTGCGACTATTAAGCAATGTGGTCCTATTCTATGGTTGCATCACTTAGTGACCAAAATTCCCCAACTGTGGTCATAAGGTGAGGACTAACTGTACCTTAGAAGAATTTAAGTCTTATCATTAGCTCTATGGGATTTGTCAGTTTTAAAAAATGATTTGCATGACATGTTAGAAAACTAATTATCCTGTAAGTTTCAAAGCTCACTTGAAATATTATCTTGCAGAAAACACAAGACTGCACTGGAAACTACAATATTCTCTGGATCTTCATCTCAATGTTGGTTGCTGCCTAACTACAACTTATAATTAAGATACTCTAATTGAATTATTAAAAAGGGGAGAAGCTGCGAAATAACTGAAATAAATTTGATCAAATTCTTTTTTTCCTATTGGAAATTTCTGTAGTTATAAAATTTTGCAAAACATACTTCTTGAAAATTAGTTGGTAATCTAATACTGTTAACATCATTATCCCAAGATTAGTGCTAATGTATATCCCCAAACATTAGAATGATCTATTTTTTAGATCCTCTGAAACTTTTAACTATTGATGGAATGGCCAACGGTCCTTTTTCTGTTCTGAAAATTGATACAGAAATGGTACATGGGATTGATTGCAAATGTTGCTACAGTAAAGATGGGTCATCCTACAGTGGATCTATCTCGCTACTTGCTCTTGCGGTAAGAACATGTATTGATCATGCTTCCAATGGGAGAAACAAACTAATTTCCCATTTTTGGAATGACAAGCACTAAAGAAACCTCAAAGCTCATGAATCTGTATAGGTTATAAAAGGAGGAATGAAAAAAAATTCTTACAGTTAAAGAAGTTAAAACAACCAAATACAATTTGAGAATATAATAAAATCTCATTATTTATATAAATAACCTATGCTATTTTTGGGTCTGAACCCAGTGAAATATTAGGACTTGGGCACAGAGTTTAGCTATTGTATGAGTAATTTCCTCACGCTTATCTTTTAGGAAAAAAATTAAATATGATTGATTTAAACCAGGTAGGTCCAATCTTTTTAACCTGCCTGGGCCTGAGTGAAGAGGAATTGTCTTTGGCAGCATATAAAATATATTATTTAGTTGATGTATATAAATGCATATAATAACGTTAAAAGTTTATGAACCTGTCCAATTTACTAGCTGTCTAGGGCCACATGTAGCCTGCGGGCTGTACATGCCTGGTTTAAATGACTAGGCAATCTATATCTTAAGGCTTGACTTGGAAGTGCTATTTGTTATAAAATCTACACCTCAAAAAGTTATGCTTTAGTTTCAATTTCATCAAAGGCACAGGGTTATTTGTGCAAATAGAGCATATTGCAGAACCAAGGTCACCTGATGTGTGCCCTCAATATTTTGGGCAGCGGGAACAGGTTTGGTTGGGAGATGTTTTTCCACAGAGCAGAGGCGGCGTGGTTTCGCATACTGCCTGCATCCTGCAAAAGGGGCTTCCCTTGTTCGCAAGGCCCAGTTGCTGGCATGCTGCAGACCGGTGCCGGTCCACGAACTGGGGGTTGGGCTCCCCCTGCTCTAGAGAGTATTTGTAATAAGATAATTTAGATATTGAAACTGAAATTTCCTTGTTTCCTTATAGAGTCAGTATAGTTGCAAGGTTATTCCAGAGTTCCATACCTTCTAGTGTTTGCTAAGTGATTTTGTCCAATCTCGTGGTTATGACTTTGATCTGAGTGCAGCCACCCCAACTCAAAAATAAGAAGCAAGGACACTCATGTTGGACCCCAAATTTTTGGAATGGTAGCTCCTCCCACCTACTCTAAACAATATTGTTTTGGGGGGGAACTAGGAGGAGGACATGTCCAATGTTAACTGTTTTTGTGTATCATTGGCTCAAAGCATTATCTTAGAGGGATATTTTACCAGTGAATTCTACATACATACATACATACATGCATGCATGCATACATACAGTGAGAAGCATGTAGAGCAAATGTAAGTGGATATAAACGTGACAGTATTTTACAATACTATTTTTAACGTGTGCAGATCATTTCAGTAAAATATCCTTCTGCATTCATTTATTAATGGCATGGAGCAGCTGCTGGAAACCAGGAGGAAGGGGATTTCAAGGGGTGAAGGATGAGGCAGACCAGCTCAGAAGTGGGGGATGTGTAAGACAGAAATATTATCCCTGACTAGATACCTCTCTCTTGCTAATATTCTTGCAATCAGCAATTAGAGGAATGCGGCCCCAATCTAAATATATAACATGATTCTTTAAGACCAATAGTCATATCTGTCCTTTATGAATATGTCCGGTCTCCCTTTAATGACATCAAGTTTGTGGCTATCGTCATCTTTTTAATAGGTGAATTGAGCATTGTGATTTGACTGTTTGGAAGGGACTAGCCAACTTCATTGGATGATTCCTTAATTTTGTTTTGAGGTAGAATATCTCCATTTCCACATCTATTTTTCTGCACAAGACTCCCACAGCATTCTAAATATTTCTTGTGAAGAAGATAAAAGATATATTTTAAAAAGTTATACTTGCTTCCTGAAATGGTACTTACCATCTGCTCAGTTTTATCATTCCTTTTGCTCACCTTAAAATGCTTATGATGCCAAAATTAGTGCTTTTTTTGTTCTCTTATTATAGCAAGTTGTTTACCAAAGAAAAGTTTGTTAGATTTTACAGCTTTCTTAGCAAAGAAACATCTGATCTTTAGATTATGTTCTTACTTTCTAAAAATAGGCATCCATCCCTAACTATAAAAAGTCCCTATGGATTTTGTTCTGTCATTGCTGACTATGGGGGGGGGGGGAGGCTCATCTCTATTTTGAGGCCTTTGAGCCAGTGCTGTTCGAAGACATTTCATAATCATGTGGCCAGCATGACGATTCCTAACTATAATGACATTCCTAACTATAATGACATCAAAATGACAAAATGTGTATTGGGGCATCCAGCATAACCTTTACCATTTTATACGTGCACTGCGATTCTGCTTGTTATGTATTACATAGGCATATTATAGTTGTTTTTTTTCCTTTTGTCCTCCTTTTGCATAGAATTATAAATGCATTATAGGGGGAAATGTCTTTCTTGATTTAGCCTTTCAGTATTTTTTTATCAATCCCATCCACATTTTGGAAATTTCCCTTTTGTAATAAAATGTGACTCTGTAATAATAGGTTCCATCAGCTACTTCCCTCTGACCCACATGCATGCTCAATTTAACAACAGTATGGTCACTGATTGCTATTGGTTCCACAACACTTACGTCTTATACTAGGCCGTAGTTACCACTCAGGATTACTGGTAATCCTTGGGTTATGACTTGTCAGGCTCATGAGATAAACCAGATAAGAATCACAACCAGACGAGCTAATTCCACATTATTGTAATACTATATTGACAGAATCTTGCTTCTGAAAGTACAATCTCCCCTCCACCACACCCATCTCCTTTGACAGCCCAGTAAACTCTAGAGAGTAGCTTCTAAGCCTCTTGCCTGGCATATTATCCAGATGAAGGCTACTCTGTCTCTTGGCTGAGTCTCCCAAGGTCTTTCCCATATACTTTTACATGATCACTTATTTAATGATTATCCAATGTTAAATAGCAACGTGACTGGTTGCTAACAATTCCTTCTCCCAATGCTTTTTTGCCTATGATGGCAACCACTCACCACCCTTCATAGTGTCTGTTTTCATGCCTTCTTGATTTCTTTCTCTGTATCAAAGGTTACCCTAAACCAGTGGTGGAACTGCCAGTGGCTGGAACTGGCAGCGACCCAGGCCTGCCATGCCTCCGAACCAGTTCTTCCAGTGGCCCTTACAGCTTTTCTTTTTTTTTTACTTCTGCGCATGTGCAGAGCAATTTTAGTTGTATTGCGTCTGCCAGAACCCACCCCTGCCCCAAGCATTTTATTTGGGTGGGTAACAGCATATTCCTACATCCGATTGATATTTGTGCCAAATATTGCAACTGCAAGTGACTAATATTTTTCTGATTAGCATTCCAAAATTTCATCACATATTACCAGTAGTTTAATTAACATGTCAACACAGCATGCAGCAGTTGTACAGGGTCCTTGATTACTGATCACTTATTCAGTGATTATTTGAACTTATCATGATGTTGAATTAATGGTAATTATGACCAGTCCTTGAATGTATGGCCGTGATCTGCTTAACTCACAGTCACGTTGTTAGATTTTATACTCATTTTGACAAAATGACTCCTATAAACAGAGTATTTACTGTTCTACCCTTTCAACAGAATTTATATCGATTCTCTAAGGATATTTTGTACACACACACACAAACACTATTCTTATTGGAAAGCAATGCACTCCAACTTCCCCATCATTACTTAGAGGCTTTTATTGTTATTATATAAACCTCTATATACCAGATCCTTGTCTTTTGACTGACATGCCCTAACATTAATCCATTTCCAATTTTGCATATCCTGAAAATTATTTCAACAATTCATCAAAGAATACTTAGTCAAGCAAGCCGCACAGGCTTAGTATTCTTATTCTTTCAAAAGTGCAAATACATTTATCAAAATGATGGTTAAATGCAGTTAGGTAAAGACAGTTTTCGCAACTTTGTGCCCTCCAGCGACAGTGGAACATAACTCCCAAAATCCCAAGTCAACCAAATAATTTCTGGGTTGCTTAAAGACTATTGTATAATAGGAAACCACTGTACTGAGTTCTTGCAAGTTGGTTTCTTTTTGGTATTGTGCAAACAATTCTTGCTTTGTACAATAATTATAAATAGCATTGTGCAAAGTATTCAAATGAAGAGCTTCACAATGTGAAGGAGTATGAATGAGGTTTCTGTGCAAATTATTAAAACATCGGTGTGAGGTGGAAGGTTCACATAGAGCTTTTCTCACTTTTTTTGCATCCATGTGTATGAATAACTATTTTATTTTATTTTATTTACAGTGAATAAAGCACATTATGCTTTGCATACACTATTAGTGATGTACCATAGACCAGGGGTGTCAAACTCGATCGCATCATGGGCTGGATCGCAACATCTTTTGCCTTTGTGGAGCTGGGGGGGGGGGCTCCATGGGCCATATCAGTTTGACAGGTCTTGCATAGATGATTTCAGTAAGAACCATTACAATTAAGAATTATGAATCCATTTGTTTAAAATTAAAAAGAATGTGCTGTAGTTGCAGCAATGAAGATAATGATTAGTTTCAAGACAAAGTAGAACTGGATTCATGAACCTGGAAAGGCACTTGCTTTCATGCTTCTGGTCTTTGAATCTATGAAATGATTTGCAACCATACGGGATTCCACTAAACAGTTGGATTTCTGTTTCTGAAAAAGTGCTTTAATAAATCACCAAAAGGTGCTTCCAACATACCTGTTTTAAGGAGAATCCTAAACACCATGCAGGCTAGTACAAAGGGTGCCATCTAAAATCCAGAGTTTGCTACTCATTCAAATCAGTCAAAAAACAGAGTTTCATGTATTTTAGGTATTTCTTTCAGTTCAGCAGAACTTTTAGTAGATTTTGCAAGTGGGAACAAAAATTTATCTATTTGCATCATTGTAGAAACCAGACCATTATAAACAGTCCAAATGACTTTAAAAATACTTGTTTAAGTTACTGTGCACTTAGCCAATACAATAGTGTTGATCCTGTTTTCGGGACTCTAGATCAAATATTGTTAAATACTGAAACAATGCAGCTGAAAATAAATATAAATATGTATATTTAATGTAAATATAGAAAGGTAAATAAATATTTAGCTTTTATGTCACAACCTAAGATAGTCACATAGTATGCGGTGGCTCAGTGGCTAAGATGCTGACCTTGTTGATCAGAAAGGTTGGCAGTTTGGTGGTTCAAATCCCTAGTGCCGCATAACAGAATGAGCTTCCGTTACTTGTTCCAGCTGCTCCCAACCTAGCAGTTCGAAAGGATGTAAAAATGCAAGTAGAAAAATAGGAACCCCCTTTGGTGGGAAGGTAACAGTGTTCCGTGCACCTTCGGCGTTTAGTCATGCTAGCCAAATGACCACAGAGGCGTCTTTGGACAGCGCTGGCACTTTGGCTTTGAAACGGAGATGAGCACTGTCCCCTAGAGTCGGGAACGATTAGCACGTATGTGTAAGGGGAGCTTTTACCTTTATCTTTTTAAGATAGTCACCAGATGGCCTGTAGGTAGGTCTACATACATGTCATCAGGATTTTAAAAAGCAAGAATTGCTGTAGGTAGGAAAGAACATAGACATTGATTTTATGTCAACATTTCTTTCTTAATACTAAAGTCCTTTCATAGCACAGAAATTTACATTCCATTGTAACTTGCAACAGCAAAGGGCAGCACCTGATCATATCTATTGGCAAACTGAGGGACACCCCAAACTGCACATGCTGTTGCATTCTATACTGGTTATAATTTCCAGATAATCTTCAAGGGACCATCAAGTGCATATGAGCAAAGAATTAAGGACGCTTATATTATATCTTTTTTACAGTGGTGGGTTCCGGATTCCGTTCCGGCGTCACCCACATGGACTTGTGCGCGCATGCATCATACTTGCCTGTAACACTTCCATAAGCCTCCGCGATGCTCCAGCTGCTTGGCAGAGTGTCGCGCAGCTGCCGTACGCACCAGGCGCATAAGCACCAAAAGCTTAAAGCACAGGTAAGGAGCAAGGGTGGGCGGGTGGACCCTTTAGAGCACTGTACCAGAATGGTATCTGGTGCTCCGGGCAGGCTCCGGTTTCCCCCTACCGGGGCATACCGCCTGCAACCCACCACTGCCTTATTATTATATCCTTATAATTTGACCGAATAGCTAAACAAATTTGAAACACTAAAGATGACCAAAGGCATAAATCTTGATGTTATTTGGATGCATATTTGTCTAAAAATAGGACAGGTTTCCAAAGAAATAGTTTCCAATTTGAGCGGTTCTGGTCCTTTCTATCAGGATGTGCTTGGATGGTACTGTTAGGGAACTGCAATTTCTCACCTAAATCATTGAGCATTCAGAGGGGGTCTACCTTGTCTCCTATGTTATTAAACATCTATCTAAAACTACTGGAGAAGTTCATCCAAAGTTTCAAAGTGGGATCTAATAGTATTCTGATACACATTACTGCTCCCTACTGCCTAACTTCAGACGATCAGTACTCTGTTGTTTAAACTCGTTATCTTGGAAATAAACTCATGCAAGATAGAGCTGCTGTTGGAAAAGACAACACTAGAGTCAGGGATTAAGGTGAAGCCTGTTTTGGATGGAACTGCAGATTCCTTAATCAGAGCTGTTTCAATTATAGCTAGAATACCAACTACAATCATTTCTGTGCTACCTGATCATTTATTCATTCATCAAATTTATATGGCTGCCCATCTCATGAAAAGTGACTCTATTATAAAGTAGTTAACATATAAAATGATTATTAAAAAAATTAAAAATATGATCTATGAATCTCTTGATACATATATACCTTGATGTGTACTTTCATTTTAGCTTCCTTTCCTTTCCATGCCTATCAGCCTCTCCTTTGTTGTTGCTTCGGTTGCCATGAAACGGGGAGGGAGGGCATGGTATTTGGGAGGGGTTACTCATTGTGCTGGGAGGGGTTACTCATTGTGCTGGAGGAAGGTTCTGGAGTTCACCGGCTGATCGGACTACGCATGCGTGGGTGTTTCCCGCCAGGACTAACGGCACCGACATTCCATCCTTGTGATGCCTTTTGAAGTTATCTCACACCTGACACTTGGAAGAATTATGATTGGACTGGGACTGTGATGCCAAGGGGTGGGGAATGGGCTATTCTATATATCAATCGCTTTCGCGCCTAAATATTCAGATTTCGCTTCGCTATGCCTTTAATCATTCTTAATTAGTAAAAGTACACTTGATTTCCACACATGGAGTCTGGTGGTCTTTCTTTCCTAATTAATTAATGGAGAGGTGCTGACAATGCCCATGTGACTGCTATTCAACAAACACAATCCTGGCACCAGTTGTGGCCATTAAATGATTCCAAGAGTCATGAAGCAAATGGCAAGGTAAGGAGCATAGGGTGCCTCAGAGATGGGGGAAATCCTAGGAAGATCCACTCAGGAGATGAAAATTCTCCTTGCCAAAATCCAAGTAGGACTTTCAGTCCGTGAACGACGAGGCACTTCTGTGTGGCCTGTACTAGGCTTCCTAAGTCCGCCTGAGGCATCCTGCACTCCTTTCCTTATCATGCTGCCTCTCTGCTTGAATTTTGGCTCCATCTCATCCCTGGGGGCTGGGCTGATAAGAGCTGCCTCCTGAGAGTCCAGTTCCCCTCTGTGCATCGAAGGGAACTCCTTAAGCACGGTGCAAAAACACGGCTGAATATCTTCAGGATTTCAGCTCCATTTCTCACTCTATCAAAAGAGTTCACTTCCCCTTGACAGGCACTTCTTTCAGTCAGCCCCCAGAGACAAGAGGAAATCCTATCAGCAGGCAGTAGCATATTACAACCTTCATTGCTGGCTTCCCCATTGACTTTCTAGGGAAGCTGGCAGAAAAGATTGTGTGGCGATCACACGATTCCAGGACATTTGGCAGCCAGTCGCAAGTGCGAACAGGTTGCTAAGCATCCAGATCATGAACACCTGACCATGGGGATAGTAATGCTATGTTTTGGGTAGCCATCATAATTCTGGACCATTATTAAACAAATAAACAGCTGTAAGTCAAGGACTACCTGCATTCCTGAGCAACAACTGAGCTTTGGTTATGTTTGTAGTACACTGACCCAATGTGCTAAAACTGAGCAATGCTGTCTTTACTGTTAGAGAGAGTATTGTAAGGGGACAGATACACCTACGGCTGGTAAGAGTTTACCTCTTCTCCATCTTACTGAAAAGCAAATGTTTTAGAGATATTGTTTAGAGTCATCTTCTTAAAAAACATGTAAAGCTATGTGACAGTGTGGACATAACCTTGAAGAAGGAATGTGAGAGCAATTATGAAAATACTAATTCAATTCAGAGAAAGTGGAGGTGGTGAGAAAGAAACTCAAGGTGACCCTGCCTTGATTATCTTTGATATATGAGACAGAGAGAAATTCTGATAGGTTTCAAGAATCTATTATCATCTGTTTACCTGACGTACCTTGAAAGGTTGACATATATTTAGCTATTAATTTCAGTTGTAATTCAAGCTGCTAATTATCAGCTTTAAAGCACTACCAGGAATGGAATCAGGTTATTTGTAATATCAGATTGAATAGGATAGGCAAGCTGTAGGTCTCCTCCCTAAAATGTTGCCATCTCATTGGATCTCTGAAGCAGGATTTTTCTGAGATTCCCTTTACTCATGGAACAGCTTCTTACTAGTAATCCACCAGTCCCCACTCTTGCAGTCTTCCAAAAGGCCATCAAGACCTGGATTTTTAACTAGGTGCTGGGGTAGAGTGAGTGTCATTGGTCTTGGTTGCTGGGGCACCACAAGATAGGTACTAGGTTTTGGTTGTGTGTAACATTATGCTTGTGTGTAATGTTATGGTTCAGGGTTTTTATTGTTGTTGTGAGAAGTCCAGAGGGTGGCAGACATGCAAATCTTATAAATAAAACAAAAAGAAATTTTCATGTGTGTCAATTTTTTCTATTATTATCATCATCACTATTTGGAATTGCATATAGTGCAATTACAGTTGGGATCATTACTGTCAGAAGAAATTGAACCTTCCAGCTTCTCCTATGACTATAGGGATAGCCGTGGGCTAGAAATCTATATGCTTTTATTTGTATCGTTTCATGTTACTGAAATATTTAATCATAATCAAAATTAGGTAAGAAGAAGTAAAAAATAAACTCCTTGATTCCTTAAGACATGCAAGTAGTGTATGAGAGATTAACTTGCTTCGGAAGTCTCCAGATAGTGAATCACACCTTAGAAAATGAGCCAGATATCCAGTTCGCAACAACAGTACAGAAACTGTTTATAACATTCCTTTTTTAAAAAATGGTATAGAGACGGATTTAAAGTCTCTTACGCTTATCAATTAAGCCCATAATTTTACATTAAAATATCAGAACAGAAGATACTAAATCATCAAGGATTGCATCTACTAGAAGATTTATACTTCATTCTAATCAAGCACTTTGCAAATAGGACATATATTTTGGCTTTAACCAAGCGCCTTTCTTCCTACACAGAACAAGATAACATCAATGCTTCTGATATCTTTGTCAATCTGTAACCTGTGAAGATACAGCCCGTCTACTGCAGAGCTGCATCCATCATTGTTTTCCCTTGTATAGGAATAAGACGCTGAAGAAACTTAGCAGCATCTTCACTGATCCAATCAGGAATCTTTAAAGTCCCATAATATGCTCTCCAGAAATGTCTACTTGCTAAGAATTATGGTAATTAGACCATTTAACTTTTAACTTCTATTTAACTATTTAACTTCTGCCAACAGCCAAAGTTCCCTCTCTGTTGCTACCTGTTACTACATCTTACATCAGTGTAACTTTTTTGTCTATTTAAGTCATGGTCCAATAAATAAGAAGTATATAAAGAAACTCAAAATACTGAAATGTATTTGGTTAGCATAAGGATGATAGCGGTCAACCTTTCCATGTCAAATACTATGATCTACTTTAAATGGGACATAGAACAATATCATGTCCATCTCAGGACCATGAATGTTTATGGGATGTATTTGTGCCAATGACTTTTAAATGGCAAGCACAACAGATTGATGCATGTTAAAAAGAGATGAAGGTGCAATTATCCACTAAAACTGCTATTTTGACACTAGTGATTCCCCCTGCACACGGAGCTGTTTCTACCATTAGAAATAACAGTGGTCAAGTGAGAAAAGACTCTGACATAATACTGACAATTGGCATATCTTGCTTAAGGTCAAGACTTCTCTGTTCATCTGGAAATTTATGAACAGTTGATTGATCTATGTTTGATTACCGTATTTATTTCTCTCTCTCTCTCTGTATAAGTAGCATCTTTGTATATGGATATGTATGTTATATGCAAAAGCATCATGTAGTTCTGCTCATATGGGTACGGTTAAATAGAAAAATACTAACTATTAATAATTTTGATGTTTTTATTGGCCAAGTAAGTAGAAATGCGGGTATTACTATGTGTATTGTATAACGTCAATCTGCCAGCATTGAGGTATGAAATCTTCATTCAGATAGGCTTCATCAGGCTAATGTTCGAATACATAACAGGCATTACAAAAGCATCGCAATTTCCAAACCCACCATTCCTGAAGGAGGAGCGAGAGAGAAAAACCCGTTAAGTTACAAGATTTTTTTAAAAAAAAAAAACGCCGAGCGATGCCAGAACAAATGCTTCTAACTGAGAGGACTTTTCCCCCCAAACCACAAGAAAGCCGTTCTATTAAGTAAGGATCTTAGTTCCGAAACCCTTCCCTTTTCAGAGAAGTTGGCAATAATTAATCGGCACCGCCGAATTGAAAACCACAGCACTGTAGCTACGCAATCGCAGGCGTGCCACGTGCTCTCAAAACACACTCTGGCAACAAACCCCGCGTTCTCTTTCTCTCTCTCTCTTGCAAAAGGAAAAGATAGGAGAAGCCCAAGCGGTCCTTTTTGGAGACGGGGACATCATCTTGCTGGGAAGCTCTCGTCCAACATGGCCCCAGTAAAGCCCCTCCCTTCCTTCGCCTTGCACCCCAACCCTTACCTACTCCATTTTCCACCTCGGCGGCTTCCTATTTTCACACGGCCATGCGTGCATCTGCATCTCTGCCGCCGCTTTTCCGGTCCACGCGGCCGCCCACCCACCTACCTCTCCGACGCCTCGCGGTTCAACCCCGGAACAACACAGCGGGCCGCGACCTCCCGATTCCTCTCCCCGCCATCCCCGTCCCGAAGCCTCGGGCAACTCGCTTACCTCCGTGACGATGGTGGAAAGATAAACCTCCCGGCTATACTCCCAGCCATCCAGGCATTCCTCCCTCTTCACCTGGCTGAGGTTGATGTCGCGGCCGGGCACCAGGTTCCAGGCAGAGAAATTGATGAGAGCCTGCAGGCTGTAGCGGCTGCACCGGCTCAGCACCTGCCGCCCGTCGCGCTCTTCCAGGGGAATGCTGGCGTTCAGCCACTCCGCGCTCAGGTTGGCGTTGGCGGGCACCCGGCACCGGTGCTCGGGGGTGCCGGCTAGGAAAACGGCGGACATGCCGTTGAAGCCATTGGGAATGATGCTGGCGCTGAGCAAGAAGAAGATGAGCCGCTGGTAGGGACCCCACTCGCCCAGGAAGGCGATGATCTCGTCGTAATCCCGCATAGCGGCTACGGGCACAAAGAACGGCCGGCGGAGGAAGAGCTACACCCCCCACGCCGGGTGCGAAACAGAGGAGCCCGCGCTGCGCCCTTCTGACTGGTTCTGGCATCTCTCCGGAGGTGGGGTCTCTGCCGGTCAGACTCCGCCTTTTTCGCCTCCCCCCGCCACCCCCCCACAGCCACCCCCCCACCGAGCTGGTTTCTGATCGGCCCCGCCCGAGACAACCTTCAGCCGATCGGAGAGGTTTCATCCTGCCGGAAGGCGAGTCGCTTGTGAGCCCGCCCGGAGGCGTCCTTAGGGCGACGCCTAGGCTTTGGGCGGGAAAAGGCATCGAAACGCTGGTAAACAAGCCGGCTCATGTGCCGACGGTGGGCCCTGAGAAAGAGAGGTTACTCGGCCCTCTTGCTGTTTCTTCCGCTAAAAAGACTCGCGTGTGCCCGCGAAGGCTCTGCAGGAGAAATGGACAGAAGCTGAAGTGTGGCTTGGCGTGGTTACTCCTGGTTAGCTCAGGCAGTGGTCTAGGCTTACATCAGAGCTACTAGTAGCTAACCTTTGGTCTGGGTTCACCCAATGCCTGAGGTTAAAATGTGGCTGGCTAGTTTGCTGGAAGTCAGCCCTACAATAGTAGCTAGTTGTGACAAAGATCATTGAATGGCAAAGGTGCTTTTTTCAAGAGGCAACTGGACTTTCTTGTTTTTCTTTGAAGACGTTTGTCTTCTCATCTATGACGCTTCTTCAGCCCTGATGTAAAAAGCACTTTCGGGACAACCATGACCTGGATGGCTGAGAATTTCCATAGGCCTAATTGAATCACGGTTTTTCTTGTGTATTGTAGAATGGCTTTCAACCCTGGTGTTTAATTGGTGATTCAATCTCTCATGCAACCCCCAAAATAGTTAATTCCACAAATCCTGGTTTAAATTAAACAGCGATAAGAGTGCCATGTAAAAATGCTCTGTTCATCTCTCATTGTGAAGAAATGATTTTAGAATTGCTTTGTAAAGGATGTGCCTTGGTATTATGTGTTCGTGACCCGACAAATGCGCGAACGTCAAAAGCGCGCCGACAAAACCGTGGCGCTAAAACCGCGATGTCAAAAGCGTGCCGACAAAAGCGCGCCGACAGAAGCGCGCCGACAGAAGCGCGATTTAAGGTAAGGGTTAGGGTTAGGGTTACAGCGCGCTTCTGTCGGCGCGCTGTTGTCGGCGCGCTTCAGCGCTCATTCGTCGGCGCGGTTTTGTCGGCGCGGTTTTGTCACCGCGGTTTAGTCAGGCACGCTTTTGTCATTCGCACATTTATGGTGGAACCTTATGTGTTAAGCCTACTGCCCACAATTGTTTCCACTTAATGCTCCTGCATTTGCAAATGACTTAAGTATTATCCATGTGATACAGAAAATGGTTCTCAGCTTTTGTTTACGTGCAAGAGCAGTATTTCATGTTGTTCAATGCAGTGCCTTACAAATCAAGAGCTAGCATCAATAAGAACAGCAATAGCACTTAGACTTATACATTGCTTCATAGTGCTTTTACAGTCCTCTTTAAGCGGGTTTACAGTCTTAGCATATTGCCCAGAACAATCTGGGTCCTCATTTTACCCACCTCGGAAGGATGGAAGACTGAGTCATCCTTGAACCAATGAGATTTGAACTGCTGAACTGCAGCTAGCAGTCAGCTGAAGTAGCCTGCAGTACTGCACTCTAACCACTGTGTCACCTTGACTCATCATCAAGCCATGTTGTTTCTTTTTATCAACTTGGTTTTGAGTTTTACCGTATATAAAACATTACCTTCTCCATTGCCAATTATTTCACTCCCGTTGATGTTGTTGATGACAGCTCTGTTAGTGTTTATAAACAAATAATGAAAAATTTAAATCTTTTTGCTTCCAATTATATGATTTGAATTATAATTAGAACAACCTAGTTGTAAGGTGATTTAGCTGCGACATCTAGGTTGATAGTACTGGGTGATTTCTATTTAATCTGCCTGGGCTACTTAGGCTAGTTGGGATTTCATAGCAACCTTGGTTTGCCCCAAATCATCATACACCTAATACACAAAACAGGGTGCACGTTACACTTATTTTACACCATGGAATGGTTAAAATATGGCCTGGTGGTAGGAAATATAACAATTTCACCTTTTTCATGGACAAATCACTTTCTAGTGACTATGGATTGACTGGTACCACAAACCTCTGTAGGGAGATGGTACCAGTTAGATTTATCTTATTATGAGAGGAACAGGTAGTGGAAGAGGATATTAGTGTGACCTTTCCTCAATAGATCCTAAATCTAGCCATATTGGACAACTGTTGCTAGGTCTATAATCTGCTCCTTTAGGGAAATAGGAAGTGATGTCATTCCATAACGTACAAGGCATATACCAAAAGAGAAGAAGGTCAAAGAACATTCGATGAGGCAGACCCAAAAGAAGATGAAGAGACAACATCAAAGACACAATACAACATGAATTAAGAATGGTTGAGGCTGCCAGAAGAGCAAGAGCCAGAACTTTGTGTCTCCCTCACCACCCGAAACAGTAAAAGAGGAAGAGGAGGAGGAGGAGGAGAACTGACTACTGCAAAAAGAACAGAAGAAGCAGAGTATCTTCATCTTTTTTAATCAGGGTTCAAGCACAGACATGAAACTGCATTGGTCACTATGACTGATGACATATGGTGAGGCTTAGAGGTAAAGAACAAAATCCTCATCCAGCAGTTTAGGGATAAGTATCATTAGTAATGCACAGTGATACATCTTTACCCTAGGGTGCCTAGGAGATTAATGGGAGTCTCGAAGTCTGAAAGCTATAAAAATCTAGATGGGAAGAAACTGGTAGAGATTCTAGCAAGATGGAGATTTCATAGCTTCAGAAATCAACTGTTTTCCTGTACGCTGCTTGGAGAGTCCAAGCAGGGTTAAATTCTGTCTGACTGCCCTGGACTGAATTGAAAGATCTTTAGCCACGTCTCCTCTTCTGCTTCTTCAGATGTTTCAATTCAGTTCTAGCCCAAAGGACATGTTTTCAGTGGTTCCAGCATATCAACAGAAATTTAACCTTTACTTGGACTTTCCAACCAGAAAAAATGTTTTTTCATCCTGCAAGGAAATAAGGACTGTCAAAGTTGCTTTTAATTTCCTGGCTTCTGCTTGTTGCCGGTGCTTGTTCCGGGCTTCTCCAGGCGTGTGTGGTTTCTCTGACTCTCTGGGCTATGCGAGCCGGCTTGGAAGCCACCGCATTCGCTTTTTGTATTAGCGCAGCGGTCAGTGGCAAGGGAGTCCAGCCACTGGAACTTGTTTCAGTGTTGTGGCATGATGGTGAGTCATGTGAGGACCCAGCCATTGCACCATTGCTGGTCACTAAATGAAATGTTTGGCGCAACAGTCAGTGGTGCGAGGACCCAACCGTTTGCGCCAGCGTTTCTGCAGGGTTGAATTTTGTGCTGTTTTTTGCCAGCAGTAGTAGTCATGGCGTCCATTTTGAGTGAGGGAAAACTTTCGGTGGCCATTTTTTTTGCAATTTTGCCACGTTTTTCTCTGCACTTTGGAGCGAGCCTTGGAGAGTGGTGGCAGCGTGACTTCTCTGTCTCCCTGCCCCCACTAAGTGGCAATTACTAAATAACAGCAAGGTGTTGGTCCTTACCTGAGGCCTCTCTCCAACTGTTCAATTTGCAGGCACTTGGAGGATCTGATCTAGTGCCAGAGATTCCCTCGTGGAGATGCCCTTAAGACTCATCTCAGCCAGCGACCTCTCCGTTTCTCATCCAGCAACTGCAGCTACTTCAACTGTGTTCCAGGTGGTGAGTGGTGGCCAGAATACACCTGCCCACAACACAATGGCAGACAACCATCAGGAGGCAATGCAGCCAGGGCCCTCTAGCAACAGGAGCCTTACCAGACATGCTAGCAAAGCAGCCTCAGAGGCCATCAACAAACAGAGCCAGGCAGAGGGAAAGAAAAGATCAAAGTCCCAAGATCAAGTTGCCCCCAGGAGCCAAAGGGCACCAGAGAAACAACCTGAACAAGCCCAGCAACAACCGGTGGCTAGTCCTCCAATTCCTGCAGAGGAATTACCAGAGGCCCCAGCTCCTACTTATCAGGGCCCATCACAGTCAGATAGTGAGGATGAGGGCCATGAATTTTCTTCAGATGAATACTCTGAGCCAGCCAACTCCCTCAGGCAATGTTCCCTCTAATTTTTTTTCAGTGTGAGCGGAAAAGTATAGTGTTTGAGCAGCACATTTTCATGCCTGAGCACCTGAATTTTTTTCATAGATGTCACCCAAGACAACGAAATTAGTGTTATTTGAAACTCAATTCTACCATGTAAATATCCATTAAGTAAAGAAATCTCCCTATACAGGTAGTCCTCAATCTACGACCATAATTGAGCCCAAAGTTTCTATTGCTAAGTGAGACATTTGTTAAGTGAGTTTTGCCCCCTTTTACAACCTTTCTTGCTACAGTTAAGTGAATCATTGTGGTTAAATCAGTAACCTGGTTGTTAAGTCAGTCTGACTTTCCTACTGACTTTCCTTGGCAGATGGTTGCAAAAGGTGACCCCAGGACACTGCAACCATCATAAATATGAGGCAGTTGCCAAAGATCCAAATTTTGATCATAGGACCATGGGGATGCTGCAATGATCATGTGTGAAGAACAGCTGTAATTCACTTTTTTCAGTGCTGATGTAGCTTTAGTCATTAAGTGAACTGTTGTAAGTTGAGGACTATACTTTCCCCCTTACTATCCAATAGTCTGCAGTGATATTAGCAAGTTATGAATAAATTACCAACTGATGTAGATTAGCAATTGGAGCACTTAAAGAAGCAAACAAAGAGGGGAGAGGAAGGAAGGGAGGAAGGAAAGAAGGGAGAGGGAGACAGAGACAGAGACAGAGGGAGAGACAAAAAAGGAAAGAGGAGAAAGAGAAAAAGAAAGGGGAGAGGAGGGTGGGAGGATAAGAAAAAGAGGCAGAAAAAAGAAAGAAGGAGAAAGAGGAAAGGAAGAAAGAAGGAAGGAAGGAAGGAAAGAAAAAAGGAAGAAAGAAAAGAGGAGAGAAGAGAAGGAATAGAGGCCAAAAAAGCAAACAAGGAAAAGTAGGGAAAAAACTTTCACTGGAAAACACTATTTTTCCATCAGTGCAAAACTTTCCTAAACAAGGTTAATTTTCTGGATTTTGACTTTCCGGTCCAGGTGGACCAAGAAGCCTTTATTTTCTTTTTCTAAAATCAAATAAAATCTGCAGAGCACCAGCTCGACTCCCCCTTCCTGCGAAAAAAACCTCGAGCGCAGAGGCTGGATTCAGACAACATGTGCATATCCGGCGTGGGTTTCCACTTGTTTGAGAGTTGGTTGCTGCAGTTGCTGCTGCCGTTGCTGCCGCCGCCGCTTCTCTCCTCAGTAACCTTGATCCAGGAGGGAACAGCCTCCCTGTCAATCAGCTAGAAAACGGCTTCCTTCCCTCGGCTTCCTTAGTGCTGAGTTATCCTTTAGAAACTTACTGTTAGTGCCTACTTCCCTATCTTCCACAGGCTATCGGGGCTTTTTTTCCTGCTCCCGCCCCTCCGCCGCCTTCCTACTGGCTCCCGTAGCCTCAAAGGCTCCTCAAAGCCGCAGCGCTGGGCAGCAAATCCGGCAGTGCTGTTAGAGGAGGAGGAGGCAGCAGCAGTTAGTCCGGACTGCAAAGGACCTCCTCCCCAGCTTCCGGAGCCTGTGGAAATCACTGCGCGGGAGTTGAAAAGTCCTGCGCGGTGTTTTCTTGCCATGTGCGCGGCCGCGCACCTGCGCACTTTAGAGGGAACAGTGCCCTCAGGCCATCCATGGGTGAGAATGCTGATTTGTTCCAGTGCTTCTTGGAAGCAGAGGATTCTCCTCCAGTTCTATCACTGGCTCCACAACATCCTCTGCCCCGCCGGGCCACTAAGCGTAGGCGGCCTGTGGAAGACCAAAGGCCGGCCCTTTCCTCGGAAATGCAGGAGGTTATCACAAGGCCATATTCCAGGGTATTGCAGAGGGTCTCAAGCAATGTGTCAAGTGACATTGCAGGGCCAGGTCTTCTTCCTCTAAGACAGCTCCTTCAGAGGCTCCCCAGGGATCCGCCTCTCCCCATTCCTCACTGGAAAGCGAAGATTCAGCTGTAGATGAGGAAGTCCTTCCAGAGTAGGAGTTCTAAGGGGATGAGGGAACAGTCATAGATAAACCAGCCTTCACTGGCTTGTTTAAACATGTTTCATTCAAGACAATCTTGAATAAGGCTAAAACAGCCACCCGTATGGGAGTAATTGCCATTGATCAGGTGACAGTAGACCCGTCAGACCCTAACGAAGATCTCTTGGAGGAACTGGTAGTTCCCCAGGAGATTGTGCCAGTTCCTAAATTATTTTTGAACGTTGTGCAGCGCCAGTGGGTTCAACCGGGTACTCTAGCCAAGGCTGGTAGCAGTGATAAAAAGCTCTATATGGTGGATGCTTCCCTGGAGGAATTGTTAAAATTGCCTCAGGTAAATCCTCCAGTACAGGGCCTTACCTCCTCCTCAGTCTTACCTCCTGACCTATTAGAGGGCTTGAAAGCGGAGGACAAGAGATCTGAAAGGGCTTGTCACAAGCGTGGCACGACAAAACCGCGCTCGACTAAGCCGCGCCCATTAAACCGCGTCGCTGACGTCATCAACAGGGCGACAACAGCGAGCGCGGAGAAAGAAGGGCGCTTTAAATAGCACTTTGAAAGCAAGCCGATTCAACTTAAGGTAAGGGTTAGGTTTAGGGTTAGCTTTAGGGTTAGGTTTAGGGTTACGTTAAGGGTTAGGGTTAGGTTTAGGGTTGGGTTAAGGGTTAGGTTTAGGGTTAGGTTAAGGGTTAGGTTTAGGGTTAGGTTAAGGGTTAGGTTAAGGGTTAGGGTTAGGTTTAGGATTAGGTTTAGGGGGGTTAGGTTTAGGTTTAGGGGTTAATTTTAGATTTAGTGTTTACAGCGTGCTTCTGTCTCCGCGCTGTTGTCACCCTGTTGATGACGTCAGCTACACGGTTTCGTCGAGCGCGGTTTAGTCGAACACGGTTTTGTGGTGGAACCTGTCACAAGACCCATCAGGCGGCTGCCTGGGCCATCAAGATAGCCACTTCAGCGTCCTTTATGTCCAGGCCCTCTCTCCTCTGGCTCAGACAGATTTCGGCTCAGCTTCCAGCAGGGGACACCAAATTGAGGAAGGAGTTTAACAAGGTTCTAGAGGTAGCAGAATACACTGCAGATGCCACCCTCAACTCTGCCAAGTTCACTTCCAGGGCTCTGGCTTCTAATGTCACCAACAGGCGGCTCTTGTGGCTTCATCACTGGAATGCAGACATGACGTCCAAGTGGAAGTTGGCCTCTGCCCCCTTTAAGGGGGGGAAGCTTTTCGGGGAGGCCCTAGAACCTGTCCTAGTCAAAAATAAGGACAAAAAGAAAGTCATGCCATCTGTCACTAAGAAGACAGAGCGCAAAGGTTCTGGTTATTTCAGGAAGCAATCCTTTCATTCCTCAGAACCATCCACTAGCACCGGTGAGTACCACTGTCCGTATAATAAGGGACAGGACCGGTCACAGGACCGTCACCCTTTCGGGACAGGGCCAGACAACAGCCCTTCTCCAAGTGGCCCTTTCGTGGTGGATCAGGCTCTAGGCTTTTCCATCGCTATAAGTGACAGCCAGCTGATGGCTACCATCGGAGGGTGCCTGCAACTATTTCAGGCCTGATGGGAGCAGACAACGTCAGACCAGTGGGTTCTTCAGACAATCTGTCTGGGTCTGACTCTATACTTCATTTCCCCTCCCACCACCACTTCATCCGCTGTCCCACTCCCTGCTCAACAGCCGAGAGGTCCCTAATGGAGCAAGAGATCCAGCACCTTCGGGAGATAAAGGCAATAGAGCCAGTACCAGCAGGTCAAGAAGGGTCAGGTTTTTACTCAATCCTGTTCCTAGTCCCGAAAAACTCCAGATGATGGAGAGGGATATTAGATCTAAAAAGGTTAAACTACCACCTAGCGTACAAACACTTTGAAATGCAGTCCCTCCAGTTTATCTTGAGCTGCATTAGGCAAGGGAATCTCCTAACATCAATAGATCTCAGAGACGCATATCTTCATATCCCTGTTCGCAAAGCCCATCGCAGGGGTTCCACCACAAAACCACGCTCGACTAAACCACGCCCGACTAAACCGCGTCGCTGACGTCATCAACAGGGCGACAACAGTGCGGAGACAGAAGCACGCTGTAAACCCTAAACCTAAAATTAACCCCTAAACCTAACCCCCCTAAACCTAATCCTAAACCTAACCCTAAACCTAACCCTTAACCTAACCCTAACCCTAAACCTAACCCTAAACCTAACCCTTAACCTAAACCTAAACCTAAACCTAATCCTAATCCTAACCCTTAACCTAACCCTAAACCTAACCCTAAACCTAACCCTTACCTTAAGTTGAATCGGCTTGCTTTCAAAGCGCTATTTAAAGCGCCCTTCTTTCTCTGCGCTGGCTGTTGTCACCCTGTTGATGACATCAGCAACGCGGTTTAATCGGGCGCAGCTTAGTTGAGCGCGGTTTTGACGGGTCACGCATCGCAGGTTCCTGGGATTTTACTATGCAGGAACACACTTCTACTATGCAGGAACACACATACAGGGCCCTGCCGTTCGGCCTGTCATCGCCCCCCAGAACTTTTACAAAGGTCCTAGCAGCTGTGGTGGCGTCCCTGAGGTCATGTCCAGTGAGACTTCAAGCGTACCTGGACGACATCATCATATAATCACCATCCCGCCAGCAAGTGGTCAGAGACCTCCAGATAACTATGAGAGCCCTGCAAGTCCACGGGTTCTCAATCAACATGGACAAGAGCCATGTCACCCTCACAACCAGGTTGCTGCATCTCAGTGCCATCATTAACACTGTAAGTTGCCAAGTCTTTCTATCGCAGGAGCCGATTTCCAGCCTCAGACCGCTGATTCTTCAGGTGAGAGCTTCACGGACCACGCCCATAGTCCTGCTGTTGGAGCTCCTAGGCAAGATAATCTCTTGCCTCTCGATAGTACCGTGGGCGAGACTGCACTCATGCCACTTGCAATGGTGCCTTCTACCCTATCAACGGGCCAAGAAGAGCAACTCCCCATCTCCGATCCCAATTACCTTCAAGGTCCAACAGTCCCTGCGATGGTGGGACTCTCCCGCGCTGGCCAAAGGCAGCCTCTTCCGCAAATCACAGCGCCTGACCATCACTACGGACACCAGCCTATTTGGATGGGGGCACATCTGGACACTCAGGTCGCCCAGAGCAGGTGGTCCGAAGGTGATCTCAAGCACAGCATAAATTGGCTGGAATTAAAAGTGGCGAGGCTAGCTCTTCTTCACTTTCAACCAGCCATCCAGGGCCAACATGTGATGCTGTTGATGGACAATGTGGCCACCAAGGCACATGTCAACCGCAAGGGGGGCACTCACTCCATGTCCCTGATGGCGGAGGTGGAATGCCTGGGAAGTGGGCGGAATAACACCTGTTGTCCCTTCGAGTGGAGCACATTTCCGGGGTGAGCAATGTCCAGGTAGATTGGTTGAGCAGGGCCATGATCGATCATTCGGAGTGGCGCCTGCATCCGGACCTCTTCCTTGAGATCACACAGAGGTTCAGCCTTCCCTCAGTCGACCTGTTTGCCACCCCAGAGAACACTTACCTCCCTCACTTCTTCTCCAGGTACAAGTCCCCGAGGGCGGAGGGGGTCAATGCTCTGCTTTGCCACTGGCCACCAGGTCTCCTCTAGGCGTTTCCACCGCTGCCTTCCCAGTTTCATTCAAAAGATCCTTGCAGAACAGGCGGAGGTTCTTCTTGTAGCACCATTTTGGCCCAGACGGGCCTGGTTTGCCAACCTTGTGAGCCTCTTCATCACCAAGCTGTGGAGGATTCCTCCAGAGGAGGTCTCTCTCAGCCGGGGGCCCTATCATATCCGGAACCCCAATGGCTGCAATTGGCTGTATGGCACTTGAGAGGGACCTCCTATAGAAGGACAGACTCTCCTCAAAGGTCATCCAAACCATCCAGGCAGCACGTCGACCATCTACTACCAGAATCTATGAGGCCACCTGGGCAGCCTTCACCAAATGGTGTGTACCTAAGCAGATGAAGCCCGCTTCAGCCTCTATTCCACAAGTTTTGGACTTTTTGCAAGAAGGATTGGACCAGGATTGGCGGCCAACACCTTGCATCACCAAGTTGCGACACTATCCACTGTCCTCGCTCCCAGTGACCACCTGTCCCTAGCACATCATTTCAAGGTCTGCAGCTTCCTGAAGGGAGTTTCCAACTTGCGGCCCCCGGTCATTCATTGATACCCGACCTGGGAGTTGAATGTTGTGCTTCGGGATCTAGTCGAGGCTCCCTTTGAGCTGATTCATGCCTGTGATCTGAAGAACCTAACCTTCAAAACAGTATTCCTGACTGCGATCATCTCTGCATGTAGGATTTTGGAGATGGCAGCCTTGTCAGTCAGGGAGGATTTGTGCATCATACATCCAGACAGGGTTGTTCTCCGCTTGGATCCCAGAGGTCAACTCTTGGTTTCATCGGAGTCAGGAAGTTATCCTTCCGGACTTTTGTCCACACCCAAGGCATCCTACGGAACACAGATGGCACAAGCTGGATGTGCTTCAAACCATTCACAAATACATCAAGTGCACTGCAGCGTTCAGGTGTTCGGAACCGCTTTTCATATCCTTTCAACCTGCTACCATGGGCCGCAAAGTCACTTCCGCCACCATCGGCTGATGGTTGCATGCTTGCATCACCCTTGCCTATCAGCTCCAGTCTAAACAGGTACACGACATATCACGGTCCACTCTACAAGGAGCGCCATGTCCACAGCCGCCTGGGTGACACAAGCGGCCATAGAAGAGATATGCAGAGTGACTACATGGGTTTCACCATCTCAGTTTGTCCATGTTTACAAATTGGACAAGTTTGCATCAGCGGAAGCAGCCTTTGGGAGACAAGTCCTTCAGGGTATTCATTCCGCTGGGGAGACATTGAATCAGGTTCTTCCCGCCCTAGTGACATTTAGCTTGGCTATGTCCCATGCTTGGACTTTCCAAGCAGCGTACAGGAAAATGACCATTGGCTTACCTGAAGGGTCCTTTTCTGTACGCTGCGAGGAGAGTCCAACCCCGCCCTAGGGTCTCTCTCTCACAGTTTCACATTGCATTTCTTGATGTGGATTGTGACTTTATTACCGGACTTGACTTTACAATCTATCTTCACTTGAACAAAGATCAGACTCAATGGAACCACATTTGAACACTGTTACAGGTCCACGCCTTCATCGAAAAATCTGAAGAACCGGAAGAGGATGCATGGCTAAAGATCTTTCAATTCAGTCCAGGGCAGTCAGACAGAATTTAACCCAAGCTTGGACTCTCCTCGCCGCGTACAGAAAGGTAAGCCAATGGCCAACGTGGGAACAATACCAATATTAACTCTGGATGGAGTTATGCTCCTCTAGAAAGACCTAGTACCCAAGCAACATTCTCCTGCTAGAAATAGAAAGTGGCAGCCTTGGCCAGGAGGGTTGGTATGCCAGTTGTATGACCATTCCTAGACCAGAAGAACCACTTTTATCATGTTATGGGTGGACTACTGTCCTGTACCTGGCACTGGCCTTGAAGGTTATTTAGGAGTTGTAACGAGTTAGAATCTTGCATTTAGCTGGAGCAAACCTACAAAGAGTTGTTTTGTTGTGGTTTGTTTCTAGTTACAGTTCAAAGCCCTGGTGGTGACCATTGTTGCTTAGAGCTTGCCCAAGATAACCCCGTGGAGAGAGTCATCTGAGAGACCTTATCCATATGAGATGTTCAGTGAGAGAAGACTTGGAAAGGAACATTCTCTTTAGGAGCTCCCCATCTCTAGAAGGCCCTTCCATGAGATATAAGGATCATATCCTTACATCAGGAAGCTTTAAAAAACATGGCTCTTTGAATATGGATTTGGGGATCAAGATCTGACAACACCATTTTAAATAGCTTCCTATGAGATTTTAGTTTTTTGCTGCCTTAACTGAGGACTTCCCAAATAAATTTTAACAAATGCGGTCAGTCCCTAACTCTGCAGCAATGTCTAGACTAGGCATGTATTCTTGGTTTCCAGAAAACAAATTCCCAAACAATGAGACATCTCTTTTTGCCTTAAGCATAGGAGCCGGTTTACGGTTTATTATTGCGGTTTATTAGGATTTGTATGCCGCCCACTCCCTAGAGACTCTGGGCGGCTTACAGATAAAAACGGGGGGGGGGGGGGGGGGAGAAGCATATAAAAATTAAAAGAACAGACATTCAAATTGGACAACATTCATACAGCTTAGAATGGGGCTGGATAAAATCAACAGCCCCAACAGATAAAATCAACAGGCCTGCCGGAACAGCCAGGTCTTAATCGCTTTGCGGAAGGCCGGAAGAGTAGTAACGGTCCGGATCTCCACGGGGAGATCGTTTCATAGGGCCGGAGCAGCTACAGAGAAGGCCCTTCCCCGGGGAGTCGCCAGCCGACATTGACCGGCAGATGGAATCCAAATATGCCAAATATGAACCACGTTTGTCTCCCCAAGCAGTGAATTTTTGGGCAATTCCCATGCCTAATTTATGGTTTTTCCTGGCACAGATCCAAAGACCAGCACTCTTATATTGCCCCATTTTAATAAACGTGGTGGCATTGCAGCCATCTGTTCATGCAACACAAGATCATCTCACAAAGAAAACCTACAAATGTTTTAGATGTATCAAAGCTTCAGGCAAGCAGCAGAATGTTTCTCACAAAAGCAGATAATAATGCAGCCAGAAAACAAGAAAAAAATCATAAACGTCTTTTGCTTATTTTTTATGGTATTCATAAAGTTATGCTCTACAATCGGCTCCATTAGCCCAGGATGAACAATCATGCCTAACAATATCATTGTGGACAGTAATCTGCTTTTCTTGGCACGTCTGAAAATCTCTTGTCCGCTGATCAAACTTTTGTTTGCTCTGTCAGAAACAGACAGTTCCTAATATTAATGTGTTGTTTCAGGAAACAGGATTATTGTGTTAAGCTGGCTGCTAGCTCATGTATATTCTGGTTTCTGAAAAGTTATCAAAGAATAGTAAAAACGAAGCTCTTGTTTGAGAGAAAGTATAGCTCTCAGCCTAGAAATATAGCTATAGATGAACTTCTCCATTCGATAACACCCAGGAGTGACCGTAACCATTAACCATGGTGCTCTTTACTTGGGACTGGCCTTGAAGACCACTTAGAAGCTACTGTTCAGCCAAAAAGTAGCCACGAGCATTTGTATGGTTGTACCTTGGCACACTTGTGTGATATCTCTGCTCTGTGAGAAGCCCTGATTAGCAGTGGGTTTCCAAGTGCAAATCAGGAAGCTGGCTATCCTCTATGACAGTATTTTTCAACCGCAACATTTAAGATATGTGGACTTCAACTCTCAAAATGGTGACGGGGCAATTCTGGGAGTCAAAATCCAAACATCTTAAAACTGCTGAGGTTAAGAAACTGCTCTATAAAGACCCACAACAGTTCATTTTGAGACCTTTGCAACAGCACTGAAAAAAGGGACTTCTGACCATTTTTCACACACACAACCATTTCAGCATCCCCATGGTCATGCGATCAAAATCCAGACACTTGGCATATTTATGACGATTACAGTGTCCTCAAGACATGCAATCCTCTTTTGCAACCTTCTGACAAGCAAAGTCAGTGAAGAAGCGAGATTCATTTAACCGCATTACTCATTTAACCCTTTTCAGTGATTCTTAACAACTGTGGCAAGAAAAGTGTAAAAAGGAGGAAAACTCACTTAACAAATGTCTCACTTAGCAATTTTGCCCTCAGTTGTGGTCATAAATCGAGGACTACCTGTATAGAGAGCCTTGGTGGTACAGTGGTTAGAGTTCAGTACTGCAGGCTACTTCAGCTGACTGCTAGTTGCAGTTCAGCAGTTCAAATCTCACCAGCTCAAGGTTGGCTCAGGCTTCCTTCCTTCCTAGATAGGTAAAATGAGGACCCAGATTGTTGTGGGCAATACACTGAGTCTCTAAACCACTTAGAAAGGGCTGTAAAGTATATGTCTAAGTGCTATTGCTATTTAAGTGTTGCAGGCTCCGTGGGGAAAAATAGGGCGAGGCATTGGATCTAATTGCCTTTTCCCGTCCATAGCATTAATCAGGACACATTGCAAGTTGAATAAACAGTACGATGTAATAGATATGGGAATTGTTGCCTTATTGTGTCCATCCTCTGGAATCCAGAACAGGGGGTTCAACTATGCCTCCTTCAGAAAAGCTCTAAAATCCTGGTTTTTCAGAGAGGCCTTAGTGATTTGTGATTCCAACTGGTGGATGGATGCATGGATGCATGCATGCATACATGCATGGTTGAAATTTATATTTTCCCTGCCATTATCCAGTGCATTTGTATTCATATATTTCATTCTATATTCCTATTTTTAAGGTTTTAATTTTATGTGTTATCTTGAATCTGCTGACTTGGTGGCCTTATGAATTTAAGAAATGATGATTAATATTTTTACCCTTTCTCTAAAAATCAGGGTTGACATTTGTGAGTTGTCATAGTTGCTTACTATTGTATTATCAATGCACCCTCCCTGTTGTTAAAATGGCTACTACTACCTCAAATCTAGTTTTGAATAAATATCTAGAATTGATCTGCAAGGATATCAGTTTCAGGAAACATGAATAGGTAGAAATACAGAGAAAAAAATCTAGATTGTGTTCGCAAAATTCTCCCTATAATTGCACTAAATTTAGATAATTTATTCCTGATCCCAATTGAAACTGCTAATAATTACCATATTTTTTGGAGTATAAGACACACCAAGAATTTGAAGAGGCAAATTTTAAAAAAAAGCTTTTGCACTCTGCAGACCTCCCAAAAATGGGCTTGTTTTTTTGGGAAAAAAGGGGGGGCATGCATAGCCTTTAGGAGGCTTATAGAGTGCTTCTGGGGGATGTGCGGGGCAAAAACGAGCAAAAAACCAGCCCATTTTTTACTCATTTTTGCAGTCCCCAGGAGCACTCTGGAAGCCTCCTAAAGGCTATGCATGGCCATTTTTGCAAAGGGGGCAGGGTTTTGGGAGGCAAAAAATGCTGTATTCAGTGTATAAGACACATCCAGATTTTCACCCTCTTTTTCGAGAGAAAAAGGTGCATCTTATACTCCGAAAAATATGGTAATAAACTTCATGGCTTTATTATTTGAAGGAGTATATTTCCCACATATTCTTGTTCATCCAATCAGATGTTCAGGGGAGGGTTTTCTGTTGTGGCATAGGGATGTGAAATGCTAGGGTCTGGAAGATCAGACCACAATAGTCCTCAATTTACAACCACAATTCAGCCCAACATTTCTGTTGCTAAGCAAGGTAGCAGTTAAGTAAGTCACACTCTATTTTTTTTCCTATGGTCGTTAAGCAGATTGCTACAGCTGTTCAGCGAATCGTGTGGTCATTCAGCGACTCTGGCTTCCCCCATTGATTTTGCTTGTCAGAAGCTCCCTAGGACCAGGGGTCTCCAACCTTGGCAACTTTAAGCCTGGAGGACTTCAACTCCCAGAATTCCCCAGCCAGCTTTGCTGGGAGTTGAAATCCGCCAGGCTTAGAGTTGCCAAGATTGAAGACCCCTGGTCCTAGGAAGATCGCAAATGAAAATCCTGTGACATTGGGATGTTGCAATCATCATAAATACATGCCAGTCACCAAGCATCTGAAATTTGATCATGTGCCTGCGGGGATGCTACAGTAGTCATATGTGTAAGAACTGGTCATAAGTCAGTTTTTTCAGTGCCATAATTCAACTGTCTATTATAACAAATGGTTGTAAGTTGAGGACTGTCTGTATTTTCTTCTCTTTTTCACCAAACTACACAGAGCACCATTCATGTAAAGCAGCATGATTGTCACATTACAAGTATTTTAAAAGCATGCATAGTAATACAGGTGGTCCTCGACTTATAGCCATTCACTTAGTGACCATCCAAAGTTACAAAGGCACTGAAAAAGTGACAGGACAATTTTTCACACTTATAATCGTTGTGGCATCCCCATGGTCACATGATTTTCATTCAGATGTTTGACAACTGAATGAGGGTTGCAGTGTCCCGGGGTCATGTGATCAGCTTTTGCAACCTTCTGACAAGCAAAGTCAATGGGGAAGGCCAGATTCACTTAACAACCGGGTTACTAATTTAACAACTGCAAGGATTCACTTGAGTAATGTGGCAAGAAAAGTCATAAAATGGAGCAAAACTCACTTTAACAAATTTCTCACTTAGGAACAGAAGGTTTGGGCTCAGTTATGGTCGTAAGTTGAGTACGAATAAAGTGATTGTGATTGTAACATACTTACAATACAAATAGCAGAGTTGTAAGGGACCTTGGAGGTCTTCTAGTTCAACCCCCTGCCTAGGCAGGAAACCCTATACCGTTTCAGACAAATGGCTATCCAACATCTTATGTAAACTACTTATGTAGTTTAACAGTACCACTTAGTACACCTGGGAATTTTTACCTCCCCATTTTGAAACTTGAGCTAGCATGTAGTAATCCTGAGCTTTGTCTATTTAAATGGTCAATATAAAACTTTTCTTAATATTGTAGTTAACTGGCTTTGAATTATGTCAGGTCAGATTGAAATCTTACCTGTGTTATATAGGATTAATTTGGCTCTAAATCAGCCTAAATTGTACCATTAGAATAGAATAAGGGGTGATTTTGGGCTGATGTTTAGCCTATAAATTCCTGCTGAAACATAAAAGATATTAGAACTCACCCCTGGGCTTCAGAAAGAAGTGGCATGCCTGAACAGCACCCTGGCAAGTATGAGTTCTTCTTACCACATAAAAGCAATGTGTATTTTATGAGTAATAAAATCTAATTCTTTTCTTTTTATTCAAATCTATCCATAGCCTTAGAACATACAAATTGGATGGAAAGGTTTCCTTCCTTTGGCTCACTACACTTTTCTAGCCTAGACCATTTTAATTTAAATGCAGGCTTCTTGGACAGATTTTCGAGGTGGGGGGGGGGAATCTAAAAATTACTTTCTGATTGGTTGAATGATATAAAAATGGGGATTTTTCTTTCATCGAAAGAATAGTTCTGTAATAAGAAATCAGTTTTCACAGGAATCTGATAAAAATGTGAGGCTTCATCCTCATTTGGCTACTTGGAATGACATAATTAAACATCCGAGGACACTGTCCCTTCAACTATGCATTATATTCTTTAAAATCCAGTATTTCACCCATGGAGGCAACATACAGTGAGCTAAACTAAACTGTGTTCATTGGTCCTAATTTCAATAGTCTTATGTTTTCTTCTGGTGTCCTTTGCTCCATTAGAAAATAACAAGCTACTCTTTCAGAAAAACTTCCACAAAGTGCCATGCTGTGCATAAAATTCAAAACAAGAAGTATATGCAGAACTGCTAAGTATTTTTAAGCAGCTGGTAGAATTTATAAATCAACCCCAGTGGTGTTTTAACTCAGTTATAGGCCAACTGAATAAGTTGCTTGAAGATCTGTAGTGATAACATAAAAGGAATTAAACTGAACATAGTCCTCTAAATGAAGCCAGTGCTGAAAAACTTGCTCTTCTGCCAATCAGCATAGTTAGGCTTAGAATGGATTTAGGCCTAATATGTATATCTTTTTTATATTGGTATTTATCATAAAATAACCAGCTACCCTACTGATTACCAGCTGAAATTTCAAAATCAACTTTAAGGACAGCCTCTTGTTTAACTTAAAAACATTGGAATTTAAAGTGAACGATTTGGCTCTGCCAAATTGACTCATCTTTTTTGAAGAAAATTATTATTATGCATCCTGTGGGACATTTCACAATAGCTGGAACTGGCTGTTGGCCTTAGAAAATCATCTAAATTAGTTACAGAAAAGATAAATCCTGCAATCCAATTTTATGTACAAACACAAATAGCAAATATCTTCGGCTGAAATTGCTTGTATGGTTATCTACATTAATTCACATATGCTGTGCATGCTCAAATTAATCAGTATGGTTTCCTAAGAATTCTTGGTAGGTTAATAATTACATACTATATACACCCTGATGGGGAAACAAATGTGATACGTAGAGCTCCCAAATTTTTTTTTATTTGTCAGCTGCCAAATGATCCTGAAAGGACACAGCTAGAATAGAGCAGCTATTTGCCAATAAGTGCAGGTGTGGTTTTGTCTCAATTTTATGTCTTAAAACAAAACAGGTAGGTGATTCATTGGAAAAACTTGACACACGCCTTAAAAAGGAAAACAGAACATCTCTGAAAACTGTTCCAAAAATCACTTGCTTTATGTAATCATGTAATTGCCTGCCCATTGTGGCCTTCAACCAAATCAAAAAATAATTTAACAAAAAGTAAATTATATCCAATAATAGTTTTTATGTTAAAAGGTAAAGATTCCCCTCGCACATAAGTGCTAGTCGTTCCTTACTCTAAGGAGGGGATGCTCATCTCCGTTTCAAAGCTGAAGATCCAGTGCTGTCCAAAGACATTTTCCGCGGTCATGTGGCTGGCATAGCTAAATGCCGAAGGCGCACAGAATGCTGTACACTTTCCCACCAAAGATGGTTCCTATTTTTCTACTTGCATTTTTATGTGCTTTCAAACTGCTAGATTGGCAGAAGCTGGGACAAGTAACTGGAGCTCACTCCGTTATGCGAGTGCTGGGGATTTGAACCGCCAAATTGCTGATCTTTCTGATCAAAAAGCTCAGCATCTTAGCCACTGAGCCACCATGAGCCCACTTTTTACGTAATAGTATTCCAAAAGCTAGTGGCAGCAATCTCATCTATATACAGGTAGTCCTTGACTTACAATCACAATTGAAGCCAACATTTCTGTTGCTACGCAGAATAGTTGTTAAGTGCGTTTTGCTCCATTTTACGACTTTTCTTGCCTCTGTTGTCAAGTTAGTTACCTGTTTGTTAAGTGAGCTAGTTTTCCATTGGACTTTGCTTGTCAGAAGGTTGCAAAAGGGGATCCAGGGACACTGAAACCACTATAAAAGTGTTCTGTTTAAATGAGTGGCAGGTAAGCGTGCATGCTGCTTGTACAAATCTCTTCCCCTCCCCCCACCTCTCTGCAAAGCCAGAAATGTTGGGGAACTCCGGATTAGACCATTGTTCAGTGCTCCAGTTTGCTAAAAGGCCAGCTAAAGGCCCTTTCTCTAAGCACAGAGACTTTAAGAATCCCTTCATACTTCCATGTTCAGGCATAGATCTAGTAATATGTGAAATGAGAATGCTTCTCAGAAAAAGAAAACCCTGCCTGTAGATTCTAGACTCGGAGGTCTAGGAGCCTTGTCCCTAATCTCAGGTAGCAGCTGCCTGATGACTGTGGTTAAGCAGTAGTTCTGGAAAATGCTGTATTCTCAAGGATATTGCTGCTGGAAGGGGGAGGGTGACAATTTATGCCCAAGTCTGAAAAAACCCACAGCACCATTGTTGTGGCCTCTCAATCTTATTAGGTATATTGCTATTGAATACAGCTGGTTTCTTGTGTGGACTTCAAGCCAAAATTGGTTATCCTAGTATGAGAGAGAACCGTGTGTGTGTTTGTGTGTGTGTGTGTGTGTGTGTGTGTGTGTGATACTAGCTTTGAAACAACACATGAGAACCTGCTAGGTTCACAGCCGAATGTTCCGATATTAATAAAAAGCAGCTGATTCTCCTTGATTATAGTCTGCTGGATTTAGCTGGGTCTTAATCCAATTTTATGCCTGGCTTTTCCATTAACCAAAAATTCTTGCATTCTGAGGGAAACTTCTGGCCTTTCAATTTTCTTTTCATCAAACGTACTATCTGATGGAACCTGTCAGAGTAGAGCAGGATGGAAAGAATGGAAGGTTTACTTTAAAACATTCTGGAAGGACCTGGTATGCAGTGGTAAGTTCCGGATCCCAGTGCAATGGGGCCCGGCGTCCACCACATGAACGTGTGCAGCACGCGCTCACACACATGCACCACATGCATGCATCCTTACCTCCTGCGACACTCCATGACGCTCAAGCTGCTTGGCAGAGCGCACACAGTTGCCGTACTCTCCATGCACGGAAGCACCAAAGAGCTCAAATACACGTAAGGAGGTGGTCCCTCCAGAGCACCATACCAGAAGGTGCTCCCAGCAAGGGTGTACCGCCTGCAACCCACCACTGCTGGTATGAGGGAGCATATATATACGCAAAGATTGCTTCCCAAAGGAAGAAAAGCAATGGGTCACTGTTTTCATGGAACAGAAAGTTGGAAGAGCAGTTGACTGATGTAATAGCTTGCAAACTGGATGTAATACGTTGAAAGTTTTCAAAATTATGCCTGGACATTTTCTTAAACCACTGTAGATTTTCTTAAGCAATCTAGAGTCAAACCAGCATTAGCATAGGACTGATGGTGAACCAGCACACAAGCTGTCAGGTCCAGTGCGCGTGCGTGCACCGGCCAGCTGGTTTTCAGCCTTCCAAAGAGCCGGGGAAGGCCATTTTCACCCTCCCCAGGCTTCAGGAAACCCTCTGGAGCCTGGAGAGGGTGAAAAATGGACCCAACGGGCCAACCAGAACTTTGGAAATGATCCGTTTCCACCCTTGCCAGGCTTCAGGAAAGCCTTGGGAGCCTGGGGAGGGTGAAAAATGGCCTTCCCCAGCCCTCCTGAGGAAATACCAAGCGTATCTTAAGCGTGAGCAGTGTGGCATGCATGAGGGAGGAGTGTGTGTGGGGTTTTGTATGCACATGCACATGTGGGGTGCACCCTTGCATTTTTGGAATAGGATATTCACTAAGTGGTATTTGAATCTTTGAGCTTTAAAACTGGCTTTCATAAAAAAAACAGGAACCAAACATCTTGCTACATCTAATTAAATTTCCGCAGTATCTGATGATCAGTGTCACAAGAGCCAGAGCAATGCAAATGCAAATGCAATTTTGGAATTTTATAACAGTACTGTCTGTTTACTCACAATGTTACATACCGATTAGGAAAATATTTTGATTTCGCAATACCTTTTGGGCAAGCTAGAATGTGACTGCATAAAAGAAAAAGAAAGATGTGTTTGCAATATGTTAGGTAAGCTCCCCGTTGGGAGAGCAAGTACGTTCAGCGAAGCGTTGTGAGAATTGTGTTGGAGAACACACAAACCAGCATTCAGAGACCCTGCAGTTTAAATAGGCTTTTACTTTCGTGGAAATAGAGGTATCAGAGTCCATCAAAGAGTCCAAGTCATACATGGATAAGGCAATCAGCCATCAATGTCCAGTATCATATAATCAGTTCGGTACACAAAGTTTGCTAAAAGTTGCAAAACTTACAATAGCTTACGGCACTTCCAGATCAGCCCAGTATCTAATGAACACAGAGAGAGAGCTAACAGTCATTCTGGCTCCCTCTTATGGCTGATTGAGGAAAACAGCAACCAATCACATTTTACAGTATGCTTTAAAGAAACAGGTACAACATTGTTACATGATTTATATATTGCCAACCCAACCGTTAGAATTATATTCCTAACACAATATATACTTTATGTTGCTTTGAGGCACAGCATGAAGTAACATTTGTCCTTAAATATGCACAAAAGATCCATCAATCCTAAGAAGAGCAGTTCATTCCCTGGGCACCCATTAGTTGCACAGGTATACTTGCACAATGTGGTTGAGAGGAAGAAGGATAACATTTCTTCATCTCAGAAACCCTGTTCTCCCTCTAACACAGAGGTGTCAAACTCAAGACTCGGGGGCTAGATATGGCTCACAGGGTGCTTAGATCTGGTGTGCGTGGTTGCCCTAGAAACAGCAAAGGCCCAGCCCGCAGGGCCTTTGCCAGCGAAAATGGGCTCCCAAGCTCTGTTTTCAGTCATGATGGCCTCCTGCCGCCCTCTGCCACACATGACACCCCCCTCAAGCTCCATTTTCACTAGCAGTAGTAGCCCCGACCCTTTGGAACGAACTCCCCGTGGAGATTCGTACCCTCACCACCGTCCAGGCCTTCCGCACAGCCCTCAAGAACTGGCTAGCCCGTCAGGCCTGGGGACAAGGATAGTTGCTCCTCCCGAATGATAAATGTATGTTGCTTATTACTTTTATTATATGTGTCTATGTCACTGTTTGTACTTCCCCTCCCTGATTTTATGTGAGCCGCCCTGAGTCCCCTCAGGGAAAAGGGCGGCCTACAAATGTTAATCAAATCAAATCAAATCAAATCAGAGGGTGGCAGGAGGCCGTCATGGCTGAAAACAGAGCTCGGGAGCCCATTTTCACTGGCAAAGGAATCGGGTCACCACAGACGCCCCTGACATGAGTGCCATCAAGCTGACCATGCCCATCCTGGCTCCCAAGGTGAAACACAACCCTGATGTGGCGCTCAATGAAATCAAAATTGATGCCCCAGCTCTAACAGTATTAGGCAAGTGTGGTCAGAAACTAGAGGTCCTGGAGAAAGAGGAAGGAGGATTCTTCCTCATTCCTCTAGATCAAGATAACAAGTGTGTGTGTGTGTGTGTGTGTGTGCGCGCGCACACACACACACACACAGAGGCAGGGGGCTTGGTAAATGTGTGACTGTACAACGTATTAGTTTATGCATGAATATTCAGGTGAGCGTTTTCCAACCATCCATCATGAGTGATGCAGAACAATTCTATCTCGAGGTTTTGGAGGTGAAAAACTGCAGGTAATCCTCGATTTATGACCACCATTGAGTTAAAAATTTATGTTGCTAATTACAATTACGTGGACTTCAACTGACAAAAATAATACTGATGTTCGTAGATTAAAAATATGCCAATTAAGTTATGTGAATGCTATTAGCACATTCTTCTGTGAGAGAAACTGTCTCTGTGCGTGTTTATAAAAAAACACCCATTGATTTCTTTTTGAGATCATTAGAGGGAGCAAAAAAAACAACAACCCCTACTGCAGGGAATTTCAGCAAAATGCATCAAACAACATGCACTTCAGTAAAAAAAAGAGAGAGAGAAACATCAGATTCGGTTATATCTCTAGAAGGATTTATTGAAGTAAATTGGAGAAATATACACAGAGCAAAGTTATCTACAAAGCTTCACAATCTGTCATATAAAAACCCCAGCAGTCATAAAGCATTAATAGCATCAACTAGATTAAAGGCTACTTTAACAACAGGCTAGTTCAGATGCCAAAAATGTGTCCGATCAAAAGTCTCTTTCCTGGCTGGACGAAACAAAACAAAAAACAAAAAAACGGGGCAGCTTGAGAACAGATACTCAAAACATTCTCATCATGCCTGCTTTTGCTGATAATAGGACAAAAGAAAGCTTTTTCATCCATCCTAAAAGCAAACCAATTCATGTGGGGAAAAACTGCACTCTTTCAAATAGTCTGATCTAAAAGCCAGGCTGGTTTTTTACAACAGAAGTTAAGTTACGTACCAGTTCCTGGGTTGGACTTAAGACCTGATTTGATACTTCAAACACAGCTTCAGGGTTTGTTGCAAGATCATTGTTGGGGTGTCAAAAGGGTGTCACAGTGGCATCCATATCAGCACAATTAAAGTTCCCTCCCCCCTTTTAATGTGCAACAGAGATAAAAGCAGGGCAGGGCTTCCATTACATTGGCAGGACTTTTTTTTTAACCTGCTTATGGACATCTCTCCCCTTTATGGATTACTGCCTTGTCATGGCAAAGGGGCTTGCGTAGCTCAATGGAGCTATGAATTATGCCATGCAGGGCCACCCAAGGCGGATAGGTCATAGCAGAGAGCTCTGACAAAACGTGATCCACTGGAGAAGGACATGGCAACCCGCTCCAGTATCTTTGCCATGAAAACCCCATGGACAGTACCAGAAGGCAAAAAGATATGATGCTGGAAGATGATCCCCTCCCCCAGGTCAGAAGGTGCCAATATGCTACTGGGGAAGAGCAGAGCACTACTACTACTAGTAGCGCCAGAAATAGCAATAGCAGTTAGACTTATATACCTCTTCATAGGGCTTTCAGCCCTCTCTAAGCGGTTTACAGAGTCAGCATATCGCCCCCAACAACAATCCGGGTCCTCATTTTACCCACCTTGGAAGGATGGAAGGCTGAGTCAACCTTGAGCCGGTGAGATTTGAACAGCCGAACTGCAGAACTACAGTCAGCTGAAATAGCCTGCAGTGCTGCATTTAACCACTGCGCCACCTTGGCTCCAGAAAGAATGAAGCGGCTGGCAATCCATGAATCAAGGCAAGCTGGATGTGATCAAACAAGAGATGACAAGACTGAACATCGACATCTTAGGAATCAGCGGACTAAAATGGACAGAAATGGGGGAATTTAATTCAGTTGACCATTAGGTATACTACTGCAGGCAAGAATCCCTCAGAAGAAATGGAAATCAGTACTGGGATACAATCTCCAAAATGACAGAATGATCTCAGTTTGAATCCAAGGCAAACCATTCAACATTATAGTAGTCCAAGTCTGTGCCCCAACCACTGATGCAGAAGAGGATGACGTTGACCAGTTCTATGAAGCCCTACAACACCTTGTAGAATTAACATCAAAAATGATGTCCTTATCATCAAGGAGGGATTGGAATGCTAAAGTAGGAAGCCAAAAGATAACTGGAAAAACAGGCAAGTTTGACCTTTGAGTCCAAAATGAAGCCGGGCACATGCTTGTAGAATTTTGTCAAGAGAATGCAATGGTCATAACAAACATTCTTTTCTAACAACCCAAGAGACTACTTTACGCATGGACATCACCAGACGGTCAATATAGAAATCAGATTGACTGATGTGCTCTGCAGCCAAAGGTGGAGAAGCTGTATACAGTCAGTAAAAACAAGACCAGGAGCTGACTGTAGCTCAGATCACGAGCGTCTCATTGCACAATTTAGGCTTAAATTGAACAAAGTAGGGAAAAACACTAGGCCACTCAGATAGATTAAGAAGAAGTGGCAAAATTCCACAGAATAACTATACATGAACGAGCTTAACAGCCTTGATAACCACGATGGGATGGTCACTGACCTCAAGCCAGACTTCCTGAAATGTGAAGTCAAATGGGTCTTAGGAAGTCTGAGCAACAACAAAGCTAGTGGGGGTGACAGTTTTCCAGCTGAGCTATTCAAAATCTTAAAAGATGACGCAGGAAAAATGCTACACTCAATTTGCCAGCAAATTTGGAAAACTTAACAGTAGCCACATTGGAAAAGGTCATCTTATATTCTAATTCCAAAGAAGGGCAATGCCAAATAATGTTCAACTTACCGTACCACTGAACTCATTTCACATGCTAGCAAAGTTATACTCAAAATCCTACAAGCTAAGCTCCAGCAGTAGGTGAACCAAGAACTACAAGAAGTACAGGCAGGATTTTGAAGAGCCAGGGGAACTAGAGATCAAATTGCTAACATACGCTGGATTATGGAGAAAGCTAGGGAGTTCCAGAAAAACATCTACTTGTACTTCATTGGCTATGCTAAAGTCTTTGATTGTGTGGATCACAACAAATTGTGGCAGGTTCTTAAAGAGATGGAAGTACCAGACTATTTTATTTGTCTCTTGAGAAATCTATATGCAGGTCAAGAAGCAACAGTGAGAACTAGACACGGAACCACTGATTGGCTCAAAATTGAGAAAGAAGTTCAGCAAGGCTGTATACTGTTGCCCTGCCTATTTAACATATGCAGAGCACATCATGAGAAAGGCAGGGCTAGATGAATCACAAGTTGGAGTTAAGATTGCCAGGAGAAATATCAACAACCTCAGATATGCAGATGATACCACTTTAATGGCAGAAAAGGAAGAGGAACTAAAGACCCTCTTGATACAGGTGAAGAAGAAGAGTGCAAAAGTTGGCTTGAAGCTCAATATTAAGAAAATGAAGATCATGGCATCTGGCCCTCTCAATTCTTGGCAAATAGAGGGGGAAGAAATTAAGATAGTGACATATTTTATTTTCCTGGGCTCCATGATCACTGCAGATGGAGACTACAGCCAAGAAATTAAAAGATGCTTGCTCCTGGGGAGGAGAGCTATGGCAAATAGACAGCATACTAAAAAGCAGAGACACCACCCTGCCAACAAAAGTGTGTATAGACAAGACTATGGTTTTCCAGTTGCAATGTATGGCTGTGAATGTATGGCTGTAAGAAAGGCTGAGTGCCAAAGAATTGAGGCCTTTGAAACTATGGTGTTGGAGAAGACTCCTACGAGTCCCTTGGACTGCAAGGCGATCACAATGGTCAGTCCTAGAGGAGATCAACCCTGACTGCTTTTTAGAAAGCCAGATCTTGAGATGAAACTCAAATACTTGGGCCACCTAATGAGAAGGAAGGACTCACTGGAGAAGAGCCTCATGCTGGGAAAGATTGAGGGCAAAAGAAGAAGGGGATGACAGAGAATGAGGTGGCTGGATGGAGTCACTGAAGCAGTAGGCGTGAGCTTAAATGGACTCCAGAGGATGGTAGAGGACAGGAAGGCCTCGAGGAACGTTGTCCATGGGATTGCGATGGGTCGGACACGACTTCACAACTAACAACAATGGACATCTCTGGGCTGCCTCTTCAGTCCCAGACCTGATCCTGTTCATGCTTCCCTTGACAGCATGTCGTCAAAGCTGTAACTTTTAAACTTTTGGGTTGAGTAGAATCTTCCAATCAGAGGATTTAATTATATCAAATTCAAACAGGTAGCTTGAGGGGATTTTTTTCCGTCAACTTTACCTGTCTCACAAAAACAATTCAAAGGAACCTAGTAAAATAATTTCTAGGGTGGGCGAATAAATGCAATCCTCAAAGGAGAGACAATCTTTCTGATAGTCATGTCCCAAATTGTGGGGTTTAAAAGTCTGATAATAAGAGTGACTCTTTCAAGACTCTTGATCCTTGGAGTCTTTCTTACATTCCTTTAAGCTATAAAAATACCTTGCTAACAATGTATAAAGGACAGGATACATTGTGCTATCTTCATCGTATCCTCAGCCCACCATAAAATGCAGCTTACATTTTTTCTTCTGTAGCTGAAGTGCTCTTTATCTCTTCTCCAAATAAATATTTTTCTGCAGACATAAACTATGATGCTTTATCAATGATGTTGAGGATGACCCAATCTAGAATCAGTTGCTGCTCCAGGTATGACCCAGTTTATTCACCCATCATTGTCTTCCGTGGCTATTTTGGCTTGGACTCCAGGAGAATCCATGCTCTGGCTTAGGAGCAAATTGAGAACAACCTTGGAGCTACTCCTTTTACAACTCATAGCTTCATTTGTAGTACCCTGATAGCAATAGCAGTTTGACTTATATACCGCTTCATAGGGCTTTCAGCCCTCTCTAAGCGGTTTACAGAGTCAGCATATTCCCCCACAGTCTGGGTCCTCATTTTACCCACCTCGGAAGGATGGAAGGCTGAGTCAACCTTTGAGCCGGTGAGATTTGAACCGCCGAACTGCAGTTAGCAGTCAGCTGAAGTGGTCTGCAGTACTGTACTCTAACACTGCGCCACCTCGGCTCATAATGTCACCTGCTCTTTATCAGTTCATTCTGGCATCTTGAATCCAAGTCCCAGGTGTGGTATCTGTTTTGGCTGAGCAAGATCTCATCCATTTATTTCATGGCGTGTTATTCTCCATGTCCCCTTATAACAGGATAATACTCTCTTGTGCTTGGTGAGCAAAAGGGATTTATACCTGATTTGTTGCAAAGAAAAACAAATTCCTGCAGAGGGAAAGTAGAATGAGACGCTTGTGTTGAAAGGAGGCAGCTATGAGAATGAAAAACCTTCTGCAGTGTTAAAAGAGATGTCAGCTCTTCTCCTACCAACTTCTCATTTGAAGGCTGAAATTGACTAGGCTGTAAGTCAATTGTATGTTTCCATGTTAATCTGTCCAGGGATCGGAGGGAAGTAAAGGAAAACCATGATTTTCAATTCTTCCTATTCCACCTGTTTTTGGATTTTTCTGCCATTTTTTTCCTTAATTCTGGCCAAAAAACCCAGGAAGAATGGAGGAAACGTCACTATCTCCCAATACAACACAGAAATAGTAGTCCAGAGTTGAGGTTGGCACGTTTTGCACTGGTGTATCCAAAAATTGCTTAAACCCTGGTTGAGTACTGTTTCAGAAACTATACAAAACTATATCCCAAAGGAGCCAACTATCAGTTTACACTCAGGTTTTGTCTGAATGTGCTGATATGGCCTAGCTATCTGTCAAAACAGCCTCCGCCCCAACCCCATCTCCCATACATTAAAGAGAACAATTGTGCATTTTGTCCACAGCCTGGTGATGTCTGGTGGGAGGGCAAACAAAGTCAGGAGAATCTATCAGTTGCTTTTCTAAATTTATTTCCCATTAGGAAAATATAAGGACCATGCCTATAGGGTAGACTGGGCTAAGAAATCATTGCCCTACCTATATTGTAGCAGGACCTTGCAAGTCTCAATGTGCTTTCTCCCCCATAAAAATTTATGGTGAATTAGAGTGGAACCTGTTTGAACCATGTTTCTCAAGTTAGTTTCTTGGAATGGGCTTGAGCTGTGCTTGTCTCATCGTTGCCTTGGTAACATATCTTCCCACTGCCCTTCAGGGCCATTATCTATGCCTTCCACACTGTTTGACTATATGGGCCTGCTTGTGTTGTGAAAGGTTTTGAGCAAGCATAGTGATCCAGGGACCTTTCTGACAGACTGGAAACGCTTACAAGTGGCTGCCTCAGGGGATTCCATAAGCAGAGCTGCTTCTCTTCCAATGTGAGGCAGGAGATGGGGTTCAGGAGGAGAGGAAATTGGGAGTTTATTTGCTCTTGGATGTGGTCCCCTGGGCAAAGAAAGGAAATTAAGAAAGAGATCAGTTATGATGGAGCCCAGGACTATAAGTCCAAAGCTCTGAGAGAAAGGGTACCAAGGAAGTAAAGCTGGCAGGCAAGGTTGTTGCTTTAGGTAAAGATTCTTGTTTTTTCTTTATTAATCTTCAATATCAGGTCTGTAATTAGCACCATGCAGTCATTTAGAGAGGGATGTGGTGGCTCAGTGGCTAAGATGCTGAGCTTGTCGATCAGAAAGGTCGGCAGTTAGGCGGTTTGAATCCCTAGTGCCACATAACAGAGTGAGCTCCCATTACGTGTCCCAGCTTCTGCCAACCTAGCAGTTCGAAAGCATGTAAAAATGCAAGCAGAAAAATAGGGACCACTTTGGTGGGAAGGTAACAATGTTGTTTGCGCCTTCGGCATTTAGTCATGCCGGCCACATGACCATGGAGGCATCTTTGGACAGTGCTGGTTCTTCAGCCTTGAAATGGAGATGAGTACCACCCCCTAGAGTCGGGAACAACTAGCACATATGTGCAAGGAGGACCTTTTCCTTTACCTATATAATTAATTAAATTTAATATAATGGAAATATTACATCCCTTGTTTTAGAAGTGATGTTTAAATTGATTTGCCTAAGAACCTTTTCCTTTCCCATAGTTATTTAGATGTGACTGGAAAGGGCTGGAGTAACTTCCTTAGATGGCCTCTTGGTCCTGATAGAAACCGAGCAGTTCCTGACACAGATTTCAAATGCCATTTAGGGACAGGTATTCAATTAAGCATCCAGGATAATCAGTGAAACTGGGAAGCTGGCCCACAGATTTATCTGAATCAAAAATGAATGACTAAGCAGTCCCAGATGTTCCTGGGCCTGACCAGTACAAGACATTCCATATTGGGAGGAACCTTAAGAGGCTCAGACTGAACAAGAAATTTTAACACGTTGACCACTCTTTGTTCCTGGGGTCAGGCACAGAGATAAACCTGCCCCCACATATACTCCTGCTATTAATTAAGCAACTCTACTCCTATGCAAGCCTAAAAAATTTGTGCTGGTGTCTTACGAATCACATTTATGTTAATGTTTTTTTTAATGCAGCAGCAGTGTTTATTCTTCCCACAGGCCTCCAAGGAAAACTGTGAAAAGTCATTGCAGTTTATTACCAAGCACAGAGGTCTTCTAATTGCAGGAAGGGTTTTTTCCCCCCAAGTTACCTTCATAGGTGAAAAATAATCACCATAAATTAATAATAGAGAGCCACCAGAGGGCGACCAATTCCTATTAGATCTTCGTGGTGAAAGAAGCTTGTTAGCATATAAGCTGTTCCCTTGCAACAATATAATGTATTCTGTATGGTATTTCTTTAGCTAGATCTTTTCTCTTGGACTTTTAACAAGTTAAATCTCATAATCTTGAATCACCGTCCAGAGATTCAAAGATGGGATGATATCTGCTAGCGGTTAGCTAAATATTCTTTTCTCTGCCTGGTGTGAGCATAAAGGCATTTGGTGATATTATCCAGCACAACCAAAACTCTTTCTCTTGTCTGCTGGATGCTTTTTCTACTCCTTTTTCCAATTATCAAAACCCTGGTTTTTATTATACGGCTTGTTTAAACATCTTCTTTATTCTGTTTCCAAAGAACAGTTCAGCTGACATGTGACATCGTATCTTAATTCCAAGATACCTTCTAAATGTTGACTTATACCGGCCACCCAATTTTGTAGGTAATCTATTAATAACTATAACATATATTCTTGCTCAATAAAAACATTCCTGGACCATTAAAAATATCTGTATGAATGCTTGATTTCTATTGAAACCAGATTTTCATTTTGCATTAAGTTTCCATTTCTTTGCATTGCCACAGACATGAATTCAAACATTATTGATAGTCTTTAAAAAAAATCCTGCAGAGTTTAGAATAGGCAAGACCAACTCCACTACCTGCAGACTGCCTGTGGTCCTGAATAGCTAGTAATGCAGCTGTACAAGATCGTAAATTTTTATCATTATTATATGATTTATATCCACTAATTATACTATATATATGTTGTGGCCCAGCAGGAGCCGTTGGAGCTGCCACCAGATTCCGACAGCGAGGGGCCCTATGAGTCGGCTCTGGAGGATGTGGAGGACCCTGGACAGGGTTCCGACTCCAAGCAGGGTGCAGAGAGGCTGGTTGGCCACCAGGAGGCGCCTGAGCTTTGGACCAGTGGGGAGGAGACAAGGGAGAGTGATCCAGATGCCAGCAGTGAGTTCTTCCTGGATGCCCGGCACCGAAGAGCTAATAGGCGTCAGGATCAGTTGCACAAGTTCAGGAGGTAATTGCATTCAGCTGGTGGTCATTAGGCTCCTCTCCAGACTATAAAGGACTGCTTGTGCACACAATCCTCTTGCAGAAGTCAACGCAGGAACGAATGTTGGAGAACATTATTGTGAGCTTGGCAGGCTGGATTGCTGTCACGGTTTATCTGTGCTGGATTGCTGCCCAAGCTTGTCTGTGCCGGTTTGCTGCCAAGGACCTGTCTGTCTGTTAGTTAAATGCCGTAACTTATCTTTGGCTCGGAGTGTGTGTTGGTGTGGAACGAGGGGGGTCAGAACAATATATTATATATAGAGCCCAAAAGAATTCCTCTTCACTCAGTGCGGTCCAGGCAAATCTAAAGGTTGGATACACCTGGTTTACACCAGTGGTTTTCAGAATTCTGCCGAAAGGTTACATACCCTGTTTTTGTTTGTTTTGACTTATATGACTGTAATAAATTATGTTTTCTTTCCTCCTTTTATAACCTGTGTAGATTCATGAGCTTTGAGGTCTCTTTGGTGTTTGCCATTCCAAAAATGGGAAATTAGTTTGCTTCTCCCATTGGAAGCATGACCAAAACATCTCCCTACCTCAAGAGCAAATGGAGAGATAGATACACTGTAGGGATGACCTATCCTCACTGTAGTAAATCATCATTCAATTGCTGAGCAGGGAAATACAATCTGACCCAATCTGATTCATAGGCACCCACAATGGCTGGAGACAAGTGATGAAACATGCATCATGATTCATGATGCAGACTCCACAGCTCACATATTTGGATCTGGCATTGCAATGGTTATGCTATGATGTCACCATGCATGTTTCATCCTGTCTCCATCATGGTGGCTAGTGTAGGCACTTATGCAGGGGTGGGTTCCTTCCAGTTCTAACCTCTTCCATAGAAGAGGTTCCACAAATCTACAGTGCCATTTAGAACCGGTTCCAGCTTCCGCCCCCTGCCCATCCGCACATCATCAAGATGAAGAGCAAGAGGAAGAATTCTGGGAGTTGAAGTCCACAAGTCTTAAAGCTGTCAAGTTTGAACACCCCTGGGTGTTTTTTTTCTAAAGGGTTAGGGGTGCAAGGGTCTTGTAACTTGACAGCTTTAAGACTTGCGTGCTTCAAATGCCAGAGTTTTTGAGCCAACATTTTGGTTGCTAAGCAAGTGTGTTGTTAAGTGAGTTTCACCACATTTTACAAGTTGGCCATGCCCACCCAGTCACATGGCTGGCAAGCCACTCCCACAAAGCAGGCCACACCAACAGAAAAGGTTCTAAAAAAATTTGAAACCCACCACTGCACTTATGCATGGTATTATTCAGTCCCTTTAGCATTTATAGAAGACAGGATTTCTATGGGAAGCAACATTTTTTTTTATTGGAAGATAAAACCTTGCTACAAATGCAACACTTGGCCCCTACAATTCGAAACAGATGGGTCCAAGCCTCTACAATACCCCATTTAAGCACTCTAACTTTCCTTAGCCTCACCCCCATTGCCCATAGCCACACATCCCTACAACAAAACAAATTGTATTAGAATGAAAAGGCAATTCTACCAGTGGCAGATCTACTACATTCTGGAAGCATCCAGGCCTTGCATTATCCAAGGCCACAAATGGTGCCATTTAGCAAAGTTTAAATGTTCACACTCATCCAAATGTGGGAGTTCACATAATTGGCTGCTTCTCCCAGTAAGCCTGTTCTCCTGCTAGATTGAAGGCTTCAGTTGACACAGATCATCAATTCTAATCCTATCAAAGAGTGGCCAGAGGCTAGAGGTTGGGAAGGAACAATAACAGGTTTGTGGGCCAAGATGTTGGCCAGTATGGATCTGGTTGACCTTCCAAGTATTGGCATGATGGGTGCAGTTGAAGCTGATGTTTCTTCTCATCTTGCTAGGTCAGGTCAGGAAATAGACACCACAAGAACAAATGTAACTTTACTTATTGTTGTATAATAAGATGATAGAATGTTCAGAAGCTGAAAGAGTTTTCCTTTCCTTCCTCTTTTTATCCAACATGGCAAACTTTTGGGTTTCTTCCTCCCTCCTGTTGAAGACTAAGTTGATATTTTTGTAACAGCTGCCAGATTCTTCTTCAAAACTATCTCTGTACTCCTCTTCAAACCCTTTAGATGAAGAAGCTGGAGTGACTAGCATGCTAAGTAGCCCATGGTGTAAATCCCACAGTAATTGATTTAGTGTTCATTACCAATGATTGTCTTACGTGAAGCTGTTCCATTTTTGTCATTATATAAATCTGGATTCCCAACTTTTTAGAAGTTGTGGACACCCCAACTTCGCTACTTCACCTTCACTACTTCATATAAAAGCCGGCAACTATTTTATTGTTTAAGATCACCGACTGCCCATTTATCTCCTCAAATCAAAATACATGGTTGAACTTCTGAGAGATGCTTCCACAAACAGGTTTCTGAGCTTTTTGTCTTTGACACTATCTTTGAGCCAGCAAACAAATGGGCAATGCCTCAAAAAAGAAATTATATGTGTGGCTTGGTGTTTATTGCCAGAATCACCCCATTTACTGTTATTTATTGAGTAAGGTTACCAGATACGGAACATCAAGTTCTAACCATTAGATGGCAGCATAGCATTACAAGTTTGGTATCTCTTTGCTGCTGTCTAATGATTGCCCAACAGGGTGTGCTGTAAAATAGAGAGACTTCTTTTATTTCAGAAAGTAAAATAATGCCTACAGTTATTTTAGAATCATGTGCTTCCCTTCAGGGATTCTCTTCCATTGTTGAATTAATCCAGCTGGTTGCAGAAAAAGAATAGTGGTGATTTTTTTTTTATGACCAAGGACCATGCTAAAAAAATATGGTGGCCAGAACTGCAGTGACTAGGACAGTGTTTTTATGATGCCATCAGTTGGATTTGGGGTTTTGTTGTAGCCTAGAATCATCTAAAGATATTGCAAAGTGAATTCAAATAATCTGTTTTATCCCTTGGAGACCGTCTTTCCAGAACTGTGTCCAATTTTCAGTGTGGTTTGAAGAAAAATGATAATAGGATTTTAGTGTGTCATCATCTTCAGTGCATAAATATGAAAACATGCATAATTTTTGAAATGCTTAGGATAATCAAAATTATTGTACATAAAGCCTCAAATGCTTTTCTCACACGAGCTTTTTGCTAAGCTTGACTAAGATTTCTGGGACGTGCAAACCTAACATATCTGGAAATTGTCAGATTAGGTTTGAAGCCCAAATTATTTATGCAAACTTTTTGTGACTTTTAAGGCAAGACAGGTATTGTCAACTCCGTAAGAGAAGTGGTAGGGAATGGCTTGTTTTTCCCCCTTTGACCTTTGGAGAGAAAGCTTGGATTTTCAGTTTTAAGGGCAAACATAACAGGGCTTCTGCAGCTCCCCATTAAGCCATTCCTTTGAATTACTGACCACTTCCTGTAACTGCTTCACATTTAGATTTTTTTTTCTAAACAATCTCCTAGTGAAGAAGAGAAAAACTGTGAAGTTCTTAGAGCAGAAAAGCAAGAGGTGATCTAGACTCCTATCTCTGGGCCAGTCCCCCCACCCCCCGAAAGTCCCAGCTGTTTTCCATTTCTGCAAGAAAGTCATTTGACAATTATCTACCTCAGCTTGTAGCCTACAGTTTGTTTCTGGTATCACAAGGGGGATTGAAACCTCCATGGCTTTATTGGCATAAGATGTGCCTCTTAAGAATTCAAAGCAAACACAATGATAAAAACAAACAAACAAAGATCAGCAGTATCTAAGGAAACCTGGTTCAGCTGAGATTGAAAATGAAATTTAGGCTCATGCAACATTCCCTTTTTCTGTAAAATGGTGCCAAATTGCTTCATGATTCATGTATTGCCCAGAATCAAACCCATTTCCAACTGAAGCAATACTTACTTATCTTACTTGTTCTGTAACCAATTATTTTGACTAACCTGAAAGATGTAGAGACATACGTTGAGGGCAAGGAGATTTTTTAATATTTGCTGATAAGAACAGAAGAAGGCAATGAAAATCAAGAAATGAGCAAGAAGTATATTACTTCTTTATCAGTTATATACCACAATGATATTACTATTGAAGAGGTGAATAAGGTCTCTGAAAAATCAGTTGAAAGATTAGGCAAAATTGCTGGGAGGAAGTTTATTTAAAGAGGTTTTAAATTTTTCTGCAATACCTAGCCAGTGCTTTTTTAAAACAAAAATTGTTAAGTCAACCTTTCTTCTCTCTATCCAATTTCATCCCAATACTTTCCCTTGGGTTTCCAGTACAGGTGTCCTTCCTCCTGCTTCCTTGATTTATTCTCTTCTTTCTATTTCTACTGGAAGAAAGAAAAACATGTCTATGTAATACTTTTGTGCTTCTCTAAGTAACACTAGTTTGTTTGTATACGAAGGGAGATTAGGAACCATAATGCAGATTGAGTATGAAATAATTTTAAATGTTAGTCAACTAAGTGTAATCATTAGTTTAATAATTGAATTTAATACTATTAGACCTAACCCAACTTAATGTTTGCGTTTAGGCAGATATGTAGAGATACACAAACACACAAGTACATTGTATGGACACATTTGTTGGTTATGAACAAATCTGCAGTTTGCACCCTAAGCGGATATACACAGAGTTTTTGTCTAATTTTGCTTCTGCGTACTTGTTTTTAGAGATGATGGTTGAATTTTCGTAAGTTCAGGGACATTTTTCTTTCAATATTGCGTTTTTGTCATTGTGCATGGCTCAATTGAACAACCTGTTAGTCAATCTTGAACAGGGTAGCCATAATTTTAAGGTTTAGTTCTGACGGAACATGAATACAATGGCCCCGTAATAGAATAATCCTAACCATATTTAAATAAGATAGATAGCTTTTTAGTTTGTTTGTTTTTAGTTGTTTTTTTTACTGTGAGGACACTGGCCAACATTAAAAATGAAATTCTGTTGCCTATACCCAGGAGAAATTATATATCTACCCAAACTCATATACAACACATATATACACATGCTATACACATGCACCTACACACATACACCTACACACACACACACACACACACACACACACACACAAATAGAATAGAATAGAATAGAATAGCAGAGTTGGAAGGGACCTTGGAGGTCTTCTAGTCCAACCCTCTGCCTAGGTAGGAAACCTTATACCATTTTAGGATATTAATCAAGGTTTGATGCTATATGGAACAAAACTGTGACTAAATAAAAAATATTTATTGGGAAGAAGTCCCGTTGAATCTGATGGTTCACAGAGCCAAGTAAATATGCAAGCAAGGTATTGCTGTGAGAGCGTACTGGCCAATTTCATGGAAGCGAGCAGAGAAGGTTTAGTCAGCTTGGGGTGATTTCCATTTCCTTTTATTTAAAGCAACTCTTCAGAGGTGAAAGCCACCTTGTGATTCTAAGGCTTCGTATTCGTGCCAGCGTGTCTGCTGTAGCCCACACCAAAGCATAGTGATGATGTCATCTGAATGGAATGGGATGGAACAGTCCAGCTCAATAACCTCACAAAGGCTGTTAAGCAATTCATTCCACCCTTATCTGGATGTCTTTCATCCCTGTTTTGTCAAGATAGGGGGATGTGGTGTGATCTGATCTTAGTGCCAAGTGACCTTGCAATTATTTTCAGCAGACCTTTCCATTTGTGGTGGAGGGTGATGTTTTCTGAGGAGGTTAATTCCACTTATAATCCTGCATGCTGACTTGGAGCTCTTCGAGAAACCTGAATCGTTGTACATTTATATTTTCATGTTTTCATGACTGTGGCAGACTGGACCACAGTCCAGAGGTGCTGAGCTCTGATAGCTCTCTGGCTTATGCTACATCAGCAAACCCAGCCTCACTGGTAGCTGCAAGAAAACATATGCTCAGCTCCGCTGGAACTAACAGTGTCATTGCATACATCAGTGTAGCCCTTCAGAGTAATTTCATACAATCATAGAACTGTAGTTAGAAGGAGTCATTCAAGTAACTCCTTACTACTATCTATAGTCTATGGCTTTCTTGTGGTCTGTAGATCACAAGATCCCAAAGGACATGGACTACCAAATTTGGACTTCCAACAAACTTAAGAGAGCTGGAATTTTCATTGTGTCATCAAAACACATATGACAACAATCTACCCGTGTCTCATAGGTTCTTTTTTTTAAGTTTTAGGAAATTATTAGACACGTTTAAAAATGTATGGCATTAAAACTGGATACAATTCTGAAAAAGGAGTTTGATCATGGAAATAGAAAATAACTGGCTGCTCCCCTTATTGTAGTTTTGTTTTATTATGTCAGTCAATTGTATTTTCTTTTGTCATAGATTTGTAATATGGTTCACTAACATTTGTTGTGTCTGTAACTTGATGCTGTTGGAGATTCTATGCAGGAACCACAGGGAAAAAAATGATACAACTCAGAGGCATTCAGACAAGCTCAAAACCTGCAGCCAAAGACTCAGTGTGTGGTCTAATAATCTTTTTAATCGCTCCACTAATTCCAACAAATGTGAAACGTTAAAACTGGAGTCAGCACTAGAAAGAACATGAAGTGGACATGTCTATCACCACTTCAAGCTGGAATAGTAAATTGCATTGATTCTGTTTCTTTCCTGGTAAAATTGATTGACTCATGAAAAAACAACCTTCAGAACAATGAGATATGTCAAGAGGGGTTTTAAACAGACTTTGTTGCTAATCAGTGTCTCCAGTCAGTTCAAACCACAACTGCTATTTTTTTTTTTGGAATAACTTCTGATTATGAGCGATAAAACGAAGTGACCTTAAACATTCCTTCAAACTGCTTGCCAAGAAGTAGTTGGGCAAGCAGGCCAGCCAGAAACTTCATCACAAAACCATCAAGAGGAAAATAGGTTGGGTGGACTGTCTTGAAGTCATGGACAAGAGGAAACAGCTGTGACTATAGTATTCAGCCACCTAAGAGAGGTTATGGCAATTGTGCACGGCCTACTGAATGATCAGGGATGGGAAGTCTCAAAAACGTATTCACATCGTGTCCCATCTCCGAGACAATTGGCTTCTGGACTTGACTGCTTCCTGAGGTGTGTCTTGTGCAGACATGAATAACTGTTATTGGATCCTGTATAATTGTGTTGCTTTAATTTATGTGGTCTATGAGAGTATATTTTAATAAACCAACTAAACAAATCATTTTGCACTTTATATAATAGTGAGTAGAACAGGAATGTTAAGTTTCACCGAAAGAAACAGTTTAGCTGTTAACCCAACTTTTTTACTGTATTTTTCAGAATATAAGTCACACCAGAGTATAAGATGCACCAAGGTTTTGAAGAGGCAAGTTTTTTTTAAAAAGGTTTTTGCACTCTACAAACCTCCCAAAAACGGCCCATTTTTCATGAAAATGACCCGGTTTTTTCCAAAAAAGGTACGAATAGCCTTTAGGGGGCATGTAGAGTGCTCCTGGGGGGGGGGTGGGGGCTGCCAAAAACGAGCAAAAAACGGCCCATTTTTTGTGAAAACGGGCCCATTTTTGTCAAAAGAATTGCATGCATAGCCTTTAGGAGGCTTATCGAGGAATGGGGCGGGCAAAATTGAGCAAAAAATTGCTAGCTTTCCACTCATTTCTGCCCTCCCCAGCCCCCAGAAGCTCTCTGAAAGCCTTCTAAAGGCTCTGCACGGCCATTTTGGTGAAGGGGCAGGGCTTTGGGAGGAAAAAGTGCTGTATTCGGTGTCTAAGACACACCCAGATTTTCATCCTCTTTTTGAGGGAAAAAGGTGCGTCTTATACTCTGAAAAATACGGTACTTTCCAGTAACAGGTAGTCCTCAACCTACAACCACAATTGAGCCCAAAATTTCTGTTGCTAAGTGAGACATTTGTTAAGTGAATGTTGTTCCATTTTGCAACCTTTCTTGCCAAAGTTGTTAAGTGAATCACTGTAGTTGTTAAGTTGATGAAACAGTTGTTAAGTGAATCTGGCTTCCCTGCTGACTGTGCTTGTCAGAAGGTCGCAAAAGGTGATGATCACATGACACTGCATCCCTCACAAGTGGCTGAATTTTGATTACATGACCATGGGGATGCTGCAACAGTCATAAGTTTGAAATATGGCCGTAAGTCACTTTTTTCAGTGCTATTGTAACTTCGAATGGTCACTAAAACTGTTGTAAGTTGAGGACCAGATAGATTTATCATTACTGACTGGCAACCAAGCTGGAATAATGCAAAAATAGGTTTACTGTCTGTTTACCAATCTGATATCCAACTCATCTTTCTACTAATGAAAAACTTCCTTTTCTTTGTCCAAATTATACCAACTTGTGTTTTTCCAGTGGTTTGGCTGCTGCTCACAGAAGAACTTAATCATAGTGGTTTTGAGATTTCTGACAATAATGCACTTGAATGCCTAATTGCATTTTCTATATCAACAAGCAAACAAAACTTTGCAGATTAGCATGATCAATGTCAGCCATTTACCATTCTTTCTCACAGTCAGAATGAGCAAGGTTAGAGGAGCTGTGGCAGAATTATCAGAGTTCACAAATGAGAATTTTTTTCAATGAATTCTACAATTCCCCCTACAATTTGATATAGGAACAATAGCCTCCAAAAGCCTGGGACAAGATGGGAGATAACCAGGCTGAGCCCGAGAGAGGGGGCAAAGCAGGGGTGGTATTCAGCAGGTTCTGACCAGTTCTAGAGAACCGGTAGCAGACATTTTGAATTGTCCGGAGAATCAGTAAATACCATCTCTGACTGCACCCGCCCCCATCTATTCTCTGCCTCCTGAGTCCCAGCTGATTGTGAGGAAAGGGGGATTTTGCAGTATCCCCTGGAGTGGAGAGGGGATGAAGATTTTACAGTATCCTTCCCCTGCCAGGCCCACCAAGCCATGGCCACGAACCGGTAGTAAAAAAAATTTGAATCCCACCACTGGGTCAGAGGCGTCACAAGTCCTTGCGTACCCACAAGAGAGCTAAGTCCAGCCCACCTTGAATGCCTCTCTTATCTCCTACTCATTTCCCTTTATGGCCAGTTGCAATAAATCTTTATACTCTTTTGTACTATCTGAATATCCTGAGTTCTCCGGCATTTGACAAAGAGAAGCTTCCTGCTCCCATATTTGTGCCAGTAACATTTGAGACCATCCCATGTGCATCTTCTCTTATGCCTCTTGAAATCCCTGCTGTTGCAAAATCACAGGTAGTCCTGGACGGTTGCTTAGCATTTTGTCAAAGTTACTACAGATCTCCTCAGGGTTACTTATGACCTGGATCCAAAGTTCTGTCAGCTGCTCTGTCCCCCATGGTCATGTGATTGCATTTTGGACATTCTGTAACTAGCTATTTGCAGTGTCACAAAGTCACACAACTGCAATTTATGATTTTTTGGGGTGTGTGTGTGTGGAAACCAGTGTTTACTTCTGGGTTCAGGCAAAAAACACCCATTGCAGACACTGGATTCGCTTAACAACTGCTGCATTCACTTAATGACTGCCACATTCACTTAATGACTGTTGCAAGAAAGATTGTGAAATTCAATGCAGGCACATAGTGACCTACTTAACAACCTTTAATGACTTATAGCTGTAATGCTAGTCTCAATTATGGTCATAAATCAAGGACTATCTGTAATCCATCTTTTACTGTATATCAACCAGAAAGTCTACGCCAGGAAGAAGGGGAGCAATTTAAACTTCAGTTTAGATTGCACAAAGAATTATCTATTTTATTTTTCTGTTTAAAGAGCTTATGTGGCCATCTATCTTACAAAAGAACCCGGCAAGATAAAAACAAATAAAAGGTTTTAAGAGAATCTTTAAAGCAACTTAATAGTATGAAAAAAGGTGTTGATTCTGTCACGGTATTTAGCCAGTTTGACCCAGAAAGCTAGAGAAAACAATGTTTTTGGCTGCTTGTGCTTTTTTTTTCTTTTTTTACTTATTCACTAATCTGGAACTGGCATAAGTGATTTGAATTTCTGTGTTGAATATTACCAGTTTCCAAGAAATTGTAAAGAATCTGAAGTATATTAACAAGCTTCATAAAAGTTAAGCCAGAGTAGGGGAGTTAACAGTCTGGATTGGAATTGTTAAAATATATTATTGACTGGGAAATCCAGTCCATTGGCAGAATTTTTCCCATAGGGCTAGATCGCTATATATACCCAGGGATTCTGTCTTTGTCCCAATCTGAAAAGTAAGAAAGCAGACTCCGCTAACAGTCATTCTGTTAGTTTGCTAAATGTTCTACTGTAAATAATCTTTATGTCAGGCACTTCCTATGGAGACTGCAGAATGCCTGGAGCTAGAGAAATTATGACTAACATGGCTCACTAACTGATTTTCAAACACTGAGCAAAGAAATATGTCTTTGGTCCAACATGTCCAAGGGAGACTTTATGTTATCTTCATAGATTTAAAATTGGCCTTTGATGCTGTTCGTAGGGATAAGATTTGGAAGAACTCGAAGTCTCCTCAACAGATCCTTGGCTGCTTGCGCTGATTAAACAGCTCCACAAGGACACCTATATTTAAAAGATATATAACAATCTAGGACAGCTGTCTTCTCCTGTTGCTGTGTAAAACAGGCTGCAGCAGGATGCATTTTCGCTCTGTTGTTTAATTTTTCAATCAGCAGGACAGAACAGACTCACAAAAGAAAGGCACCTCCCCTAGATATAGTGGGTTAACTAATGGCAGTGTTAGTCTCTACAGATGCTCCTGTGGTTTTTTTACTCAGGATAATGAGAACATTGCGAGCCTTTAGCATCCTAATTGGAAGTAGAAGATCCATTGATGAATTATAAGATGAAAATACCTGCTTTTGTTTTTGCTAAGTGATAAAGTAGGTATACCCAGTCCTGGATGTTAAAGAATGAAGGAGGTTCCAATGCTTTAATGCTAGGCTTACTTTGATGAAATTTGAAACAGATAGGTTGTCATCTCTGTAATCCTTCATGGGCTTTTGCTGATCAATGAGGCTGTAAGGATTTGTTTATATAGTAGATGAGAGATGGGATATTGGAAGAAGAGATTATTTGCTATATTTTAAGAGAAGTGATAAGTTACTAAAATTGTTTATATGTGTGATCAGGGTAGAAAGTCAGTTGATTTATCTTTATTATATACTTATTTTTTCTTTTTCTATTATTTTTCTTTCCTACAGTTTTAATATATATTTTAAATTAGTGTTTAAATTAAATTCACTGTTTAAAATTACCATTCTACTATTTTTTTTTAAAAAAGTCATTCTCTGGAATCTGGTATGCCCTAAACTGAAATAAGAGGTTTTACGTTTTGATTAGTGGCTAAAACCTTCCTCAGCCTTCCCAGCATCCTTGATCTTGAATAACGCTTGTCTGTTATGTGAGAAGATCTTAACAGTTGCTGCCTTTTGCACACCATGTAATATCACTGGGGATAGGCAGAATTGAAGAAGTCTTAGTCCTCCTTTTCAAGCATATAGATTTACCTATGTCTTCCAGGTCCACAATCTGTCATCCATCCATCCATCCATCCATCCATCCATCCATCCATCTATCATCTATCTAGCTCTACCTACCTACCTACCTACCTACCTACCTGTCTGTCTGTCTGTCTGTCTGTCTGTCTGTTCCAGCATAACTCTGGAGCACCTTGAGCAATTTCAACCAAACTTGCTACACAGATTACTTACCCTCTGGAAACAAATACTGGGAGGGAGGGTAATACTTCCCTGGTGTGTGTGTGTGTGTGTGTGTGTGTGTGTTCCAGCATAACTCTGGAATGTCTGGCCCATTAAGGAGAGTGTGTGCGGTGTCCTAGAGCAGCAATTGTTTATGATGTCAGTTCCTTCGCAGCTTCCTCCGGAAAGCCAGCCGTGACATTTGCCCTCCAGTGGACCAACACCATTTGTGAGTGTCCCATTTTAATCTTTGACACAACCATTTGTGCCCTACAGTGCCCTATCCATCATCATTATTGACAGACAGGCTTCAGAATATTCGGGTTTTAAAGCACTTATGTCCCTGCAAGTCGAATGACACTGAGTTTCTGCTACAGTGTTTGTGATTTACAATGGTTAAATTTCTAATATGATTCTACAGCACCCAGTTAAGAAAAAGGCCAGCAATGATGCAGGAACACATTTTTTTCTCTTCTTAGATCAGGAGGACTGGGTTACTAATGTTGCTACATTTTGCATAATTGGTATGAGAGAAAATGTCTAATTAAGATATGGTAGGGGATAATAATTGAAAATTTTCTATTGATGTGCAAACTCAGAAAATTCCAGAGAGTGTTTTATTCCCCTTGTGATGATACTGAACCTCCATTCCAGTATGCTGCTCAGAGGCAGTGCAGGGTTTTCTGGAAGTAAATGTTCCAAATAGAGGTAGAACAAGAAGTTTGGAAACCATTGATCTGCATTCAGAATTGCATGGTGAATTTTATATATCCCTATTATTTCAGCAATTAATTGATATAATAATTGTGTTTGTCCTGGCCAGTGGTGGGATTCAAATTTTTTTACTATTGGATCTGTGGGTGTGGCTTGATGGGTGTGGCAGGAGAAAGATACAGTAAAATATTCATTCCCACCCCATTCCAGGGGAAGGTTACTGCAAAATCTCAATTTCCTGCCAATCAAGTGGGACTCCAGAGGCAGAGAATAGATGGGGGTGGGGCCAGTCAGAGGTGGTATTTGCCAGTTCTCTGAACTATTCAAAATTTATGCCACTGGTTCTCCAGAACTGGTCAGAACCTGTTGAATACCGCCTCTGGTTCAGGTCTGTGTGTTGTATATATATTCAGATATATAATTAACAGGGGACGCGGAGGCTCAGTGGCTAAGACACTGAGCTTGTCGATCAGAAAGGTCAGCAGTTCGTCCATTCGAATCCCTAGTGCTGTATAATGGAGTGAGCTCTTGTTACTTGTTCCAGCATCCAACCTAGCAGTTCAAAAGCATGTAAAATGCAAGTAGAAAAATAGGAACCACCTTTCTGTGCACCTTTGGTATTTAGTCATGCCGGCCACATGAGACATCTTTGGACAGTGCTGGCTCTTCGGCTTTGAAATGGAGATGAGTACCACTCCCTAGAGTTGGAAACAATTAATACATATGTTCGAGGGTGACCTTCTCCTTTACCTATATAATTTACTAAATTTAATATAATGGAAATATTACATCCCTTGTTTTGGAAGTGATGTTTAAATTGATTTGCCTAATTTTTTAAAAATATCCTTCTGCAAGCAATTCAGTCCACTAATAATAGGATCTACCCATCTATTTTTGGGAGAGCAAGAAAAATAAGTCAGAAAATTAGTGACAACTAGAGAAAAAGACAGTCATCAAAGAGAGTATAGGCGTGGTGACTGAGCCCCTTTCTCTAAGACATCTATCATGTGGCTTTTAACAGCTTAACCCTGAAGGGATGCACCCTGTGACAAAACACAAAACCGGTTGTTCCTTCATGATTTATACAGCAAGCAGGATATGCTCACATGTAATTAGTTATGGGATATAACACCAAGCCCATCTTGTATTAAATATATCTGGAAATCTAAAATCTGGTTAGTGTTGAGAAGAGGATTGGAGAGATCATGAATGTTCCTAAAAACGATTCAATGACTTCTTGCTCGCTTTCAGCATCCTTTCTGCTCTTTTACCTCTATCATGAGCTCTCCATTGGAAGAATGGTGATTATTATCCTGGAAGTCACTATTGGTTCCTTTCATGAGAATCTGATGGAAGCCTTTCAGTCCAGTCCCAAAGGTGACCCTGACACAGATAAACCTCCAGGTGGCCTTAACGACCCTCTAAAAGGATGCAAATGACCAGCTGTCTGCAAGGAATATACACTATATTGCCAAAAGTATTCGCTCACCTGCCTTTATTCGCATATGAACTTACTGTAAGTGAAATCCCATTCCCAATCCATAGGGTTCGATATGACGTCGGTCCACCCTTTGCAGCTATAACAGCTTCAACTCTTCTGGGAAGGCTGTCCACAAGGTTTAGGAGTGTGTTTATGGGAATTTTTACCATTCTCCCAGAAGCGCATTTGTGAGGTCACACACTGATGTTGGAGGGGTTTACGTGGCCTACCACTTCGTGGCTGAGTTGCTGTCATTCCCAAACACTTCCACGTTCTTATAATACAGCTGACAGTTGACTGTGGAGTATTTAGGAGCGAGGAAATTTCACGACTGGATTTGTTGCATAGGTGGCATTCCTATCACAGTTCCACGCTGGAATTCACTGAGCTCCTGAGTGTGACTCATTCTTTCACAAATGTTTGTAAAAACAGTCTGCATGCCTGGCTACTTGATTTTATACACCTGTGGCCATGGAAGTGATTGGAACACCTGATTCTGATTATTTGGATGGATGAGCGAATACTTTTGGCAATATAGTGTACATCCTTCCTTTTCCCAGAATCCAGTCAGAGCTGAAGAAATTTCTTGGATGAGAAGCGAAACATCTTCAAAGAAAAGTCAGTTGCCTCTTGAAAAAGCACCTTTGCGACAACCAGGATTTGGATGATTGAGCATCTCCATAGGCTTTCAGTCCAGGCTTGCCTTTGCTGCTTAAGTCACTGAAATGTCTTCCTTTCCTGCAGGCACTGGGCTCTTCAGTATAACTGGGGAAAGCCTCCTCCTGTGCTACTCTTTGAGACAGACAAGTAGGTGGGTCCTCTGGTGTGTTTGTGAGCAACCCAAGGCTCCTATGGACCCCAAACATCGTGGAAGCCTAGACAGCAAAAACCAGTTTGACTCTACATTATGTTGGCCTCGATTTGCACCTACCTTTGCAGATCATTTTATTCAAGCTGGCATCTCAAAGGGGTGAGCCCAGTTTTCAAAAACACTTTTCAGCATATGGGCTTTGACATGGCTGGGCACATTAACACCGTACCGCTTGAAAAGGGGAGGAGGAGCCTCCTGTGGTAGAATTTGCATGCAGTCTTCTTTAAAGAAATGGATCAGAAGGCTATGTATTTTCAAAAGGAACAAAAAAAAAGAGGAAAGCTCAGGAGAACAACAGTTTAATAATGAAGTCTCTTGGATGTTTCACAAAAAGGGACCCTGACACAGATGGCCTTAACGACCCTCTAAAAGGATGCAAATGACCAGCTGTCTGCAAGGAATATACAATATGCCAAAAGTATTCGCTCACCTTCCTTTACTCGCATATGAACTTTCTGTAAGTGACATCCCATTCCTAATCCATAGGGTTCGATATGACATCTTCTTTAAAGAAATGGATCAGAAGACTATGGATTTTCAAAAGGAACAAAAAAAGAGGGAAGTTCAGGAGAACAACAGCTTAATGATGAAGTCTCTTGGATGTTTCACAAAAAGGGACAGTTTGTAAGAAAAGTAGCTACCAGGAAACAGCAACCAAGACTCATATGACACTTCGGTTTATGTTGCAAAAAAAATAAAGACTCGTGTCACATTAAACAGTAGCAAGTGTAACAAGGGCTTTTGTGGATTGAAATCCTGATGGTCTGTTGCTTACATCTTAATAACTCAATTAGCCTTTAAATGTGTCAATGAGCCAGCAAAGACCAGCTATTTTTAAAGCAAATACAATTTCCAGAGAGTAATAACTTACTGAAAAGGAAGATATATTTTTGTACTGTCTTAAATTATGAACGGCAGTCTTGGTTTTGTCTTCTGGGAAGATGACCTTTTCAGAAAAGCTATTGTGTTCTCCATTATCTATTGCTTAAGTCGAAGGAACCCTTCTTTTAAAATAATTTTAAAAATGGATGGGAGAGAGTAAGACACAAATTATTTGGACCTTGGGACAGGCAAGGAATCACTGTTTCTATTATCTGTTGGTACCAGTAACTCATCTGAGTTGGAATCAAATGGTTTTAAGGCCCTGGTGTGAAAAATTTCCAATAGCTTTGAAAAAAGTTAAACACTATGAAACAAAATACATCTGGCTAATTAAAAAAACACAATGGAAAGCTTGAGGTTTTTTTTATGAAAAATTAAAAGCACAAGGCTGCCCTTGAAGAGCATCCGGAAACTTCAGCTAGTCCAGAATGTGGCCGCGCGAGTGATCGTGGGCGCACCACGGTTCGCCCACATAACACCGATCCTCCGTGAGCTGCACTGGCTACCTGTCGATCTCCGGGTGCACTTCAAGGTCCTACTCACCACCTATAAAGCGCTCCATGGTAGTGGATCTGGCTATTTGAGAGACCGCCTTCTGCCAATTACCTCCCTGCGTCCCATCAGATCGCATAGAGTTGGCCTCCTCCGTATTCCATCCGCCAGTCAGTGCCGACTGGCGACTACTCGGAGGAGAGCCTTCTCTGTTGCGGCTCCGACACTATGGAACAATCTCCCTGTGGAGATTCGTACCCTCACCACCGTCCAGGCCTTCTGCACAGCCCTCAAGAACTGGCTAGCCCGTCAGGCCTGGGGATAAGTTTATTTTTGCCCCTCCCGAATGCTGAGTGAATGTTGAGTTTTACTGTTTAATTTACTTTTGTGCACATTTCTTTTTGTATTGTCCTACACTCCCTTTCCTTTTTGATTGTAAGCCGCCCTGAGTCCCCTCAGGGAAAAGGGCGGCCTATAAATGTCTAATAAATACCAAAAAATACCAAATGCGATGAATCAAAATTCCCTCCAAGTCTGATTAGTACCTCACACATCTTGTGGTGAGGTGAATACCAAACTCTGTAGTCAGAATGTCTGATATCACAAATTACACTTCAACCTATTCCAGCTGCTGAGGATGGAGATATTTGCTCTTTTCATGGGTGATCCAGGCTTAGATATGTCAGACAGATACATCTAGTATTTCCACCGCTTGTATCTTGAAATCAGTCCCACTCGCATTATGTCATCTTAGTCTTAGATTCACACTAGACAACAACTGGTTTGCTCCCAGCAAAGGGGTTTGGCAAGCCATCTTTTTGGAGCATTGGAAGCCTTGGAGAGAAATCCTTACCAGATGAGCAGGTAATCATCTGGCTTGTTGAGCTGACCAGGGAAAGTATGGAGTTAGTCAGGAAGAAAAAGAACATCACAATGATTTCATGTGTACATGAGAGCAAATGCAACCCGGCCCACTTTTTACAAAGCCTTTAATCTATTTTTATTACAAGACTGCCCAACTCGGGAAATCTGAACCTTGAAGTCTAAATGTTTAAAAGGAGGAACATGTGCTGAAAGAGAGGAGTGGCATTGGGGATTGGATTTCAGGTTTTTTTTGTAACTATACTTTTCTCCAGAATTAAAACAGTTTACGCAGCTGAGTTTTGAATTGGGCCTTTTGATACCATAGTATACGGCCTTTGTAGGGAATTTTGTTTAATGCAACCCTCTTCCATTTTGTTGTGTTTGAAAATGGTGACAATTAAATCTGGGTGAGCCAAGCTTAGTTGGGAGTATAAACAGACAACTAAATGAAAACCACATTTTGGCAAAAATGCTTCCATTCACTTTTGGAGGAAGGATCATATGGACATACCTTTGGAAAAAAGAGTCATAGATACTGAAAGACAAGTGGGGAGTGTCATACAGAAAGTCCTTGACTTAAAACATTTTGTTTAGTGAACATCTGAAGTTACAATGGCATTAAAAACTGACTTATGACTGTTGTTCACACTTATGACTGTTGCAGCATGCCCATGTGATCAAAATCCAGACGCTTGGCAACTGACTTATATTCAGGATGGTTACAATATCCCGGGGCATGTGATCACCTTTTGCAATCTTCTGACAAGCAAAGTCAATGGGGAAGCCAGGTTCACTTAACAACTGTGTTACTAACTGAACAAGTGCAATGATTCACTTAACAACTGTGCCAAGAAAGGTCATAACCCCACCCTCCCCTTGACAGTTGTCTCACTTAGCAGCAGAAATTTAAGGCTCAATTGTGGTTGAAGGTTGAGGTACAGGTTTTCCTCATTACATCTCTTTGGATTAACAATCTTATGTTCCTTATCAATATGATTCACCCTCGGTGCTTCAAGGAACACTAGAGACCAAGAGTAGCACCGAAGTAGCATTCAGTTCCATAGCAGGGAAGGAAAGAGAAGACCTCTGTCTGTCACTCATGCCAAGAAAGACCATTTTGGCAAAGGGGTGCCAGGCAAAGTGTGCACTTTCATCCAATACTCCTTGGCTAGTTTGCATTCAGATTGCAAGATGGAGTCCAATATCCTTTATGTTGCCAGCCCAGATAATTGATTGCTTTGCATATGTGTCAGAGGTTGTGCTCACATGGCACAATAAACCATTAATTAGTCAAACCTTTTTTTAACTTTACGTGTTGTATAAACCCACCAAATTAGGTTAATTGAATCAATTGTAGCAGGGGTCACCAACCTTTCGGACCTCAGGGACCACTAAATTCATAAATTTAAATCCTACAGACCACTAATAACTAATATGAATTAGTGATGGGATGGGGTCGTTCAGGCACTTAGCTTGACTGCCTGTTAGCAGAGAGAAGCCCCAGGGGTTAACCCTAGCTTTGCTGTCCATTGCAGCTAGGAATCTCAAATATGGCCAAGAATGAACATTTGTCTTATAGCCAGCCCGGGCGCTAGATCGGCCCCCTGCAAACTCTGTCTCTTTTTTTTTTTTTTAATCTATTTTATTCATTTTCACATTCCATTTTACAATCACTTATATACAGGGTATTTGCTATAAAAGAAAAAAAAATATAAAAAAAAATAAAAAATAAAATAAAAAAGAAAACACAACTCATCATTCACAACCCCACCTGACACTTCCATCCTCCATACACCCCATCTACCCCCTCCAACTTTCCTTTCCTCCCTCTAACGCTCCCCTCCTGCTTCCCTTTCCCCTCAAACCTTCCTTCTCCCCTTACTCCCAACACGCCCTCCTTGCATTCCCCTTACTCCTTCCTTACTCCTCCCTCCTCTTTCCCTCTACCTCCCTCCTTGGTGTATTCCTTTATTCAAGTGTTGTTTATTATAATCTGATAAAAAGTAAAATAAACCAAGGGAAAAAAAATTATAAAGAAAGAAAAGAGAAAAAAAGGAAAAAAAAAAGAACAACCGTATATAAGTGCATTCTTGTTCTTATTGCGACTATGTTAACACCCACCCACCCACCCCCCATAAATCCCCATCCCTACTCCTCCCGACTTCCCAGGGCCCACACCTGGCACTGCCTTCTATCTAAAGTATCTTATGTTCGTATGGATTAAAAATAAAAGTAATATATTAAAGGAAAAAAAAACCAAAAAAAAGAAAAAAGAAAAAAAAAGAAAAGAACAAAGAAAAAAGAAAAAAGAAAAAAAAAAGAAACTCTTTGTGTTAAGCTCAGCCCCCCATCTTTATCTATGCTTAAATAGTATAAGTCATTCTATCTATATTTTATTCTCGTCTCTTGCTTCTTTGTTATTTACCCCGACCTCCTGTAGACTCTCCCATTCCTCTTCCTTAACCTTGTATTCAGATAAACATTTATCCAAATTTGTATAGACATCAATATACAATCTAACTCAAACATAATCCCTTCTATTAAAATTTAAGCAGCGTGGATCATTCCACATATTCAAATATTACTTTACAGAAGAATAATCAAACTTTCCCTTTCTTAACCTTAATTTCAAACAATAATTCAAAATAATCTGACCAAACTTTCCCTTCTTAGTAAAATTTAAGCAGCGTGGATCAAGTATTACTTTACACAAAAATCAGTTTGCATTCTATCTTGAAATGATCCCGACCAGCTTTCCCTTCTAATAGGATTTAAACAACGTAAATCATTCAGTATATACATTCAGTATCACCCCACCAATATACGTAAATCATTCCGCATGCATTTTACCCTCATCCCTTGCTTCTCAAATATTTGCCACTATCAAATTTATGCAAACATTAGTTTAAAATCTAGCTCAAAATAATTTCACCAAGCTTTCCCTTCTAATAAAAATTAAATAGCATAGATCATTCCTCATATTCAAATAATAGTTTCAGCAAGAATCAGTTTACCTTCTATTTTAAAATAATCTCTTCAAACTTTCCCTTCTAACAAGATTTAAACAGCGTAAATCATTCTGCATGCATTTTACATATATACATTCAATATCACCCCACCAATAAATTCCGCTTTTTCTGCCGGAGAGAGGTCGCAAACCCCCATTCAATCCACAACTTTAGTGAATATTTTAGAATGTCTAAATCCTCAAACTCCACTTTTCTGCTTCTCCGAAGGAGGGGGAGCTACCCCCTCCATCTTGCAGCCATGTGGTCTGTTGCTTGCCTTCTCCTTCGGCTTGTCTCTCCTCTTTTCCAAGTGAATCAGGAAGTCCCGCCTTCAAAGTCTTGTAATAGAAATCTCGAGCCTCCGAAACAGAATTGAGACAAAGTCTTTGATTCTCAAATGTGACCGTAATGCTGGCTGGGGCCTCCCATTTATATTGAATCTGATGATTTCTAAGCTCTTTAGTTAAAAAGGTATAGTCCCTTCTTGCCTTTAACATCTGGAAAGGTATTTCTTTGAAGACAATCAAGTTCTGGCCATCAACTCTCAAACTATTATTGTAAAATTTTTGCATGATCGCGTTTCTGGATTCTTTTGTGGAGAAATATATAATTATATCCCTCGGGAGCTGTCGCTGTTCCGCTACCAACGAATTCTGGCGATAAATTTTCCGAATCTGCCAATCAAAGTTAAGTCCCGGGCTTCCCACCGCATGGCTGAGGGCTTCAACAAAGGTCTGTTTCAGATTCTCTCGCTCCTTTTCGCGGAATCCTCTGACTCTTATTGCGAATGCCTTCTTATTAAAGTTTATCATAACGAGCTGTTCTTGAGTGTCTCTAATTTTTTGTTGTAATATTTGAATATTAGTAGTCAAATTAGAATTAGCCTCTTCCAAACTTTCTAATTTATTCTCTATTTCAGCGGTATAATCTGACAGGGCAGACACGGCTGCAAACGTATTCGCCTTCATTTGGTCAATTTTAGACTTTAAATCACCATATAGCTCCAATACAAATTCCTTAATTTCTTGTTTAAAATCATTAAACATTTGAAAAAAAAATTCCTGTGTTAAGAATTCTCCAGTAGAGGGCGTAGGAGACAAGGGCTGCGATGCCAGTGTAAATTCTTTAAGTTCATTCACAGATTCTTTAGGCACATTTGTAGAGAGAGGCTTCGATTTTGACCTGGGTGCCATTATAAATAAACAAATAAACAGCGCTTTCGCTCCCCTCTGTTTCCAAAAAAAACAAAAAAAAATTATTTTGTTAAGGAGCGGTCTGCAGGAAGGTAAAACCGGCTACGTACATCCCCTATCAGTCACCAACGGAGAGAAATCGCCATTTTGAAGTCCGTTTAAACAAAGAAGCCTCTAAGACAAATGGTGCTGGTATTTACGATAGTAATAAAAGCATAAATCTCACAGGGGTGGGACCCGCCCGTATTAATCTTAGCTTCAAACAACTTTGCTTTGTCCTGGGGGGGGGGGTCGCCTGTCTAGGGCTGCCAAAAAAAGGCAGCTGAGAAGAACTGGCTGGAGATAAAAGCTCCGCTCACGCTGGATCTAATCTCTGTCCACAGCCAAAAAAAAAGAGAAAGGCTGTGGATTACGAATAGACCCTAGCACACAGAGCTACTCCCTGCCCCTTTATGCCAAAAAGGGGTGATATCTATGATCTTATTTAGATATACAGACCAGATCTCTGAGAGGAGCTCGGTTGAGCCCTCCTCGGCGACAGGCTCCTCCCCCAACTCTGTCTCTTGAGGAGCCTGGCTGAAGTTTCACTGAAGTGCTGGATTAGGAGCAGGATTAATGGCTTTGATGGCCTGTATCTGGCCCAGGAGCCATAGTTTGAGGATCCCTGATTTAGTGCAATATAAAAAATGCAAAGATTCTTCTGCAGACCACCAAAATTTGCTTGTGGACCACCGGTGGTCCACGGACCACCAGTTGGTGGCCGCTGAACTATAGTGAATTAAAGGCAAGGATGTTATTCAAACACATAATTGAATGTAATGGAGTTAAGTCTATAGTTTCACTTTGTAGATTTTTTTTCTTTCTGTTTTTCTGGCCTGAAATAAATGCTGATGATGTACTTTCATTTCATTACCTGGTCCAGACATCAATACGAACTTTGTAAACTAGATTGGTGTTGCCCAGAAAGACAATGCAACCGAGGCAGAATACGCACTGTATAACATCTCATGAGGAAAAAGTCAAAATCTTGATTTATCTCTGAGCCAAGTATTATTTTGTTGCTTGTGTATCTAAAAAAAAAATCTGAACAGCGGTTGGGCATCATCCAAGATTAAATGATGGCAATTCCATTTTAAACTTGTTTTGTAATGCTTGTACAATGGAAAGAGGCGTTTCCTTGTTAAGGTCAAGAATACCAACTGAGTACATTCTCTGGAATCAATATATTTTTCTGCTATGTGTCACGTTGCGGTTTGCAAAGCCACTTAGAATGAATCAACTTACAGTATTTTTCAAAGTTTGTTCTAACTCCAGGTCTAATTGTGTAGAAGGAGGCATAGGAGTCCCCCAGTTTCTTTCATCTATTCCAGTGTTTCTCAACCTTGGCACCTTGAAAATGTCCGGACTTCAACTCCCAGAATTCCCCAGCCAGCATTTGCTGGCTGGGGAATTCTGGGAGTTGAAGTCCAGACATCTTCAAGTTGCCAAGGTTGAGAAACACTGATCTATTCTGTTCCACAATGTTGATTGTCAATCTATCAGTGAATTCATTGCCCATTCAAAAGGCTGATTAAAGCTGGAGAGAAAGGACTGGATTAGCGTGGATTGGATCAATGAACACTTGAGGTTGGAGTATTTTCTTTTTTGTCTTTTGTTTCATGCCAATTATTTCTCCTTTTCCACCTTTTCCTTTGGAAAAAGTTATTAATATTTAGTCTGGTTTCCTGAAAGCAGACAGTCTTTTGTAAGCGGAGGAGTTTTCTCTAACAACATTGGGGATTTGGGCTCTGTCTCCGCTTCCCACATCAGACATTTGCATCCAATGTTTTTCCCATAAACGAATGGGTTTTTTTTCCACAAATTCAAGATTCCACCCTTTCACCTCTGACATTTAATATTTCCCTTTTGGCCTCTGAAAAATAGAAAAACAGCAAGCCTGGGTGGACTGATTGTTTCAAGGTTCCTTACCCAAATTATTTTCTGTGAAAGTGAGCTTTATTTTTCTCTCTCCAAAATAATGGTAAATATGATTACTTCCAATAATTCAGACGTCCAGTTAGCACTGCCCCACCTCCAAGATCAGCAAGCCTACACAGAACTAGAGGTGTGTGCGTGTTTACTTTACTTTATTTCATTTCATTTTATATGCTATGCTGTGTGATGCTGCAACATTATACTTTCAGACAGTATCCATTTACATGGTAACAGCAACAAGGCACTGCAGACATTCTGAGCTACATTTTCTGTTTCAATGTGTCTTCCCAGGTAGATGGAAAATGTCCTTCTGCTTGTTCTGATTTTAGAGCAGCTGATTTTAGATCAAACCACAGACTGTCTTTGCATTTCAGAAGGCGCTTCCCTTGGCTCTATCTGAATATGCTGGGAAACGAATTGTTGCTTTGCTACTGAGCTGTGGCCCAGAGGTGGGTTGCTGTTACTTTTGGCTCATATCGGGGGAACCGGTAGTAGCGGTGGCAGCAGGCTCCGCCCACCCACCCAGACACTTCGGCGCATGTGCAGAAGCATCGCATGTGAGTGTGAGCAAGTGTGAGAGCACACCCGAAATGGTAGTCGAAAAATTGGCAATCCACCTCTGCTGTGGCTCTACCCCAGTTTGGGTCACCCCATAAGCTAAGAGCAATCTATGATCATTCAATCAATCAGAGTCGAACTGGAAGGGATCTTGGAGGTCTTCTAGTCCAACTCCCTGCTCAAATAGGAGACCCTATATTATTTCAGACAAGTGACTGTCCAGTCTCTTCTTAAAAACCTCCAGTGAAGAAGCACCCACAAATTCTGAAGGCAAGCTGTTCCACTGGTTAATTGTCCTCACTATTAGGGAGTTTCTCCTTAGTCCTCGATTGTTTCTCTCCTAATCATTAGTTTCTATCCATTGTTTCTTGTCCTGCCTACAGATGCTTTGGTAAATAAGTTGACCCCTTCAAATACTGGAATACTGCAATCATGTCCCCACTAGTCCTTCTTTTCTCTATACCCTATTCATGTAACTGTCCTTCATATGTTTTTGTCTCCAGGCGTTTAATCATCTTAGTTGCTCTTCTTTGCACTTTTCCCAAAGTCTCAACATCTTTTTGTTAATGTGACCAAAATTGGAAATTATATATATATATATATATATATATATATATATATATATATATATATATATATATATATATATATATATATATATATACACACACACACACATATACATATACATATACATATACATACACATACATACATACATACATACATACATACATACATACATACATATATATATATATATATATATCCTAGCTGCATGCTCTCTATTGGTTTAGAGTTTTCAGTCCAGATCTGATAGTTCTGTTCTTCAAAATGCACACTTATTGAGCGTCCCTAATATTTATTTTAAAATGTACTATAGATTCCCTCCCTCTACCAGAGTGTTCAAGATAGATGTGTAACCAGGAACATTCAACTGTTTATTTTAAAACAGAGCCTTCCCCCTAACCCTTCAATATTGTAGACAACCTTTTCTGAATAGAGTTGAGGAGAAGTGCACCAGTTTGAACCATATCATGCTCACTGGCTGCTACTGAGTTTTCTCTGATGTTTTCAGAGGTGTGTGTTTTTGCTTTCAACAACTGGTAATTGAGAAGAAGAAGAATTCTAAAGGAAGACAACAACGAAACACTTTGAAAATGCTACCAAGGAAAGATAGACCCCAGGAGTGAAGCTTGACTTGAGGACAACTTTGTTATTCTAGGGAAATTCTGAGATACATAAATTGATGTATCCCCAGATAAGCAGTCAATTCTTTGATCACCTGGTCTGGTGAGTTCTCTTGCTTTCCCACCTGTAATTGGAAATGTGAGATTGCTTTTACTGTTATGTTTAATCTCATTGTGCACAATGTTACCAGCAAGAGAGTCCTCATGAGATTACTTGCATGCAGGTAACAAATAACCGTAGATCAAAAAATAAAACTCTAGGGCTGCACAACATCTGCATTGGTTTTGGTAGGCACAACCATTCTTTAATACCTTCACCAGTAAACAATATATAGTATATACCTCCATTTTATTTTATTTCTTTTATTAGTTTGTTAAACGTATACAGGATAGTAGGTATAAGTATGAACATCGACATGAACAAAGGAAATGAATACAGGTAAATGGGGACAGTAGGGCAGGGATGGTAGGCACGCTGGTGCACTTATGCACACCCCCTTTACGGACTTCTTAGGAATGGGGTGATGTCCATGTTAGACAGTTTAAGGTTGAAGCTGTGGGGGTTTGAGGAATCTAGATAGTTTCAAGTAAATTTTCATGTTCAAGATTTATATTTTTGGTACAAGCATTTTAAATTTGCACTATAAGGTAATCTCAAAAGTGTTTTTTCAAAAGGCAATTTGATTTTCTTGTTTTTCCTTGAAGAAGCTGAAGAGGTTCTTGGATGAGAAGCAAAAGTTCTTCATTTCATCTCATCCAAGAACTGAATGAAGAAGCTTTGTGGATGAAGAAGCAAAATGTCTTCAAGGAAAAACCAGAAAGTCCAGTTGCCTATTGAAAAAGCACCTTTGGGACAATCATCACTTGGATGACTGAGAATCTCTATATACATTTAAATGTAATATAAGTAGTTGGCTATCATGCTTTATTTCAGTGCTATTCACTGTTCGAAAGCTTATGTTCCGTGAACTCAACAGGGTAGCTCTTAAATTCATTGCAATAATATTGAATTAAGGTAATGGATGAATCCAGCATTTAGCCATCTCAAAAATATGTAAGACAATAATATCTCAAATCATTGACTATTTCCTTATGGAAACTAATATTGATTGTATGTCCCATTTTGCTGTTCAAGATAATGCATGCTATAATAACTAGAATACCCTCATTTCTAACACTTACTTGAAATTTACAGCGTTGGTGTTTAAAACAGGAATGCAATATGGTGATAGTATGGTTCTCCATTTAATGAGTTGACAATCTAACAGCCTCCTCTAAACTTTCTCACGAGTGCAAATAGTCACACTATTATTTCACATTTACCATTTTAAAATAAATCCCATTACTTTAATTGGACTGTTCAAGATGAAGTCTGAGATAGCACAAGATTTTGAAAGGAAATCAATATGGCAGCCTTAAGATTTAATCAGAGTAACACATTCTGTTGGGAACCTCACATTGCATTAAACCATAATGGGATTTGACAAGCATAGACCTTAGGAGACTATGAAAAAAACTGTCTGAAGAATTTATGAAAAGGTATTCTAAGCTGAAAAAACAATCAAGACTCCTGTTGCCTTCATCAATATATATGCTAATTCAGAGGATGTTACCTGGAAGGGAGCCTTTGTGTCTATTACCTTGTGTTCTTTGATTGATTTGATTTTTACTCTGTCACAATTCAGCAGATTTCCAGCAGTGTAATATAAAATAAAAAACCAATGCAAAGCAAATGTGCAGACAGAGAAAAACAAAACCATAGAACACACGAAATGAATCTCCACGATCGCCCTGCAATTGCCAACTCAGGACTTCCCAGTATATTTTCCTTTTGCCAACATCATTTTGATAAAACAGTTGTGTCCCCTGCCATTATTTCAGGTTAAATGTTAGAAGAAGCCTGTTTTCCCTGGTTTATTTCTTAACATATTTTAGAGTTTTAAACCTTGCAGAAACCATGTCCATGTAGAAGAATTTTGTCTAAGACATAATAAGCGCACAGTATCATAAGAACCGAGTAAGACATAATTAAGCAATTGTGGTCTTGAGACTTAAGCCTTCCTTAGGGGTTATAATATAAAGAGGGACCAAATGTTGGGAAAAGAAAAGGTTACTTTAAACTCATAAGAATGAGAATGTATATTTTTTACAAACATGAGCATTATTTGTTTCTTTTCAAAAAATGAAAACAGGCCTCCTGTGCCTTACAAAAATAAATATGAGGGAACATAATTATAAAAGAGGCAGAAATGAGAATAGCTGGGAGAAAGGAGATGGGCAAGTTGACAATGAACACACAGGCACATATGAGTGGCGTTGTATTACTTTTAATTCTTTCCATCCCTCCTGTGATTGTTCAGTTCAGTTAAAGGCTTTGTTGTTGGCAGGGAAAGAAGTATGTCATGTGGCTTTGGTGATGACCACATAGCTGAAATTATTCTGAATCTGCAGGGACCCAAGGGAAGAACTCGTGCTCCAGTATCTTTAGAACATCCAGTTCAGGTTCAAAGATTCCAGCTAAAATCAAGACCTGTGATCTATCCCTGTTCTTCTGCCTGTCGCAGGATTATTTAGAAAAGATAGGTGAAATATATATATATATATATATATATATATATATATATATATGTATGTATGTATGTATGTATGTATGTATGTATGTATGTATGTATGTACTGTTATACAATGAACCAGAGCACCATTCTTCAACTCATAATAATCTATAGATTGGGTAAAGGAAAGGCACACTCAGGCTTAGGCAGCAACAGCTCTTTATTGTAACAGAACAACTATGTACAATCCAGCGAAGGTTCAGTCTGACAGCAGCCCTTTTATAGGGAGCTGTCAGACCCTTCGACCAATCAGGTTGAATCTCTGTTCCCGCCGGAACAGAGGACCTTGGTGTAAACCATTGTAACTGATTCTGGTTTCTAAGACCCCTCCCCTCTTAGATGGGATCAACCGACTTGTGATGTAGTCACGCAGGTAGGCGGGCTTTCTGGTGGCTCGCCCAGATCTGCGCAGTTCGGTTGGTGGGTGTTCTTTGGTCAGGTCTGACTGACCTGTTGACTCTGTGGCTTCACCTGGTGGAAGCTCCTGGAACATTTCCCAGGCTGCGGCTGGAGCTTCGAGAGCTGGTTCACTTGGAGCTTCCTGCGGGCCTGCACACTAACAGATAAGTGCCCCGGTACCTTTGGGCTTGAGTTGTCTGTGGAAGGAATGACTTTGTGTTCCTTTTGGGTAGGGCTTTGGCTAACTCGTGCAGGAGTTACATCTGGTTGCCTAAGATTGGAGTTGGAGAGGCGGCCATGGAGTTGATCAACATGCCTTCTCCAATTCCGACCGTCCTCGAGCTCTATTAGGTAAGAGTGAGGTCCGGTGATGCCTATTACTGTGGCAGGAATCCACAGAGTTTCCCCAGTGTAGTTGTGAGCATACATTTCACTGCCTCCATTTCAGTTTTAAATTTAGAACACTTTATCACAGAAGATTGGTCTGGGATATATGATGTGCTTCAATGACTAAGCGAGGGTGACTTCATGCTTGGGGAGATTTTGACAGATGTGGTAAGAGGAAAATATTCTTACGCTCCCCCATGCTAAAGTTCCTTATTTTGCTTGTTGAATCAGGGGGCAATGCAGCAGAGTAGTTTAGGTGTAGCCGGTCTAAGTGGGACCTTAGCCGGCAACCCATTAGAAGCTTGGAGGGGCTTCTCCCAGTGGTAGCACTTGGCGTGATGTGCTGTATGAGGAGGAATTGATCAACCTGTGTTTGCCAATCTCTTGGGCCCATCCTGGATAGGGCCTCTTTTGCAGATCTCACCATTCTCTCCACCTGACCATTGGAGGCCGGATGGAATGGAGCGACCAGGGGATGTCTGATTCCCTGCGCTGCTAAGTAGGTCTCAAACTGCATGGCCGTTGGGGCCCATTGTCAGAGGCCAAGACATCGGGCAGGCCGTGAGTAGAGAAAAGTCTCCGTAGTGCCTTGATGACTGCTTCTGCCATGGTAGAGGTCATCAGGACTACTTCTAGCCATTTCAAGTAGGCGTCCACAACTACCATCAAAGTCTGGCTGTGAACTGGGCCAGTGAAATGTATGTGCACTCTAGACCATGGTGCTTGAGGTCGCTCCCACTCCTTAGCGGGTGCCTCTGGGGGAGCTGGTCTGGACTCCTGTCACAGTGTGCAGGTAGCCACCCATTCTTCTATCTCCCTGTCCATGTTAGGCCACCACATGTAACTCCTTGCCAAAGACTTAATCCTGACAATTCCAGGATGCCCTACGTGCAAAGTCTCTAATACTGCAATGCACAGTTTGGGTGGAACAATGACCCGGTCCCCCCACAGTAAATGACCGTTTATAACAGACAGTTCATCGCTTTTGTGGTAAAACATTTTAAATTCAGACCCAACAGGTCCCTTGGGCCACCCCCTCCACACCCAGTTGAAAACCTGTTTGAGAGTGGAGTCTTTTGCTGAATGGTGGGCAACATCACTAGATGAGACAGGACCAGTCTCTAGGCAGTCAATGAGAAGGACTGGCGTCTCGGGGGTAGGGTCTGCAAGCAGTTCAGGCAGTGGGCATCGACTCAAGGCATTGGCATGCCCCAATGTAGAGCCAGGTCGATGGACGAGGCGATAACTGTAGGCCGCGAGGAAGATTGTCCATCTGGTCATTCACGGTAACAAAGAAGCAGGAGTAGGCCGGTCCCCAGCCCAGTAGTGCTTTGTGGTCCGTGATGAGTTCAAAGTCACAGCCATAGAGGTACTTGTGGAACCTTTTAACGCCGGCAAGTGCAGCCAGAGTGTCACGGTCCAGTTGGCTGTAGTTCCACTCGGCAGCAGACAAGGTTCATGAGTAATAGGCAATGGGCGCCTCAGTTCCATTGGGCATGCGGTGGCTGAGGACGGCTCTGATGCCAAATGGGGAAGCATCGCACGTTAGAACAGGCTTAGGCAGCAACAGCTCTTTATTGTAACAGAACAACTATGTACAATCCAACGAAGGTTCAATCTGACAGCAGCCCTTTTATAGGGAGCTGTCAAACCCTTCGACCAATCAGGTTGAATTTCGGTTCCTACCGCAACAGAGGACCTTGGTGTAAACCATTGTAACTAATTCTGGTATCTAACAGATGTAGTGGGCAATTTGGTGTAGTAGTTAAGACATCAAGCTAGAAACGAGGAGCCTGTGAGTTCTAGTCTCACCTTAGGCATTGTAGGAGGTTAAAACCCACCCCCCTCCTAGAAAATGAAATATTTTAGGAAATATTAAAAGGGAAGAATATTTCCCCTAAAAAGAGAAGTAGAAATTCAGAGAGGCAGAAACTCACCCTCCCCCCCCACACCTTTGTTAATGGGCCATTAAGGCCTGGGCCAGTCTATAATACATAATAAAGATTTAACCCCTTCAGGTAGAGCCATTTCATTGCCCTTCATTGCACCACCCACCAACTTTCAACCAAACTTAGCACACAGACAACCTACAAAGCTAGTTATGACCTCGGACAGCAACCAATCAGGATACTCTTCCTGTTCCCCAGGAAGTTCAAAGCCCAGAGAGGGCACAAAACTCAGGGACTCTCATCATCTCTTCCCTTTTCATCCAGGAGCTCCAAGGCACGTGGTCCTGTCCACTATTAAACCATCTTTCCAAACAGCCTGCATGTTTCCAGTGTCTTTTCCCCCACTTGGAACTGAACTCAGATAGACATTTCTTCCAACAGCATGAAATCCAGGTGGGTGGCTTTGGCCAAACCACCCTCACCTTTGTCAAATTCACAGGGTTGTGTTGCGGTGGGGAAAATACTGGTAGGAAGAGGAAGAATATTAGGTTATATTTGCCCTCTTGAGTTACTTTATTACTTTATAAGTAACTCAAGAGGGCAAACATAACCTAAGGCAGGATGAAATATAATAAATAAATTATATATATATATATGTAATACAGCACAGGTTCAAATCCCAGAAAGGTATGGCTAGCTGATGACAGCTAAATAGCTTGAAATAGATCTATACTAGTCTCCCTTTATTTATTTATCAGCACAAATGCAATATATACATATATATATACAAATACATATACATATACATATACATATACACATACACATCATCTACATCTACATCTACACACACACGGACGGACATACATACATACATACATACATACATACATACATACATACATACTGCTCAGGATAATCATGCCAAAGAAAGTGTTTCACCATCTAGGTTTTAGGGGTAAAAATATGTAGCGCTAATGGTGATGAGAGGATCTTAGGAGATGAAGGGTCCTCACTGCCTTTGATAAACCAGAAGCAACGCTCCCATTTGAGAAACACTGAAAGTTCCAGTCATTTGCGTGAAGAGAAACAGCACTCCTCAAAAAAATGCACGAAGCATCTTTTTTCAAAAGTCCATCTCTCTCTTCTATCCACTTATGTTTTTCTTTGAGTTTTCATGGTGGAATCCAGCTGATGACAAAGCATGAAGACAATAAAGGCCTCCTCATTTCACTGCCTCCATTTCAGTTTTAAATTTAGAACACTTTATCACAGAAGATTGGTTTGGGATATATGATGTGCTTCAATGACTAAGCGAGGGTGACTTCATGCTTGGGGAGAAAGATTTTGACAGATGTGGTAAGAAGAAAATATTCTTCAGAAAAACCAGCAACAGCTGCTGACCGAGCTGGCTGGATTGTTGCAGCTGTGCCGTGCAGGCCTGGAAATGCTGCTCTCAACCCAGCACAAAACTCCAGGTGCAGATGTGAATTTGGAGGTTAGTTATTGATTGAAACATGCCTATGCTGCCCACCCCCATTTGTGAATCCAGGTGGTTTACAAATAGGAATATATAATAAAAACTCACATGCAGTATTCAAGGCAGAAGAAAACACAACATGGATTTTGGGTGTGTGTTTGCAACACTTATCAACTGCATCAAAAGAAGAGGGAATGCAAGCTGTTATTCTTGTGGTAAAAGCTTACAGTACTTTCTGTAGGATGGTTCTTCTGCGCCACAACACTGGGTAACATACTGAATTCAATAGATACATTTAATGGTGAAGGAGTCTGAGAGCACTTCTTGGGGTGTGCGTGTACACACATGGATGCACAGCCCTGCCTTGCATAAAGTGACTTAAGAGGTTCTTGGGGCATTAGGAAGAAGGTTCCTCCCTCCCTCCCTCACTCCCATGGCTTCTCTGGTGCCCTTAGTAATGAAGAAACAGCCATTTTGTGGAGAAGACTGAATTCAGTCTTCACCCTTGACTCTTCTCAACAAGAACTAAGTTCAAGATGTTGCGTATGATAGTGTGATCAAACCTCTGCCTGGTTTTTGGACTACAGGTAGTTTTGGACTTACGACCACAATTGAGCCCAAGATTTCTTTTGCTAAGTGAGATGTTTGTTAAGTGAGTTTTGCTCCATTTTACAACTTTCCTTAGCACAGTTGTTAAGTGAATCATTGCAGGTGTTAAGTTAGTAACATGGTTGTTAAGTGAATCTGGCTTCCTCATTGACTTCCTTGCAGAAGGTCATAAAAGGGGATCACATAACCTTGGGACACATCATAAATAGGAGTCAGTTGCCAAGTGTCTGAATTTTGTTCTTGAGACCACAGGGATGCTGCAATGGCCATATGTGTGAAAGATGGTCATAAGTCACTTTTTTCAGTGCCTTTGTAACTTTGAGTGGTCACTAAATGAACTGTTGTAAGTCAAGGGTTATCTGTATATCTTGTTGACAGCTCTGGTAAGATTTGTATTCTCAAGAGGACACAAGGTTGGAGAAAGAAGAAGACATGGTTTACATCACAAAGTTGATTTTTGTGTTACCTCTTGAACATTAGATTGTAGATCTCAGTGTCGACTGTCCTTAATGGATTGCATGGGTTTTAAAAAGTGGCCATGATTTATGGTATATTGTGGCAGTGCCTACTTCTATATAAATAAATATATAATAAAATAAATACATAAATAAATATATATTGGAGGGATGGCCCCGGTGATGGGTTGCAGGCAATATGCCCTGATATGGGCGTACCGGATCCTGCCCGAAGCCCCAGGTACCGTTCCGGTACAGTGCTACGGAGGGCCCACCCGCCCACCCAGGGCCCACCCGCCCACCCAGGGCCCACCCGCCCACCCAGGGCCCACCCACCCACCCGAGCTCCTTACCTGTGTTTAAACTCTTTGGTGCTTCTGCGCATGCACACGGTGCATACAGCGCCTGTGTGACACTCCGCCGAGCAGCTGGAGCCTCGCAGAGGCTCGCGGAAGCATCACTGGAGGATAAGATGCATGCGCGTGCTGCACGCATTCATGTGGAGGATGCTGGGCCCTGTTGCAACCAGTCCGGTTGCAACAGGATCCGGAAGCCACCACTGGATGGCCCATAATAAATCTACTCAAGCCTTCCCTCCTTCCGAGGTGGGTAAAATGAGGAGCCAGGTTGTTGGGGGCAATAGGCTAACTCTGTAAACTGCTTAGAGAGGGCTGTAAAAGCACTATGAAGCAGTACATAAGCCTGCTATTGTTATTGCTACATGACATGAATGGGTTGAACTTAAAACAGCCACAACGTGGGGTTTCTCCCCTTTCAGCTCCTTGAGAAGCTATTCTTCTCATCTCTAAAAGGAAGGGATTGGTAAAGTTAAAAAAGAACTAACAGTCCTTTCTTGTGTGTGTAATAACCTCTGCAGGATGGGAACAATCATCTGAACATTAGAGGTTTTCTTGTGAGAGATGAAACACACTCTTCGTGATGATCAGCTCACAGTTAAATGACTGACAGGTGTATAAGAAACATGCCTAAAAATGTTAGGAAAGAGCAATAACAAACAACCCTAAGTTCCAGATGCTTTTTGCTATGCATGTCACACCGTGATTTGAATGTGTTTATATTCTTTGGACCACCTATCTGGTTAATAGCTTCCTAGCCCATGTTCTGGTCATATTGTGTTTATAGAGTGGTTCTTTCCAACATGACAACATGGAAATAGAAGGAAACAGAAGTGAGCTAATGACATCTGACCTTTTGTGTGTTTAATTGCCACAAAAGAATGAAGACCCATATGGTTAAAGCATGGACTTATGATTCTTTTGTAGTTCCAGTAAAAGCAAATGCCTGAATTCAGCCTAAGAACAGCATAAGAAGAGTTTTGCCCACTTGTCATCTGCAGAACAAGAATTCAGCGGAGGCATTTGGTATGCTTCAGATGCTGACTTAGGTGCCAACCTATCTGTCAACGGAATGTGCATTTCTATTGCATATTTTAACATGTAGTAACTAGTCACATAAGAATGCAAAGTATCTTTTGGGGCATAAACAAAGTTGATTTGGAGTGTTTCATTCCAAATGCTGTATCTTTTGCCCTATCTAGTGATCTAATACTCAATGTTTTTAATCAGTTTAATCTTCTAGTGCTATGATGGCGAACCTATAACACATGTGCCACAGCTGGCATGCAGAGTGCTCTCCGTGGGCATGTGAGCCGTCAGCCCAGCTCAGCTCCACCGCGCATGCACATGCTGCTCCTGCTGGCCAGCTGGTTTTCAGGTCTCTGCCGTGCATGCATGGATTGCATGCAGGAGATGTGCACGCATGGGGGGAGGTCACACATGCACGTGCAGGGTCATATGTGCATCCGTGTGGTTCACACAAGCATGCGTGCGGCACGTGTGGGGAATCGCATACGCATTGCCCGTGCACGCACACTTTCTGCATGCAACAACAAAAAGGTTAGCCATCACTGTTCTAGTGCATGGCAAAATCTAACACCGATGATTTGAACCTCCCAGATTTGGTCCAGACACTTTAAAAACAAATGTATCTTTTCCATTTTAAGTCATAGACGTTCTTTATAAGATTCAAAGTTGGAAGACACTAAAAATGTGAAGATAACAAGTGTCCTCTGCTCATAAGCTATTGGTACCATGGAGTTGGTGCCAAGACTTTATCTTGCTTACTTATTACTTCCTATAGAGGTCAACTAGACATTCTTTACTTAGGAGCAGTGGAAAGTAGATATAATCATAGCCTACTATTCACCCTTAACATCCAATATGAAAAAAAAAAAGGCTTCAGGAATTTCTTGAATATTTTTTCAATATGCAGCCATTTCATAATTATAGTTCTAGGCATATTCATGGGAAGGAAAAAATGATTTGTGGTCACCAGCATGGTTCATAGAGAATGCAAAATTGTACTGAGTGGGTTCACAACTCCATCAGGCCATTATATGTTGTTGTTCCACAAGCACGTAGTTTGGAAAAAAAAACAACCCTGGCCTAGTCTTCTGTATGCACGCAATCATTATTGTAATGCTGACAATATATTCATAGCAACCTTTCTCCCCACTTCCTTCCTTAGAAATAGAGCAGAGCCTGAAATTAATGCAGAGGAATAAGAAATTGATCCAGAAATCACAAATGCTTTATGACAGCAATCTGGCTTGAAGGCCAAAGTGGTAATTTTTTACTCATTAGGTTAGTATTCCCTCTTTGGCAATTCCCAGGAGAAGCTGGATATAGTCTGACTTCCAAACACTCCTTTTTTGGCCTCAGGTCTTGGTTGGCCAAGGAAATGGCCCTCATTTCTCACAGTTGGAAACAATTTATCGGCAGAAGGGAAACTGGCCAAGAGAGAGGCTGAAACCACACGGTGTAGTCAGAGATGAGGCTCTGGAAGAGCCTCTAAGAAATTCAGCCTGTCTTCGGTGGAACATGTCTAGTCACCGAAGAACTGCTGCAATCATTGGCTTAGTTTGTGAAGGCAGGGAAGGGATTCAGGAAAAGCAAAAAAAAAAGACCCAGGGATGATGCAATTCATCTCAGGTCCCGGGTGGAAAGAGAGCATGCTGGAAGGCATCAGAGTGGAAACGCAAGTGAAGTGTTTACCAAAGCTACCCTAGCAGTAGCAACGATGAGCCAAAACACTGCTCATTGCTTCAGAAAGGGCTTCAACGCAAGCGAACTCACGAGCTGGTTTTGATGTGGCACGGATCATAAGCCTTTATTAGAGCTTTTAAGAAGTCCTGGGTAAACAGCCAGCCCTGGATCTCTGGTCTCAGCTGTTAGTTACAGTCTGAGCTTCTTGAATTTGTTCCGCTCTCTTATTATGCAAGCAACGCAAGCATTTTACAGCTGGTATGTAATTTTTAAAACTGACCATTGACCAGGATGCATGATTACATTATGCTGGCTATTCCTGATAGCTTCTGGAATATATATTCTGGAGTCCCTCCAGGGAAAAGGGCGGCATATAAATTCTTAATAAAATCAAAAATCAAAATCAAATATAGCACACATGAAAATTTCAAATGGATTTTTAGGTTCTTTGTGGTTTGAAAGCTAAGTAAACTCCAAATTGACGAATATCATACTTGTATTTGACTACCACTTTTCAAGTAAGAGGGGTTTTAATCAAAGACTGCCTCTTAATATAAACACAGTCTGAGTTTGCTTGAGTAAAACAAAAATCTTATTCCAGAAAGATTACCAGAAACAAGCATCTGCAGCAATGGTGGGATTCAAATTTTTTTACTACAGGTTCTGTGGGCGTGGCTTTGTGGGTGTGGCTCTGTGGGCCTGGCAGGGGAAGGATACTGCAAAATCCCCATTCCCTCCCCACCCAACTGACCTGCTTTCCAGCTCCTTTCTCCTGTTCAGGGCAACAAAAGAATATCAGCTGGGAGGCTGGGAGGTAGTGGGGGCGGGGCCAGCCTATTCATTGGTTCTACAAACTACTCAAAATATCCGCTACCGGTTCTCCAGAACCTGTCAGAACTGGCTGAATACCATCTCTGATCTGCAGGCTCTATTGCTTTCATCAGAAAGAGTACCATGTTGCAAGTTCTGTTTCTTTTTGATGTGCCTATAGAAAAAAAAAGTCTTGCGTGCAAAGCCAATGTGTAATCCTCCCATTCCCTATTATAAATGCTACTGGCCACAATATTAGCCTCATGCAGATAAAAAGCCCTTGTCAATTATGTAATTGACTTACACATGAGCTTTCTCAAACCACTTCAAAAGATACATTCTAGATTTCTTCCCTCTACATACTGTATTTCACCAGGATATACTTCAGCTTTTCCCAATCCATGTCTTGTACCATATGTGTGGGAAGACTAAAATCCTCCCCCCCCCCCACAACATGGTCAACAATCATAGAGATGAGGGACTGCGGAGGCTGTAATCCCAGCAGAGTTTAGCAAAGATTAGGATACATGTTTGGCTGTTGTCCTGGAAGATGGCAGCCACAAACTTCCATACTTTGCCATGGATATTTCCAGGTCAAACTGGGAGGTGTTATGTTATGGTTTCAGTGTAATGTAAAGGGAGCCTTGCTGTCCTGGAGGTGCTTTCACCATTTAGATAGACCAAACCAGACTCTTTCAACTAAGTGAGTAAAACATTATGTAAAACCAGCAAGGGGAATGTAACAGTCTGAGGTGAAGAACAAGAGAGTGTTAGCTGTTTGTTCTGTCTATTAAACTAGGTTACTAGCAATTATAACTAAATAGTAGAGATAGAGTAGAGCATGGGTGTCAAACTTGTGGCGTCACATTGCCATCATGTGACATTTTGTGATGTTTTTCCCTTTCACGGAACTGGGGTGGGTGTGGCCTGCATGTGACACACCCAGTTTGACACCCCTAGAATAGGGTATCCCGTCGGTAACTAGGAGTGGTTGTATGGGAGCTTCTACTACCTTTGCTCAAAGCATTTACTACCTGGGGTTGATTCACTGCCTAATAGTGGTGCTGTGTATCAGGAAGAACTATAACTATCATTCAAAAACTGGCCTTCAAAAGGGCAATTTTTTTTCTAGCAGTTTGTCACTCAACAGGAATAGGGAATAGCAAATTCGCATTAGCAAGCATTTAGTATCAATGCTGACTTCGCATTTTGCATTTAGATTGGCTTTAGGGCATAACTTCTTCCTTTCTGGCTTTACAACATCACATTCTTAAGAAGAACTCTTATCCTTTAAGCTTCCTTTCCTCTGTACTGATGATGGTTGATTCCACTTATCTACTGAGGTCATCGCATCATCAAGCATTGTATGAACTGATTCCCCAAAGCTTAGATTGAAGTAGTTGTATTAGTACCGGTAGTACATTCTTTGCCTAGAATGCCTTAAATCATTATGTATAGATTGGTAGGGCAGAAAACTACAAAATAAAATGCAGTCAAAATTATAGAAAGAACTGGTAACCTCATTCACTACTTTCCCAACATATCCATATTTAAGGACACAATTGCAGGAGGTTTCTACAATCATCTAGTCTAGTGGAATTTGCTACTGCAGTGGGATGTATAAGGCTATCAATGGATATTGCTCATGACCACCAGAATGGCTTCTTACCAGCTGTGGGAAATACAGGAGTATCACTATTCTAATCATCTTTCCAGAGGCATCTCCTTATGGGCCACCATGGGAATGGAATGTTGGACCAAAGGGGTTTTTAGATGTCACTTTCATGTCTTCACATTTTCAACGTGTAATTCATTCTGTCAGTTGCACATATTTTATGTAATGATACCCTGTTTTACAATTTTTGGGGAAGAAAAAAGGGGGAGTAGAAGCAGCTTCAGAACAGGCATATTTACTGTTTCACATGGAAAACTTGTGTCTGCTGTGATAGATGTATGCATTATTATTTTTACATCTGCTCGGAACTGTAGCAATAATGGAAATTTTAAAAAATTGCACTCGTGTGATGATTGATTTATTTAACAGGCTGATTGCCCTGATCCATCAACTTTGCAATTTTCCTAATAATAACATACAAGACTGTAAGGTTTTTATTCATCAGTGTGGTCTAAGATTAGGGTGTTGGGTTGAGGTCAGGCTTGTGTCTACTCCCAGCCACAGGAGTAGCCAATAGGTGACCTTGGCAGTCACTCCTTCAACACAACCTGCTCCAGACAATTGTAGTGAATAAAGGAAAAGATGGATATGAATTTGGGCATGCTTGCCTACAAACCTCCTGAAGCTCCTGGAAGAATGGTGGGAGATGCCAACTTAACAAGTAAATTAATACAATTAAATAAAAATAAATCAGCATTCCGTGTTAAGCAGCAGCCAACCTGATCCATCCAGTCTAGATCAAACATAATGTGCTAGGTATACCATCCAAAGAACATTATTTTATTTTCAGAAGCACAGAAACTCTACACAGGAACAATTCATAGGTGGCAGCAAAAGGAGGCATACACAGACTAGGCATTGACAAGTAAGATTATACAACAGCCGCATGAAATGATGATTTAAAAATAATTGTCCTGGTGGGAGAAAAGAATTGCTTTTTGCGCCTTGTTTCTAAGGATAGGAATTTTCACCTTGTAAATATGGCCATTGCTAACTCTGTCATTAAAGGTAAAGGCATATACAATTTAAGTACACTGAGCAATTGTCAAAGAGAGGTAAGATCAAAGGGTGGAGGATGGGAGATAGGCTCCCAGGAATCAAGTCACAAGCCACTTAGCTCCTACAAGCACCTTGAACTGTACATGGAAATGCACTGGTAGTCAATGTATTCTAGCTGATGAAATAAAACTTTTGCACAATCCCAGTATTTTTTTTTTCTAGTCAAAAGTCTAGCAGATTCGTTTCGCGCTACAGTAATCACATCAGCAAGTGGTTTTCTGTAATTCAGTTGATGAGTAATGAACATATGTGGAACCATGGCCAAGGCTGAGCTAATAGGCACCAGACTTGTTCAGCGTACCAACTGAAGCAGCACGAAAAACTCCTGTACATTTCCGTCTTCATTATATCCAGTCTCTGTAGATTTCGACTTAAATGTTCTGTAGTTTTAAACATAGGATTCTATAAGATTCAGGCACTATGCATGGTATGCCATCATTGGCATCTGAAATATTGACAACCACAATGAATTTGACTGCAGGGCTGCGTGAACCCTGCAATTATTTTGGTGATTGAAGTATTGTTTGAATCTAATACATTCAGATTTGTCTAAGATCAAGATTTGTAATGCGAATGTTTCTGCAAAAGGAACCCAAAGCAGGCCAGGTTTAATTAGCCCTTCCTAGTTTATGTTTGAACATGTTTCATATCCTAGGAGAAATTGCTTTAGATAAGGAGAAGCCATCCACTTGGAGGGATATATTACTCTGCAATCACTTATACTGGGCTATTGCTATTCATATCTACCGTGAATACACTCATACACTAGCGAATATATTTGTGAGCAGTGCATCCGTAGTGGACAAGGCACAGCCTGAAAATAAATACATGAAAGAGTCTATCCAATCAATCTTTCTAACTATACACTCAGAAGTCTTAAGTTGTGAACTCTTGCCATAAATAGCAGAGCATTTTCCAGGAGTTGGTTCTGAAAGACCACAACCCGTCTAAGAAATTTTCCAGACCACACGTTAATGTACAATAAATCAACATGAATTATTCCCATATTTCACAATATTCAAAATTCTCCCAGCTGTCATCCTTAACAGCATTAGTTTGGTGTTAGGAAAGTATTACAGTTTCCTCATATTTGTGTGTCTGTGGGTATTACAAATTGTGTGAATCATGATTAGGTGAATGTCGTGGATGCTTACTGAATGGTACAGAAAAAGAACAATACAAACAATAAGCCTAAGCACCAAGGGTCATTTTTTTTGCCTGTACTGGACTTATGAAACTTCTCTTCTGGTGTTCCACAGGGCTCAATTCCAGAAAAGTGTGTAAGATGGTGACCTTCAAGATATAAAAAGCTAAGTTAAAAGGACATGCCTCCACATCTTTTCTAAAAATAGAGTTTAGGACCAAACAAAGTTCCTGAGAGAATTTGTTTCGTAGCCTGGTAACAACCTCTTAATTTAGTAGGTTGTGACTGGGTTCCTTGAATAGATGGTGAACACACCTCTTAATTCATTTAAATTGATTTTATTTTCCTCACTCTTCTGTTTTCAGCTTTGCCTTCAAAGAATACAGGATTTATGGACTTCCAGATATTTTGGACTTAATCTCCTTCTAATCAGTGGGGCCAGTGCAGAAGGCTGTCCTATGTCACCACACAATGTTTGTGTCCATTAATAGATATCTTCTCATGGTCATCAGTTCTGCTTCAGAAAAAGTCTGTTCTGTTCTGTATTAAAATAAAACATTATGTCCTTATGTCTGTTTGTTTCAGTGGTGGGTTACTCCCGGTTCGGCCGAACCAGCAGTAGTGGTGGTGGGAGGCCCCATCCACCCGCCCAGACACTTCTGCGCATGCACAGATGTGTTGCATGCGCGTGTGGGTGCATGCCCGAACTGGTAGTAAAAATATTTGCAACCCACCATTGGTTTGCTTCTATGTCTTTTTAAACTTATGGAAGAATTACTACTAATAGGAGAAAATATTTGTAGTTCAGGATTGAACCGTGCAGTCCTTGGGGCTCTCTAAGCTTGGTTGTTTTCTTGCAGATTTTTCATTATTAAACTAGGTAACATCCTCAGTGCCAGAATTTGCAAGAAAACAACCAAGCTCAGAGATCATCAAGGACCCTACAGAGTTGCTACTGTTTGTGTAACATAAGACATTGGAACCTTAACTACATTCATTCAGTGTTTTAAAAGACATCTCTCCAAAGAACCTCTGATTATGTTCCAGTCCAGGATTATTAAAGAAAACGTCCCAGCTTATCTATTGCTTGGAGTGGTATCTCATATGTTAAGAATGAAATTCAAAGTCATCCAAGTAGCTTTTGGGTCACGTAATAGAGCTTTTTCTTCTTTACCTTTATTTTATAGCCTTACTCTCAATTTCTCCGTAAAATCTACTCGAGAGAGTTGGAAGATTCCCCCAGAGGAGAAATTGACGAAAATGGAAAGATTGAAAACAAGAGAAGTAACAATCTGTGCTCTCAATGGATGATCCATGATCAAAATACCTCAATAGATTTCGCCTTTGGTGCTATAAGGACATTGTGACAAAATCTTGTTGATTTTCCATTTGTTTAAGTTAAAGTACCAGTGCTGAAATGAATGTGATCAGGAGTATGAAAACCTTATAAATAGTTGCCACAAGATCCTGATGTCTGTCAGCGTAAGAGAAACATTACCAACCACATTGTTTCTGAGTGTGACAGGTTATGAAATAATAAAAAATTCTTAAAGCTATAGTAGTGATGAAACAGTTAAAACATAATTCATTTGATAATGAGGTGGACTCATAATATATTTAAACTCCAAACACAATATGTTTTCCTAAAATGTTTTTCTGTATTATTGAATAGTTAATCCAGACAAATAAAAAATTTCTTATCCCCTTGATTGAACTGGCAACAAACCACATTCCAGTTTTAATAATATGCTACAATTTTTTTCCCATAGGATAAGAGGCATAGCTAGAAGGAAATGAATTTGTAACTAGGTGGCTCCAATTTGGATACCGTATGAATGATCAATTTATAAAAAAAACTAGCAAGAGGCAAATTTTTCTGCATATCCATGCAGATAAAAGACAAGAAAAGTTTCATTCCTTGGCTAGTAAAGTTATTTGCATACAACAAAGCCTGAAATAGATCATTGAATTAAGTAATTATGTGCAATTAGTTTTATGCAATTTATAAAGCTCACAGTTCAAGACTAATAAATTTCTAACATGTGGCACATGTTTTAATATTATAACAGATCTGAAGTAGACAGCAACTCCTGCAGGGTGAAAAACAGCCTTTGAAATGAATTGAAGAGAGAATAAAGAGCAATGCAAACTGATCTATAGCCTAACATATTCAGAAACCTGTGTTTCACTGCATAAGAGAAAAAGTTGATTATATCAGGTTTATGATGCACTTTTCAATCTAGAAATATCTGGCCTCATTTATTTGCAAGTTAGTTTCTTTCCTATGAGGTGTTCTCTTTATTGTCAAGCAACTATATGATTATTATAGCATGTGTATATGTAGAGATATCCATCTTTTAGATTTCAGCTTTATTACAGCAATGATTAGCAAAATGAAAAAAATAAGCATAAGAAAAGTGATAGGTATGATTGACTTCAGCAGTTTTTAAACTGATAAATGTTTTAAGAAAACTAGAATCAAGGCCTGAATATTCTAAGCTATTATAATGAAACATATACAGTACTTGTACCTCAAATTGTATTAAAGTATCCATATTGTGAATTCATGAAGTAATTTTTCCAAGTAGAAAGTTTTAATGAAAAACAAACCTACATTTAATCAAATCTTGTATCTGATTAAAAATAATGGCTGAATTTAATCTCAAGAAAGAGTTGCAAGGCATTAAGGTAAATTGTTCACCCAAAAGCGCTTGTAAAAACACCTTTATTTCTAGTATGGAAATCATGGGGGGGGGGGGCTGTTTCAAGGCACTTGTGCAAAGGACCATGGACAGGCAGTCTGCCACTTCATTAGAATGTACCCTACAGGCAAAATCCTAATTACAAGTCAAGAAAGATTGCTTGTTTATCAAACTCACTTGATAATGAAAGGACAAAAGAGATGTGAGATAAACTGGGGAGACCCTTCAATAAACCAGATGTTGTGAATTATCAACTGGATTTCAAGAACCAGAAATTAGGTACCAATTTTGAATTTAAAGACACCCAGCAGTTTGTAAAATTGTAGTCTCACAGTATATGTGTTCCACAGAGCACTTCAAACCCATGAAACAGTATAATCATATCTCCACAGAGCATGTATAACCCACAAAACAATATAATCATACCTAGAGGCCCTAAGGATTAACACAAATAAGTCAAATTGGAACAAATGTACACAACTGTTGCAAAATAAATACTTATCTCTTGCAACCAAGAAATGAAACAACAACAATATTGCTTGATTGATAACTATAATAATACATAAGAGTTCCCTGATATACTCAAATGATTCCATGAAGAGAAAAACACAAGTATTAGTCAAAAAACCATTAAAACTAGTGATAAATGGTAATAAAATTACAGCCCTTCATTTAGAGTTGGAAGCTACTGAAGAGTTCAAATAGGGCTGTTTCCCCACCTCACAGGAAGCTTTGCATAATAGACCTAATGTGAAAATAATAGTGTTGCAATGCTTTAATAACTATTTAACTAATTTCATATTTGTACACCAAAAAAAATATTCCTGTTTAATTGGTCAGCACAAAAAAAAACAAAAAAAAAAAACACAAACACACACAAGAAAAACTAAAACAGCAATGCAATGCTGAGATACCTTCCCTATTACTGATGGCTAAAAATAGGATGTAGCAGAAGTGGTCCTTCTGAAAGGACATCATCAGTATTTTCCTTGCAAGCAGTGGCAGGCAGAAAGCTACCAGATGGAATTTTGTAGGCACTTCAAGGGAAGAGGATCAGCAGTTTTCCATGCAGGAGAAGTTCACTAATTTTTTACAACAAAAGTATGCAGGTGAAGAAAGAAAAATAAAGATGGAGGAAAAGCTTTTGTGTCTTCTATTAATAGCTTATATGGCTGACAGGGTCTGACTGATTGCTGGCTAAATGATTATTAATATATACATTTATAACAACTGCAGGTAGAAAAAAAGATAAACTCAGTCAATCAAGCTTCTTTAAATGAGAACCCTAATGATGCAGACAAAATGTTAATAGCAATAGCAATAGCAGTTAGACTTATATACCACTTCATAGGGCTTTCAGCCCTCTCTAAGCAGTTTACAGAGTCAGCATATTGCTCCCAACAATCCGGGTCCTCATTTTACCCACCTCGGAAGGATGAAAGGCTGAGTCAACCCTGAGCCGGTGAGATTTGAACAGCCGAACTGCAGAACTGCAGTCAGCTGAAGTAGCCATCAGTGCTGCATTTAACCACTGCGCCACCTCGGCTCTTTTTAATGGTAATGGTTAATGGTATAGAGGACTATGGTTTAACTAAAAATACATACTTTTCTTCATTCTTGTTGCTACATTTTATTTGTTAAAACATAAAGTGGTTTTCACATTGGGCAAGTTTCATCCTATGTTATCAAGAAATAAATGTCTGTCTGACTATCTTCTATATCTATTTGTCTGAAATGAGGCTTAATTTTTTTTATAATTTTATGGATTTTTCTGCATTTCATTCAATTCATTCAAACACAAAAAGACTTCAGTATCTCCAGGGATATTCAGTTCTGAAAACTTAAAGTCAAAAATATCTTTGTGATTTTTCAGGATTTCTTTTATATTGACTGAATTGATATTTGCCCCAGAGATGAATACTAAAATTCAAATTAACTGAAACTGAGAACAGTTCTGTATTTGAGGCTTGAATATAAAATATTATTGTTTAAACACAAAGGAGGAAGTAGTAAAAATAGTTATCCATGTGATTTGATACAAAGGAATAACAGCAAGAGCAATTATGGTATCTCACAGAAAAGAAAGAACATTGGTATCATATGTAAAGATTCTGTTATATCTGATTCTTTGCCGAACATGCATTCCATACATTTTTGCTTACAGAGAATTTTACATTTGAGAGTTCTTCATCTTTACAACAGACAGTATCAGAGGATCTAGAGCAGGGGTGTCAAATTTGATTTCATTGAGGGCCGCATCAGCGTTGTGTTTGAACTCGGGAGACAGGGTGGGGGTGGCCAGCTATACGTCACTCATGTCAGGTGCCTGTGGTGGCCCGAGAGCTCTGCCAGCGAAAATGGCCTGTTTCCAGGGTGGCCATCCGGGTCAGATCTAACAACCCATGGGCCGGATCCTGTCCCCAGACCTTGAGTTTGACACCTGATCTAAAAGGTCTGAGAACACACATATCATCTTTAACCTGCTCACTGCTCTTAACCAACAGAGGATCAATTATGGGTTTCCAATAATGTTTCTTTAGGAGAATTAAAAGGGCAGGATTAGGCAAGCAGAATGTTCCAGCTGCTAATGCTGCCATCTGTCGCAAGGATGACAAATGGGGCTCTTTATCACTTTGATTGTTCCAGGAAAAGTGTGAAATGGCTTTGGCATTATTACCAAGAAAATTAGGTGTCCATGTCCATGAATACAGCTACCACACATGGGCTGCAAAACAGTCAACCAAAGAGGGCACAAAACAAAACAGAACACCTCTAGCTAGCTGCTGCCTTCTAATGGGTGTCCACATTTTTGCAGCTTAGATATGGTAGCCCAAGTATGCAGCCACTAGGAGTAAAGCTCACCTCAAAAAAAGACTTTGCTTTTTTTTTTTTGCAAATAAAAAAGGCATTTGTTTCCTAAATACTGAACATAACTAAAATAACAAATAGGCAGCAACTATATCAACACCACTTGAAAAAGGGTTTTATAAGAGAATCTCTCTAACTATATTAATAATAATAATAATTAAACATGGTCTCAGTGTTCTATACCCTGAAAGCCACAAAGCTGTATTTATCGTATATCTATATTACTGACAAAAAGTAAAATTTAATGCAATGCTTTAAACTGTCAGTTCTTAAAGTGCCTTATTTTTAAATGGGACAAAAAAAAATACTGGTTGTATGTGGAAAAGTTCTTTTTAAAAAGCATCTATTTTTACATAGATTTTGGATGGTCTACAGCAACTATTATAGCAGGGTTTAAAAAAAAAAAAATTCCAGCACAGCAACCAAAAAGCGAAGTTTTACAAGAAATGGGGGAAAGCAATTTGTTTCCAAAGGTTTTCTGCAACCAATACTGTGCCACCTAAGGTCCCAAGGGTAATTCATTTAATCTCTGAAAGATATTTTACTGAGAATAAACCCTTTTGACTCTCTTCTAGCTCTTTCAACCTGGCTGGGAAATAGCAGTATCTAATTAGACAAGTTCAACTTTGGCATTGGGATAAACAGCAACCACGTCGTATCCTTCTGGTGGTTTAACTCTTTCCTTGGCATGCGTCTCACAGTATAGTTGTTCCTCAATAAAGAAATAGCCCCTTTGTTTCAGATTGAGGCCACAGTCATCACACATGAAACATTCTGGATGGTAGAGCTTGTCACGGGCTTTCACTATTGTGCCACTGTTAGAGTGAAAGAGAGAAGAGAAGGTAAAAAAGTTACATACTTAAAACCATTTCTGTTTCTTGCAGGTCAAATGAGTTATTACATAAGTCTAAATATCTGTGGAGATTCTCAACCATCCAAGTCATAGTTGTCCCAAAGGTGCTTTTTCAGGAGGCAGCTGGACTTTTCTTGTTTTTTCTTTTGCTTCTGATCTTCAAAAGAGAACATCTTCAAAAGAAAAAAAAACAAGACAGTCCATTGCTTCCTGAAAAAGCACCTTTGGGACAACCATGACCGGGATGACTGAGAATATCTACAGACTTTTAGCTATACAATTTGGGATGAACACCCTTTGAATGGTGAGAGAATAGGAATGGATTTCCAGAGGGAAGGGGTAATTGCAGACTATAGGAATCATTTGCACTACTCAGGTGACCCTGAGGACACAGATAAATCTCCAAGTGCTTCAACAACCCTCTAAAACAGGGGTGTCAAACTTGTGGCCCGCAGGCCGGATGCTGGCTATGCCCATGCCAAGTTTAGTGAAGGGGGAGAAAGTCCCATTATGTCACATGACACAGTCGTGACAACTTAAGTTTGACACCCCTGCTCTAAAAGAATGCAAATTACCATCTGTCTGCAAGGAATATAAATCCTTCCATTCCTCACTATCCTGCCAGGGCTGAAGAAGCTTCTTGGATGAGAAGCAAAACATCTTCAGAAGAAAAAACAAGAAAACCTCCCGAAAAAGCATCCTTGGGACAAGCCTAAACAGTTCTATTTTACCTAAGCACATCTCTGTCTCCACAAGACAAAGTCTAACAGTTGAGAAGAAGTAATAGCCAGCCACCAACACCCCAATCTACATCTAAAAAACTACACACAACAGGCACCATATAAATATCACACACAGAACAGACCAAAGCACAGAGAATTCTCTGAGGATGGGCTCCAGCACAAGTTCAAAAGCTTGGAAGACAAAACCTCTGGTACCGGTGACCAGCCCAGACTGGATCCCGCAAAGACTAAGAGCTTTGCTTCCACCGTTTGCAAAAGCTGAGGATGTGCAGCTGCTCCTTAATTCCATATTTCTGAGCCGATCAGATTCCAATGAAATCAAGGAATCCTTTTTTGCATAGAGTTCCATACAAATTTTGGAACAACCCGGGTACTTTGGATCAAGAGACCAACATCCGTCAATGTTAAAGCTGTAATACATATTTAATTAACCTTCCTGTGAAAGAAGAAGTCCAGATGCCATCCTGCTCTTATAATCCCAACCATAACGTGGTTTTATGGCCCATACATTACAACAAGAGTTTAAAATGAAACAGATGGCACTTTTATTTGCTAGCTTTCCCAAACAGGATATAAACTATTAAGGCTCCTGGGGAGATTAGTGTACTTACACAATGCCATTACCACATCTGGTACACTCAGGGAGCACCTGCAAGCCAGACATGGCTCCACCCAATTTGGGGACTGGAGATTTAATGTGTCTCGGACTGGTCACTTTGTCGTACTTTTCACCTGTTAACAAGGTAAGATAAAATTTCAGTATTATTTATTTAAGGCATGTGGAATGTCCCAGATACGCAAATGTCTTTGTTTAAATACAGGTAAGTCCTCGAGTTTCAACAGCTCCCTTAGTGACCATTCAAAGTTACAATGGAACTGAAAAAAGTGACTTATGACTATTTTTCACATGACTGCTGCAGGATCCCCTTAGTCACATGATCAAAATTCATCTGCTTAGCATCTGGTTCATATTTATGATGGTTGCAGTGTCCTGGGGTCATATGATCATCTTTTCCGGCCTTCTGACAAGCAAAGTCAATGGGGAATACACATTCACTTAACAACCATTACTAGCTTAACAAATGCAATGATTCATTTAACAGCTGTGGCAAGAAAAGTCGTAAAATGGGGCAAACTCCCTTCAAAAATGTTTTTGTTAAATTTTGGGTTCAGTTGTGGTCGTAACTCAAGGACTACCTATAATTTCTTCCTGAATTCAAAAATAAGGGGGTGGTTTTAAAATACACAACATTCCTTTCTTTATCACCAGAATGATAGGAACATCCTAAGGCTGCATTCACGGACAGCAGAACATCCTTTAGAAATCAATGGGATTCCCCCCCCCTGACCTAATATGGGGCTATATGTCAGATGATGTAAAGATTATGGAACAGGGGACCAGCATTAACCTTAAGGTATTTATTGAAAAATGGTAGCATGACTATAAGAATAAGAAAGCAAGATAACATGGGAATCGCATACTGAAGTTCTGTTTTGCTAGATAAAAACCAAACATTAAAAAAATGGGGGAAATGGTGTGAGAGATATTTAAAAAGTAACAAAGGAAAGCTGGTACAAAAAAGCCGTATAGAGGAAACACAGAAGACAGATGATGTTGCCTAATTTAGAAAATGTTTTGACTTTATGGATTTGGAGGGGGGGGAAATGTGATCTTGTGATATGTAAAGGAAATCACACAAGGCAATAGCACTGCTAAAGTGCACTTTTATAGCATGCCAGATTTATTTATTTTACTGTATGTCAGGACTCAGAGAGACCTTTAAAAGCTTATAATAAATAAAAGCAAGATAGCATGTTAGAAACTGGCTCTTTTTAAGGGTTATATTATGAAAAAAACCTATGTAGTTTGAACTAACCAGAAAAAGAGGGAACTCAAGAAATCTTTATATAAAGATTCCCCTCGCACATATGTGCTAGTCATTCCTGACTTTAGGGGGCAGTGCTCATCTCTGTTTCTAAGCTGAAGAGCTAGCACTGTCCAAAGACATCTCCATGGTCATGTGGCTGGCATGACTAAACGCCGAAGGTGCATGGAACACTGTTACCTTCCCACCAATGGTGGTCCCTATTTTTCTACTTGCATTTTTAATGTGCTATCGAACTGCTAGGTTGGCAGAAACTGGGACAAGTAACGGGAGCTCACTCCATTATGCGGTGCTAGGGATTCGAACCATCGAACTGCCGATCTTTCTGATCGACAAGCTCAGTGTCTTAGCGACTGAGCCACCGTGTTCCGAGAAATCTTTATATGAAAGATTATATACATGTAATACTTTTGAATATATAGATATGCAGATACCAATGTCCACATTCTGACTGCTCTGTTTTTTAAACAGCCTATGTATGCTTTGAGACTTTGCTTGCTAACACTTATGTCAATGTCCCCTTTCCCTATTCTTTTTAATCGCATACTTGGGGGAGAGGGGTGTTTCCTAATTTTTTTTCTTTTTCTTCTCCACTCACATCAATACTAAAATACAATATCTGCAATTAGAAGTGGAACAACTGTGGCAAAAGAAAGCAAAGCTAATACCAATCATAATATGCACCTTGGGACACAATCCAAAACTACCGGAGCACCAGAACTGTTGGCATTGATAAAAATCACAGTCAGTCAATTGCAAAAGGCAGCTTAACTTGGAACAGCTTATATTAAATCCAATAAACTTGGATTGATTATATTATTAAGAGGAGGTAGGTATATTGGATATATGTTTGCCATCTGGAGTTCTTTGTAAGAATAATAAAGGCAAAATACAAATAAATAGATAAAATATCCTGCGATGATACCTTTAGCATCATCAAACATCTGCCTATTCCATGTCCTTGGGAAGGACTCAATAGGTGGATTGAAAATGCTAAATCCAGCCCAAAAATCTGGCTGACTGTGTGACCAACCATCATGATCAAGAATTATTGCGCCTATGGTTTCTAAGACCGGAATGTACTTTAAAGTATGCATTAAAAAAGGAACGTTTGTGCTCCTTACCATTCTCTCCAGCTTCCAACATGCCTTGCAGATACCGGAAAGATCCTGACTGCTTAGGTTCTGAAACGGGCCTTTCATGATCTTGTAGCATTTTGTACACATCCGAGTCTGTGTCAATTCCATTTTTGTTCCTTGCGAGAGACCTTAGAGGATCAGCACTATTTGAATAGAAAATGAAGGTCAACCAATTGATGCCAACTGAAGGGGTACCAACCTAAAGTCCATTAAAGAAAAGGAGTCTTTTATAAGGAGTTTCACAATGTTTTCTAGAACTGTTTCATCAACTCATGAGCTTAATAAGTGAAACTTTTGGCAAACAAATCCCATGTTTACTAATGAGGATTCAACCATTTGTTTCTGCTTTCTTGTTTCTGGAGTGATGGTTGGTCATGTACATGTGCAATTTATTATATGCAAAGAATTGCCAATGAAGGAGCCCTTGGGTTCATTCTACTGGCTACTGAACCATATATTTAAGACTAACCAGTAAGTGCAAGACAGCTGCTGCAATTCATTGAATTACTGTGTTACACATGGATCATATTTTTTTTAAAAAAAATGCATTAAATTAAATTAAATTACTGAAGGAATTGGAAGTCCTCCCACCACTGAATAATATTTGGCACTGGAGGTTGCTTGTTTTTTTGTTATTGCCAAATGTTGTCTTGGGGATACTACTTAAAGAAAAGAATAAATTTTATTCCTTGTGAATTGGGTTGCATTTCATCTATAATACGTTTGAAAAAAATGTTTGATGTAATGTTTGATGTAAATGGAAAACATATATGGCTAAGAAGTCAAAATTAATGGTCACTCATACCATCACACTGGGTTCCTTGGGGAGATCTATTTTGCCACACATAAATTCTGGAAGGGGGGGGGATGAAATAGAAAAAGCTCATTTCTGTTCAACCTTATTTAAATGCTGCATTCTGACACCTTACATGTTATCACAACCCCTGGAGAGATGCAACAGTGTGCTGGACTACATAAAGTCCCTGAAAAACGTGGACTGAGTTTGGAAATGACCCGCAAGGTTGGTTACTCTTGAAACTGCTGGATCATTTTGCCACCATTTTAGCCCAAATGGCTGAAATTCCTCTGAACTTTTTTCATCTGTTTTTCCTATTGATTTCACCTTTATCATCCCAAATGGATTTCCTATTCCTTGTTTATTTGCATCTGGAATCAGTAGAAATTATGGATTCAAATTTGATAGATTTTAAACAGCTAAAATATTTCTTTAAACAAACTGCCTTCCATTTTAGTGTTATTCTATTCATGATAATAAAGGATACAGCCGTGATTTGTTATTTTTCAAATGATCCGTGTTTATAAAATCCACTAAGACATTATTTAAATGCAGTCCACAGTAATGTCTTCAGATGATAGAAATTATGCTTTCAGAAGAATGTATATTTAACACCAAAGTATGTTTGTACTTGGAAAATGCAGCATCTTAACTTAATATATGGCCAACTTCTATTCTTTTGCATTTTTCTTAGACATACAATATACCACACAGGTCATTTGATGTGTTGTGTGGTTAATTCTGGCTAATGGCCCAAGGATGCTACTGCAGTATAAACCCAGTTTTTCTGAATTTAACCTAGCAGCCCAGACCAGTTTAAATCTCAGGCCTAAATATTCATGTATTACAAAAATGTATTATCACCCTATTTTTAACAATTTCCTTGTGCCTATTTAAAACTATTATTTGTAGCACTGCACATATAATTTAAAGAGATAGTGTGGTGTGGTAGTTAAGGCACCAGGCTAGAACCCTAGAGACCGAGTTCTTAAGCACAAAGCTAGCTGAGTGATCTTGAGCCAGCCATTTTTTTTCTTAGCCCTAGAAGGAAGGTAATGGCATACCACTTCTGAAAAAAAAAAAAACTTCCCAAGCAAACTTCAGAGGCTTGTCCAGGTAGTTTGTGAGAATTGGCACAATTGAATAGAAGGGGGGGATTTCTGGTGCCCAGGTAGTTTGACTTTTAGTAAATAATTGAAGAGTCAGCTGATTCATAAAATGGTGGGAAAATAGTGCTAAAATTATTTTTCTCAAGTGTTTAAATCCATTTTAGGTGGAGTGGGGGATGCTCTTTGAACAGAAGCATATAGTCATTTTAGTGTGTGTGAAAGAATGAATCTTTTGGAAAAAAATGGTGCACACACCACCACCACCACGCTTACCTTTTCATGCTGGGTGTAACCATGTCTGGACTAAAATATCCATTAAATGACCATTAAATGGATGTGAAAATTGAGAGCTTTCTGTTTCTCTCTACTGTCCTCTAGCAATTGCCTGCATTTTTGCAGCATGGATGCAGTAGCCCTATTTCATTAATTCAATTCAGGCATTTCTAAAAGAAATTCAATTGATATGCACTTTTTACTCCATACCTTTGGGGAGGTGTGATATTGAGACTGCTCATCTGTGAGGGTAAACTAGAATCTGGACTGTTATTTGCATACAGACGTGAAGGATGATTGTACTGCAAATTTAAGGTCTGCTTGCTGTCTGTTGGACTTCCTCCAGGTGAAAAGGCCATGGGTCTCCTGTTTGGAACAGGTCCGTTATCCTAAACAAAAGAAGAAATCATGATAAGTTGCCCTTGTCCATAATAAACTACCACTTTCAGTAAATGGAGACCCATTAAGTGGTCCACCAACTGCAAACAATATATATTTAATAGTAACAGAGCATGTAAATTGGGGAATAAAGAATCAGCAAAGAGGATCTGTTTGAAGAAAAATTCACATGTGTAAGACACCTGGTGGTACAATGCCTGTGTTTTAACTTGTGTTGTATCTAAGTTAATTGAAATGCATATTCAAGTTAGATCTAGCTTTGAGGAAATGTTTTGATCCAAGACAAATAAGAGATAAATGTACGGATGAGCAGATGTAAACATGCCAGTTTAATGTCTGTAAAAACAACAGTGTTATTGTTTTTTAAGCTCTGTAATCTATTAATGTGAAGTCGAGGGGAACTTGACTAGGAAACAGGCCTTCTACATTATAATCTAACATTATTGAAATACAATTAATTCACACTCCTTCTCAGTCAGGAAGACTTTTAAAACTACGTCTTTAAACTGCTGTTTGGATCTTAGAATGATTGCCTGTATCTATTTGTTATTATATAGTAAAATGCATCAAATATTTTATTATTTTAACAGTTCTTTTGTTTTTTTTAAAATGTTCTTGTACCTAATCCAAAATCTGTGAGATTGGGACTTTAAAAAAAAAACTGCTGTAAAGTGAAATAAAAGAGTAACTATCAAGATAAAAGAATACAACAAAAAATGGGGCCAAGGAAAGAATGCACAGTGCTACAGTCATTTGGAGTTTTATTTTTAGAACAAACACGTACGAGTTTGGTTTTACAAAACAGAATGTCTAGTCATTTGTTTAAATATGCAATCAACAGTGGCTGGCATTAAAAGATGTTGCCTACCCAGAGTTTCCTAAAGTTACCATCCTCTTTGTCCCCTTCTCTTTTGCTACCTGTTCTCATAACCATGCTAGCCATGAACGCAAAAGGAATAATGCAAAGAAGCAGAAGCCATTATCCACCTTGCCCATTACCCTGGAAAGTGCTAGAAATTGAATCTAGGAGGAAATTCCCAGTGGAAATAATTGCAGTGAAATTAATCCTACTTGGAGAAATAGAGAAATGAGCAAGAAAAACAGCAGTGAACTGGACAGGATGCTTTCTACTGGAAGTAGACTAAGAACTGTAAGCAGTTTATATAAGTCAGCTGTTGGAAATAAACTGAATGTATTATTCTTTAACTAAAGGTCCCAGGCAACTTAATAAAGCACAAACAACAACAGCAAGTAGATGATACTGTAAATAAAATGCAATTCATACAAACCAGGAATCTATGAATTCCAGTCCTGTCTTAAGCATCAGAGCTAAGTAACCTTGGGCCACTCACTCTTCCATACCCCAACTTATCCCGTAGGATTGTTGTTGTGGGAAAAATGGAGGAGGAAAGAGTATTAAATATGTTGGCCCTCTTGAGTTATTTGTAAAAATAATAAAGTTGGGGTTAAAAATCTATCTATCTATCTATCTATCTATCTATCTATCTATCTATCTATCTATCTATCATCTATCTATCTATCATCTCTCACTTCATAAATCTGTTAATATTTATTTGCTAAGTCCATGTTATAACTTCGCACACATTCCTCAACTGAGTTTTCCATGCCTCTTTAATATAAAGTGAAAAAGGGTAAAAAAGAATCATTGATATCTCTCTCTGAATCCTAACAATAGCCCTCACTTTTATTCTTAAAATGTAACTAATTTTTGTTTTAAATTACCTGCAATTCACATAGACTTCTATAAGCCTTCCCTACAAAAAAAAAATGAAGTCTAAACCTGCACTGAATTATTCTTCCAGCAGTAATAATTTGGTCATGAGCATTTTGAAAATTATTCAGAAAAAGTGCCCTGGATATTGCATAAGGATAATACTTTTTTTGATATTTCTGATATTTTATTAAAACAATAGCTGCTTTTTAAAAACCTTCTTGAGAAAAATGGTGGTACTGATTTAAAAATCAGAATGACCTTTGAAAGTGCTAATGACCAAATTTAAGCAATTTTTGAAGAGCAGCAGAAAGTAGTTACACTCATGTGGAGGCAAAAGCCCAGTCACACAATAATTACAATCTCCATGCTCAGAGACTGCAATTTTATGATACTGTATGTTTAAGCAGTGCAAAGATTTTTCTAAAATTTTCTGCAAATATTTACCTATAAGTGAACGCTACTCTTAAAATTAGCTGGCTTTTCTTTTCCATAAAAAGGATTTCTCTAGAACATGTGTTTGTCCTAGAATGTTTAGACTTGCAAGCCCTTATTAACTATGGATTCCTTACTTCCCATTCATTTCTTCCTGACTTCTGGGAATGGATGCTGATTATGACAGTAAATGGCATCAAGCCAGCGTGCCTTTCCAATCCCTCAGCTGATGCCCGACTATTCCTCTACACTGCCTAACTCTTGTACAGGAAAAGGAACTAGGAGGGAACAAATAGTCTACATAATCAGGAACACAGCCAGATTTTTCTGGTAACGCCTTGTACCTAGAAAAGGCTTCTGTGGACCTGTCACTCAGGCAGTTTTATTGAAATAGATTGGACAATAGTTTGTTCTTTCCCGTTAAAGAGAAAGCAGAGATGGGACAATCAAATACCAAATCAGCTCTGTTTCTGGAAGCATGTTCTGCTTCTTATGGAGGAGGAAAGAGGCACTACAATTTTCTTCAGATGGCTGGAATAATAATAATAAGAAGAACAAAGGCTTACAAAGTCAGAATCGGGTAGACAGCAACAAATACCAAATTCCACTCTGCAAAGAAGCTGAAGAAATAGTGGACCACCTAGTTAGTGGCTTGCCAGAAGATTGCACAGATGGACTACAAACAACAGCATATCAAAGTTGCAACAAGGGTGCATTGAAATATCTGCAACAAATAACATTTGCCTTCAAGCAACAATTGGTGAGATCACAGAATAGAGAAACTCATAGAAAGTGAAGAAGCTAAAGTGCACCTGGATTCTACAATTCAAACAGACAATCACCTGACGTACAACACTCCACATTTAACAATTCGTGAGAACAAAAAAAAAAAGTCTGCATAGTAGATATGTCAGTGCCTGGAGACAGCAGAAGAGAAGAGAAAGAACCAGAGAAAAACCACAAAATATAAAGATCCACAAATAGAAATAAAATAACTATGACAAAATAAAAAAAAGATACTACCAATTATAATACAGTTGCAAGAAAAAGTATGTGAACCCCTTGGGATTACGTGGAGTTTTGCATGAATTGGTCATAAAATGTGCTCTGAACTTCATCTAAGTCACAACAATAGAAAAGCACAGCCTGCTGAAAATAATACTACATTAGATGTTGCCATGGTTTAATTGCACATAACATGTAAACATTCACAGTGCAGGGAGGAAAAAGTATGTGAACCGTTGGACTTAATAACTGGTTCACCCTCCTTTGGCAGCAATAACCTCAACCAAACATTTCCTGTAGTTGAAGATCAGACCTGCACAACGATCTGGAGTAATTTTGGACCACTCCTCTTCACAAAACTGTTTCAGTGTAGCAATATTCTTGGGATGTCTGGTGTGAATCTCTCTCTTAAGGTCATGCCACAGCATTTCAATCAGGTTGAGGTCAGGACTCTGACTGGGCCACTCCAGAGGGCATATTCTGTGCTGTTGAAGCCATTGTTGTGTTGACTTACTTGTATGCTTTGGGTCATTGACTTGTTGCATCACCCATCCTCTGTGGAGCTTCAGTTGGCGGACAGATGGTTGTACGTTTTCCTGCAAAATGTCTTGATAAACTCCGGAATTCATTTTCCCATCAATGACAACAATCCGTCGAGGCCCTGAGGCAGCAAAGCAGCCCCAAACCATGATGCTCCCTCCGTCATGTTTTACAGTGGGGATGAAGTTTTGATGTTGGTGTGCTGTGCCTTTTTTTCTCCACACATAGTGTTGTGTGTTTTTCCCAAACAACTCAATTTTGTTTTCATCTGTCCACAGTAAATTTTGCCAGTAGTGCTATGGAACATCCAGGTGCTCTTTTGCAAACTTCAAATGTGCTGCAATATTGGGACAGCAATGGCTTCCTCCGTGGTGTCCTCCCATGTACTCTATTCTTGTTTAATGTTTTCCTTATTGTAGATGTGTCAACAAAAATGTTAGCATGTGCCAGAGATTTCTGTAGGTCTTTAGCTGACACTCTAGGATTCTTCTTTACCTCATGAAGCATTCTGTGCTGTGCTTTTGCAGTCATTTTTACAGGACGACCATACCTAGCAACAGTGATAAACTTTCTCCATTTGTAGATAGTCTGTCTTACCGTGGACACATGAACATCAAGGCTTTTGGAGATACTTTTGTAACCCTTTCCAGCTTCATGCAAGTTAACAATTCTTGATCGTAGGTCTTCTGAGAGCTCTTTTCTGTGAGGCATGGTTCACATCAGACAGTGCTTCTTGAATCCAGTAAACCCAAACAGGTGGGTGTTTTTAAAGGGCAGAACAGCCGTCAGCAACACATCCAATATCATCACACTGATTGGAGTCACGGTTGGCTCACTCCTGGCTCCAATTAGCTCTTGGAGACGTCATTAGGCTAGGGGCTCACATACTTTTTCTTCCTTGCACTGTGAATGTTTACATGTTATGTGAAATTAAACCATGGCAACATCTAATTTTTGTGTAGTACTATTTTCAGCAGACTGTGTTTTTCTATTGTTGTGACTTAGCTGAATTTTCAGAGCACATTTTATGACCAATTCATGCAAAACTCCACGTAATCCCAAGAGGTTCACATACTTTTTCTTGCAACTGTAGGCTTCTTGGGTGCAATCATTGGCATCGACAAAATTACTACCAGTCAATTGCAAGAGGCAACTTTGGAATACTATATACCCTGTGATGTAGCATCAAATAAAAGCATCTGTCCAGTGGTGGGACTCAAATAATTTAACAACTGGTTCTCTGCTTTAATGATTTCTTCCAACAACCAGTTCACCAGGCTGCTCAGAAACTTAACAATCGGTTCTCCCAAAGTGATGCGAACTGGCTGAATCCCACCACTGCATCTACTTATCCCAAGTCCTTGGCAAGGACTTGATAGGTGGATAAAAAACTTTTTTCAGTGTCATTATAACTTTGAATGATCACTAAACTAACGGTTCTAAGTAGAGGACTATATCACTAGCAAAACTTATCATCACATATGTTTGACATCCCCCATCAATATGTTAAGGTTGCAGGGGGAGAAGAATCAGGATAAGGACACATGTCCAGCCTCCTCTCTCTCCATATGATTTTTTCCCCCTTTCATTGTACAGAAGTCAGGGTGAGACTGTAGTGGGCACTTCTCATTTTCTCTATACCTGAGCTAAAATGAGGTGAAAAATATGAAAGTAAATAAGCAAGCTAATTACTTCTTTTAAACAATTGCTGTCAGAAATCATAGAGAGGGAGATACAGTTTGATTATTTGTATTTTGGTCTTAGAGCTACATTTATCCAGATTTTTAGTTTTTGCTACTTTAATTAGAAATAGCACATTTTCAAATGTTAAACACACTTCTTAGTTTTCCTGACTTTATTGCCCTGTTACTCTGAAGAGGAACAGGAATGGTAAGCTGGAAATACATTGCATCAAATGGCTAAATTCAAAGTGTTCCTATCCTAAATTAGCACAAGAGAAAATAAATACTTAAAATGTTCAAAAACAAGCAAAAGGCACTATGTATAAGAAAATATGAGAGAATATTTCATACAGCTCATTTTGGTTTTACTGAATATTATAAATTCAGTATATAGATTTATTCTCTCCGAAGAAAACCTTTTTGATTTGTTACCATGCTTCCTTCTGAGTCATGTCAACTAGCACACAGGGTCTTTTATAACTATAATAGTTTTGCCAGATTCTTAAGTTTCTCAAAAGTGATTTAATGTTTCTAAAGTGCACAACCCAATTCAGCATCGTTTATTTCAGCTTTTTCTCCTACTGACACAAATATGGCCCTTTCAGTGTGCCCTGCTAAAGCAAGTGGTGGGTTTCATGTAAATTTAGCTAATGTGTAAGTTAAACAATATTTTTAAGCATACATTTTAAAATAGTTCATGATACTACTGCAGCTATTACTTTAAACAAAACGATAGTGGCTAACTACTGTTTTAAAAGCAAAAAGATTTTAATTGATTTTCTAAGAGAAGGAAATCCATGTTGACAGGATTCACAAAAAATGGGTCTAATTCCAAATTCTGATTGGAACAGAAGAAAATCTAAAAGGCCAAAAATGTTGAAAAACACTCCTTTGTCATTTTTCCCTGACTGTTTCAGAAATTCTATTTTTGTCATTGTTGAAAGTTACATTTTCCACCATTATTGCATGTCAGAAAAGTCAGAGTTTTCTGGTTTGTATCAATCAAAATAATTCTTGAAATTTAAACAAACCCTTACACCCAACATGGCATTACTTCCCCAACTTTCTACAAATCAAGAAATGTTGGGTTGAGAATAGTTCTTTTCCAAAGAAGTCACAATATGCAGATGGCATGTCAGAGAACATGGTGTTCCTGTGATTCATCTTTCCATGAGGAAGAGCCATTTAAGAACCAGTGATGAACCAGGATTATGTCCCACTGTTCCTGATTCCATGCTTAGAGATTCAGACCTAGCCTTCCTACCTGGTAGGTTGGAATTTCCTTCATATGGGAGGTCAGAGAACAAAGACACAGAGCTCAACTGCATGAGAAGGCATCATGGTGAGGAAGAGGAAGAGGAAAAGGAGGCTGCTTTTCAATCATAGGTAATCAGAGCTGATTGACTCCCATCTTCTGGAGGCAGACAGACTGGGAGCGCTTTGAATTTAAGGCACTCCCTGAGACTAAGGGAATAACATGTGTGAACGTCTTCTATAATATATAGCTAGTTTTCAACTTTAAGCTATTATGGTCTCCTTGGAAAACCTGGACTCTTTCTGCCTCACTGTCAGCAAAAAAAATCTGGTTATCTTGTGCCTGGAGTGCAGCTTGCTTTTATAAAATTTATATTATGACCGCTCCTCCCCAGTTAAAAAAATCCTGCCCAAGCATTGTGAACTGGGACACACAAGGATTTTTTTTTTCCTAGAAAAGTTATTCTGTTCTGCAGATGGGAAAAAAATATTTTGGAGCAACTCCAAACAGAACAAATTGGAAGTGCATGGGAAGGAACATACAAAACCAGGACCAAATGGAAAAGGTTAACATTAACTCTGTCCTAAGCCATTTATTGTCTGAATAATTATCTTTAAGAAAACTTTCACTCAAACCATCTTGGCTCAGTTCTACTTCAAAGGGACTGCTCATCTAATTCACTATTACCTTCATTTAGACTGATACACTCAAAAGATAATTTCTCTTCTCTCTGTCCAGTGCTTTTAAAAACAAAGAAACTCCATCACTTAATAAATACATTTAGTGACCTCACAGTTATTAAATTTCCATCAACCTGATTTACTCTTAGCCTCTATAAGGCTTTTAAAGCTTACATCTGTACCATAGCCTTTCCTTAAGATAGTTACTTCATTTGCAGCAATACTTTTCTTAGTAGCTTTTCACTAATGGTAAACTTTCCCTGAGAAGATGCTGTTCAGATGTGTTGGAAAATGTGGAAGTTCTTGTTTGCCACACATGGCAACAGACCGATATGACGATGGATCAATACTTTATCATTTGTCATAGAAAGTTTTTGTGTATCTTGAGAATAGGATCTTATAAATATTTTGAATGAATGAAATCATTCATTTATCCATTCTTGCGGTGAGTGGAAGTTATAAAAATATGATTATGAGGTCCTCTCATTATCAATTATGATTAAGCTAAGGTCTTCTAAAGACAATGTTAAGAGGAATATCTCCTGCCATAAAAACAATTATAAATTATATAAATGATAACAAAATTCAGTTCTTCCTATTGTTCATGGTCAGGTATCAGGATACCTGTAAATATTACTGCCCCTGTGGAATTGTCTCTGTGTCTGTGAAATGCACATGAGCTTTGCAGGAGAGAGTGTGTGTGACCAGATCTATTTCTGAGTCTTCCAGTGCTGGCTGTCTTTATTCTGTACAGTTTCTCTGTGCCTCATGGAATCAAGAGACATTCCTAAAAAAGAAGTCAGGGTAAGCATGCAGTGGCCAGCATCTTTGCTTTGAAGCAGCTTTAGACAGTTGAAGCCCAAAACGAAAAGCATAAAATTAACCGATCCAATATTTAGTCCTTAGGAGTGAGTGGCAGATGTAGAAGGTCAGTGGGGGAAACATGAATATATTAAAGGATTTCTGGGAATAGTCTAATGCTATGAGAAGAGGAAGCTTTATGACCTAAAGATATGAGAAGAGGAAGCAGGGGAAAGATGAGTAATTCTGCTTGGTGCAGGAGGAAGCAGTTGGATTACTGCTAGGAAAGAGCAATGGGCGGGGGTACAGCAGTTCTTGAGAATGATGCTGAAAAAGGAAGACCAAGTCTGGGATAAGAAAAATAACATCCTATGGGTGATCCTGAGTGAGGGAGAGGGAAAAAGAAAGGAAAAACACAACACTAAGTTCTAAGGAATCTTAAATAAGGTACCTTTTGCCTCTGTGTCTCCTTGCTTTCTGTTGGCCCAAGAAACTGGTTTGATTTTGTTATTCCGAAGCTCGGACTCAACTGTGCCTTGCCTTTAGGAATTTGACTTTGCCTTTTAGGTTCTTTCTATGATTGCTTCACTTACCACAGTGGCTAATTTTTGATACTACTCATATTTCCCCAACATTCTAAATATGTCCAAAACCCCCCAAAAAATCTTGTATTAAAAGAACTAACCGTGGTGCTGTAAACTGCAAAATCATTCATTGGTTTTTAAATGCAGTATTTTTGAGCTGCCCTTCTACAATGTTATGCAGACTTCAATTCCCAGAATTTCCCAGATAGCACTATTGTTGCAGTAACCACAGGTAGTCCTCAACTTTCAACAGTTCATTTAGTGACCATTGAAAGTTGCAAAGGCACGGAAAAAGTGACTTATAACCATTTTTCACACTTATGACCGTTGCAGGATCCACATGGTCGTGTAATCAAAATTCAGATGCTTGGCAACTGGTTCTTACTTATGACAGTTGCAGTGTTCCGGGACCATGTGATCATCTTTTGCAATTTTCTGACAAGGTATGTCAAGATTCACTTAGCAACCTGGTTACTAACTTAACAACTGCAATGATTCACTTAACAACCATGGCAAGAAAAATGGGGCAAAACTCGCTTAATGAATGTCTCAACAACATAAATTTTGCGCTCAATTGTGGTTGTAAGTCAAGGACTACCTGTATTATGTGATTTTTCTATGAATTAAATAAAATATCACTAGCACTCATGTTTCATTACTGGAGGCTAGTCTGCATACCTCACTGTTTTATCATCTTTAGAAGAATTACATGTGCCATTGTCTCTAGAACTACAGTACAAAGGGAGCACAAAGAGACTGAAAATGTTTATGGGACCATAAAATTGCTCCATGGTACTAAAATGTATGTGAACAGATGTGCTGGCTTCCCAAAGTTAACTGTGCCAGAAGAATTACTCTAAAATGGAAACACAGTTTTAAAATTGCCGCATGATTTTTATGTCCTCCTGGAATGGGTAACTGTTTGCTAATAGTTTTCTTCTTAGATGGTTGTGATAAATTATGGCTGCCAGAGCAACTCTGACTTCATCATTAGTGGTCCTGCAGAAAAGATGTTCCAATAGAGAAAAGAGCACATCTGACATGGAAATGGAACATTGTGGCAATGGAACTGGCTTCATTTTTTGAGGGATTTCCAAATGAAGCTTTTCATCTAATCTTATCTGACCTACTGATTTCCCAGGAAGAATTTTTAAAAGAATGAAGGATGAACAAAGCACACTACCGCAGATTAATTGGCATGAGATGTAATACCTAATATTCAGAATTGTCTCTGAAAAGAGTTTGTGTAACCAAGTTGTGAAGCACTTTAGATTCAATTTCCAAAAGATGTTCTGAGCAAGTGGGCATTCAAATGTAACATTGGTCTACAACGCCTTAAAGAATCCATGCCCCTTGAAAAACTCTAGAAAAAGTGCAGAGAAGAGCAACAAAGATGATTAGGCGACTGGAGGCTAAAACATGAAGAATGGTTGCAGGAACTGGGTATGTCTAGTTTGATGAAAAGAAGGATCAGGGGTGACATGATAGCAGAGTTCCAATGTCTCAGGGGTTGCCACAAAGAAGAGGGAGTCATGCTATTCTCCAAAGCACCTGAGAATGGACAAGAAGCAATGGGTGGAAACTAATCAAGGAGATAAGCAACTTAGAACTGAGGAGAAAGTTCCTGATAGTTAGAACATTTAATCAGTGGAACAACTTGCCTCCAGAAGTTGTGAATGCTCCAACACTGGGAGTTTTTATGAAGAGATTGGATAACCATTTGTCTGAAGTGGTGTAAAGTTTCCTGCCTAAGCAGGGGGTTGGACTAGACAGGGGTCATATACCTTTCGGACCTCAGGGACCACTAAATTCATAATTTTAAATCCCATGAACCACTAATATGAATTTTTTAAAAAGATAAATAGTGCAATATAAGAATGCAAATAATTTTTCTGCGGACCATCAAAATTTTCTCCCAGACCACCAGTTGGTCCATGGACCACCAGTTGGTGACCTCCAAAGTCTCTTCCAACTCTGTTATTGTATTCTAAAACAGTCCGATCTCAGGAAATGGATCTCACATACCCCAAAACACCTTTTAGGAATCAGATCCAAATCCCTAGTGTACATATTGTAGTAGTAGTAGTAGTAGCAGCAGCAGCAGCAGCAGTAGTAGTAGTACAGTAGTTGTATTACTGCCAATAGGTAAATCATTATATCAAAAGCCGAGTTAAGTGTTATTATCCCTGTAGAGATGTTTCACTTGCATGATGAATTCAAAGATATTGGATTTCCCTCTAAGACACCCTTTCATTAAGATATCAATTCTGTAAGCTTTATGTGTTCAGCAGCATCTTGCTTGGTAAGTTTCCAAAAGTGGGGGATGAGATCACACAGTTGCTTTCCCCCATTCCTGCTTGAGCTGAAAAACGTTTATTGCTATATGTAAATCCTTTTCTTCTAGAATTAGTAACATAATCTGTCATATTACAAAAAAATGTCAGCGGACAAAAAGAATGATAAAACATGAATAAATGGGATGTTTTAAAAATATTTAACAATAGGAATAAATGAGAAAAGCATATTATGAGCTTTTGCCTGCAAATCTGGGTACCGTACTTTTGCTTGTGAATAGGCTCCACTAAAGCTAGTGAAGCTTTTATGTTAAGTTCCATAGGTTTGGGGTGAGTAAATTAAATATTTATTTTTGCAGAAATAATTTGTAAAAGGACAAGAAGAAAACATCTGGAAGGTAATTAGGTGCATATGTATGTGCAAATACATAAAATATATAAACAGACAGCAAAGCATCTGTGCCAAGAAAAGAAATGATTTACAATCCAAAACTTCAAGTTATTCTAACATTTTGTTTCCATCCAGTTTCCCCAGGCAGATAATCTGTTAAATTTCTACTAATTTCAGCATCAATTTCTCAGCTATATATGCTAGTTTTAATACTGTTACATTGATATTTACTAATCCATAGATTAGTTCACACCAATCAATCAATCAATCAATTCATTTATATTTCAAATTTCTAAACTGCCCATCTCCCTAAAAGAAGGGCTTTTATATGACCTATATATGAATGTTTTATTTTGAGGAGATAAAACAATCTCTTTGGGAGACTTAATAATTTATAAGAATAAATGTTTTGTATCTGTGCTCTATCGTTTATCTACATACCTGAGAAATGTTTCAATAGGTTTTATTCTTCATTGTGTTTATTCACTAGACAAGTTTTAATTTGGAATTTCGTGAACAGGAGGACTGATTGAAGGTAAGCGGGAAAATAAGGTAATATTCCTCCAGAGTTCCTATTTAACTCTGAAAATCTGCCTTGGGAATCATACAATATAAACAAAGTCTACCAGGGAAAATAAAAATGGGAAACCAACAATAGTCCTTTATGTACAGCAAAAAGAACCTTTTCAGTCATAGATTAGCAATACTGCATATTACCACATGCATCTCTCAAAGAGCAGCAGCCCCCAAATTATTTCAGAACCCCTGTCAAGTTCAGACATTGATCTTTCCTGATAATTTCTTTTTCATTTTAGGATAATTGAGGCATTTTGGAATATGGAGCCTAAAGTGTATTCAAAGTAACTTTGAATATAGGATCAGTGGATCATGAAGTAACTAAGTCATTTCACCTCAAGAATATTCTTCACATGAAAACACTTTATAATAACAACCTATTTCATTTCCTTAAAACTGAAATTTTTAAGCAAAAGAAAATGCTGATAAAATGTATTCAAATTGTTTCATAAGCCTTAGTTTTTTTAAAGATTTCCTGTCGATAAGAGACAGCAAATGATTCAAATTCAAGTCTACAATTCACGCTGCTATTCTCCATTAATCTGCCATGCAGAGGGATACTATATATACCATGTGTTACTCTATGCACGGATTTGTAGTACACATAATGTTCTAACCCCAATCTACACTTTCAATCAAATCCAACAAGGAAAAAAAAATACTTGATAGCAAAATAGAGATTTAAGAATGTTACAAGAAAAAAATATATAACCTGGCTCCTACCCCATTCAGAAACATACATTAAAAGGAGGGCCTTTAATGAAGCATTTAGAACTGTACGATTGACTTAGATTAAACTAGCTGAATGATGCAAACATATTTTAAACGATTCCTAGAATTTTTAATCAACATGAAAGCTAATCTTTAAGAAAAGCATTTGCACCAAGTAAACCAATTTTCATGTTAACATCTGTGCAAGGGAGAAAATATGAAATCTAAAAGGAATGTAAAAAGAAATAAACAACCCCCTTTAAAGTTATGCAAATAAAATGTTTATCGTGTCTTATAGTTTTATTATAAAGAATCAACATAAATATAAAACACATAATACTAAAGCTTAAAAAATTCTGACATACAGAATATTAAATTCAAAAACATCTTCTTAAAAGGAAATCTGTGGGTTTTAAAGAACTTAAGTCAAAAATTTGCATATAAATATTTTCTTGGCAATCAGAAATACTTTCTTATTTTCTTTTTATAATCATATCTTCTAGTAGATTTTGAAGGTATCAACAATATATCTGTTTGTTTTCTCCACTCATGGGGATTTATACATAGGATACATTTTTTTAAAAAATGGCACTTTATTATCTTGCCCAGAGGTTTATCTATATCAGTGAAGATATAATTTCAGTGAATAAAATAATATTTTGAAATTAATGCTATGTTATTGTCTGTTGCTTTTTAGGTCTCCTGTTTCCTTTTCTACATTTTGGAATATACATGTGGGACAATCAACCGGACTCTCGTAGTTCATTATATCAATATTTTGTTTCTAAAGAATCCCACAAATCATTTCAGTTAAATGAAAAAAAAACTAGGTAATATAGCACTTGTATGTGTATGTATTTTATATAAAATGTACTGAATAAATGTATACCCAAAATGTATTAAAGCTATAGCTATGCTCCTGACATCTAAGGTATTCCATTATTGGATTAGTAGATTTTATATTGATCTTCAGAACTTTGTTCTGATTTATACATGAATATCTCGTGTTGCAAAGAAACTAGCTTTAAACTGAAAAGGGAATATATTCCTTACTATTATTTCCAGGTTAAAAGCTAGTTTCCTCTCTTGTTGGGTTATTAGTTCCTGTGTGATTTTTTTTGTTTCTTCTTTTACTTAAGGTCCTACTTTTACCTTCCTTTTGTTTTCTGCTTTATTTAACTGTGACCTTTTCTTTGGTATATATGCTGGTTTGCCTAAAATGTAGCCCTGACAATTCATTCTGAATTAACTCTGTATATATATATATATTCTTTCACAGTCTACCCAATGACGAGCTTAGTTCATGGGCCTTGTAAAATACCTTAAGAAAATCCAAATACTTAAAATAAATCAAGTCGGAAAGAAATAGCCAGTGTTTTTAAGATGTTTGCTCAAAAGTATACTAGGGATAATTAGGCTTTTAAACATTTTGAGTGGCTGCATCATCCATTAACCATTTCAGGAAGCTTTATCTGTATAGAAATATTTAGTAAATATGGTGTTGCAGAATCCTAAATGGTTTTTAAGTATGGAAGAATGTTTCATATATATAAAAGAGCTGAAGTGACACAGTGGTTAGAGTACAGCACTGCAGGCTACTTCAGCTGACTGCTAGCTGCCGTTCGGCAGTTCAAATCTCACCAGGCTCAGCCTTTCATCCTTCCGAGGTGAGTAAAATGAGGAGCCAGATTGTTGGGGGCAATAGGCTAACTCTGTAAACTGCTTAGGAAGGGCTGTAAAAGCACTGTGAGACCATATATAAGTCTAAGTGCTCTTGCTAATATTTAACTTAAATTACATTTGTTCTTATATTTATTCTGTAAAGTTGTGACTAAAGAAAAGATAATTGTGTAATATTTTCAGACTTAACCAACTGAATGGGAATGTGTTTCCATAAACTTGAATTTATGATACCCATTTATTGATTACTGAATGAGCCTAGCATCCCTTTCCTAGATTAGCACACTTCACTTTTCCTCACTTTTTTCCCTCTTGTAATATTGGCTGGAAGAAATAGTTAGGAAATGTTTTACCTAACATTTTGGGTTCAAATTTTTAGTCAGGTTATCCAAATTAATGAACAGTAATTAATGTTCAACTGTAATTTGGGTTATGAAATCATAGTTTAACCCTGGCAATTTCTTATTTTAGGGAGTACCCTTTACAATAAACAAAGACAGAAATAAAATGGCTACCAGAGAGTGCAGGGATGTGGTTGGTGATATCATCAAGACAATAGATGCAATTCTTGGCTTTCTGTTTTTATTTGGGGTAATTCCTTCAATATATAAGCCAAGCTTTGCAGAAATTGAACACATGTGATTTATTCCTCCTCTATCCAACTGCCAAAACTTCTTCCCATGGGAAAAAGAAACACATCACAGAAAATTGACGATGTAATCCCAATTTCAGTAGTACAACATTGAGTGGTTGGGGACTACAAACATGGGACTGGGTAACATTTGTATCCACCACAGTATATAGACGGGAAGTTGCCAAACTTTGTATTATATTCCTGGCCACTTTCTGTTCAGAGCTGTTTGTTTCCTTCTTCAGGCCTACTGAGAGTATTGTAAGAGTACAAACAGTCCTTGATTTACAACCATTCAATAATTTAAAGTTACAATGGTACTGAAAAAAGCCACTTATGATTGCTTTTCACACTTACAACCATTGCTGCATTCCCGTGGTCATATGATCAAAATTTTGGTGCTTGGCAACGGTCATGTACTTATGATGGTTGCAGTGTCCCGAGTCATGCAATCACATTTTGCAACCTTCTGACAAGCAACATCAAGGGGGAAACAAGATTCTCTTAACAACTATGTTACTAGCTTAACAACTGCTGTGATTCACTTAACAAATGTGGTAAGAAAGGTTGTGAAATGAGGCATACCTCACTTAACAACTGTCTTGCTTAGCAATGGAAATGTTGATCTCAATTGTGGTTGTAAGTCGAGGTCAATATAACTGCTGCTTATTCCCCCAAAGCAGTTCCCCTTCTCTAGCCAGGGGCACATACCTCTATCCAAGGTAGATGGGAGATGGCTAAGCTTGAAGATCTGATCTGTAGGACACTGTTGTAGATTATTACCGGTTTTCATTCCACTTTACAAATGATAGATTTTATAGAAACCAATTGCTTCATGATAACATTTTCCATAGTGTAATTTATAAAACTTTCACAGTGTAATTTTAACCAAACTATAAAATGTGAGGACCTGTAAATTCTCATGTAGGTATGCTGGCTTATGGTTGAAGATTCTAGCCAGAGGCCAAACTGGCAGGATGCCATAGAAGCAGTTCAATGCATCGGGAGAGCCCTGTGTTTTGAAATGTTGTCTCGTTCTTGATATTCGTCCAATTGTAGAATTATTTTCAAAACAACTAAGGAACTAGATTGCTAAAATGTTCCGTGTACTCCCTTGAAATGTTTTAGTAGAATCATCTTCAAACTGCAGATATAGCGCCTTGAATGGAAGATCATACAAATCAGTCTCCATTTTGCAAGAAATGTATATAAACAATGTGAGTTAAATTCTGGATGATGTACTTGAATGTGGATAGTGGGATTTCCTTGTTTAGACTGCTGTGAAATTTATGGCATACATTTTTTTTCAGTGACCTGTGAAATATACCATGCAAGCGTATGTGTTTTTCATCAGATAACTTATCATAAAAGGTGCTTCTGCAAAAGCACATGTTTGCAAGATTTAGCAGTTCATAGTTTAAATGAAAGTTTTAGCATGAAACTGTTGTTTGAAATGACTGCCCGTGTGATAAATTTCCCTACTGACATAAATTATATGATAAACTATATAAATTATAAATTATAATTTATATTTTTTTTCAAAGCTATACAATTAAGAGTTGGTCTATTTACTTATATTATCATCAGCTCTTTTCACACTTAAGTCACAATTTCTAGTGGAAAAACAAACTATTTATTTTGATAATTAATGTCAATATGCATCAGACATGGGAACAGTTGAGCACATTTCACATCCATCTATGTTAATTTGTGACAAAGGTGTTAAGATGTAAATTGTTATCATTCACTTGATTCAGAATGCAGATGCAGTGGGCTGAACTGAGGTTGAATTCAACTCCAGCACAAGCACCTACAACACTACATGCTATTGCGTGCATATGCTGAGATGCTCAGGATATGAAGGGTCCTTGGTGCTCTCTGAGCTTGGTTGGGCTAAAGAATCTCTAAGATCACCCCCTCCCACACAGAAGTAACAGTTTAACATGCAAGACACCAGAATATAAACTGACAGCAAACAGCACTCCTCACTAGCACTGATGATGTTACCTAGTTAGGGTAATGAAATGTCTGCAAGAAAACAAGCAAACACATAGAGTACCAAGGACCCTCATTTCAACCCTGAGTGACAAATATTCTCCTTTAATGATAAGGATAATTTAGCATATGTATTTGTCATAATTGTGAAATTACAAGCCAGGCAAATATGAAGTGGGAAAACATGCAAAGTGTTCCAGCATGAAGTATGTGTGACAAATCAGTGATATTTTGGACATTCATATAATTTAAAAACAACAATACAGAAATTGCTGTCTCTACTTTCATGAAACATTTCTAACTATTTCTCCATCATCACACTTTCATGGAACTTTGAAAACTCACCCACAGCTTTCCCAGAGTTCCCTACTGACGAAACATAAATTTTGTTTCTTGAATAATTGTAATAAATAATAAACTATACCGAACAATTTTTCATACTTAATGCTAGTTCATAATGTTAGTTCTACTTCTCTCACTATGATCATTTTGTTTAAAATTCTTCTGCACAGGAAAATTCTACGGCTGAAACCTAAAATTTTAGCAGCAAGTGTACTTTGGACACACTGGAGAAGAGCGCAATGCTGGAAAAGATTGACGGCAAAAGAAGAACAAGATGACAGAGAATGAGGTGGCTGGATGGAGTCACTGAAGCAGTCAGCAATGAGCTTAAATGAACTCTGGGGGATGGTAGAGGACAGGAAGGCCTGGAGGAACGTTGTCCATGGGGTTGTGATGGGTCGGATACGACTTCGTAACTAACAACAATACTTTGGTCATGATTTTCCACTATGAAAATAAGCTCCAGCAACCCTATATATCAAATGTGTTTTTCTTTCTTTCCTTTTGCAAACCAAGGAAACCCTGAAAGTATCAGATTCTGGCTATAAGCTACATACAATTCTAAACAAGGGAATCTATGAGTTGTTTGTGGTTCCAAAATAAGTCATCATCAAAATAATCATACAACATTTTAATTAGTTTCAAAACAGTAAAACTTCTCCAAAACTGCTTTACTTGATTTTGATTTTGCATGTGTAAATTGATTCACAATAGCTTGGTATTTTATGTGCAAAGAGACTGCAGTTGGATATGATGGGATATTGTAGTCTATTTTAAAGCCAGAAATGAATGCCTCTGTCTCAAGAGGAATAGGTGGAGAGAGAGGTGTGGGTGACCCTAATGCTTATTGCAATATTATTTCCTGTTTCATGCAAATTTTATCTTTTAATCTCAGATGAAGACTTGAGAATCTGGTGATTAATTGTTAGCATACTGGAAATGATGTCTTTCCATGCAGGTCTGCGGACCAAGAAGTTTCATAACTTTTAAGAATGTTCTCCATTTTGCATAATTCATATTGCCAAGGTTAATCTCATCTGACCTATTTGGGGAAGCCTGTTTCAGGATTTGCCTGATAAGGCTGTCTCTATAATTTAACATTCTAAACAGATGATCATGTAATGGCAAAGACAAATGGAATGCCTATTACCATGGAAACACTCTTCCAAACAAACTAATAGTACCGACTCATGTTTTAATGTATTCAATTTTTTTTGGATCCAAGGTGTGCTTTTTCAGATGTGAGCTTCCATAAGCAATGTCTTAACATGGAGTAACTTCTTTCATGTAGAGTTGTGGGTGGCTGAAGAAGGAAAGTTGGCACACTTTCAAACAATGAGAAAACAGTCTGCAGGGTTTATTTAAGTTCACATTTAAACTGCTCAAATCCTTTCTTTTGAAGGATGTTGCTCTGACCCAAACTATTTGGTCCAACAAAAGATATCATTTAATACATGGGGCTCTTATCACTAAAAAGGATTAATTCATTTTCGGTTCCCATGTCAAAGCTCCAGTTGTACTGCTTTCAACTCCAGATGCACGTAATAAAAGTTTTCTCAATAATGATATAGAAACCTTTTCTTCTGAAATGCATCTGAAGATGCTAACATATTTCTGTATCTATGGTCAAGATCAAATAGAAAGAGTACATGACAATGTCTTCTCTTTGATAAAGTAGTAATTCTTTTCTTCCCCTGATAATCAGCCAATGTTTTTTTTTGTACTACTTATAACAGCTCTTTCCGTTGTCCTTTGCTCAGCACTTTGTTCTTTGTTTAGAATTGTCAGACAACTCACTCATGCATCTCTAGTAAAAGAAACATTTACAAAGAATAGTCATTCTTCAGAGCAAACAATGGTGCTCTGTTAGCAGCAAGTTTATGCCCAATGTATTTTCACTATACTCTGATTCTTACTAGAGAACAACTCTATAATGTTATTCTACTATCTTATGGAACCATCTTATAAACATTGTTCAGATGCAACCAAAATTATGTTTAACAGGACTTATGTGGTTATAATATTTAATGAATGCTGTAACCCATGTAATACTTTTTGCAGAAGTATTTTAAGGGATCGGGGAATATATGAATGGATTTCCTTTTCGTTAAAAGAAAATTACTTTTACATTTTAAATTAATTACTTTTAGAAATATTAGATTCACTAGCAAGGGGGTTACATTGATAATCATATTTTCTTGCCTTTTTATAGTTCCAGGTGGTTAATTCCCCCCTACTAGATTTATTCCATTTCAAAGAAAAAATAGTTAAAGAGCAGAAATTTAGGGCCCTGTCGGAATAATCCCAGGTAACAATTGTGAAGTGCATGCTTTTCTGCATCTAAGTGTAATGCTTCTTATTTAGTAATAATAGTAGAGTCTCACACAATTGAGATTGTTAATTTCATATTGAAAGAAAAGAAATCCAGTTAATATAAAAAAGAATAAATATGTAATTCTGTTAGTAAGGTGTTTACACTAAATATAAAAGAAAAGGGGGAGAAAGGTGATTTGCATGCAGAGATTTTATAGTTTCTCATATTGTAAAATCATTCATTCATTCATTCATTCATTCATTCATTCATTCATTCATTCATTGTGTTTGTCACTTATTATCTTGTCATGAATTTTTTTTTTTTACAAAGGAACTATCCCCTCCCCAGAAGACAATAAGTGCAATTATTGTTCAGGTATCTGTTTTCTTCCTCCAATCAGGTACATAGTTGTGGGATGGGCAATTCTAACCAGGAAAACTATTATAATGGAAGGGGAAACAACCATTTGTTCATACTCATGAATCAAGTACTTGATCTTTCATGTTTCTATTAGATGCATGCTTCATTGTACTTTTATGTTTAAATAGTTGGTTGTTCATGGCTGCTTTATTTATTTATATTATTTTTAATACTAAAATACTACTTTATATGTGATTCACTACTCTATAGGTGAATGAATTGAATTATTATTATTATTACTCTTCATAATAGCAATCAGATGCCTGTTCAACCTTGTATAAAAGCAGCTTTTTTCATCTGAGAGCCTTTTGGTATTAATAGGCAAACATCCATACATACAAATATTTTCCCAATGATTCAGTGCCATTTAAAATATAATTGATGGTGTTTCTCTTTGGACATGAATATTCTCCAAAGAGGAACCACAAATTACATTGTTTTCAGAATTATTTATTTACCCAACTATTGTTGCTTAGTTACAAGCAGACTTTTACTAGCATGCTAAAAATGATAAACTTGATTTATTTACAGGAAGTAACGGTGTGGAAATGAGAGAGTGAGATAGTTAACAGAACCATGATTGTTTTTCCCATGATCTTTGACCATGTAGGTAAATCATAAATGAAATTAAGAATAGGAATATGATAGGCAACAATTTACTAGCAATTGGGAATATAACATTGGCCATTTAAGCACATCTATATCTCTTTCTAAAACTAAACGAAAGCTATCTATCTATAGGTATCTGTCATGGGGGGGGAAGGGGAGAGGCAATTGCTTACTTTGACTACTGAAATTATCAATTTCTGTCAAATTTCAATTGGATTGATACAATCCTCAAAGATAATAAAATAATAAAATAGAGGTACTAATATAAGAAATGACATTAGTTTCAGATGTTCTAGTAAATAGTTTCATGTAATTTAGGTAACTCACATTAGTGTAGTGTCTTGAAAGCCCCATCATGCAGCATATATAATGTGTTTTATCATTACTGAATAGAGCAACAACAGTAATACCTAGGAGGATTTTAAATGACATGTCCCCGCTAGTGATTTGAACTCCTGGAATGAGTTGTCTCTAAAATGGTATTGTGATTGGAACGGAAAGGAGGGAGGGAAGGAAAACTATAATTTGTACAAATTGTACAGATTCATTCCATTCATGATTTATTTCAATAACAGTACAGTAGCTGCAAAGTTTTTGTATCTTTCCACCACTAAATCATCCCTAGACAAGTGTATAGTTCCTGTACCTAAAATTATGCCAGGGTGTTTTCTCATCTTTTTCTCTTCTCAAGAGCATAATAATTTTTTTTCACGTTTTTAATGCATTCCATTAAATTCAACTGTGGGTTTTATGCACCAAATGCTGCTGTGTCTTCCAATAAAGATTCACTATTTATACCATAACTTTTGTTTAATTTTTATCTTTTTCATGGAAAAATTAAGCTTAACAACTGAAATTCAATTAGTTTAGTGAAGTTTTTTTTTTATTAGAACAGTTTCGGTTTATATTACCTAATCCTTTCAAACAAAGCTTAGATGCAGTGCTAGAGAGTGGGTTTTGGGGCAAGGGAGAAGGGAAGTGAAAAAAACTGCCATTCTTGTGGCAGTTCATAATAGAACAGATTCTTAAAACTTGCTGACCCTTCCTTAGTTTTCTAGGGAGCTATTGTTTTAGTTATCTCAAGCTAAAACCTATCATAGCTTTTCTCTTCACTGTTCAGGTCTGTTATTTCCTGTTTCTAGCTTTGTCAGTCTCTCCCTCATGCTCTAATTGTCCAATAAATATTCTAAAGACTAGAAGTGTCCAGCCAGCGAAAACCTTTGTTACTTTGTTAAATCACTGGCTTCAAATTAGTTTATTCATAACCAGCTTTCCTTGTGGCAGAGTGAGATAAAATCAAAGCTGCAAAAAGGATACATTCTTTATCTACCAGTCAAACTATCAGGCTACAAAATAAAACACTGGCTACATCCAAATTACCATTAGTGGGCAGCAAAAAGTTAGAATTTCCAGTATTTCTTGCCCTCTTCTGACTGCTTGGATTTTTGCAACGGAGATATGATAAGTTTCCCTTTTTTAGCTGCCTTTGGCTGCCTTTTTAGCCGTAATCAATCAGTCTTGATAACTGCTGATTGCCTGAACTAGTCCATGAAGTTCTCTTGTGTAAGATTTTAGAAGTGGTTTGACATTCTTGGGCTGAAAGAGAATAACTTGCCCAAGGCCACCCAGCGGTCTTTGTGCCTAAGGCAGGGCTAAAACTCATGGGCTCCTGGTGATTCGCCTGATGCCTTAACCATGACACCAAACTGGCTTTCACAGTCATAATGTTGTAGGTGTATTTTGTTGCCATTGCTTAATGGTCAGAATAAATAATACGGGATTTTATCAGCATAGTGAAAACACAAATAAATGAGTACAGGGCAGCTATTTCAAGCAGTTCATCAGTAGAGACAAATTACTTAGACAAATGATAAGATTTCTCTGGAATTGTTAAATGAGGCTAGTTGGGATGTGCCAACTTCCCATACTGATGGTCTAGATTTTGATATGCTGAATGAATGAATGAATGAATGAATGAATGAATGAAGTAAGTGAGTGAATGAATGGAGTGAGTGAATGAATGGAGTGAGTGAATGGATTAGTGAGATTGGGCCAAGATAAATGAAGAGAAATCACAAAAGGAATCCTGAGTAAAAGAATATAAAAAGAAAGCAAATATCCCATTCTTTCATAGGCGCCTTATGGTTATGTTTTGACTAAAAGTCTATAAGAGAAAAAATCTAAGATAATTTATATTAACTTCTCTTTTTCAATGACCTGAAGATTATTATATGCTATGTATAGGAGTGATGAACATTTCACTCTCCTTTCCTATAAGACCTTATATGCTTTCAAATTAATAATTGCCCTTATTTACCACTTTAAAATATTTAGAACATTTTCTTTACACAATCATTATTATTATTGTAACTGCAAGATAAATATTAGAATCAATAGAATATGTGTAGCTCAGGACTCAACTGTGGAGATTTGGAGGGCTCTCTGAGTTTGGTGGTTTTCCTGCACACATTTTATTATCAGATCATATAATATCTTCAATGTCGGGTTTTATCTCTGTTTATATACAATGCCTTGCCCTGTCCATGTTAGTAGAGGTGCTGTTTTCTTCTTGACAGTTCCTTGATTGGACACTTTCTGACTCTCTTCTCTATAACAATAGGCATCCTGGTGGCTCACCATAATCTGGGAATCTATAATTTGTAGACACCAGGGGGTCAGTCAGTAACACATGAGAGCTATTTCTAATCCATCAAGTTTAGTTGCGACCTCTTTCTATATAATCTAAATTTCCTAAACTTGAAAAAAGCACTAGACAACCTATGACCCATTGAGTTCTTCTTTTGTCAATATTTTCTTACTTAAAGAGATAAATAGAATGGCCATGGGTGGGCACAAAAGCAATGGGAATGTAATTTCTTGCTGGCTTCCCTATTGATTTTGCTTGTGGAAGCTGTTAGAGAACAGCAGACATCATAATCACATGATTGTGGTGCTGCTGCAATGCCCAATATTTTACAAAAACAACTGGTAAGATTCTTGAAATTTCAACTCCATGGATGTAACAGACCCTAAATTATGTGTGCATTCTTTAGGTTCAAGTTTTGACATATCTCAATTCAAATATTGTTGCCCCATGAAGCCCTATTTTGGCTATTTGAAAGTTATAAACAGATAAGAAGGTTTTAGTAGTATGTTGAGATTAAATTATACTAGTCACAACATGCTTTACAATCCATTTGTAGGCTACCATGTCTCACAAGACAACAATTTACATAAAAGATACCCAGAGGTGGGTTTCAGGGGGTATGGTCCAGTACGCGTGAACTGGATCCACAAATCCAGTGTGCATTTGCGTACCAGGTCCTCCGAAGGCCCCGTACTGGAATTGTGAGGCCTCCCCCCCAACTTCCCCTGCCTGCCCGGTCGCTGCTCTCTCTCTCCCACCCCGCATGTCCACACCATGCTTGCCCCGCCCACCCACTTCCTTTGCCCGCCCAGCCAGTGGGGCTGCAGCCAGCAGGCCGAAAGAGCATCAGTGGCAAGCGGTAAGTGAAGTGAGTGCCGGACAACATCCCTGCCTGAAAGCAAAAGGTCTTTGGAAGCTGTGGCTGCCCCCTCCCCCTTCCTTTTGCAGAAACTCCTCCTGCTGCACAATTGTTCCGTCTTTCCTGGATTTCAGCTTCTCTTGTCAGATTATCTTCTCCTGACCCCCACTCCTCCCCACTGCACAGTCTCAGTTGCTGCTTGGAGGGCGGGGAGATTTCTGGTTTTGCAGGGCTGAGAGGAAAAGGGGAAAGAGGAACAGGCCCTCCAAGGCTGCCCACACCTTGGCATTTTTGCAACCAAATTCTCCCCCTCCCAAACAGAGGACTCCTCCACCTGTGGGGGGAGAGGAAAAGGACAGGGAAAAAGTTGGGATTCTCCGTGCTGCAGCACTTAACCTTGAATGGCAGAGAGAAGCTGAACTTTTTCCCCTCCATTCACAGAGGAGCTGCTGCTCCCTTTATGCTCCCCCTGACCCCCTCCCTCCCGGGGGTTGAAGTACCTGAAAGGGACAGGCAGGCTGCCAGAGCTCCTCTGTGAAGACTTTTTTGAGGAGAGAAAGTGCTCCGGTCCGGCTGCACCCGAGCTCGTGGAGCTCCCATCCGCTTGGAGCCATTGCGCGGTTCACCTGCACTGGGTGTCTCCCTGGTGAGCATAAAGGGAGCAGCAGTTCCTCTGTGAATGAAGGGGAAAAAGTTTGGCTTCTCTCTGCCATTCAAGGTTAAGGACTACAGCACAGAGAATCCCAACTTTTTTCCTCTCTCCCCACAGTTGCCCAGTTATAGGGCCAGCCTGCCCTGCCCTGCAATATTCAGGTGGAGGGGTCCTCTGTTTGGGGGGGGGGAGAATTTGGTTGCAAAAATGCCAAGGGGTGGGCAGCCTTGGAGGGCCTGTTCCCCCTTCCCCTTTTCCTCTCAGCCCTGCAAAACCAGAAATCTCCCCCACTCCAAGCAGCAACTGAGACTGTGCAAGGGGGAGGAAGGGGGGCAGGAGAAGATAATCCGACAAGAGAAACTGAAATCCAGAAAAGATGGAGCAATTGTGCAGCAAGAGGCATTTCTGTAAAAGGGAGGGAGAGGGGCAGCCTCAGCTTCCAAAGACCTTTTGCTTTTAGCCATAATTGCCCTCAGAGCAGATGTTGGGAGGGGGAAAAGGAGGAAAGGGGTCCAAAAAGCCCAGCACCCCAAAGAGGTATGCGCGGACGGGGTGATGAGCAAAGCAGAGGAGAACCGTAGGGGATTCCATCCATCATCTTCCTTTGCTCCCCTCCCTGGAGGGAAAACCAACAGAAGGCTCTTTTTGGAGCGGGTTGCACCCTCTTTTTTTAAAAAAAAAAAATGGTTGAAGTTGGGCCCCCATCCATCTTGTCTGTCCACAATAGATTGCCAGGAAAAAGAAAAGAAAAAGGAGGAAAGGAAGTCTGCAAGACAGTGGCAATGCCCTTAAATTGCTTAAGAAAGGAAGATCCATCCGGGGAACAATTCCTGGGTCTGTTTTCTTTAAGGCACCCATCAGCGGACCTTCGAGATGGCTGTGTGTGTGTGTGTTCCCCAAAAGGCTGCTGGGGTGCCTATCCCCACCCATGCATTTTTCCAGACGCTGCAGTGAACAAGAGAGGGGTGGGGGAGAAAGGAGAAGGGGCAGTTGTCCTCTATCAGGCTTGTGCATGAGGAAGGAGAAGCTGCTTCTTTCCCTCAAACCAGCTGGCTGGCCTGTAAATTTGAAAATGAGTAATAAAAGAGAAGCACATTTCTGTACATAACACTGAGAAGTGTTGAGGAGCTAAGAGGGTGTGTGTGAGTCAGGGAATTTGAGACCAGAAAGATTGTTTTGTATTCCAGTTAAATTAGAACTGGTTCTTTGTGAAGGATTTGTGAGAATTTTGAAATAAGGCCTAAGGAAAAAAAATAAAGCAGAAATATTTAATTACAGGAGAAGAGAAAGAATGATAAAACATCCATTAAAGGTGCTAAAGGCCTTTATAATGTGTTTTCAATTGTAGGATTGGAAATACTTGATGGACTGTATACTTTAATGTTGAAAAAGAATAATCTTTATTAGTATAAGCAGAGGTGTATTCTTCAAGCTTTAATGCAGTTTGCAAAAATCATTGTAGTAAACTGAATACCACTGTAGAACATCATTTCTCACCAAAAATGCAATTTAATGAAGAGTAAAGTAAGATTTTGCACAGGCAAGAAAAAGTGTATAGAATAGGTCAGTGATGGCGAACCTATGACACGCGTGTCAGTGCTGACACGCGTAGCCATTTGGGGTGACACGCACAGGATTTCATGCGATTCATCCTCGGCTCCAGCACAGCCGCCGAGGATGAAAGAATCTGTGCTGGAGGAACGGGGGGGGCGGGACGTGTGATCTCCCCCGCCCACACTCACTTACTGTATCGCCGCCGCCCCTTTCTGAGCGCAGGGGCTGCTGGTAAAGCGTGCGTGCCGTGCGCACACATGTCATCAGCGCAGCGAGGGAGGACCCGCAGGAGAGGAGCGCGGGAACAGTGCGCGCCTCTCTCCAGTCAGGCCGGCACAGAGAGTCTACTCCTGGGACTGTCGGTTACGACCGCACCACACTTATCTCAGTTCACGGCAGGGCTGTGGAGTCTGCTGCTTCCAGCTCCATGTCCTCATCAACATGCCGCTCCGGCCCGCCCCTGCTATGAATATTCATATTCTTCGCCCTCGCGTCACTAGGAATATTCATAGCAGGGGCGGGCTGGAGCGGCATGTTGATGAGGACATGGAGCTGGAAGCAGCCGACTCCACAGCCCTGGTTCACGGCACCCCAAACAAGTTCAATAATATCAAGGGCAACATACGAAATCGACTGATGAACAAAGAAGTTACTAAGCAGGTATGTTAAATAATTTGTTTTTGGTTTATTAAATACAATTATATATTGCAATTATACATTTTTGTAGTTTAAACTATAAATTGCGCAAAATTATGTTTTTGTCGAAGTGACATACAACGCGAGTTATGCTCAATTTTTTGCCGATTTTTGACACACCACGCCAAAAAGGTTGCCCATCACTGGAATAGGTGATGCCTGGCTCAACTGGAAATAACTATGAGATGGATCTATGAGATGGAAACTTATCAAACAGATCCAACCTAGAAATGAGAAATTTCTTGACAGAACAATTAGAGAAATGGGATGCCTTCAGAAATTGTGGGTATACCTTAACAGAGTTGGAAGGGGACCTTGGAGGTTTTTAAGAAGAAATTTGTCCTTAATAGTATAGGGTCTCATCTCATGCTTCCGCAGGGGTTGGACTAGAAAACCTCCAAGGTCCCTTCCAACACTGTTATTCTTTATAAATCTCTCCACTCAGTCTTACCAAGAGAATTGTGATAAATAATATTTGGAAATGAACAGCAGGTGGTCTTCTGACAGCAAAATCTTATCTTATTGGCTAGTATAAAGGGGAAGATGACTTTGAAAATGCTTCCCCTCCCACCATAACATGCAAGATGAGGCAAGGACTGTCTGGGAGGAGAGGGACTAGGAGAAGCCAGGCCAGGTGCCCCTCCATGTGAGTGACATTGAGTTGGCCATGCCCACCCAATCACATGATCTTATCCACCTAGTAATGCTCACCCGATCACATGACTGCCAAGCCACTCCCACCCAGTCACATGACCGCCAAGCCATTCCTACCCAGTCACATGACCACTGAGCCACTCCCACAAAACAGGCCACACTTACAGAATAGGTTTTTAAAAAATTTGAAACCCACCACTGGTATATACTGTGTTTGTTTATCCTGCATGCAAAACCAATAGGTGATAAGAAATGTTGCCTCTTAAAAACTCCACAGAAATATTTTAAGTCCTATAGTTATTTTAATTTAATGTCTGCTCAAAACCAAAGAAACACATGCTTCAACAGCCTATAACGACTGCAAGTTAATTACAGCAAGCAATAAATAACAGCAACTTTCCAACCACTTCGTCTAATCTGCAAATAGTAAAATAATAAATTATGAAAGTTACTCTTCAGAATCTACCAAACTTTTAATTTGCCTGACATGTAAAAAAAAGCAGGTATAAATCTATTCTAACTGATGACTGCAAATATACCAGTGATTTGTGAAATAAGTCTCCTTTGAGTTGAACCTGATTCCTGCTTTGTTGTAAAAATGTAAAAGTGGTTTGCCTTTTAGGATTTTTGTTTTCATTTTCCAATTCCAGTCCCTGTTTTCCCATCCAAGTACCAGCTGGATCTGTTTAGTCAAGGTTCTTTCAATTGCTCTCACAATCTGAGGAATACTTCTATTGGTCTATATCAATTATTATAAAGACTACGGCTATAGCAGGAATAAATTTTGTGACATAGGCAGGCATTATTTTTGGCCCACTATCCGTCACACAGTTAATTTCCATTTTAAAAATAAATAGCAAAGAAACAAAACTAATGTGCATTCTCCCTCAGAAATATATTTGGCAGTAAGAATTCATGCATTTGTTTCCAATAGACTGTCCTTTCATATAGACAGTTTTGGAAAACATCAACATCTTTTGGAAACAGTTTTTAGAATAAATTGCCACAGCTGATTAATTAGGCAAACACAGCCAAGAAATGGGGAAAAATACAGACAACATCACCATGCTTCTCCAATAAACCCAGATTAAGGATATGCACACTATATTTGCCCTATAGAAGATTCTATTTCAGATAAGGATTGAAATAATGTTAATTCATATATCTACTTTATGTAACAATATCTTTACCTTGCCTTTCCAACAAACAGAATACTCAAGGAAATAATATTCGTGAGAATTATTTTATGATAAAATAATTCAGAATAGTGTTAAATTATATGCCTCTTAACTGGAGTTGACCTGCATGGAAAAGATGGCAGATGATGGGCAGGTTCTTACAAAAAAAATAGCCTTTCACTATCTTGTTCTTATTATAAGAAATGGTGGATCCCAATTCTGAAAGTACTTGGTTTTATATCTCTTTTTCAGTTGTGTCTGATTCTCAGAGAGTAGCAATAGCAATAGCACTTAGACTTATATACTGCTTCACAATGCTTTACAGCAGTCCCTAAGCAGATTACAGAGTCAGCATTTTGCCCCCAACAATCTGAGTCCTCATTTCACTGATCTCAGAAAGATGGAAGGCTGAGTCAACCTTGAGCCGGTCAGGATCGAACTACTGGCTCTTGTAATAAGTACTGCATTAGGACTTTGCAAATTTTTGCTATTTTCATCAGCAACTTTTGCAATCTTTTGAAAAAGTCTATCTTATTATTTTGAAGCCTGGCACACAACAGCATCTTTACAATTGCTCTCATATTGTGTTGATGCAATAGTGGCAGGGAACAGCTTCTTCAGTGTCATCTACTATTATATAGATTCTAAAATGTATAGCATGTGTGACTATGCATTCCAAGTTTTCTTCTGTTATATCTCAGTACTTTACTGCTTTAAGCAACTCAAGAAATCACGATCTGTGAGAAAAGCATTGAAACTATGTCAATTGTCTAAATCATATCACCACAGATGTTCCAGAATGTCAACATTTCATTTTAGAATTTTAGTCCATGGGCAATCATGAATGTATTTTAATGACCAATTATATATACTTCTGATTTAGCACAAGCTAAATCAGAAGTATATATAATCCATTTCAAGAAGTTGACAGATGGAATTTAAACTGGTAGAAAATCTCTCCTGTTAGCTAAGGATATTGGTGGCAAAGCAGCTTTCTCTCCCAGAGCACCAAGAGTAGGATACTAATGAAAAAATATCCTTTACTTGCTCATTTACTGATTTGGCTGCTGTATCTATGTTGTGTTGGCTTTTTTTTTTTACATTATGCTAACTAGGAAATATATTCTCTAGCATTTTAATTTTCATACAAAGTCAGATACAACTGATTTTGAATGGGAAATATACTTCACCAGAACAAGTGGGTTTTACAGACTGTTGCGACTGTATGCAGTCTCTCTGTGGGCTACTGCTATGAAAGATTAGTGAAAGTGTGATCAGTTACCTAGCCCATATATGGACAGCATGAAATGTAAAGATCAATTTTTTATAAACATCAACATACCACACTATCCAAACAGACATTTAGACATTACAGTTGAATCTAAAAATACTCTGGAAGTATATCTAAAGGATACTAAAACAAGACTCCGATTCCAAGCAAATGAACAAACTTTTTTTTGAAAACTAGAAAAGAAACCAAAGAAATTCCTTTACTACTAGATCTACCTGATACTCCTCCTTACTTATTACTTAAGTTACCGTATTTTTCAGAGTATAAGATGCATCTTTTTTCCTCTAAAAAGAGGCTGAAAATCTGGGTGCGTCTTATACATCGAATACAACCTTTTTTGCCTCCTGAAGCCCCACCCCTTCACCAAAATGGCTGTGCATAGCCTTATGAAGGCTTTCAGAGAACTCCTGGGAGGGCAGAAATGACCAAACAATGGACCGTTCTTTTGCCCCCTCAGCCCCCAGCAGCACTCTATAAGCCTCCATAAGGCTATGCATGCAATTTTTTTTGACAAAAAAGGCCCGTTTTGTGCTCGTTTTGCCCCTCCTGGAGCACTTGCAAGCCCCCCCCCCCCCAAGCTATTCATGCCTTTTAAAAAAACGGAGCCATTTTCGTGAAAAACAGGCTGTTTGGGGGGAGTTTGCAGAGTGCAAAAACTCCCCCTGCCCTTTCGGAAAGCTGTTTAGTTAAAGTGGTTGATGAGAATTACATTGATCAAGTGCTGTCCCAGCAGAAACAAAGTTTTAGGTGCTACAGGTTGTCAGCTATTTCCTTCTCCAGCACATGAATTACCAACCTACTTACTCTCTCCTTCCCTCCTACCTAGCTACTGTATTTCTCTCTCTCTTTCTCTCTCTCTCTTTCTCTCTCTCTCTCTCTCTCTATCCCTCTACCTACCTATCTACATACTCTCTCTCCCTCCCTCCCTACTGTATTTCTCTCTCTCTCCCTCTAGCCTTTATCTACCTACCTATCTAACTACTCACTCTCTCTCTCCCCACCTACCTACTGTATTTTTCTCTCCCTCTCTATCCCTCTACCTACTTACTTTTTTAAAAAAAATTGCCTCTTCAAAACCTGGGTGTGTGTTATACCCCAGTGTGTCTTATACTCCGAAAAACATGGTAGTTTTTGCTATAAATCTCTGTAGGTTATTTCAAATAGATCATGGAATGGCAATGAACATAAATAAAATAAAACTGTAAAGGATTTTGCCTACTTAAATATATAGCAGATCCAGAAAGCAACATATTTTTCTGATGTCCTAAGGATCCATTTAATGTTGAACTATATTGAGGAACATGTATTTCCTATTTTTATGAATTTTTAAAAAGTGATTTAAATTATGTAAAGATCACATACCTGTAGTTCAGGTTCTACACTGACACGATAAGCTTGTGCTTTTCCATCTTCTGAAGTATTAGGTGACCAAACCTTGCCTTCAGTCCTGTAATGGAAAATTAAGAATTATATGTACAATGTACTGTAAAATGTTAGTAAACTTGAATATAATTTTATACATTTCCAAGAATCCAGAAACCTGGATGAATCAAAAACATCATTTACTTATTTTTTCCTTTCCTATTATATTCTTTTCATACTGATAAGTAAAATCCATCCATCTAGTCATCCATTCAATCAATCAATTTATATGGTGTCCATTTCAAATTCATGACTGAGCAACAGTTAAAAACACCATTAAGGTCCTAATAATACACAATACGCTCCTAAAGTCCTAAAACAATACATTCATAATCAGCATCTGAGGTTAAAAAAAAGAAAAAAGCCACCAGCAAATCAATGTAAACATTTCATGGGTTCTACCACAGATCCAAGCTTGGTGACACAACTATTTTTTTAAGGTTTTACAAAAGGCCAGCAGGCTCAGAAGCAATCAAATCTTTGGGCCGGGAGTGGGGGAGAGATGTTCCAAAGAGAAGGCACCATGACAAAAGCCTCTGCTAGACTGCATTCCCTAATGGATCTGACTCAGAGTATGTGTCATGTGCCAGACCTATTAGAATGGAGAGGGAGTGGTGGTTCCTCACATAATCTGGCTTCATCCCATGGAGGGCTTTATTGGTAACTATCAGCACCTTCAATTGAACCCAGAAGCACACCAACAATTCTGCAGAGCAGAACTGTAGCATGTGCTGATCAAGGAGTACATGTTATTGTCCATGTTGCTGCATTTTTACCACACACAGCTTCTGAATGCTTCACTGACTGCCCCAGTAAAATGCATGGCAGTAATCTATTTGGGAGGTGACTGATGCATGAATGATTGTGAGCAGATTTCCTGCTCTAGGAATGGGCAAATGTGGCAAACAACGTGAAACTGTACAAAGGCCTGGTTACACAGCCACTTGTTCTTTAAATCCAGGAGATCCCCCAGATTGCACACCAATTCTGTTTGAAATAGTACAGTCATCTTCAAAATTAAAGATGAAAAGTCCCTAGAACCAGGATGCCCTAATACCCAAGACCACTTAGTCTTGCTAGGGTTGAAGCCTGTTGTTTCTCATCCAAACCTCCATAGACTCTAGACACTAAACAGAATTTCCACATCACATGGGCAGTCAGAGGTGGAGATGGATACCATTGGCACGCCTCTGAATGTCTTCACAAAGTGGCTTCATGGAGATGTTAAATAGGAGCTGAGCAAGTACCAAGCCCTGCAGAATTCTGCAAAGGAGTGGCTGCAGGCTGGACCACTCCCTACTATCAACACTGACTGCCCTGGATGAAGGAAGAGAACCAGCACAACAAAGTACCACTCACTCCCACTCATTAAAGCGGATCCAGAGGGATACCATTATTGATGTTATCAAAACTCTGCCAAGAAGGCGAGAAAAGCAAAAGTGGATGCACCACTTCCATCCTTCTCCTGCCACGTGTTATTTACAGTTGCAATCAATGCCATTTCAGGCCCATAGATAGATCTAAATTCCAACTGAAAAAGGTCCAAATACTCCACTTCCTCCAGCATTTTCTGGAGCTGTTTCACAACCACCCTTTCTAACATCAAAACATGATTTGCAATTCATTTCATTTGCTTGATTTTTTTTAAAAAAACTGTAATAATAGCATTTTATAGCCTTTAGCCATTCATTTTGGAGAAAGAAAAAAAAAGTTATATTCCTTTAAAAATTGTCTAGCTTAACTATCCATTAGTTAAAATATTGTCCCTTTGCATCTTTCCATGTTTAACTTAGCCATTACACTCATGGTAAGGATTTCAAACATATTTGCAAACCGTGGTTAAGAAATCTGATTTGCTTTAACTACTGAGAGAAAATTAATATTTGGCAGTGGGTGGAGGCAGAAATAAGGAAATAGTATGAGTACCAAACTACTAGTATCCTATCTTCATCCTTGGCCTTTAATTTAATGCCTTAGCTTGCTATTTTGTCACAAATAAATCTTTGTGGACATCAATATATTAGCAAAAGTAGTCAACTGCTATCTCATCAAAACAACATAAATAAGATTTCATAAAGTAACTCACTTTTGGTGTTTCTATTTTTCATTTTAGGCTGCACATGCCACTTTAGAAAATATAAAGCTTCTTGTTCCTACAAGGTAATAGTTAACAAATGCAGCTGAGAATCTTTGTTTATATTTAATTCCTGATCTGTTAAACACTGAAGTTTAAGTGAACTGTTGGCATTAATGACACACGAGCTGTTTACAGCATGTAAGGGTTTTAATCTAGGAAGTTTTTACCTAGGGTTTTTTTTTCTTGTCTAAATGAAACAAGAAAGCATTGTGTTTTTAAAGAGTCAATTAATTATACAAGCTACTAAGGGATGGGTTCTGGCTGCTGCTACTGCCAGTTTGCTCAGAGATGCACCAGACTTTCCGCTTTTTATCACAAGTATAAACAATTTTAGCAACATAACTTTCTCTAAAAATACAACAAATGATCTCTTCTTCTCACAACCCATCTCTTATTTCTGACAAATACTTAAAACCTCATCCTGATTAGCAAAAATCCATTAAGGATAACTACAACTAGCAATATATCTATTTTATCCTTGATCAAATGAACCAACTTTATATCGCTTCCTTTTACTTTTAACAATTTTTATTTTTAGTTCCTTCAAATAATGTCCTAGAACTTGATTTAGTTTTCATTTTTATTTCATCTCCTCACAATGTTCTTCAAAGCTTTAACAAGCCTCTTTTGTAAACCCAATATAGTAAAATTATCCAGGGCACTTTCTTGGATTTTTGTGTATCCTTTATGTAGACAAAAATCCTGCAGCAGGTGTCCCCTTGAACTTTGATTATTATAAATCCATGAAATTTAGCTTTAGGTTAGATGTACCCAAAGAATAGTTTATGAGCATAATGTGTTGTAGTGATATTAACTGGTTTTGAAGAAAATACCATGGGTCCTATCAAAAAAAATGTCTCTCTGGACTCTGAAGTGATTATTTTCAGATGATTTTGAGTATTATTATTCCATGGTTAAATGCAACATGTTGCTTCTCCACAAGTGACCTTTTCAAGTACTATGTTATTCCTAAGGGAGATGATCTGGCATGTAGTATCTGCTTGTCAGTGATTAAAGCTTTAACTGTTTTCCTGGGCATTTCACGAACTATTGTCAGCCTTTCCATAACTACTGTTGCATTATTTTAGGATTGAATTTATATAATATTTTACTGATTTGACCTATTTTTATTCTATATATTGTAATTAAAGTTTGTCATATAATTATGCTTACTTTAAAGAAGGAAAATATAAATTATAGGTGGTAAAGAATGTAGTTGACCACTATAACTAACAACCCATTCTGAAAACAGAATACATATTTAAACATACGTTAAATAGAATATACATCCTATTTATGTTCTCAAGATACCTTCGGATGGTGTTTTAACATTATAGTATCAGTCAGTTTCTATGTTGTGCTAGATTTCACATATGGTACTAATCTAGATCTTGCTCAGTTTATGTTAGTATACAATTCCTTTATAATCACCGCTATAAACTTTCCTTCTCTCTTCACTTGACAGAGTTCTTAGTTGCTATAGACAACCAAACAAATAGTTATTTACAAACCTTTTTTAGCATATGTACAGGAAAATTCCTACAAACCTGAAATTGTTTCTCTAAACAAGTAATGAAATGAAATTCCAGTTAATCTGTTGGCAGCAAACATTCTTCCTCGCCCTACCCACCTCCCAATAGTGGCTCCTGAATATAAAAGTTGATGGTTGTTAATATTTATTATGGATCTAACTTGTGTATTGAAATCAGAGATGCAGTGTTTCCTCAAGGACTTTCCAGAGGAAAATGATGTAATTAATATTATACTTGTTCTTTTTTAACCTATGACTTAATCTGGAAATTTGAGAAAATTATGAATAATGATTTTCATGTGTACCAATATGCTGCATACAACAACACACATGTATACATATGGCATCACTATCAGAAATGCTTTATTATATCCAAATGTGCTGGAAACAAACTACCTAAATAAAACATTGTGGTTTTAAACTACCATGAAATGGAATTGGCTCTTGACTTTCCCCTGTGCCTATATACAACACGCATTCCATATAATTCTCCAAATAACAAATCACAGCATTCATATATTATGTTCCTCTATACATTATTAATCATTTAAGTAATCGCTTCTTTGGAGACCCACAGGCTATAAAAATCTGGAAACCTTTTTTTTAAAGAAATAGGTGTTTTTTTTTCAAAATTTACCTAGGAAGCTCATGATTTTACATGTTTTATGTGAATTTTAGTATGCCATTTGTAGGTCCTCTAGAGCAGAAGTAGTCAGGCCTGAATTAAACCTTTTTCTAATAATATATCATGGAAGGACTGGCTTTAAATTTTTCTAATTAAGACCAAGCATAAAGAACCGCAGCTTCAGGATAGCTATGCTGGTTCCTGGTTCGTTTTCAAGCACTTGACCAAACAAATCTAAGGAATTGTATCAAATGCCATTCTGCTCCAAATCCAATGTATAACACCATGGTTAGTAAAATAATAAAAGTCATTCATTTGAGAGAGATATTGTAGGATTGGTTTTTAATAATCCAAAAGCTCTTTTCTTGGTTATCTAGCCTTTATGGTCTGATAGTGAGCAGAAATAAGGCTTTTCTGGTCTGGTGTCTCAATTGTCCAGTTGAATCTGGTGCTTCAGATTTTCCTCCAGAATATTCATTGTGGATCTCAACTATGTATAAGTTAAAATCCCCTCTGTTGTGCAGTCACTTCATCTAACTTTTCTAAAAAATGTATCAGCATTGTCGTTTAAACTTTTAATTTTTTTTCTATGTGTCTTTGCAAACCCTTAGTTTGCAACCCTTAGTTAAACAAAGAACTAAGAAAACTTGATTGCAGAAAATACAACTTCAGCAACAGAGTGGTCAATGCCTGGAATGCGCTCAATGCCTGACTCCATTATTACATCCCCTAACAACCTTAAATTGTGTACCGTGGACCTCACCCCATTCCTAAGAGGTCCGTAAAGAGGGCGTGCATAAGCACACCAGCTTGCTTACCGTCCTGTCCTACTGTCCCCATTTATTTGTACTCATTTCCTTGTTCATTTCCATTGTTATACTTATACCTGTTATCTTGTACATGTTCAACAAACTAAATAAAAAATAAAATAAAATAAATAAATATGAGGTTGTGCATATTTTGAAAAATTCAGAAAATTTTCTCTGGCTCTGATATGAGACAATGTAATAAAGCCACTTTTAAAACAGCGCCATCTTTTTTTCAAGCTTCCGATGATAATAATGCTACTATCTTTTCCAGAGCTCAAACCCTTCTTTTAAAAGAAATAGCAATATTGTATCAATTTCTAATGCTTTTCAGCTTTCACAATATGATTTTTGCATAATTTAAACTCTTTTTTTTTACAATGCATTGGTAATAATTCATTTGTATTGTGGTGTATGGAAAAACAATTGCCAGAAGATGAAAGAGGTTCATTAAAAGACGTTCTTGACGTGATCATTAATCACACAGCTACAGTTGGGTCTCCGTGGAACCTTATTTGGCAAAGAATGAGCAGCACCAAATTCCAGGAGGATTCACTCAGCAGATATAAAGAGAAACAAAATCATAAACAACCGAGTTATTCCATTTGGCCCACAGAAGTCTCTTCCCCGCCCTTGTTTTTCCCCCCTTAATCTCAAGGCATAAAAATAGTGAAAGTGATTTGTTCAAGTCAGATTTTGGTTCCGCTTCTTTGGCCTCCGTTCTGTCTGATGTAAAATAAATGGGGCAAACAAAGAAGAACATGTCAAGGACACAAACAGGAAAGCAGTCTCATCCTTCATTGATAGGAATGCATGTGTGCAAAAACACAGTGACTCAAATCTATAGGAATTACTAAAGCAGATTGTAAAGAAAGATGAACTATCTTTATATGTTTGGGATGTGCAGTACAGGGACGTGCACGCACTAGAGGCAGGGGAGGCGGGGCCTCACCAGTCTCCTCATGAAAAGGAAGGAATTTTAAAGATTTTTTCTAAAATAATTAAGGCCAAGCTAGTTGCTACCAGACTTCAACTCACAGTGATTTGAAGTGTACATAGTGTTTAAGTATAGGAGGGGGCCAGAGAACTCGGGGCCTCCTTTGCATAAGGGTTTTTTTCCTTTTAAGGGTTAACCAAGGGTTAAAAAGCAAAAAATTAGTATACAAATGAGGCCCATAGTTCTTGGGCCTCTTCCTGCAGAGGGCACGTAGTGGCTCTAGGAGCCACTATCCTAGCCTGCCTGGCCCTGGAGCCTAGCTAGACCGAATCTGGAATTTTGGCGTAGCTGGAAGGTATGTTGGTCAGAGGGAGGGGGCAGGGGGGAATTCAATTTATTTGTAATTTAAGTAATTGTCATTTGTTTTTATTGTCTCTGTGTGTTTGTGTGTGTGTGTGTTTCTTTCTTAACTTCACTCAAACAAACTCTCTCTCAATTTGAGAGAGAGTTTGCTTGAGAAGAGCCGCTGCGATCCGCTCTGCTTCTATCGCCCCTCCCCTCCGCTCCAGAGAAGACGGCTGCAAGCGAGTCTCGACGAGCCCCGCTTCCCTCACCGGACTTTCCGGCAATAGAGGACAGCATTCCGCTCCCGTCGCTTTCTCCCAGAGCTCCGCAGGCCTTGCGGAGTGCCAAAAGGGAAGGGGGCTTCTTGGAACACCCCCACCCCTCTTCGCCGTTTCCTCCTGAGGCTACTGGCTGGAAGACCGCGGCTCTCACGCCAGCCTGGGGCGGGCGGGCGGGGGGGGGAGTCGCTTTCTTTCTTTTTGCCTCACCAGCCAGAAGCTTCACCGCACGTCACCACACAGTATGAATCTAAAGTTAAAAGCTAGACATACATTTACTAAAAATCTCAAGAGATAATTAAGCTGTTGCAATAAATGCCAGATGGGCCTTTGCATGTGCAGCTGATCTAAATTAATAATTACATTCATATGGAATACACTTTGTTCAACGGAAAAAGTATTTCAATGAGATTGTTCTCATTTCCAATTCTTTCGTGACTATATCTTAAATTAATTGGAAATCATTGGAGTTTTCTCAATTATATGGTATTTTAAAATAATGAAAAAATGATTCATACAGTTTGTTTCTGAACTATTAGAAACTACTTCATTTAAGGACAACTATTATATTCAATGGGACTGAGGGGGGGACCCTTTATTAGTAATCCTTTAGTAATCATTCTTCCAATCACGGAAAAAGTATAATATAACAGTGCTTAAGAAAACAACATTAAGTCAATAAGCTGTGAAATGTTTGTTCATACAAGTTGTACTGATAGCAACATAAAGAAAACACATTAACGTTTCTGGAAGAATTCCTAAAGGAATGATCTATATAGATCACAATAAATAATTTCTGATGGAGCTACTTTCCCTTTTCTTTTGAAAACAATACTTTGCTAAAAGGATGACTCATTTTCAGTAACAAATAAGTCTGCATCGGGTATAAGCAGTGACTACTTTTATTGGCCAGACATCTTTATTTGCAATTCAAAGATTTGCTTAGGGCTGAGTGAAGAAATACAATAACTATATCATCCAGATGTTTTATCTGGTCAAGGCTTTAAAAGAACAATAGAATTGTTAATATAATCACTATGCTTATTGTATAAAATAAACATGTAGGTCAGTGGTGGGTTCCGGATCCTGTTGCAATTGCTATGGTACAATGGGGCCCAGTGTCCACCACATGAACGCATGCAGCTCGCACATGCGTACTTACCATCTGAAACACAACGCAATACCTCCGCGACGCTCCAGTTGCTTGGTGGAGCGTTGCGCAGGTGCTGTATGCTCCATGCGTGTGCGTGGAAGCCCTGAAGAGTTCAAATACAGGTAAAGACGGTGGTGGGCGAACCGTACTGGAACGGTACCCGGTGCTCCCGGCAGGTACTGGTATGCCCGTACCGGTGCATACCAGTCGTAACCCACCACTGATGTATGTTTTCTGATTGGAAGAGCTGTTGATTTTTAAAATATTTAGTTGCTATTTTAGAAGTTCAGTTCTTTCTCCTCCAATATAAGTCTAAATCATAATTTATCTTAAATAAATCATGATTAGCCCACCATGAAGACTTTTTCCTTAATTACCTAAGGAATTTCTTCCAGGTTTCAACCTCATTCTTTGTTCCAATGTTTGGGGAACCTGTTAGTTCCATTCTATTGTGTCTTGGATCTTCTTCTTATACTTATTGACATCTGATGTTTTGTATGGTATGATTTTCATGTTCTCCCAGTGCTCCCTGTGGCAGCAGTTTATACTGTTCAGCAATTCCAATTTATTTTTTCTGTATATTTTGGTGCTCTGCTCACACACTCTTATATTCACTTTGTTTTCTCCTGGGAATTCTCCTTCAGAATTGAACCTGGAAGGGCATGAAATGCGGAATTCCATAGACAATTAAAAACAACAACCAATTATGTGTCCATGAAGGAAGGACCGATCCCATGCCCCATCTATAGATACTTAATCACTGTTTTCACTTGCCTAATATGCTAAGTTTTTGCATTTTGTACATGTTGTAGATGTTTTTAGAAAATGATTTTATATTAATAAAAATGGCCAAGTAGATTCATATAATCAAATGTATACTGGGTTCTAACAAAATTTCTAATGCAATCTTCTGGCTAGGCTATATGAATTTAGGACCCTTTCTCTGGAGATTCATGTAAACACAACCACAATGAAACTATTTATAGGTTAATTAGATGGCAGGTGGATGACTTAGGGAAAAACCTCTTAACCAAATAACAGACTACAAATATAATATAAATAAAATAAATTAGAATAAAATGAAGCATTTAAACAAAACTGTGTATCCCTAAGAACAAATGACAAGCACAGCTTAGACAGAAATAATGCTAAAGGACAATTAAAAGACATGAAAAAATATTTTAAATGAAGAAAACAAATATGCATCTTACTTGTATTTAATGGCTAGTGGGGGCAAACCTGATGAAATTCTAAATAACCTTGTTCAGTAATTTCATGTTTTTATCTATATGAAACATTACAGGAAATAAGACTCCAAGTTTTAATTACCACAAAGTCAGGTTCATACCATGAAATAGCCAGATTCTTCAGAAGGAAATCGTCTTAAACTATAATGTATTTATATAAGTATTAGAATATTAGTATATAATATATAATGTAATATATTCTAACTCTATAGTTAGTTTAGATAAGAATATATATAGATGTTGGCTATTTTTTGGGTCAGTCTTGAAGGCTGTCTTGATATTGTGTTTGTGGAGAATTTTGCTGATTTTATCTGTGGAGTCTTTGATGTAAGGGAGGAGGGTGATGGCATTGTCCAGTTCTGTGTCTCAGTTCTTGGGGGAGTCTCCCTTTGGATTAGGTTGGTAATTGTTTTCTTTGGAATCCATTGGAAATTAATATGTTTGTGAGAGTGTATAATTCCATTTTCAGGTGGTCTTGTCAGCTAAGCATTTGGTTCTGGAGATGAGGATCTTGGCTACAGAGTTGATCTGTTCAGGGTGGTGATGGGATTGTGTGTTTAAGTAGTGGTTGGTGTGTGTTTCTTTCCAGTAGATGGTGTGTCCTAGGGAGCCATTGGTTTTTTTTTAGATTAGGACGTCCAAAAAAGGAAGTTGGTTGTTTGCTTCTATTTCTATAGTGACTTGTATTTTGGGGTGTAGGCTGTTGAGATGTGTGAGGAAGTTGTCCAGTTTTTCTTTCCCGTGTGACCAAATCACAAAAGTGTCATAAACATATCTACGCCAGAGTTTGGGTTTGTGTTCAGATTTATCTAAGGCGTTAGTTTCAAAATGTTCCATGTATATCAATCTATCAATCATGATACAACCACACAACCAATCATTCCACTTACTGAAACAAAGCCATAACTCCACCCCCACCCCAAGATTTATAGAAAGACGTCAGTTCCAACCATGCTTTAAGCCGAAAACACCAGCCTGAAGATGGGGAGTGAGATCTCGCCAAATGTTGCCCAGACAATCTCAATCTTACACGGGAAAAGACCCGAATACAACAAGACCAGCATACCTACACCCGTGAAAATCTACAAAAACATTATATATCATATATATACATATATCAATCTACCAATCATGATACAACCACACAACCAATCATTCCACTTACTGAAACAAAGCCAGCACTCCACACACACACACCAAGATTACAACAAGACCAGCATACCTACACTCGTGAAAATTTACGAATATGTGTGTGTGTGTGTGTGTGTGTGTTGTTAATCCAAAGTATCTCCAAATTTCTTTCCATAAAAAAGTTCAAAGTAGACAAACTTTGAAAATGCTAACTTAAATCATAGAAAAAAAATAGAAAAGCAAAGTTTGACTTTATTTATTTGTCTGTTTGATTAATTGATTTCTATAGCCATTCATCCCAACAAATAATTCTGGACATAGTATATCATTTATATTCTTTGTTACATATTTATGAACTGCTTCCTAAATTATATGGATTTCTAATTTAAAGATAAATGCATTATATAGACACTTAGGCAGTCTTTTCTAAGTTCTGACAATCTAGCAACTTTAATCAGGAATTTATTACAGGATCTTTATTTATGATGTCTTCTGTTACCGTATATGGTATATGCATTGTATTCTCACTAAAGTTGATGAGAAATTTTGAACTGACATAAACGTGTCAGTGTATGCTGCAATAAAAATTCCCATATCCTTTTATGTATTTTTGTGGGATGTTTACATGCTGGGAAGCATCACAGAAGGATATTTCCTATTCTCTTGTCAAAATGATCTTACAGTGGAAGAAGCTGGAAATGTTAAATCATAAGGAAAAAGCAGACAACCAAGTTTTGTGAAGTATTCATATTTTCTCTGGAGGTAGAACTGGCCAGTATCAGAGATATAAACTAAATTCATTGGACAAAAATTTGATCCATTCGTGGAAGGAGGGCTGATGTTGCGACGGCACGACGTGCAATCTTGGTGCTCCAAGATCACAGTCGAATTTCTGCTGCTTGATGGTCCATTTGTACCTAGACCATCCCGCAGAGAGGGTGATTGAGAAGGGCATCTCCTGATGATCTCAGGGACACCACAAAGTCCCTGAAAGATCCAGGAATAGCCCTTTTTTTCCAGTGACAGAAATGCAGCTAATGAAGCTGCTGAAGTTGGGACAGCTCTGGAACGGAAAGAAAGCGGAAAGAGAAAATGTGTCGAATTGGTGAGGAAATTTTATTATTAGTGGAAGAGACTACCCAAGAAAAAAATTTAAGTTAAGATTGAAGACAGAAGACTGTAGGCTGCGAGATTGATCTGCATTGAACTTAGTGTGTTATCCAGTTTCTAATTATTATTTTTTCACGGATGGAACTTTTGCCTATTTTGTTCCTATTTTTTAAACTGAATGGATTAATTCTTTTTTCTTCCTTTTTTCACTTTTGCTTATACCTATGGATTAAAATTCTCCTTTTTTATAATGCTTGATTTGATTGATTGGATTGTTTTTGATCTCCATTAAGGGTTTTTCTTTCTTTCTAAACTTGGAATATAAAGAAGATAATAAGAAGGATTATAAAGAGGGTTGTAAGAACAGGAGGAAAAGCAGTTACACTGCCACTTAGAGGCTGGATATATGTTTTTTCTTCTTTCTCTTTAATCACTTGAGATTCAAGGTTCTCTCAGTTTGTTTACTGACAGTGATAGTAAGAAGAGCACAAGTTGTTTATATTGTTATTGTTTATACAGGTGTCTTTTGGAAGTTCTATCACTAGCTATGGAGGGAAGACAACATTTTTACTTGAAAGATAATAAATGAACCTGTTTGAAGTTTATTAAAATAGCCTTGAACTCTATGTGTCAGCAAAATTGAAAGAATGGCTCAGCAGAAAAAAGAACTTGCAACATTGCAAATGATTATGTTTGAAATTCAAAATCTATTAGTTGTGACAGAGAGAATTGAAAAGAGATTGGAGAATATGGAATACAAAACAGAAAAATCTGATGGAGAAACTGAGGATGTTTACCAAATGAAGAATGTGGAGGACAGAGTTCAAAAGATGGAAGAAAAAAATGAGCAAAGAGATAAGAAACTGGATACTGACAACAAAGTGAGCGTGGTTGGTAATGGCAAGAGTGGAAAATGGAAAGGGGAGATAGATGGATAGGAATGCTACCCCAGACTTCAAAGCACAGAAGAAGAAAAGAGAGAAAAATTGATGGAGAGAAATCTTGATAGAAGCACTAGTAATAACCCAAAATAAGTTGGTGGAAAGAACAGATGTTGAGTTTCAAGCTTTTATGAGATACAAAAGGAATAACATATTGCCAAGATAAGTTTATACAAGATTTATTAAGAAAGTAACTAGAACATTAATGGCAAGAGATATAAGACCGTACTATTACTGGAAGATACAGGTTGATGCAATGAAAATGTATAATAAAAAATTAAGCTAAATTTAGTTACTAGTAGTATGTATAAAATTAAGCAACAATAGCTATAGTTAAATAATGATTAATAATGATAACAATACATATAGATATATTAGTTTGATAATATGCAATTTTATATAAACAACACATGGAGATTATGAGAGGAGGTTTAAAAGTTTTATCTAGAATATGTTATAAATATGTATTGTGATTGGATTATTTTAGGATATTTAATGGAATGTTATCATATAATCCTACTCTAGATTTTGAATATTATATATAAAAGGATGTAAAACAATTATAATCAAATTCAGGTTGAGATATAATAATTGTGATATACATGAATATAGGTGAATTTAAAACATGCGATTTGACATGAAAGCAGGTGGTGACTATGGAAGAGATGCATGGAAATACTGTAACCAACTGACACACTTTCTACAATTTTTAATGGAAGATTTTTATTTTTATTTTTATGTTTGTTTGTCCTTGTTCAAAAACAAATAAAAATGTTTTTTTTTAAAACGATCCATTTGTATGTCAAATCAACTCACCCCAGTTTACTATAGAAGAAAACTGGAAAAACAGAGATACAGTGGTACCTGCTCAACTGCTTTGAAACTCATTGAATTTGGTATTCAATGATTTTGATGCAAAATTTTTGTCCTTGTATTCATTGTTCGTTTGGTAGTCAACCCACAAGTTAGAACTTAGCGGTCTTAGCTGCCTTGTGACTTACTACATTATCCCTTATGGGGAAAATTTGTTTGATAATCATCGATTTTGGTACTCATCGTGCTTCCCAGAACCAATTAATAATGAGTATCCGGTACCACTGTATAAGAATTGATTTTCTAACATGTTAAGAACATTAACCTGGAGTAACCTGAAGTTTTCAAGACTGTGGTACCGTAATATTTTTTAAGACAAAGTATAAACAGTAAAGTGAAAATACTATGTATATCAAAATGCCATTTTGATTTTGATTAAAAAGGTCTTTCAGCTACAGGTATTTTTATAAAATCACTAAATAATATTACACTCATAAAAATTATTTGGCAAGACTATAGAATAATTTGCAATTTTCTCTGAGACTTTTGGACACAATTCCACTGAGGGATACTAAGAGACAAAAACCAATGTAAAATACCCCTCCTATAATTAATCAAGTTCAAATCTTCTTATAAAATATGTAACTACGATCAACCTAGGCATTTCCAGTTCTGAAAAGTAAACACTCTGCATATTAAAATTATCTGTATTTATCTCAGAATAGTCTTTTAGAAGACATCAAACCTAAAGACCTAAAAATGACATTCACTTAAAATTGTAAAATGTCAGTAAAAATTGAAAACATTTGTGATTTTATCCCCTACCCCCCCCCCCACAATAATTATGGGTCTCACCAACAGTATGTAAGTAGATGCCTAAGATGTCAAACATGTTGCAATAAATCTGGGTTTCTTTAGCCACAACATTTATAACTTTAGTACAAATCTTATAGTGAGCTTAATTTGATATTTTGCAATCTATGCATCTTGGAATTGTTTCAGTCACAATCCCTACGAAAAGTTTTTCAAGTTCCCAATTATATTCTCAATATTATTTTCTGATCTGAGGTTGGACCACTGTCAGTAAAGGCAAGAATCCAGATCACAAACTTGAATTATTAGTTAACCTGAACTGAATCATCACGGGCTTGGTCCCTTTTGTGTTAACAGATCTCTGACATTCTCTTTGGAATCACCTCTTAAAAGGCTGGGTTCCAAATGTGTCATATCTGTCGGGAAGCACTTCTGACAATAGCGTTAGAGAGCAATAGAGCCAATATAGGAAAGAATAGGGAAAACCAACTGGATGTGCTATGTATTCCAAATTGCCAAAATTTGGAAAGAAGACACTGTTCTTTGAACCGGAATCAATCCCAATTATAGAAGGGGCTTCATACTGACAAGTTTGCCCTCCTGCCAGTATCTGGAAAAATGAATGGAAAAATAAACCTAGCTCCAAGAATTTGCTCTTGCAATTTCAGGAATGTTTAATTAATGGTCTGTTAATCTCTATAGTTTATAAAAATATACAGCATTCTTCCATTGCCCCACCTCCTAAAACCAGTATGATTATTGTAAGCTCCCTTTAGGAAGGAAGGAAGGAAGGAAGGAAGGAAGGAAGGAAGGAAGGAAGGAAGGAAGGAAGGAAATTGTGTAATACTGTACAGATAAGAGAAAAAATGAATTGCTGCCTCTTGATAAGTAAAAAGCAGTTATCATAATATTCATTTATTCATTCATCTACATCCTGCCTTATTGTTTTTACAAATAAACAAGTATGTTGGATAACATACTAATATGTTTTAACTGTGAACATGAGATAAGTTTGTTTTGTAATTTGCATTTGGAGAACATTCTTTGTTAATTTACAGATAATCCTCAACTTGCAACAGTACATATAGTGATGGTCAAAGTTACAATGGCATTGAAAAAAACGATTTACGACCATTTTTCACACTTATGACTGTTTCAGCATCCTCATGGTCACGTGGTAAAAATTCAGATGCTTGGCAACTGGTTCATATTTGTGATGGTTTCAGTGTTCTAGGGTCATGCAATCACCTTTTGCAACCTTCTGACAAGCAAAGTCAATGGAAAATTCAGATTCACTTAACAACTGTGGTTCTAACTGAACAACTACAGTGATTCACTTAACAACTGTGGCAAGATAGGTGATAAAATGGGAGAAAATTAACTTAACAAATGTCTCACTTAGCAACAGAACTTTTGGGCTCAGTTGTGATCATAAGTCAAGAACTACCTGTATTTCAGATTCATTATGTAGATTTTATGTGATTTGATAATGGAATAAAATAAAGTAATTAACTAATATTTAATCCTTTTCTCCAATAGTGAGAGAGTAGATGCTCTACTTCTCTTTCTGTGATCAAAATTATAAATACAATTATAACAGTGACTTAATAGAGGACAATATCTTTATATGCTAAAATTACAAGAAGTTGGCTTTTAAGGCAAAACTCTTTCTAATTAAAAAAAGGAACAGGATTGTATTTCTATTCCCAATATGCCTAGAACATTTTACTGAGAATGCTGTAGTATGTTATGTTTAATTATTCATGGCAGAATGAACTAAAACCAGAGGATTTTTTAAAAATGGCCTATACACACATGCTGAAAATTAGAATAATTCATTAATTTGCCTCATAGAGGATTACAACAACAATTGAAAATAATAAGCAAGATTTATTTTTATTTCTTTACACCAAAACAGGCCATGAAACCAGGCTAAAAAGTGCTACATAAATAATAACAATAATCAGAGTTTCCCTCTTCCACAACTAATATAACGAAGAGATTAGGCAATGAACATCTGCCTGTGGATTGTCAATCACTGGGTATAAACTGCCCAACCACATGTGTGCATAGACCTGAGAGGTCAGCATGAGATAGAAAGTTGAGACATTTACCTGTTCACAGACAATATCAGTTGATCCAGACAAGCTTTGATCTTGTTTTGTGCTTCTAAATGTGTCATATTTTCTGTGCTGTCACCATTAATTGACAAAATGACATCACCTGGGCAAAGGTTAGCAAGAGCAGCTTTACTTCCTGGATTTATCTATAGGGAAAAAAGAAAGACATGTTACAAACTATGAAATTTTGATTGTGTAAAACTCAGATCTGTCCCTTAAAGGACAAACATATGGAACAGGGAGATATTCTAAGATCCCAGTGGGTTATTCTGTACTTTTTGTTGCTGTTGTTGTTGCCTTTGAGTCAGTATTGACTTCTGGAACTGCCTAAACAAGTCCCTGCAATTTTCTTGGCAAGATTCAAAAATGATTTGCTATTGCCTTCTTCTTCCTAGCTGAGGGTAACTGGCCCAAGGTCAGCCAGCTGACTAAGGCGGGATTAGAACTCACAGGGTCCTGACTTATAGCCTGTTGTCTTAAGCACTACTGTACATCACACTTGCTTTCTCCTGTCAATTAGAGGCTCTAAATACTACATCCTAGCTTGCGCATAGAGTATGCCAGTTAAAGAGTATGTGATCATATTTTCTACATCTGAGTATGGTATTTAGTGAAATTGGCCCATGTTTTACCAGAGAATAGAACTGCTGAAGAATAGAATATAAATATAATCCATTAATTTGCAAAACTGAGTAACTAAGTTGGAAAACAAACCACAAAATAATATACATTAAATATACTGGTATTATCTCAATATATTTGCAAAATATAACTTTTGTTTTTCAGAAAATAAATTCTTGTTGACACGTGACTTCTCTGAGAATTAGTGCACTCCAGTAAATAATTCAAGCACAATGATTCTTGGGAAATTGTGTAAAATTATCTAAAAATGCTAACAAATGCCTAAAGCCCTAAGCTGAACTGGTAGGAGAGTACTTGTAATAGAAAACAGTACCATGCATCTTTTTCAGAATTTATCAATAATTAATATTTTTCCCTCTCAGTTTTCCAAAGAAATTCATATTTCACACCATGACCAGAGATTCATACTTGAAGTAAATTATTTTGTTTTTGTGGCTTATTCCAATTTAGTTGCTTAGTTTTCAAATTATACTTTGGCAAATTTTTAACATGCCAGTATGACTTATTCAAACAAAACTATGATTATCTGGTTTAATGTGTACATGAACAAAATTCATATTTCGTAGTAATAAGGTACCTTAATTTTTCAATAGGCAGATCAAAATTAAGTGTGTAAATATTCTTCATAGTTTCTAAATGTTTGCCCTTTTAGAAACCAAATGTGATTTTTATATTTGTAACTTAATAAAAAGAATTCTTAAGAACTGATTACAATTCTGAAATCAACATTTTTAACTCAACATTCAACAAGTTCTAAAATCTGGCCCTAAGTATATTTGACTCTTGGAAATGACCAGCCTTTAATCCCAAGTTTCAGTGCTCGTGACATGGATCGGTTCTTTGATAACCAGAAATAAATGGTAAAATATTTCTGCAATTAAAAGAAGCAGTCAACATTATGGAAGCCATACTAATAACTTCCTGCTGAGGTGTTATCTTCCCCAACAGCTTAGCTTGGCTAGTACTCAAATAGCTTGTCACTTGCCAGTCGTGCATGAATATCATGCTGTTTATTAAACTCTACAGCATTTTCCCTGGTGTTTTGTCTTAATGCCAAGATCTCGCACAGACTGTTACTTTGTTTTGAATGTGACTAATGCTAGATACTAGCAATATTTCTAAGGCAACTACAACGCATTTTCAAACAAAACAAAATCCTTCAGTAAGCATTGATTACATTGATATTAAAAAAATTGAATTCCACATATACAGCTGACCTTAACAATAGTCAGTGGCTAGTAAGTATATGTTGCATTGATTTACCTCCTCAACCTAATATTCTCCAAGACATTTGGGACTGTATAGCTCAGCATGCTGGCTGGGGAATTCTGGGACTTGAAGTCCACATATCTTAAAATTGCTAAGGTTGAAAAACACTGCTGTAGTTTACGTATTTTAGTTGCAGAGGAGTAAGTTGGCAAGGACAACATTTATTCCAGAAGTTTCCTCACACTCCTGCACTTCTGTTATTACTTTGTTAACTTGTCATGAAAACATAGATAGTTGGCATTATCTAATGAGAAAATGCTCTGATGGTTTTAATCATATCTGCCCCATTAAATATAATATTTTATTGCAACTACAATCTTGTTGCTCAAGTTGGTGTTTAATATGTAAATATTTTCATCATCTCCAATTGTTTTTTAAATAAAGAACATGTTGCTTCATGAGGAACAGAGATGAAGATATTTCCTCAGTATATATTATTTATTTTCCATTAAGGCACAGAAGGAGCTTTCTTTTTAATTAAAAAAGAGAGAGGAGAGAATTATACGAAGTCATTACTGGCTTTCAGAATCTGATAGGACATAGTACCCAGGTGTGATTTCTCTCTCTTGATCTTCTTTATTATGTTAAATAATATATATTGGGAATAGTAGCATAGCTAAGCCAATGTTAGAGCTGAAAGACTGTAAATTCTTGACATAAATCCATTCTATACCAGATCTATCATTTCTGGGCTGCAAACATTTACCTGATAACAAATTCAAAAAACGAAAACTCTCTTCTGTTATCTAGAGCTCATTAAGATTTTTGTAGCAGACAAAGAAGCTCTATCTAATCTGAGCTCCAAACTCATGAAGAGGCTCAATTTAAGTGCCTTTGTAAAATAACCTGTTAATTTACTATTACTTTTAATTTAACTAATACATTATGGCATGTGTTACACTTCTACTACTTTCCTGTTAACCTGCCAGTTTAGGGGTGACCACATTTCGACTATAATAATCTGGATCAACAAACAAATGGAACAAAGAAGGTTTTCTGTATCTCTGCTATCCATTATTTGTCTAAATTTGGTTTATGACATGGTAGCCCTTGACAACAACCACCAGAACTTTGTGGCCTTTGGGTATGTGTAGTTAATTCCTAAAGATTTATCTCTTCTTTCTGCAGTACTGAACTTCTCCCAAATGCCTCTTGACCCTCTTTTTTCCCTCAGTAGTCTTGATTGATTAAACAGTCTTGCTATAATGCAAGATTTCAATTTATGTAAGATTATTCCAGAACTACTCTATAAGTATTACTGATCCATTTCATTCAGATTACTGCATTTAGTTACACTCTCCCATGGCAATTCCATATCCAAATAATAAAATCGCTTTGAAATATAGTAAAGAAAACCCAAGTTTTCTAGTCTGGTTTGTGCATAGTTTTAAATATATGTCCTTCCTAGGTATCTATTTGCTGTTCATAAATATTTTTTTCCCCCTGAAGCTGCCCTCTGTCCCAATAAGGTAAGGAGTCCAAGAATTTGAACGAAAACTTTACTTTTTTGCCTTCAGATAGGACATGACTGATTACTGAACAAGATTATACAGTTGTTTGTCAGGAAATTTAGGCAAGCAATTTATTCTGATTTTGAGATAAATGTACCTTTTTAAAAAAAATAGGAAGGGAGGGGTATTAAATAAATGGTACTATCCATTTCTAAATTACTACATTTTAACACTTACATAATCTGCCCTTTTAGGTAGGCCAGCTGAAGAAATAAATTACTCTAAGACTACTGGAATTCTGCTACTGAATGCCTCACAGAATTTCCCTCATACTAAAGAACATCAAAGCATAGTTATCTTTAGTTTCTTTCCCATCCTCTCTTCCTTCCAGGGCTATGCAGAGGGTTAGCTAACCATTTTTGTGTTTCTTCTATAGTCTTACATATGCTTCTAGGCAGATAAGTCAGCCTTTGTTATAATATATTTTCTTTAAAAAATAATAAAATAAAAGCTTATTTAGTTTAATGTTGTTTCCATTAAGACCTGGCAATGGCTTAATACAGACAAGGGAGGAAAAACATATTATTTTTAAAAGATTATACAACTAAGTTGAATTAAAGCAGCCTTGCTAGAAATTGGGAAAACTGACACCATCAATTAGGGGAAAGCTGAATCAAAACAGTATTTGTACATATTGTGGTAAATAATACTCATTGATAATATTCAATCATATGTCACCTTCACAAACAATAGCTGAATTGTTTGGCAGACATGAGTTAATTTCTTTAGGGTGGGAAATGAAAAGCCACTCCTGTCTTCCAAAAGATGATTTAAATTGACCTTTTACATAATATGAATGAAGTGACTCAGTACAGAATACCTTGGATATTCCAGTTTATTTTTTTTGGCAGGACTGGAATATTTTTCCAAAGTTTAAAACTTTCTATTGTGTTTGTAAAAGCTGAACGAAGTAACAGCATTCAAGAGACAATGTTACTCTTGTTTCTGGGTTGCTAAAGTAGATGCCTTCATCCAAGGCTGTCCCCCTTTTCAATGTTTGCATGATGTCTATATTCAGATTGATAACTGACATTATGAATGGAAAAGAAGAGTATATTCAGAGTTTGCCTGGTTCATAATCTGAACAATATATATCATGTAACCTTGCCTCACTCATGGTTCAATTGTGGTGGCTTAGGCAGGAGACTCTTTCTCTTATCTTCAGATTTCAATTCATTAATCATAGTGATTTTTGTACAGTACTTTTGTAACCATGACCTCCAACATTTTCCCTATTAATTATTGTTCTGAGCAACCAGGAACAAAAGGATCAACAATGGCCATAGAAGAAAGACATATTTTCTCTGTAGAAAATTTAAGGAAATTCAGATAAAACCTGACTTTAGTCTCTCAAGTGCCTTACTGCTGCCACTAAAGATTGGGAAAGGTTGGTGGGGCAAAGCAAGTTTGGGATTTAATAGCCAGTTTCCTCTGGGTCACCCAACCAGGAGACAGCAAGACTTATGAGTTTGCAGCAATCTGTCCAGCTGCTTCTCCCTAAAAGATGCAGGAGGAGGAAATTTCCCTTTATAGTCCCAAGCCAGGTCAAGATCTAAATCACTTTAGACTTTTATCATTTTTGCCAGCTACTTCCCTACCCTCCTCCACTAAATTCAGTCCTACTCTGTTCAGTTTTGAGAGAATTATTCTGATGAAGGATGGAGAGGCTCTTTACATTCTGTTGTGTTAGAGAGAATAAAATAGGACGGCAAAACTAATCCCATTTTCCTACAAAAAAGAGAAGCCGGTCTTTACTAAATCAGAATTGGTTTAGAAAAATGTAAATGATAGTCTGTTTAAATGACAGCTTTTGCTTGAATGGAGAAATGAAAACAACAGTAAATACTGTACTTCCCAAAAATCGCCTTGGTTCCATTAAAGAAGGTGAACATTGAAATATTGTTTTGAAATTTGAAAACACACACAACTACTTTTTCCAGTCAGGAGCCTTAGAAAATAGAACAATTGTGTTTCAGCAGGCTGCTTTTGGTTGCTGTGTGGATTTCTGAAAACTGTCCTCTGGAAACTGATACATTTCATTTATATTCGTAGTAAAAAAAAGCCATCCACTCCAGAGAGTGCTAGAGCTTGCATCTAAACAGTATGGTCCTAGTTATGAAATATTGCTGCTAGCCAAAAGGAATTGAATTATCTCATTAGCAAAGAGAGAAAACAAAACAAAATAGGGCTTGGCATATTTATTCCTGTCATCCCCTAATGAAAAACTTATTCCTCCTCCAGCAACCCACTTGGCTTCTGGATTGGGGAAGGGATAAGAGAAGCCAACACAGAAGCTAAGGAAAGCACCTAAGCTGGACACTGCTGACCATTTCCTCTTCTGCCGTGGTTACAGCAAATGTTAACTCTTTCAGTGAGTGAGTTCTAAGAAACTTTGCTTCTGGAGAATATCAATTTCCCAGAAGGTAAAATTGTACTTTAGAAAAATCAGTTATTTGTCCATGCCACTCAGTATGTGGCAGAGATTCCAAACCCAAAAACTCCTTTTGAAAATGTTTTTGGGGATAGGATTGAGTTCAGCACCAAGTTCACAGAAGGCAATACAAACATATCCAGAGATAATTTGACCAAGAATATGCTTCAAGACAGTAAAGTAAAAAAGCAATAGTAAATGTATTGTCCCAGCAAAGCACAAAATAATAACTCCACATCAGATTATTTAGAGTAGTACACTTAACCACATAAATAAAATACCCTCTCATGTCTCCATCCATATTCAAAGAAGAAAACACGCAAATCACTCACACCCCATGCAGTATACACACTTAAGATATGCGCTGCTCCCCTAAGCATCAAGATATTCACTATTTCTCCATTCTCAAGAAGCAACTTTATTAATCATGAATGATCACATTTATTTATTTGTATTCCCACTTTTATTATTTTTATGAATAACTCAAGGCAGCAAACATATCTACTACACCTCCCTCCTCCTATTTCTCCACAATAACAACCTTATGAGGTGGGTTGGGCTGAGAGAGAGAGAAAGAGATGGGGCCAAAATCTCCCAACAGATTGGTCATTGCTAAGGCATGACAAACTGCTTTGTTGCACAAAATTTTCCGTAAATTATCTGGTTATTCTTTTAAAAGTTATTTTCTAGGGTTGATAATCAGCAACAGTTTATTAGAGTGACCAATATTATGAAAGAATGTAGTTTTAACTGCTTTCATTTTAGAAATATCAAATTATTGTAATCAACTTGAAAAATAGGTTTCTTAAGTATAAGTAGGGCTTTTTAAATCTCAGGTTTGAGGTCCTTTTATGTTTGTATATCTTTATTTCCACATTAGCTAGGTACACCTGCATCAGGAAAACAATAGCTTAAACTTTTTCTTCAAAAATGCTGATGTCATTATACCAACACTGCAAAATGGTGTAAATTCTCCCAAGTAGCTTGAATGTTTTTGTTTCATCCAGCCTGGCAAAGACAGAAAGTGTTTAGGGTGTGGGAGATTTATTTTGTTAAACTTCCACCAAGGTCAGACTTGGAATGAAAAGATTATAAATAATTTCTACTGCCTGATTTCCACTTCTGGATTGCCAGTGCGATAACTAATTGAAGTAATTAATAAGTGGCATGACATTAAAATGGCTCTAATTATCTGTGTGCCAAAACATTATGGATTGAATAAACAAATAATATTTTACAATTATGTCCAAAATGAAATAAATTTAAAACAATCTTTTCTCCCTTGAATACAACCAGTGCACTGTGAGGTTATTCAAAGTAACTTGGGTTTTCTACAGCAAATTCATAGTGTGTTAATTGGAGATGGTTAAGCTAGGGAAATAATATTCAGTGATACATGTGGTGGTTTCTTAGATTGAAAGGTTCCCCCATTGTGCCACATTATGAAACTGCAAACAAGATTCAGTCACAAAATTCAGGTTGTATGATAAAACTAAACTATATTTTAGCTGTAGAAGAGCAAATCTAACAGCCCTCCCAAATACTTCTTAACACAGGCAAAGAAAGGAACTGGAAAAATTAACTTTTATTTTTGAAATTTTGTCATTCTACCTATATTAAAACAAAACATTCTTAACATTATCTTCAGCTATTGAAACTTCCACAAATTTTATTGTATCCTTCTGGGCCAGCTATCGGGAATGGGAAGCATGGTGTTGCTGTGTTTCTCCTCCTTTCTTCATGGCAAGTTTTAAATGGTGTTTGGAGGAGCAGAGAGGTTGAACCCGAAGGCCCAAATTAAGGCTGATTTAGTGCTTGGCATTGTCTCCTCTCCCCCATATGAACCCACTGGAAGAAGTCATTGGTTGGGGTACTGAGTATCATTTACAGGCTGATGATTTACAGTGATATCCCTCAATCATTGATGACCAAGTAGTGCAATTAATGTGTAATTAATTAATGGAAGCTCTTGAAGGAGACAGGGAGGAACAGGGTTAGATTTGATCTAATAAGACCAAGTGGCCATGGGTGTTATGTCCTCCTGGAAAGGGGATCTTCCATTTTTTGTACTATCCCACTTGGCAATCTCAAAGATGGCAGCTATGGCCAGGAAAGCCTTTGCACAGAGATTTCCTCATGTTCTTACATGTTCTGGTCACTTTTTTTGTGGCCTTGGCAAAAGGCTTTGTGAAGCTGCCTAGGCAGGTAGGCGAGTGGGCAGGCAGGCAGGTGGATGGGAGAGAGAGGGGGGAGATAAATAGATAGAGATAGACAGACACACCGACAGACACAGACAGGGATGGATGGATATAGACAGACAGAGAGACAGAGATAGAGACAGTGATAGAGAGATGGATGGATGGATATATACATTAGAGAGAGATAGAGACAGAGATAGATTGATAGATAGACAGACAGACAGAGATAGGGAGATGGATGGATGGATGGATGGATGGATGGATAGATAGATAGATAGATAGAATAGAGAGAGAGATGGATGGATGAAGGGATATATAGATATGAGAGAGAGAGCAACAGAGAGATGGATGGATGGATAGAAAAAATAGCTCTCGGACAGGTTGCAGTCGGTGTTGGTTGGGGGGCAGAGGTTGACCCCTAGGCCCCTGAAATATGGGGTTCCACAGGGTTCGGTCCTGTCCCCCCCTCCTGTTTAACATCTACATGAAGCTGTTGGATGAGATCATTCGGCGGCACAGGATATGTATGCAGACGATACACAGTTGTATCTGTCCGCCCCATGCCAACTCAGTGAAGCGGCTGACATGATGTGCCAGTGCCTGGAGGCTGTCAGGGTCTGGATGGGGGTTAACAAGCTTGCGCTCAATCCAGACAAGACCGAGTGCTGTTGTGTTTCCCTCCCAAAAATTTGGCTAGTATTCCATCACTCAGGCTGGGGGGTGAAATTTTATGCCCCTCAGACAGGGTTTGCAATTTGGGAGTCCTCTTGGACCCACAGCTGACCTTAGAACATCATTTGTCGGCTGTGACCAGGGGGGCATTTGCCCAGGTTTGCCTGGTGCACCAATTGCGTCCCTACCTGAACCGGGAGGCACTTGCAACAGTCACACATGCCCTTGTGACCTCAAGACTGGACTACTGCAATGCGCTCTACATGGGGCAGCCCTTGAAGAGCATTTGGAGACTTCAGCTCGTCCAGAATGCAGCCGCGCGAGCGATTGTGGGTGCACCTCGGTACACCCACGTTACACCTATCCTCCGCGAGCTGCACTAGATACCGATTGGTCTCCGGATACGCTTCAAGGTGCTAGTCGTCACTTATAAAGCCCTTCATGGTATTGGACCTGGGTACTTGAGAGACCACCTGCTGCCAATTACCTCCCAAAGACCCATTAGATCACACAGATTAGGCCTCCTCCGGGTTCCGTCTACTAGCCAATGTCATCTGGCTACTACCTGGGGGAGGGCCTTCTCTGTGGCAGCTCCGGCCCTTTGGAACAAGCTCCCCGCAGAGATTCGGACCCTCACCTCTCTCCAGGCCTTCCAAAAAGCCGTTAAAACCTGGCTGTGTCGGCAGGCCTGGGGTCGATGAGTTCCCTTCCCCTCTCAAATCGTGTGGCTGTTGGTTGTTTTAAATTCCCTGTACTTTTGTTGTAGTTCTTGTGTTTCCCTTCCCCTCCTTTGGGTTTGTGCGCCGCCCTGAGTCCCGCCGGGAATAGGGCGGCATATAAATAAAATGAACCTTGAACCTTGAACCTTGAACCTTGAGAGATGGATGGATGGATATATAGATGAGAGGGGGGCTTATTTCAATAAAATATAGTATTCCAGTTTGGATATAACAACTTATGATTAATTGAAACAGTTATGGTTATTTCCAATTTTCTCCTCATATACCCACTACGGGAGGGGTGGGGGGAGAGGCAGTATACCAAATTTAGTGCACATGCTTTTACAGAAGCACCCATGCAATTAATTTCCTACAATTTTATCACAAAAAATAACATTCACTCACATTTCTATCTATGACAATAACATATAATATTCCATTGGTTAGCTACTTAATTCCTTCATAGTATATAATTCCTTTTCCTACTGTTATTTGGTGTCCGCTACCTCTGAAATGCAATTAATGATATAACATTTTACAACTGTGCATTAGGTTTGTAAAATATTTTTTGTTTACTATTTGATCTATTGGCTTAATGTAATTTATGCAATTTTTTAATGAAATCACTTGAATAATTTTCTAAGTGAAACGAATAACAGCAATTACAGAAATCAAACTGTGATGTGAATCATAGCAAAATACTTCTTCTCTCTTCTATACTTCTTTAATGAAATTATTACCTGATAACTCTCCAAAATCTCAGCCAAAGAAACAAACTTTGAAGGACTACAATCTTAAATATTTGGATATACAAGACTAATATTTTTCAACATGACAGAAATATATATATATATATATATTATATATATATATATATATATATATATATATATATATATATATATATATATATATATATATATATATTTGAATAAACCTGAATAAGACAGAGCTGCATCTCCTTGCTAAGAGATTACAGTTGTAATGCCAGATTTAATGGATCATTTCTAGAGGTGGGGCACATACTTAACAGATGTTTGCACTGTGAATAATAACTCAGACTCAAGTCCAAAGTTGTCATCTTTATTTAACCACATGTAGACTACAGAGATACTGACTCCTTACCACCGTGACTAGTATACAATTTCTAATGATTGTAAGATACTTGTATTATCCAGGAGTTAGTAAAAATACCTAAGTGAAGGAGCGGAGCCCTGTCATTTATGACATTATGTCTGCAGGCTGTGCAAATGGTAGTATACACCAGGCCTCGGTTGTCCATATATTTCAATTTCATACTTAGTCACAACTGGTTTAATTGACACTCAGCCACAATTTATGGAGTGAGATTGGTCTCTACTGCCTGCAATTGTGAATATCTCTCCTTTAATTACACCTGAATACTATAAAGTAGAGACTGCAGATGTTGGTCTTTGCTAAACAAGGAGTAGAAGGCATACTAGGAATTGAAAAGGCTGGAATTGTTGCACCCCCAGAACTAAATATTAGAGAGAATTACATATAGCAGCAAATAAATGTATCTTTTTCACAGAGGCAAATAAAAATAAATAGCACATTAGGACAGTTAAAAAAATACTGCAGGCAGAGATTAGTTTTTAATCTCTCAGCTTTTCTTTGTTATTGTGGCAATGATGGGAATCTTACCAGATTAATTTTATCATAAATTAGCCTAATATTACAACTATTTCATACAAAAATATATAAATCAGTCTTTTTCAAACATTGCAATTCTACGATGTATGGAGTTCAGCTCCTAGAATTCCCCAGAGTCAACACATCTGAAACTTGCCAATATGAAAAATATCCATATAAATGGATAACCTTAAAACAAAATGTATTACACGGTGACTACTCTAAAGAAAGCAACAAATGTAAAAAGAAGCAGGAAACAAGGAACCACTGAAGGAAATAAAAGTTACCATTAAAAAATATATTGCTTAGTGTGAAATCTTCTCTTAGGTTCTAGACTGGCTGCTTACTTACTCTCCAAGTACTTTAGGGGGAAAGTGTAGTCAATTTATCAAGGAAATGCATAAACAGTAGGCTCTAATTTTTCTCCAGTTCACCATGACATTATTCTCATTCCTAGCAGATTTTGAGCCTTATAATTTTGTTGCCTTTTGCAGAACAGTGTGGATTCTTGAACCACATCTCAGGGAAAACTCACAGAAACATGTCAGACAGAGCAATAGAATTGAAAACAAGCATGACTGAATTCTTCTCTAACAACACTTCATGACAGTGTATAAACTCATTTAGTTAGCATATTAGTGCAATTACCTAATCAACCTCCCAAAGTAATATATGAATAAAATGTAGCTGAAATTTAAAAATAGATTTTTTTCTCAGTTTTATGAGGGAGCTCCTTTATCTATATACACTATATTGCCAAAAGTATTTGCTCACCCATCCACATAATCAGACTCAATTGTGAGCGAATACTTTTGGCAATATAGTGTATATAAAGCCAAATAAATTGTTTGCCTATGTAAGAACAGTGCATGTGCAACAGATAGAGAAAATGCAAGTATTTACAAGCATATATTCAGAAGATTTTATTTACATGAAGATTTATTGTTACAAATGTTCCAATGTAAGTTTAATATTAAAAAGATTAAAAAGTGACCAAAAGAAAAATCAATTTGCTCACCTATTGTTATTTCTAAATAAGCTTCATTAAACACTTTCTTAATTTGCTTTAAAACCCAACGTAAGTTCTTAAGTGAAGTTTTTATGGAAGAGTTTAGGATACTATGCCTGGATTGTGGAAATGTAGACGATAACTACATGATACCAGAGATCTAAAATACCAATAAATTTCAGCTTCTATATAGTTGTCCTCTGGTTTTTTGGTATTCAAATCTAGTAGCCTTAAATGAGGTAGATTCCATAATGAATGGTAGAGAACAAAGAAAGACAGTAGATTTTCTAAACAAGTATGTTGAAGTAATTTATAATTTTACTTGTTCCTCATCTGTACACTGCCATATATTTATCTACTACAATAATTTCTGCTGTTAAAATCTCAATTTAAAACAATGAGTATTTAAGGGGAAAAGCCTATCTAAATTAAAAATACATTACTTGTTATATGTGTTCTGAAATTTTTCCTTTTTCCTTTTCTTTTATTTAGCTTTTTTTAAAACTTGCTGCAGTGAATTCTTCTAACGGAGTTATTTGCAGAAATCACTTTGCAGGTTGTAGATGGGAAAACACCCTTAACTGTTTTCTCTGTGCAATGGTTTGACAACCAATCACAAGTAATATAAACAAAGCATTATCTTCAAAGAGAAAAACAGTTCTTTTCAGACCAAAGATACCGAAAGATCCAAAGTTCATATAGTTTTGCTACATTAAGCATATTAAGACAAAGTGCAAATATCTCAGATACTATGAGATCTTATTACACTACTTGCCATTCTTACATCTTTCATTACTTCCCCCTGATTATATGCAATAAAATTAATCGTATTTTTAGATTCATATTCATTTCATTGCCATGTATCCAGATGAGTAGACATGGGTAAAATAGTATATAGGAGATAGTCTTCTGAGCTCATAACTCAGCAAGCTGTCAACAATATCATTCATCTTTGGATCTACAAATGGTACCTTGGCACCTTCTCCCTCATCCATTCTAGCAAAATATCCCACACACATTCATTCAGCACTCAACAATTTTCTCTAAACTGATATCTGGTTCTTCGTTATCACTAATTACTCCAGCAGATTTGCAATCATCTCCAACTTTGCTATTCAGACAAAAAACTGAGCTTTGTTCATTGGGACACATAGACAGGTAATATTTATGGAACTGTATTTATGGAGTAGCTCAGTTCTGGCATTTTACAAAGTATTTTCTGAGGGGGAAAAAGTCAAAGAAGTTTTTTTTTATTACAGATTAAAATGATCCTTCGAAATAACTATTTTTATTTCATTTCTAATTAACATCAACTTTGTATTAAAATATCTGTAGCATGTGACAACTGTGACATGCTCAGATCTGTCATGTTTTCTCCCTCTGGGTTACTGAAAATAAAATTCAATCCCACTGGAATGGAGTTGTCTAGATTATCACAAATCACGTTTTTTGTCTTTACAAATGAATAAGAAATTGAATATATAGGTAGCCCTTGACTTACAACCACAATTGAACCCAAAATTTATGTTGCTAAGTGAGAATTTGGTAAGTGTGTTTTGCCCCATTATACAACTTTTCTTTTCATGTTTGCTAACTGAATCGTTGCAGTTGTTAATTTAGTAACACAGTTGTTAAGTGAACCTGGTTTCCGCAATGACTTTGCTTGTCAGAAGGTTGCAAAAGGACACTGAAACCGTCAGTTTTCAAGTATTTGAATATAAATCACATGACCCTGGGATACTGCAATAGTCATAAGTGGTCATACAAAATGACCATAAATCAAGTTTTTTCAGTGCTGTTGTAACTTTGAATGGTCACTAAATATACTGTTGAAAGTCGAGGACTACCTATAGCATTCTAGGGCTTTCACCACCAGAGGGACCTTGGGCTCTGCTTAATGACCGTAATGGGGAGAGCAGAAATTGTGGTCATTAAGCATGGGAATCACATGGATACCTCGCTTAATGACTGCCATGACATATGACTGTAATGTGCAGGAGCCCTCACAGTCATAAGTCAAGGAGTACCTGTATAATCAACTACCACACAGATTTGATTCTCTTTCCCTAAGTTCGCCCTTGTCATTATTAAATATTGTTCCATTACTTTCTGTCCATTTCTCCAAATTATAAGGTTTGTTTGAAATGTCATTAATCTCTTCTAGGGTACTTTATACCATATGCAGATTTAATAAACTTTTCTTCTACATTCTCAATCAAACAGTGAATCAGGCAGGAGGAGTATACTGTGAGTCCCATCTCCTAACAAGTTCCAGCTGGCAACCCCCTTTTCTGCTATGGCCTCCACTCTCTGGAACATCATTCCCCACCTCCCCCCGGGTTGAGGTTCTTCAAGCTTTTTCATCAACCTTGGGGATCCCAAGGTGCAAGGTGGATTGTATTAGATCAAACAATGTTTGCTCTCTTGGTTTCTTGGGTTTTACTTGTTTGTTTTATTTATTTCGCATGATTACTTTATGTTTATTTTATTTTGGTTTGTTGTGGAGCGTTTAACTATTGTGTTGTACTCAACCCAGAGATATGTGTTTGTGGGAAGGGTGGCTATATAAATAATGTAAGTAAATAAATAATAAAATATTGAAAAGTAGGTTACCTAAAATATTTTTATGGTACCACACCCACTATCTTTTTCCAATTTGGCAAGGAGCCATTGATAGCTTGCAATCTATATATGATTTTCAAACCATATTGTTAAGTAACCATTTGATTGCTGCACTACCCAGCATGTTTGACCTGAAAAAAAAGCTAAAATAAATCTGCCACAATTTGTTCTCAACAAATCACTGCTGACTCCTGGTAGTTACTGCATTGTTTTCGATGTGGGTTATATTGTAGATCCATCTCTTGATGATTGGTTCTAAATTGCTGATCTAACTCTTGATGAGTTCTAGAATCTTCCCAAGTATCAATGTCAAACTGGTTAGTAGTTTGCTATAGCTTCTTTTGATCCTTTTTAACGTCATGGTCAATAATTCTCTCCTCCAGTCGCTTGGCAGCATCCATTCTCCAAGAATCCTCAAATATCATAGATAAGAGTTCAACCAGACCATCAGCTACTTCCTTTAATACAGTACTGTATCATATCATTACTCTAATCCTAAAGTTAAACTCAAAGGGTTTTTTTTAATAATGTTGCTGTCAGTCTAAAATCTGCCCTTTCATTCTGCTCTTCCTAAGCAGAACTCATAGTTTTGTTGAAGAACTTAGCATTTTTCCTTCTTCACTGGGCAGCTATTGTAGTGATTTATTCTGAATAAGTTTTAAGAACCCCTACTTTAATTGTAACATTCTTTGCTAATTTCTGCTTTGGCTTTCCAGTTATCAGCACTACAGTTCTGGGCTACCTGCTCTTCCTTTATGATCTGGTTCTTTCATTTTCTGTATTTCTCTTCCCCACACCACCCAAATCTTCCGTTAACCTTTTTATGTAGTCACACTGGCTTATTTTGCTGTCCTCCATTTTTTCTCTGCATTGGAGTAGTTTGTTACTGTAATTTATTATCTTTCTCCTGCTTTTGAGCTCCTTTGCTATTAACTTCTCTTGCCAGAGGTTCTTACTGATCCTTACCCAGACTTTTTTCAAATCCACTTTTTGCAATCAAATATATGTGTGCTCAGTTGATTCTGCTCAGTGTTCATTTTCCTTAAAATCAAGAACTCAAACATTACATAGTAACTTTCCTACAATATCAGGACTATACTGTACCAGATAATATGCTGTATCCTGTTGCTATTATTATAAAACTATGCATACTTAAAATTAAAATGACCAGATGATTCATTATTCTTACTTAAGAACAAGCTTTAAAAAAAAACCTTCAGAAACAAAACATCATGACCAGTACTTGTTTATTATGTGTTTAAGCATCTTAATAATGAACACTAATTATTTTAATGGATAATTGTGCAATGTGATCCTGTTATCTTTCTCAACAGAAAATGCCACTGAATTTTGACACTGCCTATTAAATATGTTTAGGATTATAAACTGCCCAACATTCAAGTCTCACTGCTTTTGGGAAAATGTAATTTTAGTAATCACACTTAGAAACTGCCTATTAGAAATTAAAGCAGTTTAGGAAATGTTTCCATTATGCGCAGGACAATAATTTCTGTGACTAATAAGTCCAGGGGGAAATTCTCTGCCTTCCCAAATGTGATGAGCCAAGGGGTTTGTGTGTGTGTGTGTGTGTGTGTGTGTGTGTGTGTGTGTATAATAGGCACCATAATTCTTCACCCGGCATTAACATTTCCTACCAATCCACATTGATGGGTCCGTTTCCTGAAAACTTTTAATTTCTCTCTCTCCAAGAAACTTGCCAGCATGTTCCTTTAAAAAAAAACACCACCAAAGAACTGTGTGCTGTTAAACACTAACCCCATCCTTTTCTAGTCACTCTGCAGCCCGCTTTCTCTTTTTAAAGTCTTCCCTTCCAGCCTAGGCTCGGAGTGGGAATAAATAAATAAATAAATAAATAACTCCCGTAAGTAAGTAAGTAAGTAAGGTAGGTAAGTAAGTAAGTAGGTAAGTAAGGTAGGTAAGTAAATAAATAAATAAATGCCTGTAAGTAAGTAAGTAAGTAAGTAAGTAAGGTAGGTAAGTAAGTAAGTAAAGTAATAAATAAATAAATAAATAAATAAATAACTCCGGTAAGTAAGTAAGTAAGTAAGTAAGTAAGTAAGTAAGTAAGTAAGTAAGTAAGTAAGTAAGTAAGCTAGGTAAGTAAGTAAGTAAATAAATAAATAAATGCCTGTAAGTAAGTAAGTAAGTAAGTAAGGTAGGTAAAGTAAAGTAAAGTAAAGTAAAGTAAAGTAAAGTAAAGTAAAGTAATAAATAAATAAATAAATAAATAAATAAATAAATAAATAAATAAATAAATAAATAAATAAATAAATAAATAAATAAATAAATAAATAAATAAATAAATAAATAAATAAATAAATAAGGAACTGCCCCAAAGTTCAGCGCCTTGCAGATCCGAGGCGGCTCTTTTCAGCATCCAAATCAGAGGGAGTCTGGCTAAAACCGCATGCCAAGCATCTTTTCTCTCGCACAGGGGCGTTAACACTCCGGCGCCCTCCTGTTTCTCGCCCCGCTTGTTCGCCCTCATAGCGACGAAAAGCCGCCACGGCGGGAGCGCCGTATCGCCGAGCTGGCTGGCCAGCAACAAGTGCCTCCCGCAGGGTCGACAAGAAGAGCCCCGGAGGGCCTTTGAAGTGCATCGCCGCTTTTCTCTTTGGCGGGCTGCCTGGCTGGGGCTTTCCAGGTTGCCACCGGCTGACGGTAATGGTGCCTGGTGCTGACTTGAGGATGCGGCTCGACAAAGGCTACTTTAAAAACACACACACCACCCCCGCCCCCTGATAACCTTTGAACGAAACCAGGCGGGTACAAACGTGCTTTCCTGGCATCTAGGCCTGCGAGCTTTCTTTTTTTTCCTCCACTCTCCTCTACCAGTCTACCCAAGACGGCGCAACGCCGCGAGTGCCGAAAAGTGCCAATTCCCGCCTCGGTCGCCTGAGGCGCTTCTCCAACCTCCATCCATCCCCCGCCGGCGCGCAGAGAGAGAGAGACGCGGCTTTCCCTCACACTTACCCGGGAAATAGTCAGCGGAGTGCTAAAATCTTTCCCTCCGACCAGGCGGAACCCCCATGGCGAAGGACCGTTGAGAGCCACTGTCTGGGGCATGGCGGGGCTCTTCAAGCCAGAAAGGAAAGCCGGACGAGGGAAGCGCGCCTGGGCAGCCGGCTGAAAGCAACTCGCAAAGCGGCGCCTGCTCCGCCAACTTCTCGCCTCTCCTCTCTTCTCTTTGCCTCGGCTACTTTCTAATCCACTTAAAGCGCCTGCTAATCTCCGGTCCGGCCTGACGTCTCTCGGCTTCCCCGTACAGGGGAGAGGGAGGAGGAGGAACAGAGGGCAGAGAAAGGGAGAGGCGGGGCCCCTTCACGCTTAGGGCGGGCGGGAATCCAACTTTCTCCTTGGCTCTCCTGCACAACGAGCCGTTGGGTAAGGATATATTCCTTGATTAGACTTGGGGAGGGATTTTTAATTTTTTTAGTCACAGAACCAACCTTTTCTTTCGAGGGATCTTGCTGTTCTTTTATACCTGAGTCCATTCCTAACCAATGCTCAGATTATCAGGAGAGAGAGAGGGGAAGAGAGGGGGAGAGGGAGGGAGGGAGAGAGGAGGGAGAAAGAGAGAGAGAGAGGGTGGAAAGAAGGGGGAAGAGAGAGACAGAAAGAGAAAGAGAAGAGGAGAAGAGAGAGGGGAAGAGGGGGAGAAGGGGAGGGGGAGAGAGAAGGAGGTAGAGGGGAGGGGGGAGAAGAGAGGAAGAGAGAAGGGAGAGGGAGGAAGAGGGAAGGAGGGAGAGAGTGAGAAGGGACAGAAAGCGAGATAGAGGGGGAGGGGGAGGGAGGGAGAGTGGGAGAGAGGGAGAGAAGAAGGGGGACAGAAAGTGAGATGGGGGAGGGAGAGGGGAGAGAGAGAGAACTGTCAAACCTCAGGTTCATATGCTTTTCCTAACTGAAGAGCAACTTTTTAAGGAAAGCATACAAAAACAACAACAAGGAGGAAGAACACAGGTAGCTCCTGCCTTTGTTTCCTCTCCAATTCCAGTAATCTTGGATTACATTTACATTTCTTTTCTCTGTACATGGTTATGCAAACAAGCCTCTGGTAGAGTCCCCTCTCCCAATGTATGGGTTGGTTTTATTTACACAATATTGTACAAATCATTACAAGCAGTTGGAACTCTGAGGGGTTTATGGAAGATTGAAAAATAAAATGCTTTCCCCCTTACTTTTTATACTCTGTCTAATTTTAGGAGACTTTAAAACTGAGCTGAAACTCTGGCCACGCCCACTCCCGGTTTAGCGAAGGGGAAAAAGTCCTGATATGTCACATGACACTGTTGTGACATGAGTTTGACACCCCTGCTCTATAACTATCCAAGAAAACCCAAAACACCAAAAAAAAAAAAAACCCTCACAGTTTCTCACTTGTTTCCTTGGAGGCAAGTTACATAATTACAATTAACTTACTAAGTTACTTATGAGAAATGGAAGCAAAATATTTGAATAAACTTCTGAAAATAGTTTTATCCTTTCTACTTGGTCATCTATGCTCATGGATGAGTCTCTGTGTGTATGTGTTTCTGTGCATTACAATTTTACACTTTTCATCTGTAGCTATATAGCAGTGGTCCAAGTTATTTTGCTGCCCCACGTTACACGGGAAGGTGACCCTCATACACAATGCCCTTGAAACCAAGACACTTTCTAAGTAGTTTTGTACTTATTAAACTGCTGCAACATTCTTCTGTCTGAGATAAGACACTTTCTATTTTTGTAATTGATCCTCTTGTAACAATTAACTGTATTAATAAAGTTTACCCTCCAGCATTTCAAAAATAAAGGGAGAACATGCTTATAACAGTTCAGTTTAAATTCCAAAGGTTATTGTTTGAACTTTTTCCACAACTCCACCTCCTGCATGCACCATTACATAATTCAGTATCTGTGCTCCACCTCCTGCATTGTTTACATTTACCTGCCTTTCTCTGTTTATTCTATTACCAGTTTGGTCAGGCTTGAAAAAGAAGGCAAGCTGAAGTCATGGTTTGCCCAAGAAACTGTGACTTGGAGCCAGTCGCTATTTCTAAATTTAGCCAAATTGTCCTGTGAATAACAATAGGATGAAGTGGGGAGAGAAAGAAGAATCGTATACATGGCTTTTACGTTTTATTTTATTTTATTTATTTATCAAATGTAGTCGCTCTCAGTGTATATAAAGATACAATATGTCAATAAAGATACAGTGCATCAGGAAAAGGACCCAGGTAAAATAAGGATTAAATCAATTACAAGTTAAAAGGCAGAGGGAGACCTTCATAGCACAAACTACACTCCTCTGTGAGACCCATATGTAAGTTGGCAAAGCCAGGTCTTCAGACACTTTCGAAAGACCAGAAGAGTAGGGGGGGCTGCCCCACCTTGGGGGAGTGGAGGATATTTCAGAGGATGGGGAAGACAGCACAGAAGGCTCTCTTCCTGGACTTGGATAAAGTCAAAATTCTTTAATTGACAGGGGTCTGTAACATACTGTGCCTTCTCTGTCTGACTGGGTGGGATCGGCTGATGTGATGGGGTTAAGGCAGTACCTTGAATAATCTGGTCTCATAGCATAACCAATACCTTGAATTGAACCTGGAAGCAAATTTTCATCCAATGCAACTCATGTAGGAAAGGCTTTATTTACTTACTTACTTACTTACTTACTTACTTACTTACTTACTTACTTACTTGTATTTCATGTTCATAGACTTCCTGTCTCCTTCTGGGTATTACATGTGCCATTCTTAGGGTACCCAAAATTGTTTGCACAAGCCAAATTCTGCAACTTCCAAATACTCTTCAAGGTTAACCCCATGTAGACTGCATTGTAATATTCCAGAGAGGAGTATTAAAAGGAGGGTCTGTTGTATTGATTTTTTAATTTAAAAAATCTAACTTTTTTAAAATCATTTTTTTAAAAAAGTCCTAACATGAAAAATGGCCTGCTGAATGTCTTATGATTTCTTTATAGAAGCTGATACACTGTATAAATATATTGATGTAAGCTATCAACAATCCACACTCCCATTTATTTAAGAGCTTAATTTTACAGAGAATCATAAGGACACTTTTGCAATGCATGCTAGTAATTTAACAATTTTTAAAAAATTGAAAATGGCACCTCTCTACAATGTAGGACACTGAGTTCGAGTCCCGACTTAGCCATGAAAGACAGTTGGGTGATTTTGGGCCAGTCATTCTCTCTCAGCTTAACCCACTTCTCAGGATTGTTCTTATGCAGAAAATAGGTGGAAGAAGGTGAGTTGGATATATTTGTTGCCTTGAGTTATTTGTAAAAATAATAAAAGGTGGGATATAAATAAAATAAAAATAAATAAAATGTCAAATTATCTTTGATTTAACCCATTCACTCTTTGGTGAATACCAATAAATACTTTTTTTCTCCAACTCTCTGTCAACCTTATAAAAATTACAAAAATGCTGAAATCTTGTTGCTATTGTTTGATTTTCCTCCTCTGTTGAAAAGATGGGAGGAGAACATAATAATTAGACTGAAATGGGTGGCTCAGTGGGTGGAGTAGTTTTGATTCTGACATCGCCAGCTATTATCTGTTTACCTGGAAACATAGATGAAGTGAGTAGCTCCATGGGTTAGCAACAAATACTCAGATTGGAATGCTTTAGCCATATGAACAAGCTGTAACTGGACATATAATAGTTCGCAGAGCTGAACAATATTCCACTGCTGACCACACTCCTTGCACACATTATTTCTTTAAGAGCTTGAGGAATTGTTTGCTTGTTTACTTCTGTTATGTCCTCACGTTTATGACCGTGAGGCATCAGTCAAAGCCAGGAGGCTTCCCTTTGGTTAAGGCACACAAGCATTCAGGCAGGAGAAGATCCAAGTTCTGATTGGCTAACTGTTTGACAGCTATCTTATAAATAGCTGTCAAACAGTGCCTGTTCTGTTGTATATAGTTGTTGCTGTTAACATTAAAAAGAGAGTTGAGTTGAACCCGCCACCTCAGTCTTTATTTCTGCACATGGAATACACAAAAACTTCATGTTTTTTACATGCTGCTGCTAAGCCAATAGGTTGTGATCTGGCCAAGTTTCACTATAGCATAATGTCAATCATCTCTCAAACCAGCCAATGGCATGGAGTCATTGCTGGCAGTGAGAATGTTTTCTCTCTCTCTAGTCCTGGAGTAAATTGCTGGTTTCAATCTGAAGAAAGCTACCCATTATCAGTTATTTTTTCTCATTGGGTCAGCAGGTAGTGGAAGCCTTATCTGCAACATGTCCTTGTTCAAACAACAGATGTATATGTAAAGGACCATTTGAAGGGTTTTTTTAAAAGACATTTTTACCTGCTTTTGCAGAGATATTTCTCTTTTTAATCTTCTGTAAATCTGTTTATTTTTGTCAAATGTGGATATATGCAATACTTAAAAACAAGAAGAATAAAGCACAATTTTTCTAAGAATTTGGCTGTGCATAGAATGTGCTGTGATACAAGCAAGTCATGGGCACACCATTTCCTCCATTTTTACTTGAGCCAAGAGGGTTCTGTTTGCCTTGTGGGAAGGCGTGCTCACACTACTATGCTTCTATCTTGTATTGCATATTTCTACAAACATTTAAAAACTCATTTAGCCACCTTAAACCTGTATAGTTTGACTTGGCTAGATCAAATAAGTTGCTGGATTGAATCTGCCTGCAGTTTAATTTGGTTCTACTTGGAAGTTAATGTGTGAAGAAATGATAACTGTTCAAATTTCTTGTCCATTATTTCAATGGGAGATACCCTGCTATTGAGGTATGCAAATGGTCCAGCCTTGCTCTGGTTTTGTCATTGTACAGCAGGGGTGTCAGACTCAAGACCCGCGGGCCGGATCTGGCCCATGGGGTGCTTAGATCTGGCCCGTGGGGCCACCCTGTAAACAGTGAAGGACCGGTCTGCAGTGCCTTGCCAGCGAAAATGGAGCTTGGAGCCCGTTTTTGCTGGCTGAGTGCTCGGGCCACCACAAGTGCCCCAAGCTGGCCATGACCACCCCGAGGTCACTCATCACCTGATGCAGCCCTCAATGAAATTGAGTTTGACACCCCTGTTGTACAAGGTAAGCAGTCTTACACTTTAGTACGAAAACAAGTGAGTCAACATAATACAACTGTATAAATTCATTGAATGCTTTTTCATTCTGGAATAATGGAGAACATACCTTGACTTTCATTGCAGGACAACCATTGTCATCAATATTGGAAGAATGCTACCAAGTTACTCTTAACATATGCTTCTGAAGGCTAAACCTTTCCTATTCCTTCATTCATTTTCCATAAGATTTAATTAATTCCACTAATCATCTCCATTCCCTTTTTTTGAACCTATTCTGCTTTGTTTGAATATTTTGTAAAATGTGGAGAGCAAAGGATAATCAAAAGGTAGTGGAGTACCTGTGAACTTTTCCCATCCTCATCACTCTAGCAAAAAATATGCCCCGTATTCTTTGTCTCATCAGTTTTTCCATATGGAGAGAAATAAAGAGATTTTTTAAAAAGTTTTTGTGGTTTGTGGAACATAGTAATACATAAAATTCTCAGTGTTTGCATGTTTTTGAACCACATTTTCCACGGGTATTTTTATTACTGTCTTTTTAAAGGCAACTCTCTTATTGATTTGGGATGCAGTACAATATGCATGTTATTTACAAGATTAAAAATAAAATAGAAAAAGGGTAACAAGACATATTTAAAATATCTGGGGATATAGGTAGAAAGCAGTTATCTAGCAGAAGCCTCCTCCAGTAGCCTCCCTTGATAGCAGCCTTCTCCTTTTCTCCTGCTCATGTTGCTTTTTTTTTTTGGTGATGGTTCAGAAGTGATTTACAGCTGCCGCCTTCCGGGATATTTCTTGGCATTATAGTGTAGCCTATAGCTCTTTAATTTGCTAGCGATCTACTCTTCAAATGGTAACTGTGCTTTAACCCTGCTTCTGTCCCCTAACCAGGTTTGCCATTTAGTCCCAACTGTTAAGGGATTAAGTATGTAATTGAAATGTGTGTGGCAGTATTACTCCCAAATAATTATGAACCAAATTGCATCTTTAATGCATGTATTTAACTCAAATTTATATGGTTGGCCATCTGAAATGAATGACTCTGCGTTAACCAGCAAAAAACCAACCCAAAATATAAGACAGGCATTTACTAGCCAAGATTAAAAGGACCACAACAAAATCCCCTACCCATCTAAATTCAATATTTCGAGCTGTGGTGATGCAGTGGTTGGAATGCAGTATTGTAGGCTAATTCTGCCAACTGCCAGCAGTTCGATTTACAACTGCTCAAGGTTGACTTAACCTTTCACCAGTGGTGGGTTGCAGGTGGTACGCCCCGCTACGGGCGTACAGGTGCCTGCCCGGACACCGGATACCATTCCAGTACGGTACTCCGGAGGGCCTACCCACCTGCCCATTGTCCTTACCTGTCTTTAAACTCTTTGACGCTTCTGCGCATGCGCATGGCACATACAGCGCCTGCACAATGCTCTATCAAGCAGCTGGAGCATTGCGGAGGCGTCGTTGGAGGGTAGGACGAATCTTGCTAGATGGCACTCTTTAATGGATGGGATCCATATATACCTCTCCTGCCAGATGTGATTGGGGAGAGGTGTTCCCACAAATAACCTATCCCCATGCTATGGAAAACTTTGTAGGCAATCAACAGCACCTGTCATTGAACCCAGAAGCATATTGACAACCAATACAGCTTTCCAAACAGAGATATAGCATGCATAGATCAAGAAACTCATAGCTGTCTGTTCTATACACTGAAAGTTTTTAAGATCTGATAACCATTTGTCTGGGATGGTGTAGGTTTTCCTGACTAGGCAAGGGGTTGTACTAGAAGACCTCCAAGGTCCCTTCCAACTATTATTCTATTATTCTATTCTATACTATATTTTGTATCATATAGAACCCATTACTATAGTCCATCAGGAGGTGACTAAGACATGGGTGATTATGGACAGAGCCTTTCAGTCCTGGCCACAACACAAACCTATGCAATGACCTTGTCATTGCCACTACCTCCTCCTTTAACAGGAGCTACAAGTCAAGGAGGAATCCAAATTGTACACCAGTTCTGTCTGAGTCAGTGCTATCCAATTCAGGATAAGAAGTTGACTCCACAGAACTAGGAGGCCCTAGAACCCAAACCATCCAGTCTTGCTAGGGTTGAGTTGAAGCCTGTTTGCTCTATCTAAGCCCCCATCAGACACCAAGATAGCACCTCCACAGCATCATTTGTATGGCCCAGGTGATATATTCCATCCTGCAACTGTGATTGTTGTCCAATATTAGATTTGCCATCATCTGTCAACAATGCCCTTCTAGATTCTATGTATGATAAACAGAAAAACTTTTGCCTAAAAGAACGAATAAATACAATTTTGACATCAGGGCTCAAAATAAGGACAAAGTAATGTCACAGCATTTCAACCTCCCAGGACGCTCTATATCAGATCTCTAAGTAACTCTTTTGGTAAAATGGGTTTTTTTAATTCCATCACTGATTGGGAAAGTGTTGAATTCACATACATCAAAAGGTTTGAGGCAGTCTTAGAAGTTCACAAACACAATGGAGTTTTAACATATTAAAATTGTTAATTGATAAGGTGTCTCACCTGTAAACTGCACATACATAAACAACCTGCCTTCCCCTCCCTTCCACCCCCACCTCACCCAATTTAAATCCTACATCTGTCTAGCTGGTCTATGCATCTGATAAGCTCTTGAAAACTGATGTCTTTTAATAAAATTTGTTACTCAGAAAAATGCTACCAGACAATGTTAGGTTTCTGTCACTATAGACTAATACGGCTTTCCTCTTACAATATTGCCCCCCCCCAATAATTTTTGGTTCCCATTGCTTTGTTACCATAAGCTCCTTAATTTCTTTTCATCTGTTCGTGAGTAGCCTGGGCTCAATGCAAAAATGAAATTCATGCTGTATTTTTGAGGCCAACTATTTCTAATTGCTATTCACATGCTAAGCTGAAGCTTTTCTTCTTATTCCCAGGCCCATGAGTCAACATTTCCTCTAATGATAATGATTCAGTGGAGAAATTCCAACTAAAAGGTGTTGTCTAAAAAATTCCAACTAAAAGGTGTTGTCTAAAAAAACAAGAAACTTTTCTTCTACACAAATAATTTCCAGGTAGTCATCCCGTTCCTTCATCAGAATTATAGGATTGCAAGTCAGCCACAACCCTCTGAGAGTAAATATTAATCAAGCTATCAATTTGTAACTTTACATGGTGCTTGCCATATCATGTGCTACTCAAAAATGTACCTCAATGATATATGAAGGCAAGACGTGTTACAGGTTCTGTTGTCTTTATTAGTTGACCCTTGCTCCCTTAATAAATTGCAGGTTTTAAGATTGGGTGGCAAACACAGCTACTTCTTCCTCCCATGTCATGGTAACCCAGTTACTCTGACCTTTTTCAATAATGTTGTTGCCTGGCAGGGTTGGAAAATTGAATGCAGTTGTGGGAGCGTCTAGATTTTGCATGATTTATTTATTATTTATAAATCATATGATAACCTAGGCCAGGAATATTTTAAATATCTCCATATCAGATATCTGCAGAGCAATAGCTTCTGCTGTTGCCAAAAGTAAAAAAAAAGTCAGCATTCCCTTGCAGAAAAGTGTGTGTTTATGCGTGCATGTGTATGTGTATGACAAAATGAATGTATTGTGTTATAGTTTTTGTGTGCAAATATATAAGGGGTGGTTGAAAAAGGCAAGAGAAGCATATAATAAAAGTAATATATGCAGGAGAATAAATGGAATACTTGGCAAAAGGTTTACACTGAGATCAGAATAAATCAAGGATGTGTAATGTCCTTTTGATTGTTTAATATATTTATGGATGTATGCCTAAGGAATGCTTGTAGTGACATTAAAGATACGTTAGTGGAGAACATGAATGTACATGCACTTTTCTATGTAGATAACATCATGCTGTTGGCTGAAAACATGAACATTAGATAAATGGTAAAATCCAAGACCAAAGTAGATGGGTTTTTTTTGGCACAAATAGCAAAAAAGAGAAAGTAGATGATGTTTGTCAAAAGAAGGAAATCTAGCTGTGTACAAGCGTGACCCGTCAAAACTGCGCTCGACTAAGCCGCGCCCGATTAAACCGCGTTGCTGATGTCATCAACAGGGCGACAACAGCCAGCGCGGAGAAAGAAGGGCGCTTTAAATAGCGCTTTAAAAGCAAGCTGATTCAACTTAAGGTAAGGGTTAGGTTTAGGGTTAGGTTTAGGGTTAGGGTTAGGGTTAGGTTTAGGGTTAGGTTAAGGGTTAGGGTTAGGTTTAGGGTTAGGATTAGGTTTAGGGTTAGGTTAAGGGTTAGGTTAAGGGTTAGGTTTAGGTTTAAGTTTAGGATTAGGATTAGGTTTAGGGGGGTTAGGTTTAGGGTTAATTTTAGGTTTAGGGTTTACAGCGTGCTTCTGTCTCCACGCTGTTGTCACCCTGTTGATGACGTCAGCGACGCGGTTTTGTCGTGCACGGTTTAGTCAAGCGCGGTTTTGTGGTGGAACCGTGTACAAGAGCACACTTATGTCCACATTCTTATATAGGAGTGAGAATTGGGGTACCGTATGTCAAGAGATCTAGAAAAAGTCATGGGTTATGGTGGGAACTAAGTAAAAGTGGTCCTTGGGTTACAACAAACCATTCAGTGACCATTAAAACTTGTGATGGGACTGATTAAAGAGGATTATGACTGGTCCTCAGAGTTCCCCCTGTTGCAGTGTCCCTGTGGTTATATTCTGGCACTTAACACCTAACTCACAATTACAATGTTGCTGCAAGACAGGGTCTCATGATTGCAATTTTGAATGTTCCTGTCAAAACCAATGGGGAAGCTGACCAGAAATTGTGATCAGATGAGGTCCTCACCCATGCAGTCCTTGTTTAATGGCAGCAAGCAGAACTGCTGGAACTGCCATTGCTAAATGATGTATGACATTGAACTTTACATTTGCAATTGAACGGCCAATATAGAGACCATTTGGAGAGCATGAATGAGGACTGAATCACCAAATAAATACATCAAGGAAGAATGGATGGGTTGAAAGGAAGGTCTTGGTGGGTTCAAATTAGATAAATAAAGTTTTAGTGAGATCAAATTATAGGTTCAAAGTGAAGCGGCTGGGTCCCTTCCTGCTTTCTCTCTTCTTCTCCTCCTGCTCTTCCTCTCGCCAGAGGTACCTTGTGGCCTTTCGGCAGCTTGGAAGCTCAGCAACGTGACCTTGAGGACTCTTCCCTGCCAGACCAGACCTGCAAAACACCCGGCCGGTTGCCCCACAGAGGGGCGGGAGCACAGGCATAACATTACGGGAGGCTGGGGCAGTCTAGTCCCGCCTCCTCTTTGCCAGGGAATATCCAAGGGTAAAAGGTAAAAGGTAAATGTTTAAAAAAGAAAAGACAGTATATTAAGTGTACTGATACTGGAAACAAAAGGATGGCAAGTAGACAGTTATGGAGGGGCATTTCAAATGGTGTTGGAATAAGCTAAATTTAGATAAAGTTTCTTTGTTTATCTCATGTCTCTAGTTTTTTGACTTGCTATTTTTTACTCCCTTTCTGCACTTCAGGATAATGTTGCTGCCTCAAAAAAAAAAAAAAAAGAATACCCTGATGGCTAAATATGTATATATGATACATGTACTGTATGATGTATGATATAAAAATACAGACTTCTGCTGGAACTAATGTGAGTAAGATGTTTTTTAAAAAGATAAAAAGCACATTTTGAACCTTTTAAGATTTTTTAAAATAATAATACTATGAGGATGATGAATCTTAATTAGATAAAGCATAATAGAATGATTTGGGGAGGAATGGTAAAGATTTGCTGCTGTAACACTTTAGACTGAAACAGCTGAAATATTAGGAAAAGTGAAGAATTTCCTGTTGCTGTCCATTCAGGCAGAAAGTGGAAGACACTTAAATTGCCAGGATATGTACACACATGAAGACTGTCTGAGCTATCTTGTGCATTCCAATAGTAAACATTTAGTTGAATAGAAGTGAAAATTATGTTTGTTCATTAATTAATTTGTATTCCACCTTTTCTCCAGGATCTCATAGAGGATGTCATTGTCCCCATACTAATTTTTATAATCATAGCAATGATCCTATAAGATAGATCTGTCTGAGAGGTAGTAAATTGCAATCCTTTGTATATTTCCCAGGGGTTTCAAATATGGAGGAAAGAGTGTTTGCATTACTGTATCCAAAGTTCTTCTCTTTCCTAATTTCTACAGCATTGTTTCTGAAGCTGGGGAATTTTGCTACTTCCAAAATACCAACTAATGGACATGTTGGCTGTGATCTTCTGAAGATCAATATCCATTCAGCCAGAGATTGCCTGTGCATTGCTGCATTTTGAAGGGCTTAAAGGGGTAATATGTAATTATTTTCAACAGCTATTTCATCCTTTCCTTTTACAGGAAGTGTAATAGGAGCAGGAGCTCCTTTTGAGATACTAAGACTGCTGGACCTATCAAACAGTACCCTTTTCCAATTAAAATATTATTCATGTCACTGGCTCTAGGTGTCTACTCCTGTAGGAAGTTAAAACCCACCCCTCTGCTAGAAAACTGAAATATCCTGGGAAATATTGAAAAGGCAGAATATTATATTTCCCTGGATCAGAAATGGAGAAACATGGTTTTAGGCAGGAAAACAGACTCACCCTTAATAGCCTCCACTTTTCTTAATGAGCCATTAAGATACTCAAGCCAGTCTATTCTACATAATAAAGAGTTCTCTCCTTCAGGTCCAGAGTGATGGGATTAAGTCATGATAATATTAGCCGTTTACCCCACTCACCACATGGCATCTGGAAACTCAAACGTGGCCCCATGGGAGTCTGACAACCAATCAGAATACATTTCTTACACAGGAACAGGAAACAGAGAGGTGGGGCCGAACAGAGAATATAAAGCCAGGAACTTTCAGCCCTTCGCTCTCTTCTTCTCCACCAACATTGAAGCATGTGATCACCTTTTCTGTTCAGGACTCAAATCATGTGGTCCTGTCTACCATTAAACCATCTTTCCAAGCAGCCTCCATGTTTCCAGTGTTTTTTTCCCCACTTGGAGCTGAACCCAGAAGGACATTTCTTCCAACACTCCAGAGGTGGGTTCCTACTAGTTTAGACAGGTTCAGCCAAGTAGGTAGTAACTTGGTCGGCCATAACCCTGAACCGGTTCTATCGGCGGTGCAATAAGCGCCGCCATCTTGTCTTTTGCTTCTGCACATGCGAAGAAGCATTTTTTTCACTACCGTGCATGCGCACATAGCATGCATCAAGCATGCCCGCATCCCCGAAGGAGCAGTAAAAGAATCCAGAACCTACCCTGGCCTACTCTTCTTTATCTGAAAGTTCCCCGAGAAAATACTTCTTTGGTGTTTGGTGTAGGACTGCTGCTTCTCTTTCTAGTTCATCCAGTATTGTAGCTCTGTTTGAAACTTGCTGCTCCAAAAGAACACTACAAAAAATCATGTCAATTATCCAGTTATGTGCAGGATAAAAAAAAAATCTCTAAAGATGAAATGATTATAATTTCCCAACTGGATTTATTGTATCTTTCGTTCATTTTTTTCCCCCCTAAGTAGACAAAACATGCATTGGAAAATTGGCAGACAGGCATGGAGTGTATGCATGGGTAATTTTGTGCAAGAAGAGAAGTAATGTGCTTGTCAAAGCTGCTTTTAAAATTACATCCATCAACGACAGCAACACTGTTATAGTTTTTGTACACAAAAGTTCCAGCTGAGTTACCCTCCTGGATGAGGTTTTACTGCTTTCAGATGTAATTGGCAAATACAAAACACCAAATCCATTTAAATTTATCTCAACTCTATCTTAGTTCAAAACATTCTCTTTGCTGCCCAATGGGAAATGGAGAATGCAAGATGTTTTGAGACCCTTGCCTTAAGCCTGGACATTTGCAAAAATATCTGACTTTTCTCTCCCCCAGCCCCCAATCACAACTTACACATTCTGGCTATTATAAAGCATCCTTAAGAATGCTGTGACATATTTAAACAATACAATAATTTTTAAAGCTGAAAAGCTGAAATATTTTAATAGGAAATAATGGCCAGAATCAAAGGCATTCTTTGATTATTTTGCTCTACTTAAAGCTATCATGTGATTAAGAGTAGAAACCATTAATTATCAATATAATTTAAAAATACATCTACTAATTGAATGAAAAGGATCCAAAGAATGATACAATGCATTTTTTTTTAAAAAAAACTATCCAGTTGCCATTTTCAAGTCACTCACACAAACCCACAGATTGTTTTCTTTTAAACCCTACTTAAGGAGCATGATTTTAAGGATTAAACTTCCACTGCCCAGCACATAACTATTCTAGACATTTCAAGAGCAGTTAGAGGCTTGCACCTGAAATATTACGTGAATCTGTCCTAAATTCCACTACAAAAATCTAGATTAATATTGATATTTGGGAAAGTTGCACCTTGAAACATAGATAAAAAGTAAATTACATCATAAAATATTGGATAGGGTCCAAAACAAATTTGAATTGTGTGATTGTAATACTGCCAGGTTAATTATTATGCCAAGGAAATTAGATCATAATTAGATCATAAATGAATATTCTGCTTCATAGAAACTTAGTATCAGCCTTTGTATTTCCTCTGGGCAATTCTTTTCCCAGAACTGAATTCTAGAGAAGCCATTATGCAACTCATTCATTCATCCATGTTTGGTATTTTTGTTTAAATAAGTGTGCAAATCCATCTTTGCCTCGGATCCAAAACCACGAAGTTACATTCTTCACTGAGGCACATAGAGATTTTGCTCCTGTTATGATTCCTTTTCAGTTGAGATCAGATCTTTTGCAGTCTTCATATAAAACCCTTGTCATTTTTAAATTTAAAATTGAAAATTTAAATTGCAGATGGGTGAAAATAGTAGATCCTTACACTTTGCAAAGTAAAGTATGACCTAATACGATTCCCACATCTCATAAAAATAGTTTAGTATCACATGCAACGCGGTGTAATTCTTGGCTAAACAAAAGCACTTCAAAATACTTTTCAAAATATGTACTTTGAGAGAAAGCAGGTTCCCTGCAAGTTCAGTGTATTTGTACAAATTTAAGAGAAACAGAGAACGCTGTAAGAAATGGGATGGATCCTTGTATAAATTGGCAAATGTGAAAAGCTCTGGCTCAAAATAATTTGTCCATCAATCTCTAATTCAAACTTTCTCTTCCTTGTGTCCCTCTTCATTGCAGTCTTTCTCCAGTCATTCCCCAACTTTTCTGAGTTTACCATCACTTGTTGGGACCCAGCTGCAGATAGAGTCTGGTAGACCAATTACACTATTGGGGGAAAGCCAAGTCTTCTCATTCATACTATCAATTTGTTCTTAAATATTCATACAATGTTGATTTAAGGCAGGGTACGGACAATCTGCAGCCCTTGGGCCCACATGCAGGATCTAAGTACCTTGTTTTGTAGGCCTTTGAGCCCCCTTGATTATGATTGCTGAAAGTGACTATACTGCTTCTCATATCTTAAGGAGGAAAACACATGACAACTGCAATAAAAGTCCTGTATAAATTTTCCCAACAACCTCTCCTCTCAAACATCACTACCAACTTGAATCATCTGGCCGTACATACTTTGTGGTCCTCAGCTTTCCCCGATGTGTTAAATGTGCCTTGAACCATCAAAAGGTTACTTACCCTGAGAAGCTTGACTTTAGCCATAGTGCATATTATTTATACGACTCTGCATTTCCTTTCCTGGGGAATTGATTTATGAGTATATCTGAAGCATATGGTTGGAAGATTTTATCTCCCACTGGAGAATAGGGTTGCAAGGGAAGGCTCTTGAGGTAGACCAGGGCAGGAAACAGAAATAGACAACATACTAGAACTTAGAGTTATTAATATAGGTTTTACGAACTGAATTTTGAAACTGTGATTGTGTTTCTCCTTTTTACATTCTAATACTGAAGAGGATCAAAGTGGGGCAGTCTTGAGTTTCTTTCTCATGCATTACTGTATTATTTTCTAAATGGTTGCCGCATTAACTCTCTCTGTAATAAGCCTCTGTATATGTCAACATCATGTAAAACTCGCAGATATGTTTCAACAAAGGGCTCAAGGTTACTTAGCAGCTTAATACAGAACTACTTATTAAATGCTTAGTTTGTCATTCAAACAATTCATATACAAAGCAATCAGCATAAGAGATCTCAGCCCCAGAATATGACAGTTGGGGCGAATGGAATGGAAGTTAAAGTCAAATAATAGAACGTGACTGTTTGAAAGGTTAGGCTAGAGTTTTAGAAGGGTGGAACATTTTTTCCCCTTTGAGAATACATTTTCGTTTCTTTCCACATGAGTAGGTTGTTGGTTTTTTTTAAAAAAAGATTATGTCTCCAATCAATCAACACTGGCTGAATAAATGGTTAAGCACCCATTAATTCATTCTCTGCAGAATGAATGATAGATTGGTCCCAATTATAGTAATTTTACAATAATTCTGTGGGGAATAAAAGCTTTCAGATTACTGCATGTTTGTAAAGGAACTTGTAAGAAAAAAAACCTGATTGTCATTGTTTGGACTTAGTCCAGGCTAAAATGAGCCCTTAAGGCAAAATTTGCTTCAGGTTTGAAAAAGATTAATTAATTTATAGGCTTGGCGGTTACTGAACCTTTCAGCTTGGAGCTATTTTGGCTTTTGATAGGTTTTTGGAATATTCTCAAATGTTGCAAATTGTATCCATTTGTTTGTTCAAACTGTCTATAAAGTTTTTATCACAATTTATGTCATGCTGCCATATAACAAAAGCCAAGAGGTCATCAAATGCATTAAATAATTCTAGAAAGTTTCCTGTCACATTCAATGTTCTTGTACAATACACTAAGGTACCACATGTACATGATAGAATTGGCCGACATATTCAGTAACCAAGTAATTTTGGGGGGTGATTTTGTGAGGAGAATAGCAATAGCAATTGCACTTAATGCTTCATAGTGCTTTTACAGCCCTCTCTAAGCGGTTTACAGAGTCAGCATATTGCCTCCAACAATCTGGGCCCTCATTTTACCAACCTCAGAAGGATGGAAGGCTGAGTCAACCTTGAGCCTGGTGAGATTCGATCTGCCAAACTGCTGGCAGCTGGTAGTTAGCAGAAGTGGCCTGCAGTACTGTACTGTGCCACCGCAGCTCATAATGTTATGGCATGAAAATAATTTATATTTAATGATGCTTTGTGCAAAAGTATTTATCTACCTTTATGTTAATGATCAGAAAATCAACTGAATGTATTTAAGTAAGCAATCCATGTGTGTGCATGGACATAATGTACATGTACATGTATAAGTAAGTATAAGTATAAGAATAATCTTTATTGTCATTGTAGTTAAATACAATGAAATTGGTTTTAACCTCACTGGTGCAAAATTATAGCAGAAACGAAAAAAGAAAGAAAAAGAAAAAAAACTAGCATGGAGTGATTGTGGTTGTGGTTAAGTCTGACAGCCCAAAGATAGAAACTATCTTTAAACCTCTTTGTTCGGCTGGCTATATGTTGATGTCTTCTGCTCGATGGTAGAAGTGCAAAGAGACACTGACCAGAGTGTGAATCACTACAAATGATAGCAGATGCAGGGAAATCAATGGTGTTCTTCAATTAGTTTTTTTTCCTTCATCCCAGTTCTATTAAAATGTTGTGTTTATGACTCAGTAGTGCTATTAAAATGATTTGGAAAAAGCGCTATGGACATCATATGGTACTCTGGAACATTATGCCCCTTGAGGTGAGATCTGACCCCACCCTCTTGGCTTTCTGGATGGGCCTTAAAACCTACTCTGCTGATAGGCCTCGGGTCCCGATGTGGTGTTCCATATTGGAGATGGTTGTTAGATTAAGAGAAAACTCCATTTCCATTGTACATTGGGTACTTAGCAATTTTTTAATAATTTTAATGTTAATATTTGTTATTTTAATGTTTTATTATTGTGGTTTTTATCTTGTAAGCTGCTTAGAGCCACCTGACTGCAGAAGTGGTATCAGCAGGTTCTGACCAGTTCTGGAGAACCGGTAGCAGAAATTTTGACTAGTTCAGAGAATTGGTAAAAACCACCTCTGATTGGCCCCACCCCCATCTATTCTCTGCCTCCTGAGTCCCAGCTGATTGTGGGGAAAGAGGGATTTTGCAGTAACCTTCCCCTGGAGTGGGGTGGGAATGGAGATTTTACAGTATCCTTCCCCTTCCATGCCCACCAAGCCATGCCACGTCCACCAAGCCACGCCCATAGAACTGGTATTAAAAAAAATTGAATCTCACCACTGACTGACAGCCTCTCTTTTTAAGGTAGTCTTTCCTTTTTCAGGCTTCCAATTGAAAAAAAATAAGCTGATTTTTGATTTTGATTGGAGCTGATTTAAGAGTCACTTTCATTTAAATGAATCAGTATCTTAAAAGAGCTGAAATGTTTTTTCAGGCTCACAGAATTTTGAAAGACGAAATGCTACTTTAATGGAGATTAGAGAGAAAGAAGCTGTAGTTGTACAAGATCTGAAACGCTTCTTACAAATCACATTTGAAGTGTGCACAGATGCATGATTGAGCAAATGAGCCCAATATTTGTTCCCATTAAGTCCTTGCTTAGTCTTAAACACATTTGTGTATAGATTATTATTTAAAAAACAACAACCAAGCTGCAATGCAAGTGGCCCTCATTTCTAGGCTTTTCGAATATTGGCCATGGTAGAGAAAGAAGCCATCCCTGTCTTTCAAAATTGTCATCAACCACAAAGGCCCTGAGAAAAAGAAACATTGGAAAATAAATTAGTTCAAAGCCAGAAAAAGAAAAAGGCCCTATCTCATGTCAGCCTGATGAAGAGCATCGGTTTACACTGTTGAGTTTATAAAGCATTCTCACCCTGAGGCATTTAAGCAGCGCACACAAAATGAACAAAAATATAATGTAGGCAAATCTAAAACAGGTGACCGAGAATATATGCAGTTCTTTTTGTACTTACATATCTGTTTATTGTTTTTTTAAATAGAGTCAAAAGGAGGAGCATGCATATATATATATATATATATATATATATATATATATATACACACACACACACACACACACACACACACACACACATTCCTTCAATAAAAATGTATTCTTTAAGAGGGTGGCTTATTACATGCCAGAGGCTTCTAAGAATGGTTCAAAAGTTTAATGTTACATGGCTAGTCATTGAATATTATTAGACAATCCTAAATCTTCTATTCTTCCTTAATCCTATAAAATCCTTTCTTAAGCCTACTGCAGTATGCATTAAGGTCATATATGGTTAGATTTCAGTATGTGTGCTTGTATATTAACCAAATTACATATGGAGTGACTTGACAGATAAAAAAATATTTACAGTATACATGAAACCTGGCAGAGCCAATTTATATATTTTTCTCACTGAATGCAATCAACTTTATCCTCAATAACCAGTTCTCAGGCTACGTTTCCTGCAGCTGAAACCTCTTAATAGGGGACACATTTTAATTTATTTATTTATTTAAATTTATAGCCTATTCTTGTCCGTACAGTTGTGTCCAATGTAATTCTGATGGGTCATTGCATCCTGAGCCCTTTAGCTCCTTAATTAATTTATTATGTGCTTCTTGTCAATATAGGATTTTCTCCTTTTTTTTGTATGGTTCTTGTGCCATCAAATTGGTATCGACCCTTAGCAACTGCACAGAGGTTATGTAACAGCTGTTCGGACAGGAATTTATGGTGCTACGTGATGAGAATTTGTACCTCTGCGTCATCAGGGACACAGATAAGCCTCCAGGTGACCTTAATAACCCGTGAAAAGAATGCAAATGACCAGCTGTCTGCAAGGAGTATAAATCCTTCCATTCCCCATCATCCAGTCAGAGCTGAAGAAGCTTCTTGGATGAGAGGTGAAATGCCTTCAAACAAATGCTAGAAAGTCCAGTTGCCTCTTGAAAAAGCACCTTTGGGACAACCATGACTTGGATGACAGAGAATCTCCATAGACATTTAAGTGATGAGGTTATAAAGCTCAACATCACATGACTGCATCACTTATTGACTGCAATCCTGGCGGTCTCCATTGTAACCTTTAATTGAATTTCACTGATGATTAGCTGAGGAGACACCCCAATCAAAACCACTCCTGGTTTAATTCCACCAAGTTCCAACTTGTTTTTTTTTTTCCTAAGATAAGGAGCTACCTCCTATTCAAATGCTTCCATCCATGGCCTATTTCCCCCCATTTCTGGCCTTTTGGCCAACCTGAACCCTCCTTGAGGGAGTACAAGGAGCCCTAGAACTAATGGTGTATTAACCGTTAAGCAAACGAAGCATGTGCTTAGGGCACCAGGCCCAAGAGGGCACCACAAAGTTGAAAAATAATAATAAAAAACAATGCAGATTTGCACAGTATGTACAAAGGAGAAGGCACCAAGATTGCTTAGGGCATCAGTGAGCCCAGCCACCTCAACCAGCTCAGCTTTGATCCACACTTTGGTATTAGCTGTGTGCCTGACACAGAAATTACAGATCTACTCATTCTATTGTCCTCCAGAAGTGTCAGAGTAACAAACAACTGCAACAATTAATTAACATTTATCCCAATGCATGGAGAAAATTAGAGGTAGTCCTTGATTCACAACCATTCATTTAGTGACCATTCAAAGTTGCAACAGCACTACAAAAAGTGACTTATGATCAATTTTCATACTTAAGGCCATCATGGCATCCTCACAATCATGTGATCATGGGATTTATGATGGTTGCAGCCTACTAGGGTCATCTGATTGCCATTTGTGATCTTCTCAGCCAGCTTCCAACCAGCGAAGTCAATGGGGGAAGCCAGTCACCTCTAATCACATGATTCATTTAACAACTGCAGTGATTCACTTAACAGCTGGGGCAATAAAGGTTGTTAAATGGAACAAAACTCATTTAACAATTGCCTCATTTAGTAATGGAAATTTTGGGCTCAAATGTGGTGGTAAGTTGAGGAATGCCTATACTTTGTTTTTGGAAAACCTTGGCCAACAAACCATGTCTGTCTACTTTTTTTTTTTTTAGATCAATTTTTTTCTTTTGAGATTCAACATCCAATAACGCATGCCCAGAATACTCAATAATAGAAAATACAAACCAAGCTGTTCATGGCTTGGATAGACTATAAGAAAGTGTTTGATTCAGTTCCCCACAGCTGGATCAAGAAATGCCTGAAAATCTTTGGCATCAGCAGCAACATACAAAAGTACATGGAAATGTCAATGAACCTCTGGAAAATGAAGCTTATGGCTAATGGAGAAGAACTAGGTGAAATTGAAATTAAATGAGGCATTTTCCAGGGTGATTCCCTTTCACCCCTACTTTTTATACTCTCAATGTTACCACTGACAACCATTTTGAAGAAGGTGAGCTGTGGATACGAACTTGCAAAGAAAGGACTGAAAATTTCACACTTGGTGTACATGGATGATTTGAAGCTGTTTGGTAAAACAAAAGCTCAACTGAATTTATTAATTGAAAGCACAAAAGAATTTAGCCAAGACATTGGTATGCAGTTTGGAATTGACAAATGTGCAACAATGGCAACCAAAGCAGGCACGGTCCTAGAAGATGATGGAATACAACTTGAGAATGAAGAAATAATAAAGGCAGTAAAACCAGAAGAAGGCTACAAGTACTTGGAGATTTTAGAGGCCTCTGACTTAATGCATAATAAAGTCAAGGAATTAACTTCAGCCAAGTATATTCGACGAATTCGCAAGATATTAAAGTCCAAATTGAGTGGAGGAAACATCATAAAAGCCCTAAATCCCTGGGCTATACCTGTGATTCGATACTCTGCAGGAATAATTGACTGGACCCAGATGGAGTTGGACAATTTGGACAGAAAAACAAGGAAGCTTATGACAATGAATCATGCTTTGCACCCTAAAAGTGACTGACTGACTGTATCTACCAAGAGCAGAGGGTGGTCGAGGACTCCTACAAGTAAAGCAGACTGTGGAAGAAGAAAGACATAGCTTGAATGATTACATCCAGAAAAGTGAAGAACCAATGATTAAGGAAGTAAAATAAAGGAGGCCTTTTGAAGACAACTAAGTTAAAAGCTCAATATAAGAAAGAAGTAATTGAGAAGCGAGCTGAAAATTGGAAAAACAAAGCTATGCATAGCCAATACTTGAAAAGTATTGAAGGCAAAGCTGACCAAAAGCTAACTTGGAACTGGTTAAGATCAGGAGCACTGAAAAAAGAAACAGACGGCTTTATTTTGGCAGCTCAAGAACAAGCCTTAGCCACAACCGGCATGAAGGCAAAAATTCAACATGTTACCACCAACAACAAATGTCGCCTCTGTAATTAGAAAGATGATACAGTCGACCACTTGATCAGTGGGTGCAGCAAAATTTCACAAACTGACTACCTACAATGCCATGACTGCGTTGCTAAGATCATTCACTGGAAATTGTGCCAAAAGTTTGGATTTGAGTACAGCAAAAACTACTGGGACCATCAGGTTGAGAAGGTTTTAGAGAATGAGAAAGGCAAGATCTTGTGGGACTTCAGAATCCAGACTGACAGGCACTTGGCCCACAATGCACCTGACATAACAATAATTGAAAAGAAAAAAGTATGGTTCATTGACATTGCAATACCTGGAGATGCACGAATTGAAAATAAATAGCAAGAAAAAAAATCACAAAATACCGGGACATACAAATTGAGGTTGAGCGACTGTGGAAAAAGAAATTGTGTGTTGTCCCGATTGTAATTGGAGCCCTTGGAGCAATACCTAAAGGGCTACCTCGCTATTTGGAAATGTTTAATTTATCAGACTTGAACATTCTGATTCTACAAAAATCCACCCTACTTGGAACAGCTCATATCCTTTGACATTACCTTAACAGTTCCTAGGTCCTTGGTTAGGACTCAAACTGTTGAGCTACCAACCAGCCCCAAAGGCTGTGAATCTCACCAAAGATTAACCACATAACAACAACAACAACAACAACAACAACAACAACAACAATAACAGTTTGGAAGATTGATTTTTGGGATCATCAGAAGATTAATTAGTTTGGGGAAGCCAAATTCACTTAACAACCTTGTTACTAACTTAAGTGCTGTAGTGATTCACTTAACAACAGTGGCAAGAAAGGTCCAAAAATGGAGAAAACTCACTTAAAAATGTTTCACTTAGCTACAGAAATTTTGGGATCAGTTGTGGACATACGTCGAGGACTACCTGTGTAATATTCATGGTAATGTTGTTATGCTAATGTCTGGTTTTCTAGTAACTCTAATTACTCTTATTATAGGATTTAACTGATCTGTTTCCTGTGGGAATAGTGGTTGGGTGAAGTAAGCAAAAATCCCAGACACAATCTTTCTGACAGAACTGTGGTTTGCTGAACAATGAGGCTCTGCCTGTTTTTTAAAATTTTGCCATACAAGTGCAATTATACATATTATTGTATTTTTCAAGCAAACCATTTTCTAGTGGTTAATGACATCATTCCCATGAAAGGTTCTATCCAGTCAGATTTCAGTTTTTCAGCCTTGCTTTAAACAATTTCAGAACGGTTTCATGAATGAGCCTTGGCATTTTAACATCCTGGAATTGAAATAACATTAAAAGATAAAACAAAAGTATATACAAACACACACTCACAAATGCATAATTACTTCAGGATCAAGTTGCACTTTGCATGCACAGATGTCTTAAGGAGACATGTGGAGATGTTTTTGGAAATAATAGTTTCTTCCATAAACCAATGGAGAAACGTCAGAATATAAGCGATACATCTTAGTGAAGAAAAATTTCTGATTTTGTATGGTATATTGCTAAATCCTAGCCTATAAACTGCTTGCATGGTGTTTCAACTTCACATGTTGCATTATATGCTAAAAACTGTGGTTTGCATGAATCACATCATTTTTTTCTAAAACAGATATTTCTTGTAAACTAATATGAACTATATGCTGGCAGTATGATATGTTGGTATAAAAAGCAGTTATTTTGGTATTTGTATGCTAATATCTATGATTAGTGTTATCCTTTTATTAAATACATCAGTCCTTTGGAAATCTTGTCTGGTGTAATGGTTAAGGCATCTGGTTAGAAACTAGGAGTTCTAGTCACACCTTAGGCACAAAGCCAGCTGGGTAATCTTGAGCCAATCACTTTCTCTCAGTCCTAACATGACATGATAGCAGCGTTCTAGTATCTCAGGGGCTGCCCCAAAGAAGAGGGAGTCAAGCTATTCTCCAAAGCACCTGAGGGTAGGACAAGAAGCAATAGGTGGAAACTAATCAAGGAGGGAAGCAACTTAGAGCAAAGGAGAAATTTCCTGACAGTTAGAACAATTAATCAGTGGAACAATTTGCCTCCAGAAGTTGTGAATGACAATGAAGTTGTAATGCCAAGCTTAGATAGGAAATTGTTGAGAACAGAAATACAATTCCCACTGATTTTTCAACAGATGAAATAAAATGAGCCATAACAAATGAAAACCACTTGAAATAAATTAACAGACATCTAAAAACTTTGTTTTCACTTTGTGGGGTACTTAGTGTAGATTAATGAGAAAAATAAATAAATTTCAACAACTTATGCACTGTAATATTTTGACAATTAGAAGGGCATAGAAGACGGGTAATTACTTGCTATGATTCTCCAGCATAATTGCTACCTTGGAATAGAAAGAAAGGGAAATTCCATACATACATCATATCCATTGTTTTATCAGCTCACCAAATCCAGAGCACAACATTTGAAAAAGAGACACAAGGCTGTAGTTTCAGGCCAAATTCCCACAGTTTCATAAAGATTCTTCAGATGCAGAGCTGTAAGTGTCTTTTAAACACCCTGCTTAACATCCCTTTCCTGGGGCTATACATGGAAATTGTACAATTTAGGAATAACTCTCCTTGGGATTCTTCTTTTCTGAAAGCAGAATGGCTTTGACTTTGTAGCTCATGAACCATCCTCTTGGCAAAGCTAGGAATATTCCATAATTTAATTTAGGATCTAAACCTTTTTTGTATAATTGTGTATAATATATTATGTTGAGTCATCAGATGCCATAATGTAAGTTCACTGTCTCTTGGATTATGGCTTGAGCTCTTGGAACTGAAAGATTTCCATCCAATTTTCATCTGATGGTCTTTCATACTCCAGAAGGGAAAAGCGTAATTAAATATTATTTTCCATTTTGGCATGAATTTAAAGAAATCTAGTTTCATCATATTAATTTCCTTGTATATGTTTCATTTTACTCTTCCCTGCATGGTTGAAGTTGGATTAAGGGCTTTAGAGACATATGCTGATAAATATTACAACATGTTTAATATATTAAATGTGAGAATTGTTCATAAATTAGAGCAGAAAGAATTCTGTCTACCATTAAACAAGCAACTGATACTTTAGAGAATTGTCTAAATGTTTATATTATTTCTCACTTGAGGCAACAGAGGAAAAGTTTTGGTTTATCCAGCTGTAATTTTCATTCTCTCATGCTGCATATAAATCCTAATATTTTCAGCATTTTATACTTAGCTTTTATGTATACAGATTTTCTAAAAGTGAACTTTTAAAATGAAACAGTTTAGTGTTATACTGTTTATCCTAGGACCCTAAAATGTAAACATTCATTTTTCAAAAAAGTTCAGAAATATCCTACGCTGGGACTTTTACATAGAAAACATGATGATAAATCTGTATTTTAGCTTGTTTTCAAGTGTAGATGATTATGATGCATTTCTATGGAAAGAGTAATAAATATGTTGCACATTAAAAAAAAAGTCATGCTAAATTTTGCATGAGGAAAATATTCAAGTTTCAAAGACATACATTAAGTTAGAACAATTAATCAATGGAACAAGCTGTCTCCAGAAGTTGCGAGTGCTCCAACACTGGAGGTTTTTAAGAAGAGATTAGACAACCATTTGTCTGAAATGGTATAAGGTCTCCTGCTTGAGTGGGGAGGTTGACTAAAAGACCTCCAAGGTCCCTTCCAACTGTGTTAATTCACACTGTCCTTTTGATTTTAGGGGAACCTAGTTTTAGTTTTATAAATAATATAAAAAACCAGGAGAAATAATCAAAAGTTCAACTTAAAGCAGCCCAAAGAACAGAGTGTTTTAACCATCTTGCTAAAGCACAATCGAGAGGGGGCAAATATTTGTTTCACAGGAATAAGGCAGTGACAAGCAACATCAGCTTCGGAATTCCCACCTAAGTTCGTTAAGATAGCCTGGAATTGAGCACTTTTAGTCAGAAGATTAACATTGTTATTTTATTCAGGACATGAAAAACAAAGAAGAAAGAGTGTTACTTTCACAATTAGGAAGGGTATAGCAAGAACAGTATGTGGTTACGCTGTCGTCAATGACTGAATAAAATCATCCAAGTTTGCAATCCCCGGTGCAGATAAAGAGGTTGAGTTTTATTATCAAGTTTGATATGTAATTGAGAGAACACGCAAGCAAGAAGAGTGGCTTCTGATTGCAACTGGAATGCCAAAGTTGGAAATGTTAAGGAGGAAGTATAAATTAAATTGTATGTCTTGGGAAATTAAAATGAAGAGGGGAACAACTTAACAGTTTCTGCCACTTGATTTTGTCATAGCTAACACTGTCTTCAAACTACTTAATCAACACCTGTATACATAGACCATCACCAGGTATATTCAAATATGATGGTAGGAAACTTTGGATTCCCCCCACAAAAAAAAAGAAATACACCTACAAATTAGAAGAGGTTATCTCTTATTGAGTCATGGCCTACTTTTGTTCTGTTGTTTGAAATTGTGTATACGTGCATACAAAGTAAGAGGAATTGTTCTTAACAGAACCTGAGAAATGGTTTTAACATTAAGAAGAGTAAATTCTGATAGTAAATCAGAGTTGAAGCATGAGTCTCCATGCACAGAAGACTTTGGAGAACTTATCATTTTTCTGAATTGACCACTTGCTAAGAGCTCCATTTATGGAGAGGGATTCTTTTAAGATGGATCTTGCATTACTGTCTGGCTGTTAGAGATGACAGGAAACATTGATGATGATTCAATCAAGTTACAAGTCCTATGGATTTATTACTTCTCTTTGTGCTGTTTTCTTTCCAGCTGAAAGACTACTTAAAGAATCAAATTTGTTGCAGGACCCAACTCCAGAATATCTGTGGGATTCAACAAATGTGCATTTTTTACTTTTGAAAGATCATCTGCCTTCTATCAGGAAGCATTAATATCTAACATTCCTCTGCTAACAGTAGATGCAGAAAGAAAGGGTGGGATCCAGAGATTATCCATATGTAGGGAAAGGTATGTATTACGGTACTTTCCTTATTTTTATGCAGTCCCATGTTTCTCCAGGAAAGCTGAAGATTAGAAACCCTGTTTCCTCTAGCAGGCACTTCCATGAGACCTCTGTCAGTTTCATAATTCATGGAAGGGCATGTCTTTATCCAACCTGCAGTAGAGTTTGCTGACTGATACATTTGCAGTTTTTGAATGAAAGATGTGGAATTGTGTGGCTGCAAATGAAAGTCACAATTTCCATATCTTTTAGTCAGACACAGAGCTAATCCTAGTCATATCTGATATGAAATTGTCCTGATCTAAAGTCCCCAGCTCTGAGAAGCCAAGAAGGCCAGGAACTGCAGAGGACAATAGTTTATTCACATGGCAGCAAAAGAATCTGGGAGAGAGACTTTGATTATAGCTATGCATCAATAGGACAAACCTAGACAATGTAATATATAGATCTGTAAAAATCCCCATTTGATTATTATTCTTACTTTCTCAATATTCCACTTGTAAAAAGATGATACATAGAGTGTGTAGTAATAGTGTCTTCACCTAGGGCTTATGCCCTGCCTTCTTTACAGATTGTTGTGAGTTTTAGAGTTAGGGTTAGGGTCTTCTATTTGTAAGCATTCTCTTTTTCCAACCCATCTCACCCATAGACTAGCTAAATGGTGTTCTCTGATTACTATCCCTAAGAATCCTATGCCTGAAAATAGCCTTAATACACTGCATTCATCTTGATTAATTTCAGCATTGGAAGGATAGCAAAAGTAATTGCTAGAGATACAGTATATAACATGTGAATTAGGAAGGTGTCTATTTGAACTGCTGTTGCATTCCTTCTGCATGTTATGGGCTTAATATTGCTTTTTCCTAATTGCTTTGGTAACGGATCTCACCTATCTTCCAGTAAAATCAACTTTTTTGTGCTTACACTTACACGCTTATCAGTTCTTGTAAATTATTATAATTTACTTTGCATGAGGCTTTCCTTTCACATGCAAAATACCAAAGTCGGTTATAATGAGGATGTTCTAACAGAGTTTTTTAAAAATCTGTGTCATTTCAACATTTTCTTAAAGTGTGTGTGTATGTATGTATGTATGTGTGTATATTTTAATCACTGTCCATTTTGAATACGTAGCGGAAAGAGGAAACTTGAGAGTTCATAAGGTTAATACTATATGGAACCAAGCTGTGACTGTATCTACTGTAGATGTTCTGCTTCAGATATCACGAAGCCTCCTACCAAAAGGTAACAAGAAAAAGTGGTCATGGAGAGGATTTGTAGCATCCCTGACAATACTGTGAACCCTACTCAAGCAGCACTTATATGCCATGTCCTGTATAGAAGAAAGCCAACTACCAGTAATCTTTTCTGCCATCCTCACCACTCTCTGTACTGTCTTCCTGTCCAAAGCAATAATGCTTCCAAATCAGACAGTAATGCAATATGACAATATGATCTCAATTGACCCTTTATAGAAAGTGATAAGGAAGGGAAAGGAAGATGCACTTTTTTCATGTGATACAGAAAGTGGAGGGGCTGCTGTGCCTGCTTCACCAGTATCTCACTGTTGAGTGACCAAGCCAACTTATGCATCAGCTGCACACCCAGAAACCTGATGCTGCTAACTGCCTCCACAGTTGGATCATTAATACACAGAGATGTGTGGCTGTGCCTGCCTTTTCTGAAATGATTTATTTGGTTTTTCCTATGTTTAAAATGAGGCTGTTTTTATTGCACCGGTTCCCCAATCCCTCTACCTCCTTGTGGTAAGCACTCTCATTGTCATCCTGAATAAGGCCCACTACTGTTTTAGAACTTGATTTCTTTCCATTTTTTCTTTCACCCTTCCCACAAAATTCTTCAAAATGTTAAAAAGCCTCCTTTGTAAATCCAGTGTAGGAAAATTATTTGGGTTGCTCTCTTGGTTTGTTGTTTGCCTATTCCTTATAATTGTTAAAACATCAGGTAGTTCAGAGGTGGGCATCACATAATGTAACAACTGGTTCGCCCAGAACCGAAAATGTGAGCGTGTGCTGCATCAAACACACAGCAATTATATAGGATAGGATAGAGTGGAGGTGGGGGGCGGGCCCAGCCGCTGGTCACTACTACCAGTTTGCCTGAACCGGGCTGAACTAGCAGAAGCCCACCTCTGAGGTAGTTCCTTTTGTACATCCTGTGTAACATCTTTTTCCATGTCATTCTTGTATCTATCATTTTAAAATCTACTTTCAATTCAGTCTCTGTCTGAACTCTTCCATAACATAGTTTAGATACAGTCTATCTATTGAGGTAGCCACTATTCAGCGTACCTTGGAGGAAGCTAACTATCTTGACCCCTTCCAGTCTGGCTTCAGACCCGGTTACAGCACAGAAACCGCTTTGGTCGCATTGACTGATGATCTCTGGAGAGCTAGGGATGGAGGCCATACTTCCATCCTAGTTCTCCTGGACCTCTCAGCGGCTTTCGATACCATCGACCATGGTATCCTTCTGCGACGACTGCGGGAGATAGGGGTGGGCGGCACTGTTTTGCAGTGGTTCTCCTCCTATCTCTCGGACAGGTCGCAGTCGGTGTTGGTGGGGGGGCAGAGATCGTCCCTGAGGCCCCTAACTTATGGGGTGCCGCAGGGGTCGGTCCTATCCCCCCTACTATTTAACATTTACATGAAACCGCTGGGCGAGATCATCCGGAGGCACGGGATAAAATACCACCAATATGCGGACGATACACAGTTGTATCTGCCCGCCCCGTGCCAACTCAATGAAGCGGTGGACGTGATGAACCGGGGTCTAGAGGCCGTTAAAGACTGGATGAGAGCAAACAAGCTGATACTCAACCCAGACAAGACCGAGTGGCTGTTGTGTTTTCCTCCCAAAAATCTGACCAACATACCATCGCTCAGGCTGGGGGGACAAAACTTACACCCCTCAGAAAGGGCCCGCAACTTGGGAGTCCTCCTGGACCCACAGCTGACTTTTGACCACCATCTCTCAGCTGTGACCAGGGGGGCATTTGCCCAGGTTCGCCTGGTGCGCCAGTTGCGGCCCTACCTGAATCGGGAGGCCCTCACAACAGTCACTCGAGCCCTTGTGATCTCCAGGCTGGAATACTGTAATGTGCTCTACATGGGGCTGCCCTTGAAGAGCATCCGGAGACTTCAGCTAGTCCAGAATGCGGCCGCGCGAGTGATCGTGGGCGCACCACGGTTCGCCCACGTAACACCGATCCTCCGTGAGCTGCACTGGCTACCTGTCGATCTCCGGGTGCACTTCAAGGTCCTACTCACCACCTATAAAGCGCTCCATGGTAGTGGATCTGGCTATTTGAGAGACCGCCTTCTGCCAATTACCTCCCTGCGTCCCATCAGATCGCATAGAGTTGGCCTCCTCCGTATTCCATCCGCCAGTCAGTGCCGACTGGCGACTACCCGGAGGAGAGCCTTCTCTGTTGTGGCTCCGACACTATGGAACAATCTCCCCGTGGAGATTCGTACCCTCACCACCGTCCAGGCCTTCCGCACAGCCCTCAAGAACTGGCTAGCCCGTCAGGTCTGGGGCTAAGCCTATTTTTGCCCCTCCTGAATGTTGAGTGAATGTTGAGTTTTATTGTTTAATTTATTTTTTGTTCACATTTCTTTTTGCACTGTCCTACACTCCCTTTCCTTTGTGATTGTAAGCCGCCCTGAGTCCCCTCAGGGAAAAGGGCGGCCTATAAATGTTCAAATAAAAAAATAAAAAAAATAAAAAAAATAGTTATTAAAAACATATTCTGGATTGGTTGTTCAAAAATATCCGTCAATATGTCCAATATTAAAATATCTTCTAGCGTCCAATTTTAAAGTTTTATTGCGTTTTTATTTTAAATGGCAAATAAAATAAAAATGTTGGTAGGGGTGGGGTTTCTCCTTGGTAGTTCCTTGATACATTTATTTTTTTTCTGTTTGATTCTTTGTCTGGTGTTAATCCTGTCTTATCTGGGTGTTGGGTACTAAAGTGATTGTAGTAGTTAGTTGTTTCTGAGATGATTGAAATACATGGTAGTACTATTTTTTTTATAGCTTGTGTTAGTTGTGGTGTAGTGAGTTGAATGTTCAGGCACTTCAGAGTTACTCCAAGGTCATATCTATGGCTTGCTACAATTATGAAAGTATGAATGCTTAAGAAAAAATATTCATTATTAAACTTTCCTCCCTCTTTAATATAGTTGATATTGGTAAGATACTAAGAATAATTTTAAAGTACCGTATTTTTCGGAGTATAAGACGGACCTTTTTTTCAAAAAAGAGGCTGAAAACCTGGGTGCATCTTATACATCGAATACAGCATTTTTTGCCTCTCAAAGCCCCGCCCTCTTCACCAAAATGGCCGTGCATACTCTTATGGAAGCTTTCAGAGAGCTCCTGGGGAGGGCAGAAATGAGCAAAAAACAGGCCTTTTTGCCCCCCCCCATCCCCCAGCAGCACTCTATAAACCTCCATAAGGCCATGCATGCAATTTTTTTGAAAAAAATGGGCCCATTTTTGTGAAAAACAGACCGTTTTTTGCTTGCTTTTGGCCCTCCACCCCCCAGGAACACTCTGCAAGTCCCCCTCCCAAGGCTATTCATATCTTTTTTTAAAAAAAACAGCCTGTTTTCGTGAAAAACAGGCCGTTTTGGAGAGCTTTTGCAAAGTGCAAAAACTTTTTTTTCCTTTTGAAAAGCTCTTAAACTGATTGATGAGAATACATTGATCAAGTGCTGTGCCAGCAGAAACAAAGTCTTAAGGTGCTGCAGATTGTCAGCGATTTCCTTCTCCAGCACATGGATAAATACACCTGGAAACATCTACCTACCTACCTACTCTGTCTCCCCCTACCTACCTACTGTATTTATCTCTCTCTCTCTCTCCCTTCCTCTATCTATCTACCTACCTACCTACTCTCACTCTCTCCCTCCCTACCTACCAGGGGTAGGTTTCAAAAATTGTTCGAACCTACTCTGTGGGCGTGGCCTCCTTTGTGGGAGTGGCTTGCTACCTATGTGACCAGATGGGAGTGGCTTGCCACCCATGTGACCGGATGGGAGTGTCCAAGACGATGTCACTGAATTCTTTCCCCCAACTACAATATGATTAAAATAAGTACAAAAACAATAAAAGAGCTACTTACAGATGGAAGATGCCTGTTCTTGCCAGTCTTCAGAATCACGGACTCCAATGAATGGGCTGCACAAAGAAGAGACACAGAAAGCAAGACTTTAATTGCATGCACTGCATTGGGATGAAACCAGCACACAAAATAATAGAAAAGGAAAATTACTCTCCTTTTTTGCGTCTTCTGCACCACCGCCTCACCATCTTGCTCCTAAAACCTGCACAAAGGACAGACACAGAAAGCAAGACTTTAATTGCATGCACTGCATTGGGATGAAACCAGCACATAAAATAATAGAAAAGGAAAATTACTCTCCTTTTTTGCGTCTTCTGCACCACCGCCTCACCATCTTGCTCCAAAAACCTGCACAAAGGAGAGACACAGAAAGAAACGCCTTAATTGCTGGCACTTCACTATGTCAAGGAGGAAGACAACACAGAGCACACCACACCTAGCAATAAAGACAGGTACTTACAGGGGAAGCATCGCTGGCTTGCCGGTCTTCTGCACACCACTGTATTACATTTAGATTGAGGTTGATTGGCTTTGCTTGGCTCCAAAAACCTGCACAAAGGAGAGACACAGAAAGAAACGCCTTAATTGCTGGCACTTCACTATGTCAAGGAGGAAGACAACACAGAGCACACCACACCCAGCAATAAAGACAGGTACTTACAGGGGAAGCATCGCTGGCTTGCCGGTCTTCTGCACACCACCGTATTACATTTAGGTTGAGGTTGATTGGCTTTGCTTGGCTCAGAAAACCTGCACAAAGGAGAGACACAGAAAGAAACGCCTTAATTGCTGGCACTTACACCTTACATAAGAATAACACAATGAAAGAGATACACTCAAGTACTTACTTGTCTTATTGCTTTTCTGGTTGTTGATATCTCCATACTGTTCTTAGGCTTCCCGATTCTTCTCTTGCAGCTTTCTTCGTCTTTATGCGTGGATCATCAGCCGTGTGGTGATGCGCTGTGAGCCAAACTTTCACTGTAGGAATTGGGTCCCATCTCTCAACAGGTATGCCAACAACACTTATCACCATCAGGTTACTGATGTTTGGAATGATTAGGCTTGTTCTTTGCTCTGAACATATGAGGTTCATTTTTGAAAACCCCCTTTCCGCCTCTGCTGAACTAACAGCAATTGTCCTGACAATGTCTCTAGCTCTTCTGACAGTGTCAGGAATTTTGTAGTTCTTTGGATTTTTCAGCACATTTTCCAAAAAATCCCTGTAGTCGTTCAAATCAATTTCATAATTAAAAATACAGCCAAATTCAACCAATGCTTCCTCTCCATCAGCCCATGGAACGACTACATCTTTCATGTCCCAGCAATCTGGCTCCAAATAGGTGATAAAGTGTAACTTTTGTGCTGCTGGCAATAGGCTACCTGTTCTTAGATGGTCGCAATCCATCAGCCTTTTCTTTAAATTGGTGATGATGCTTTCCAAAAGTTTTTCACGGGGAAGGGCAACAAATCGTTGATTTGGAGCTAAATTCATGTTTTGGAAGGGTTGTGTTTTTAGCAATTCCTCAAGTTCTTTCTCATATGTGCCCTTTCTCTGTAGTAGTACTTCAACACCACCGATTGCTCGCAACACTAGCTTTTCGGCCACAATGATATTTGTCGCTCTCTCCTTGAAGTGTTTGTATTGCTGCAAATTCCAGCAGTCAGGAAGTTGTGAAACTGCAGTGGAGTCGATGGACTGGCTGCTTTCTCCGACCTCAACTGGTGGTAGTGGTTGTGCTGGCTGTGCTGGTGTGGCTGGCGGTGCTGGTGCGGCTGGCGGTGCTGGTGCGGCTGGCGGTGCTGGTGCGGCTGGCGGTGCTGGTGTGGCTGGTGGTGCTTGTGTGGCTGGTGGTGCTGGTGCGGCTGGCGGTGCTGGTGCGGCTGGCGGTGCTGGTGGCTGCTTTGGATCAGCTGATTCCTCAACTCTTGGCTTTTTGGAGAAGAAAGCAGTCATACTCTGTTGCCTCTTCTTCATTGTGCTAAGTAGATCTAACTGCTGCCAAAGAAATAAAACAATATTGGACTCAATTGTGGTTGTAAGTTGAGGACTCTGTAGGTAACAAGAAGGGACCTCTGCTTTCAACCAACAATGTACAGTCTTTTCAGGAAGGATGAGAAACAGGAAAGATATAAACAAACAGGAAAGATATAGTCTTTCATCCAAGAAGATAGTTCAAGAATGAATGTCATATTCCCAGAGCAATACAGATTTCCTTTTTCTGAAATTTAGTTCTCAGTTCCAAAAGACAGGAATATATGAATGCATATGAAATTATGAATTAGTACTTAGGTCGGTCCAAGAAGCTATTCAGAAGTTAGTGGTTAGAAGCAATCGTAAAGGAAGATTACGTGGGATGTGTTTGCACAACAGTGGAAAAACAGAGATATGTAAATGAATAAATATTACAATGTGCAGGAATAAATAAATTGACAATTAAAATCAAGAAGGCTTTGAATACTTTTTCACATGGGATTGGTTTTAGCTATTGCCAACTAACGGAAACAGGAATTAGAAAGCCAAAAGTATGAAAGAAAACACCAATTATGTAAAGAAAGGTCCCTAAAATGTATAAGGAAATATTACTAGATAATTATTAATGTGTAGATAACTGCGGGACATTACACACACACACACACACACACAAACAAACTATGATGGAAAACACCAAAAAATAAGAATCCCCCCCCCCCCTCACAAAAGACTGCAAATGAAACCAGGTTTTTTTTCCTAAGCCTAAGGACAGGAAAGACAAAGCCACTGGAATAAAAACCATCAAGGCATTGCGGGCAATTATAAAGGACAGGCATTCACAGAACCATCAACCACCTCAGAATTACCTAAACAATGAGGGTGAAACACACTAAATATGATTTTCTAGGATACATACAATGGCATTGAAAACAGTGACTGATGACCATTTTTCACACTTAGCGACCATTTTCACACTTAGCGACCGTTGCAGCATCCTCATGGTCACGCGATCAAAATTTTGATGTTTGGCAACAGATTCGTATTTATGATGGTTTCAGTGTCCTGGGGTCATGTAATTGCCTTTTGTGACCTTTTGACAAAGTCAAATGGGGAAACCAGATTCACTTATATTACTAACTTATCAGCTGCAGTTATTCACTTAAGAACTGTGGCCAGAAAGGTGGTATAGTGACCAAAGTTACAATGGCATTGAAAAAAGTGACTGATGACCATTTTTCACACAGCGACCATTTTCACACTTAGCGACCGTTGCAGCATTCTCATGGTCACGCGAGCAAAATTTTGATGTTTGGCAACAGATTCATATTTATGATGGTTTCAGTGTCCTGGGGTCATGTAATTGCCTTTTGTGACTTTTTGACAAAGTCAAATGGGGAAACCAGATTCACTTATATTACTAACTTATCAGCTGCAGTTATTCACTTAAGAACTGTGGCCAGAAAGGTGGTATAGTGACCAAAGTTACAATGGCATTGAAAAAAGTGACTGATGACCATTTTTCACACTTAGCGACCATTTTCACACTTAGCGACCGTTGCAGCATCCTCATGGTCACGTGATCAAAATTTTGATGTTAGATCCCAAGGTTTCAGTAAAACTATTCAACCATAGTTTCATGCATTAGGATTATTTCAAAGCACAAGCAATAATTCATATTGTAACCATTTCAAACTATGCCACACACAATGACTTAAAATGAAACCATTAATAATATTCCACACACAATAAGTTACAATAAAACTATTATAAAAAATTCAATGCACAATACATTTCAAAGTATTGAGTATAGAGTTTTTTAAAATGGTTTATTTTAATTTATTTTGGATAGAATCTTTTTTTAAATAGTCTAAGACAATTTAAAAAAAAGATTCTATCCAAAATAAATTAAAGTAAACCATTTTAAAGTATTCTACACTCAATACTTATATGTAAAACTATTATAAAGAATTCTATGCATTAAATAAAATATTTTAAAATACATTAAAATAATAATTAAATAAAACCGGCCCACTTACCAGCAGCAGGCAGAATCAGCAGCACTCTGATGCGATGGATGGATCCTCGTCACGATGGCAGGCAGCAGGAACAGTAAGACACCTGACTGGAGGGACAAGGCTAGGGTCACTTAGGTTGCCTGGCAGACTTAGCCAGCCAGGCAAGGGTAGAGGGGGGGTGGGGGGCTTCCCTAGCAAAAACTAGGCCGCCGCCGCCCCCCCCACCAGAAGACAGCTGCGCGGCGTACGCAAGGCCGCGGCTTTCGCAAGGGAAGGCCTGGAGGAGTTCCCTTGCTAAAGCTCGGCCACCGCCCCCCCACCAGAAGACAGCCGTGCGGAGTACGCGAGGACGCGGCTTTCGCAAGGGAAGGCCTGGAGGAGTTCCCTTGCAAAAGCTAGGCCGCCGCCGCCTCCCCCCCACCAGAAGACATCCGCGCGGCGTACGCGAGGCCACAGCTTTCGTGAGGGAAGGCCTGGAGGAGTTCCCTTGCGAAAGCTCGGCCGCTGCCGCCCAGAGGCGGCCACGCGGCGTACATGAGGCCGCGGCTTTCGCAAGGGAGGCCGCCGCCGCCCGCACCACCCGGAGGCGGCCACGCGGTGTACGTGAGGCCGCGGTTTCACGAGGGAAGGCCTGGAGGCCTTCCCTTGAGAAACCTAGGCCGCTACCGCTGCTACCCCCCCGGCTTCCTACCGCCGCTACCACCGCTGCCGTCGCCACTGCCCACCCAAAGTCCCGCCGCTAGCGTCCTGAGTACTGCCGCCAGGGCTTGGTTGCTTACCTGTGGGGGAAGCAGCAAGCTCCTGGAAGGCGAAGGGAAGGTGTGAAGTGCGAAACGAGGCGTCTCGGCAACAAACCCTTTTGAAAAGACTCTTTGAGAGAAAGATTCTTTTCAAAAGAGGAATGTTAGCCATTGGCGCCACACTTTTAAATGAGGCCAGCCCGCTCACTGATTGGCTGGACTCCAGCCAAACAGTGAGCGGCAGGCCGGGCTTAGTGCAGATGGGCGGGGGAGCGCGCGACAGGGGCCAGGACCGGTACTGGCGTTCCCGGAAGTTCATTACTTCCGGGTTCTCCAACGAACCGGTTCGTGCGAACCGGTGCGAACCGGTAGGAACCCACCCCTGCTACCTACCTACTGTATTCCTCTCTCTTCCTTTCTTTCTCTCCCTCTCTATCCCTCTATCTATCTACCTACTTTTTTTAAAAATTGCCTCTTCAAAACCTTGGTGCATCTTATACTCCAGTGTGTCTTATAGTCCAAAAATATGGTATTTACTTGTTAAGAGACATCAGCTATAATCTTAAAATCGTTGGCTATAGTTCTCCTTAGAACATGATTAATGTCAGACAGTATTGAGCCCAGGGTGCTATTAAATTAAACAAACACAATATTCATAAACCACAATTGTGCATATGAGGTTTTATTAGCAGGAATAAATAGAAATGTTTATTAGGTGTTTTGGTTCCAATCTTTTCCATACAATTCACTAGGCTATGAACTCACAGTTTTTCCCACTCTCCTTGGACAAGCTATCTGTCTGCCAAGCCTTCAACATGGTCTTGTGTTCTGGCGTTCAACCTTTTTACAATTCCCAGCTTTTCTGGCAGAGCAGAGAAAATGTGAGTTTATGGAGAGGTCTACATTTCTGTGAAAACAGATTTTTTTTTTTAGTTAAGTAAAATATTGAAAATCCCAGCACTTTAAAAAAGAAATTCTAGCTTTCCACACCATGACCTTAAAAGCCCACATACAACCTCTTACCTGCCAAATTCAAGAGTCCACAGGAGCAAAACTTTCAGTTTATATGACAATAGTGAAAAGTGTAAAATGGATAATTTATGCCTTGCTTTATAACTCTTTCAATCCCAAATACATGGCCAAGGTTTACCCCTGTTTTGGAAGATTATCATTTCTCAGTAGAAATCTGTTCCTAAATTTGGCAAATCATATCTGCTCATTTTTAATTAGATATTCTAAATCTTGCCTTTGACGGCAAATATACCTAATTTTCCTTCCTAGTCCTATTTTCCCTACAACAATAATCTGAAATGGGCAATTAAGAAGTATGAAATGTAAATGCAAGGCAATGCAGCGCAGTACGTCTGTGGGGCTGAAAGAGTGTTACTGACCCAAAGATACCCAACTGACTTTCATGCCTAAAGTAGGACTAGAACGCACAAGTAACAAATCTTAGATATTTCCATGGGAACTGATCTGAATTCCACCCAAATGGCTACAACCATGGCATGGGTAACAGCCAGAGGTGGTTCCTACCAGTTCAGACCGGTTTGGCTGAGTAGGTAGTAACTCGGCCTGCTACGCCCCCGAACTGGTTCTATTGGCAGCGGCGCCATCTTGATTTTCATTGCAAAAATTTATTTTTTCCCTTTTCTAACATTGTACACATGCGGAGACATTTTTAGGTGCAAATGCGCACACACATGGAAAATGTTTTGCGCACCAAATCAGCAATAATGCCGGCAGGAATCCACCCCTGGTAACAGCACTGAACAGTCTGCCAGCAAAATGTCCCATGTGTAAAACAAGTAGTTTCTTTCCAAAATCGGCATGTAGAAAAGTATTGTTTTGTTTTTCAGGAACTGTTTATATCAAGGAAGCTTATGCTGGTCACCTTGCAGCAAGCAAATAGCCTTACAAAAATGATATTAGGGAACTTTGCATCATAGAAGGAGATTATAGGGTCATTTACACTATTAGGGAAAGCTGTAAATAAAGGTTCTAAGGAACCAAAAATTGGATGCAGACAGAATTTTTGTTTTATCATTTTTAATGCATTAGAATTCCACAGTGAAGTGGCATTTTGTCTCATTAATATGGACAGTAAAATGAATCAGATATATATGAGCTACATGCTTCTAGTCTACAGCGTGCACCCATCTCTGCAGTAAATCTTTGTAATTTCTTCAAAACCATGATTGTCAAAGGCAATAAGGAAGCAGAGATGAAAACGAGGAGTAGAATTCTCGCACAATTCCCAATAGGGAGTCTTATCTTGATGATCTCCCAGCATTTTAATAATATATTTTCATTAGCTTTACACTGAAAAGGAAGTCTCCATGTATTCAGACATTAAATATGACCGAAAAATAACATAAATGAGCAAGCTGATTATTTAGCACACTTGTTTTAAAAGATACGTGCAAAACAGCCCCAAAATGGTGGCTTCTTAAAATAAATAGATCTCTCAGACCACCGCTGGGCAGAAGCTATCAAGGAGTCCAGCAGTATAAATCCCAGATACTGTATTATTGAATGTCTGCCATAGGTTCTTCCGGACATCTGGAAGGATTTAAATTATAGCAATGGGCTAGTCTATTGGGACGTATAGAGCACTCTCACACGTGTTGACCTGTGAACCCTTAGCTCTGGGTAAACGCTGTTCAAGCTTCCTAAAATACTTTGTAGCAATTACAATAAAGTATCATGTCTTGCCTGCCATTAGTACATCAGGTTGTGTCATCAGCTTCTTGGAGCTGTCTTTTTTAGTGTTTACCCTGTGGAGATGGCTTTCTTTCTGTCCATTGATTCATTTATTTTTAACCCTTTAGGGGTCATCAGGTTTCGCCAGCTGTGCCATTTAGATAAAGAGGGCAAAGACATTTGGGTCTGTTGCAAGAGAGTAGCAGAAGGTGGGAAATAAGATCCAAGGAGACCATATTAGTTGCAACCAAATTCATTACTTTTCAAAATGAACTTCCTACATCTTTCGTTGCTAAATTGTGTGCTGGGCATGAGTATGAAACCATAAGGAATTTGTGAAGTTGGCATACACAGTAAGAGGCAGAAGGAGTTGTTTAAAGAAGAATGGCATCTTCTGACAAAATCTGCCCCCCATCTGGGAAAAAAGTGAAGAAGCAGCCCCCACCTATGTCTCCAAACTGCCCCATCCTCTTCCCACCTTCATTTTACCCATTAATGGTGTTTGCCTTCACTCAATTCCGTGTTAATTGTAGTCTCAGAAACTATAATTTGACAGATTCAAGACTACATTTTGATCAGAGATAGCAGCAAACAGGGTGGAAAGTATTAAAAAGTAGCATGGGGTCCTAGCTAACAGGAAGGGGTTAGCTTTTTTTCCAGTGTAAAAATAGACCAGGTAGTCAGCCTTTACAAGCGATATACTTACGACTGTTATTGCAGCATCTCCACAATCACATGATCAAAATTTGGGTGTTTCACAATCAGCATGGATTTATGATGGTTGCAGCATCCTAGGGTCAACTTGGATGTTTGGGTGTTGCTTTATCTCTAGAAAGTGCCAGAAGTAGAAGACCAAAGACAAGAGTTAGATATTCCCCCCCCCCCCTGCTGACAGACTGACAGAGGTTTCGACCAAGGTCCTCTGTTCCGGCGGGAACAGAGGTTGAATCTCATTGGCCAAGAGGTCTGACAGATCCCTTTAAAAGGGGATGCTGCCCGACCATTCCCCAGCCAGATGTTTACTTGACTTGCAATAAAGAGCTGTTGTTTACTGAAGCCTTTTGGGCCTCCTTTACCCGATTGAGCAACAAGATTCCTACAGAAAGGAGCAACGCAGAAAAGCTTCCTCTCTTTGTAAGTTGTAATTGTAGAGGAAATGGCATTTAGGTGTTGGAAGAAATATCATTCTGGGTTCAGTTCCAAGTGGGGAAAAAGACACTGGATTCATGGAAGTTGCTTGGAAAGATTGTTTTAATGGACAGGGCCACATGCTTTGAGGTCCTGGGGAAATGTGGGATCACATGCATCAAAGATGTTGAAGAAGAAAAAAAGGGCCGAGATCCTGAGAGTCCCTGGGTTTTATGCCCTCTTTAGGCTCCATATTATGAGCTTCCTGTCCCTGTGTAAGAAATGTATTCTGATTGGTTGTCAGACTCCCAGGGGGTGGGTGTCTTAGCTAACACTGTAGGCTGTGAAGTCTGTCCCAGGCTTCCTTGAGCCTTTGCTGGCTGATATAATCTTCCCAGGTGCCATGTGGTGAGATGGGTAGACGACTAATCCTACCTTTGTTGAATCTTGAGTGACGGCATTTCCCTATGAATAGACCTAGCTATCTCTTGAGAGAGAGAGACCGGTTTCTCACTTGAGAGACCGCCTGCTGCCAATTACCTCCCAAAGACCCATTAGATCGTACAGGTTCGGCCTCCTCCGGGTTCCATCTACTAGCCAATGCCATCTGGCTACGACCCGGGGCAGGGCCTTCTCGGTTGCAGCTCCGGCCCTTTGGAACGAACTCCCCGCGGAGATTCGGACCCTCACCTCTCTCCTGGCCTTCCGAAAAGCCGTTAAAACCTGGCTGTGTCGGCAAGCCTGGGGTTGATGAGCTCCCTTCCCCTCTCGACAGGTGTGGTTGTTGGTTATTTTAAATGTCTGTTTTGTATCTGTATGTTCCCTTTCCCGTTTGAGTTGTTCGCTGCCTTGAGTCCCTATAGGGAATAGGGCGGCATATAAATAAAATAAAACTTCAAAACTTCAAACTTCAAACTCTTTATCTCTTAAGCACATCTACTGTGGGCTATTGAGGAAGATTGGGGCAGTGAGTGAGTCTGTTTCCTGCCTAAAAAACATATTTCTTCACTTCTCATCCAGGGAAATATAACACTCTGCCTTTTCAATATTTCCTAGGATATTTCATTTTTCTAGGAGAGGGGTGGGTGCTAACTTCCTTCATAGGACAGCCACCAATAAGCAGATGCTGGTTGCTGTGAGTATACAGTGTTATATTACAACCCCAAATTTTGCCAAGCTCTGTGACATAGGAAGGACAACAGAAATCTGAGGGAACATTTAATTACTATCTGGTAGTGACCTAAGGATTCCAGCCCCATAAACCAAAGACTGTTGTAGCTATAATTAATCTGCTACTTTTTATGGATTTCAAATGCTGTTCTCACTGTATTGCTGATTTTAAGGAATGAATTTTTGTCTACCAAAACAAAAGTAGAACATAAAGTAAATTAGATCCATGAGAAATTAAATCATATGCAACACTCAATAATTATATAATATGTAGCCTTCTACAGTGGTTATAAGACTGGAGAAGCAAATGTGGTTATTTTTTTATGTATCTTTGGCTCCCTTTGAAAGCCATAGCTTTCAGACTAAGAATAGAAACAATTTTTCCAAGTTTCCAAACCTACAAGAAGGACAAATTCATAGATTTGGAAGGACCCTACATTTTAAAAGTTGAAAGAAAATAGTTTTAATGTTATATGTTACAATGGCCATATTCACATGATGTTTCTCAACCAAGATCAGATCCTCCAGGAAACCTGCATGTCTTTAATAGTTAGACACTGGCCCTCTTTGGTTCTCACTCCCAGTCTTTCTGAAGGAGGCTCTAACTTCTCTCTCCAATTCCTGTCCTTTTAATGTTTTCCTTTCCTCTGGAGGGGATTAGTTTTCCTTGAGAAATTATGTTGCTAGGATCAGGTTGGATTTAGGAAAACCACAAAAATCTGGCTAATCCAGTGGATCTTATAGGATGGGATGCTATAATGTTGTTTCCTCTTGTGGTTAATCATCTTGTCTGATTAATGTGATTCTTCCATGTATAAATATAAGTGGTACAGGTCTTACTGTACTTGCTTTATGGTAAATTTATGGATATCAAGCTACCTTAATCTGCGTTTGTTTGGAAAGCAGCAGCTATTGACAAATTGGCAGTCATGACAATATAATTGGAACTTGCTGCAAGACCACACACATGCAAGCTATAGCATTGCTCTATACTCACCGATATCCTATGAAGAATGGCTAAAGGAACTAGGTATGTTTAGCTTAATGAAAGGAAGACTGAAGGGAGACATGATAGCGGTCTTCCAATATCAGAAGAGCTGCCACCGTGGAAGATGGCTATTAATTTTCCATAGCACCTGAAGGCAGGACAAGAAGCAATGAGAAGGAGCTCATCAGAGGGAAGTCCAACCTGGAAGTAAGGAGGAATTTACTGAGAGTGAGAACTATTACACAGTGGAACAGTTTGCCTCCCAGACTTGTAGCTGCTCCATCGCTAGAGATTTTCAAGAAAAGATAGGGCAACCATTTGTTTGAGCTGGTATAAGGACTTCTGCCTTGGTTGGATTTGAGGACCTCCAAAGTCCCTTCCAACCAGTGGTGGGTTTCAATTTTTTTTTGAACCTACTCTGTAGGTGTGGCCTCCTTTGTGGAGCCAGCCATGTGACCTGGTGGGAGTGACTTGCCAGCCATGTGTTTTCTCTCTCTCTCTCTCTCTCTCTCTCTCTCTCTCTCTCTCTTTCCTTCCTTTTGTCTCTCTGTCCCTTTTTCCTTTTTTCTTTCATCTCTCTCACTTTTTCTTTCTTTTTTCTTTTTTTATTTATTTCTTTCTTCCTTTCTTTCTCTTTCTCTTTCTCTATGAGCCGAGGTGGCGCAGTGGTTAGGGTGCAGTACTGCAGGCCACTTCAGCTGACTGTTATCTGCAGTTCAGCGGTTCTAATCTCACTGGCTCAAGGTTGACTCAGCCTTCCATCCTTCCGAGGTGGGTGACATGAGGACCCAGACTGTGGGGGCGATATGCTGACTCTGTAAACCGCTTAGAGAGGGCTGAAAGCCCTATGAAGCGGTATATAAGTCTAACTGCTATTGCTATTGCTTTCTCTCTCTGTGTGAGTCTCTGTGTGTGTGTGTGTGTGTGTGTGTGTGTGTGTGTGTGTCAGTGGTGGGTTTCAAAAAATTTTGGAACCTCTTCTGTAGGTGTGGCCTGCTTTCTGGTGGAACCTCTTTTAATCGGTTCGGTAGATTCGACGAACCGGTTCTACCGAACTGGTGCGAACTGGTAGGAACCCACCTCTGCTTTCAACCCTATGATGCTATAAAAAGAGATGGAATTTGGATTGCCTTGCTGCAACCACCATCTTGCTTGCACCTGCAAATAGTGAATGGATGAATTAACTCAGTTCTAGAGTTAGTATGAAACACTTCATTATTACTATTGACCAGCTGAATATTTCGTGAGAGTTGAGCTAGGAAAGATCTAACTTGATTATAATGCTGAGGCCCCAAAATTGGCAAGTTGGATGCATTTAAGGAAAAAGCATGGCTGAAACTCTGACTAGGATAACTCCAGTGCAATAGTTTCAAAATGTATTTGTTTCTCCAAATAGTTTGCAGAAAACATTTCAAAAAAAATGCTCCCGGGACCATTACTGACTTCCATGGAAAGAAAGAAAACATTTTGAATGTAGCCTGCCATTTCTTAAACTCTGTTTTTACTCAATGTATATGGCAATCTGTTTTAGATCATGATCAGCTGTATTTGATGGCAGTATTTGATGCTGGAGCAGACAGTATTCTAAGAAGCAGCCGGAGTTAAGTTCAAGGAATGGGTTTAATAAAGGTAATTACAACATAGTTTAATTCTTACTGAGCCATATTCGTGCTGAAATAGCATTTCATCTTCAGCTGCTGGTCTGGTCTTCCTTTCCAACTCTTACATTTTTCTAGCCTGTTGCTTTTGCTTTTGGATAAATTTTGTTTTATCCTAGAATAAGAAAGAAACTGTTAACTGTAGTTCTTTCAAATGGAAGGCCATGAGTTTCAGTCTATATTTAAAAAGTTATTATATCACTAGGCGTTTCAGCTTCGGAATTTCTCAACCATGTCCTCAAAATGAATAGGCATTTAGTTTAGGTTTTTTCTAAAAGCACATAGGATCTTAAAGCACGTCATCTGGATTAGTTTCTGCCTCTTTTAATGTAAACTAGCAATGATCAAGTCTACCTTTTCTGTTATATAAATTCTTTCCTGGTATGAGAAGGCCCATCCTGTGAACTTCCCAGTTTAACTAAGATGAAGCTACAGTGGTTAAATATAACTGAAAGACAGCACTAGGTGTATTGCTGGGTTAATTGTTTTAAAAGCCAAGCAAGTCACATGTAAAAGAAAAAAAGGGAACATATCAATAATATGTAATAGTAATAGTCAACAAGAATAACAGAAAACAGTAATAGTCAAACATGAATTGCCGCAAATATTTTGCTACAGAAAAAAAATGTTATCTAATAAAACAAACTTCTGAATGTATTCTTTCTCGCTCTTAATGGGACACTCATGCCCACATGTTTTCATTATTTCTAAAAAAGCTTCATCAAGAGTTGAAAACTTGCTTTGTTATTTAGATGGCTATTGTCCATACAGATAAGCATTACTTAATCTTTTTCTGACAAATGCATAACAACAATGATAATTCTTGCCCAATAAATCAGCTGAAATATTGCAAAACTTTATTTAGGATGTTTTGAATTCAACTTTCATATCATTTTGGTTAGGACTAACATATCTGGGCTCCAAGAATTCATAACTATTAGATGGGAAGAGAGAGAAAAATTAACTCCTGCTACCCTCTCAAGGTTGGCCTGTGTGTGTGTGTGTGTGTGTGTGTTTATATCAGTGGTGGGTTTCAATTTTTTTAGAACTTCTTCTGTAGGTGTGGCCTGCTTTGCGGGAGTGGCTTGCTGGCCACGTGACCAGGTGAGAGTGACTTGGTAGTCATGTGACTGGGTGGGTGTGGCCAACTTGTAAAATGTGGTGAAACTCACTTAACAATGCTCTTGCTTAGCAACCAAAATGTTGGCTCAGAAACTGGCATTTGAAGCATGCAAGCCTTAAAGCTGTCAAGTTACAAGACCTTTGCACCCCAACCCTTTAGAAAAAAACCCCAGGGGTGTTCAAACTTGACAGTTTTAAGACTTGTGGACTTCAACTCCCAGAATTCCTCCTCTCGCTCTTCATCTTGATGATGTGCAGAAGGGCAGGGGGAGGGAGCTGGAACCAGTTCTAAACGGCACTGTAGATTTGTGGAACCTCTTCTATAGAAGAGGTTAGAACTGGCAGGAACCCACCCATGGTTTGTATCTGTGTGCAGTCCAAATGTGCAGAACTCTAGCCAGCTTGGCTGATGCAGCTTCTCCCTTCCCTTCATTTTGATACACCTTCCAATATATTGAAACATGGAGATGTCCATTTTATACTGCGTTACTGAAAAAGTCAAGTTGGGCTCTCCTGTTGAGCCATAGAATGTGGCTGTTTTTTGAGCCACAGGATGTGGATATTTTTCATTTCATTCTCTTCAGACTTTTTATATTCTAGCCTTATTAGATTTTTATTTGCTTTTCTGCTAACACTTTATAAGGGTACTTCTAATTCAAGACTCCATCCTTGTCTTTGAAATGACACATAGCTTTTTTTTAAAGTTCCTGGCTTGATTATTGAAAAGACAAGTTACAGGAATGAAATGTTATGCTTTAAGTCAGTTGACAATTCCCACTGGTACTAGAAAAATGTACTTGTGAAATACAAATTTATAATCCTGGAACTATGGCAGGAAAAATAGGGAAAGGATAATCATAAGTAAATTGGTAGGCTTGGAGCAAGGGTAGCAAATGCCATTGGATACTGTCCTTGTCACACATTCCCATGCCATGCTGGGTGGAGTAATGGAATATGAAGTCCAAAATATGTTATCACTACTAAGAAAGAAGAAGAGGCTAAAACAATGGCTAAAACACTGAGCTTGTAGATCAGAAAGATTGGCAGTTCAGCAGTTTGAATCCCTGGTGCTGAGTAATGAAGTGAGCTCCCGTTACTTGTCCCAGTTTCTGCCAACCTAGCAGTTTGAAAGCATGTAAAAATGCAAGTAGAAAAATATAAACTACCTTTGGTGGGAAGGCGCATTCTGTGCACCTTCAGTGTTTATACATGCCGGCCACATGACCACAGAGACGTCTTTGGATAGCGCTGGCATTTCAACTTTGAAATGGAGATGAGCACCTCCCCCTAGAGTCAGGAACAACTAGCATATAGTGCGAGGGGAACCTTTACTAAGTAAGAGTTTTCCTTGCAATTCCCCATTTATTTGAAAGAGAAAAAAATACTATTGGATTGTTGACAAGTCTGGCTCTTGACCAGCAGATAATGTGATTCATCAGTCAGCAGAATTATTGCTACAAATGGCATAAAAGCCACTGCTTTTATTTTTATTCAATAAATGTTGACATAAAAGAACACACCTAACAGACAAAAGCCTGTTGAAATAAAAATCCTTTTATAAACATTCTATTATTGGGGAAGACACTGAACAGGCTCCCTCCTTTTTTGTCATTCATTGTGTCAACCTTAATGGGATCGATTATTAAGAGTAAGAAGAGGGGCAAAGGGAGGTAGCTGCACAACTGATTTGAATTAACTCAGGAGTGTTTTAGCTGAGTCACAAATGTCTTCAAAGCACCACCCCTATCCACTAGGAAAAATAACTCATCACTCCAGAATAACTGCATATTAAAAAAATAAATCTGATGCACGATTCAATATTTGGATGCCATTTTAGGTCAGTTAGAATGCTACATGTGCAATTGTTCCACATCTGAAATGTGGGCTTTAGAGTTTACATTTAAGTGTGGAATAGAATAGAATAGAATAGAACAGAACAGAACAGAACAGAATAGAATAGAATAGAATATATATTATCTACAGTATACTCTTAATATATTGTTCATTATCTATTATGTGCCTTTTCTGGTCTTTTTTTATTTTTATTGTGTTAACAAATATTTTTAAAACTCTGTAGACACCTGTAGTAAAGACATATTTTGAGTAGACATTGGGAATGAAATGTTTCTTAGTACTAACTGATGTTGTTAATGTTTTTTTTTCACATTAAGCACCCCAAATCTATTAGAATACATTCGCTATATTATATTTTTAGATTTGTTTGGCTTTCACCCTTATTTTATTGTTTAAATTGGTATTATTTTTTCTCTACTATTTGTTTTTTCTATATCCTTTTAGACTTGTATCAATATTACACATTTTTTTGGAAGGGGAAAAAAACCAAATAAAATGGGGGAAAGGAAAAAATATTTTCAAGGCTCAGGGCAATAATGTTATTTTGCAAATTTTCATAATCACAAGAGGAAAAAGAGTTTAATTAATTTTGTTCCCCTATGGAAAACCACACATCTTTGTAGATGATTCTTATAGACATTTTTGGATAAATTTCTGTGGCAACTATATCATCCTTCTCCTTTTCTAGGGTACTCCATATTACAGCTTCAGCCTATTTGCCCTCATTCCTGTCCCCTTGGTTTAAAAATGACTTCCCTGATCATTGGAAATTCCACATTCTGCTTCAATAAAAGGTTTGCCAAGTTTTCCACTTGCTCTATGAACAATACTGGTATTTGCTAAATCCAAAAATGTCAAACACAAAACTATCTCACAGAAATAAGAGGCATTTTGGCCCTTCCATCATAAATCATGCAGAAAAATCTTGGCAAATTTTTGATAAATGGAATGTGATATGGTAGAACTTACCAGTGAAGACAAAATTTCTATTAGTTTTTTAAAAAAATTATTTTCCTAAGTACTTTTTACCTTTGGTATAAATGAAAAAGTATTCACTATGAAAGCAAGGAAGTTAAGAGACATCTTTGGAAACAGACCTGAAATTTAACTTTGGAATTGCAGATTGTTGTGAGATCAATTTAAAATTGGCTCCAAATTGGAAATATACTTGTTAGATAAAAGTAGTATTTTTTATTATGTTCTGCTTTTAAAATGCACTTGCTTAGATTCTCACATATGGAGCCTGAGAACATTCTACCATCTCTTTCCTATTATTGTAACTGATTCAACCTGGAAGTTATAATATGAGTGCATCTCAATTAAAACTACATCTATTGTAAAGCTAGCAGAGTTTTAAAAGAAAACCAAATCAAGGCTTTGTAAATATATTAAAAAGTAGATTGCGGCAAACAGCAGCAACCCAATATTTACTTATATACATTCAGATGTGCATATATCTGTGTTCTCCTTTAGACTGATTCTCTTGCTTCTGTTTTGAGAAGCTGCCTTATTGGAGCAATCGAGAATAATAGCCGTCTGTGTTCCTCACTACAGTTTCCAGCTCTTGCAGAGTAAACTCTTCCTGGAGATCTGGCTCAGCTTTAGCAGGCTAACCAGGAAAACCTGAGACTCACCCGTAAACAAAGATTGTCATGTGGAGATTGATTACCCACAAACTCCCAGTTGTTTTAAAGGCTTATGGAGGACTCTCTAAGCAACACTATTTCCAAGCACTAAGCTCTGTTCCATTTTCTTCCACTCTGGTGCATTGGCAAAGTTCCCAGGAATGCTAATGGGAGTTACATGCACTTTGCTTCAGAGGGATCATCAGAACTATGTCCCTTAGTACATTTTATACTACTTCCTTAAGATTTGCTTCCAGAGTTCTTTATATAAGCATTCCTTTCCATTATACATCTATAATCAAAAACTTTTTCTAGGTTTGTTTAAAACCACAGTATCTGAACAGAACACAAAGGCTATTCTTTTTGATTTTCATATCTTGGACGTTTCTTCTCTTTCATTCCTTGATTTACAGCAATCTTAACATGAGGTCAGAGCAGTCAAGCTCCAACTGGCCTGACATAACCATTCACCCAGACAGAGGTTAGGAAGTTGTTTATATCTTTGCTGGGCTCAACTCAGAAGCTAAATAAAATCATCTCTGCTTAATACTTGGATCAGAACCACCAAAGTGTTCCAGAGCTTCCAGCTGGGAAGCCCTCCCTGCCCCCCACCCCCACCCCTGCCACGGCACTCTGACTGAAGAAGGCAACAGCAAATTACTTCACGAACACTGCCAACAAAATTGTGTGGAGACTGACCACTACCAACAAAATCGAATAGACTGTCAGCCAGGGCCGGATTTTCCTATAGGCTAACTAGGCTTCAGCCTAGGGCCTCAAGATCAAGAGGGGCCTACATTCAAATTGTTAGCAAAATTAAAATTACACTATTCTAAAAACAGTGAACACTAAAACACTGAACCGAAAATAAGGAGAAATTCTATGCATATGACTAATAAACAAACATAAAAATGTATTGGTTAAGATCGTTCCAGCGCCATTGGGGAGCCCGCCCACATTCCTGGCACCGGCGGTCGGGTGAAAGGCGCAGCCGCTCCCAGTAACCGCCTCGTCGACGCGGAGCCCACCAGCGGCCAGGCAGGTGAGGGTGAGGGGGCCGAGCCGGGCAGCTGAGGGCAGCAGGGGAGGCGGCTGGCCTCGCTGCCTTTGCCGCAGAGCAGAGCCGCCCTCCGTCGGGAGGCCAGCCATATATATTGATATATATCGCAGTAATGATGTATTTTATTGTCTCTCATGTAATTTACAAACTTAAAAATGGGAGGTGAAAGGGCCTCATAAGTGGAATAGCCTAGGGCCTCTTTTCATCTAAATCCGGCACTGCTGTCAGCAGGAATCAGCCTTAGGTTGAGGATATCTAGACATTTTTATGCTCCTTTGTGGTTGATGTTAAAACCAAACGAACACTAAGCACTTGGGCTGAAAGTGCCCAACCTGAATCAGCAACATGGAGAAAACTGGGATATATTGAGAGCCAGTTTGCTACACCGGTAGTCCATGTTGCTAAATGAGAAATGTGTTTAGTGAGTTTTGCCCCGTTTTACTGCTGCAGTGAATCACTGCAATTGTTAAATTAGTAACAGAGTTGTTAAGTGAATCTGGTTTCCCCACTGACTTTGCTTGTCAGAAGGCCCCCAAAGGTGATTGCGTGACCCTGGGACCCTGCAACCATCATAAACATGAACCAGTTGTCAAGCATCTGAATCTAAATCATGTGACCATAAGGATGCTGCAATGGTCGTAAATGTGAAAAATGGTCATGTGTCACTTTTTTCAGTGCTGTTGTAATTTTGAATGGTCATTGTTGTAAGTTGAGGACTTACCTGTAGTGGTTAAGTGCTGGCCCTCCCATAGGCACAGAAGCTGGCTGAGGGATTTGGGGCCAGTTTCTCTCTCTCAGCCCAACTCAGTTCATAGGGTTGTTGTGGCATATAAATAAGTAAATAAATATACCGGCCTCTGAATCCATGCAACAGGACAGCTACCACTTACAACAAGTTATCATAGGATTCTGGCTCTGCCCTCTACTTTTACAAATCGCAGGGAGAGAAAACAAGGTAAAACAAAGCAAAAGAAACCATCTGGTTCATGTATTTATTATGAACCGTTTCTCTATTATAGAATGAGTTTATAACACGATGCAGCACAAACATTATATTCCATGAAATTAGAAGATTAAAACCACTGGATAGCAAAAGCAGAAAAATAGAGAACAAGAAAATGTCTCTCTCTCTCTCTCTCTCTCTCTCTCTCTCTCTCTCTCTCTCTCTCTCTCTCTCTCTCTTTCTCTCTCTCTCTCTCTCCCTCCCTCCCTCTCTCTCTCCCCCTCTCTCCCCCTCTCTCTCTCCCTCTCTCTCTCCCCCTCTCTCTCTCCCTCTCCCTCTCTCTCTGTAAAACTCAGCTGGGTTCATATGACTTAATGAGCCATAGCCTGTAGATTACAAAATATAGTGACAGTGTTCATCCATTGCTTTACACCAAAACCATATTTCTAAGAAAAAGGTCTGAAATAAGTCCTAGCTTCTACAATTTACATTCATTCCGACCAACAATTACTGTAATTTAACAACAAATCACTCTAAATCTAATCCTTCCTGTTTATTTTTTTAAAAAAAAATTCATTGAAGTAATTTATTTTATTGAAGCTTTCTGGTGAAATTATTTTAATATTAATATAATTTACCTCTTTTTTTCAGCAAGACCTATTTGGATCCTGGGATTTTTGCCTTCCAAAGAGCTGAAGAGGATTAGTTGCTTATGTTCAGTTGCTACAGTCCCACAGGTACCTAGCCCCGGCCTTTTTCCATCCTTCCATAAGATAGAGGTTATTCCAGGACAGTTTAAATACCTTCTCCCACCTTAATGCCGGTGCTCATACTAGCTGGGCATTCTCAATACAACGTATCTAATGGATACCTGATAGAAATGAGGGTACATTTGCACTCAGAAACAATGGGGCCCTTATTCTGAAATAAATTGCTCCTTCCGTTTCATTTTAGTTACACTACCTAGTTTTAAAAGAGCCGAGAGATTTTAGGAGGGTATAAAGTTCTGCTGCTTGGATTTGTTTAAGATTTTAATCAAGTGGCACTCCTCTTACCGGGTTCCTGAAGACAAAAATGAGACTTACATGAGGAAACAGATGTTTTGCTGGTCTAAACCAGTTGAGAAGCTAGTGTGTAGTGATTTTAATTTAAATTAATGGAAAACATGATCCAGGAATTGCGTAAAATGACAGGAATGTTCCAATAGGAAAACAGAAACAATGTAAAGTCACCCACCACCCTAGTTTGCATATACAGGACAAATGGAGTAGAGATAGAGTGATAATTCCTCATAACAGGAAATAGAATAGTGATATGACCTATTTTGCAAAAGGTAGTTCTTTATGTGAAGACCGCCTCTAATTCAAAGCTGTCTGGTTTAAAGGCAAAGAATTAGACAAGTGCCAAGTTTTAGAAGAGGTCCATCAACAGAGATCACCTGGCAACAGCCTTCCCCACCAGGATAAGTTAAACAAAATTTCTATTACTATAAATTATTATTTCTCACTGGGCTTCAAGAACAGTTGTTACATACAAATATTATAAAATTCCATGCCCGGTTTTTGATGGTTTGTTCATTTCTGTCTTTTGTGGATTATATAAACGGCCATTCCAACTCACAATTTTTTTCATCCTTTGAGTCATCTTCTGCTTGTTTTTATCCAGCATTTAAGGTCTTGCTGCCTATTTATTTATTGGAAGCACTTGTTCCCCTCTGGTCAAAAGAGCTTCCAGAAACAATGCATCAGTCAATGATATCAGACTTAGGGGCCTTTCCACACAAAGCTTTGTGCCTTCACAGAGTGTAAGCATGAAGATATCCCAAAATATCTTCATCTTCCATTTCTGACTCTCTTCTCTTTTTGCACAGGTTCAAATATTTCAGAAAAAGAATCCATAATTGCAAAATGTCTTTCATTTGGTAGTGGTAGGAGCTGTCTGTTTTATGTTGTCTAGAATTGTTTGCATGCAAAATAATCTGATGGGACATGAGAGATACAAAGGTCTGCAGAATCTGATGTTTTCATTAAAATGTTAAAACGAATGTCACAATGTTGTGATATAAGTTCTGGTCTTTATATATGTACACATAAAGCTACAATATATGTACAAAAAGATCAGAACATGCACCATAATGTTGGCTTGTTTGCTTCCCCCCCCTCCATAAGTTTGATAGAAGGGAAGTTTCAAATCCATCTAGTTACCTTTCCCCTTGAACAAGTTGAAGCTGAAACTGAGAAACTGAAGACAAAGTGGTTTAAGAATTCATGCAAAGGATGAAGGAATTACATGCAGATTCCACAAGGCCACAAGAAATTGCTTCATCTATTGTGGTTTTAATAGCTGAGTTAGAAATAAATCAGCTCATCTCTAAAAATAGAGGCCTGCTAATATTGAACTAGCCCAGAATTGTCCTGCGGGTTCTTATTTTATGCTATAACAGGGAAGATTGAAGCAATGTCCTCCAATTTGTTCAGCAGATGCCACAGAGTCAGGTTGATTTCTTCCTTGGGGTAAGCTGAAGAGCAGACCTAATTTCTCTCCATCTTTGGGCTGATGGAAGAGACCTAAACTTGCCTCTTTTTTGGCTCTGTAGTGCTAATTTTGTTATTTTACCAGTTGTTGCATTTATATTAAAACTGTACTTCCTTTTTTATGTAAAAGAGGTACACAAATAACATAAATCAATAGCATCTCTGGTTTTTCCATATAAATTCAGTAGATAATCAATATATCAAAACGGCCCTGTAGTGATTATAGAGAAAACACATGGGGAGATGGACACTTAATTAATAGCTATTGTTATTGTCTTTCTGTTCTCATCTTGTACATGGTACCTCTCTGTGAGTGGAAATCTCTAGCAAATAGCCACATACATTTCAATGGTTCTCTAAAAGTACACTACCATCCTAATTTTTTTGGGGGGGGGATTGATAAGCGGCACACTTGTGAAAAGACACTCCACTATTAGCATGAATCAATGTTTGGATGACTGTTACTTATTACTTAGGTTTGAGGCAATATCTAAAATTTATGGAAAAACCTAGAGAACCAAGTCTGCAGCAGAGGCATGAGCCCAGCAAGGGGAATGCAACTTTGTTTATGTTGCTGTAATGTGAATAATCCATGTTGTCCCTAGGCTATAACACATAATTTCTCGAATTAAGGCATTTCAGTATGGATCAAATCTGATGATTATGTGAAACAACTGTGACATTGTTTACATGCCTGTTGCTTGCTGTTTTGACCATCTGGTTGCTTTGGAACGCTGATGATGCCACAAAATATGGCTTCAGCTGCTCTGAGCTATCTGGCATATTGTCTTTTAGTTTCGGCCTGAGAATTTTATGCCACAGTTATGAAGAACAGCTTCTCCCAGGTGGTGTTTTTCAATAACTTTCACAATACCTAGCTAGTATGATTACATTTGGAAGAACGGGGATTGGAAAGGCTGCTGTAGAAGATGGACATGTGTCTGAATATGAATACATGTATATAAATAAAACCTCTCTCTCTCTTCATAAAAAAGTATTGGCCTTCTCAGTCCAAGACATATCTTTCTAATTGGAAAAGTCTTGAAGTGACTGATTTCTAAACAAATGTTGTTTTCCAACTCTAGTAACCAACTTTACAACAATTGGGGATGTCCCTCCACATTTGAATGACTTCATCCATTTACTAAGCAGACAGTTTATGCGTTCAGATGGTGTATCGAAAGATTCCTGGCACCTGAAAATCCCCTAAATTTCAAACCATGAACAAGCTGTTGAACCAGAAAGTTCGCTCATTACAGTGTTTGTTCCTGTTTGGCTGAGAACCAGTTTCCATATTACATACTTTTGTTGTGCATAATAACTGCTCACTGATAGGATTATAATGGTCTTGGCCACATTAATTACCCTTGGCTCTAATTCAATCTTATTCTTTGAAAATTCCTAGCTTTGGAATTATCTTCTGTCATGGGCAAAAGCACCAATTACATGTCTCTGAGGCAGCCGGTGCTGCAAAGTGCTATAGGACAGAAAAGATTTTCTGATTGCTTTAACTCTTTTCATTTTAAGATTATCCTTGAATCAAGCTTTTCTCATTGTGACTGTATGAACATATCCATGCAGTTTTCTGGCAACAAAACAACTGTTTAAAAGTCATTGATTGTTATATAAATCATGGGTTAAGACTCAGCTTTTTATGTGAACCCAGATAGTTGCATTTTATTTAGTAAAAAGGAGCCCTGTTGATGCAGTGGTTACAATGCAATAGCAGAACTGCAGACTAACTCTGCCCACAGTCTGGAGTTTGATCCTAACTGGCTCAAGGTTGACTCAGCCTTCCATCCTTCTAAGGTTTGTAAAATGAGGACCCAGATTGTTTGGGGCCATATGCCAACTCCGTAAACCACCCAGTGTAAAAGCACTATGAAGTGTTATATAAGTCCAATAGCTATTGCTAAACCATGGCTCAACAATCATGGGCTAGCATTTTATATACATAATGCATAAATAAATAAACCTAATCAGTCTCTTTACAATGGCTTTATTTTTAATCAATTGCTAAAGTATTGGTAGAATACCATCAAATCCTATAATTAAAAGACAACAGGCCAATCATTTCAGAAAAATGAAAGTTGAGAGAGATTGGGCTTTTTTACACTGGTCAGGTACCCCTCCACCTAAACAGGCTGGCAATCATTTCTGGATAGCAGAAATAGACAATGTTATTGTCTGTTCATTCCCCCGTTCACCATTCAGGATCCAGTTTCCTGCTTTACTTCCAAAGTACGATTTTCCATATTATGTCAGCTGAAGCATTCCTATTTGTTTCTAATAGCATGCTTTAATTTGTCATAAGCTTACCTCAGCTGTTCACAATTTACATGGCAGAGACAGGAATGCATTGAATCATTTTATTTGTATTTGTATGGCTGCCCGTCTTAAAACACAACTCTTAGCATCTCGCAATACTTGAGGGGCCGCCACAAAGAAGAGTGGGCCAACCTATCCTCTGAAAGTAGGATAAGAAGCAAGAGATGGAAACTAATCAAAGAGAAAACCAATCTAGAACTAAGGAGAATTTTTTCTGAATGTGAGAACAATTAACCAGTGCAACAGCTTGTCTCCAGCCATTGTGAATGCTCCATCAATGAAGATTTATAAGACCTCCAAGGCCCCCTTCTACTCTGTTATTCTGTTACATGGTCAGAGAGTAAGGTTAAAATCACTAAATACTTGTACGTAGTTTTCCACAGCTCTACCAGTCACAAGGCTTATCAAACTCACATAGTTCAAGTGTGCAAAAATCAATGACAGCAGTAAAATTCTTTCACTTTGACAGAGGTGTACAGCACTGCTGAAAACATATGTGGTGCATATGCAAATTGTGTTTGGAGCTTAATTGGGATCCTATCACTGGAAAAATTCCATCCAAATTCTTAAGAACGATATGTCAAGTGGCCCAAATGTGGTTCTAAGGCAGGAGGCTTATTGATGGCTCATGGCCTTTATTACTGCTTACTGGTTACTGTTCTCCTCTCTTTGAATTATGGCAGATAAGTGTTCCTGAAGAGTCAAGTCTCTTTTTTTTTCAGGTTGGCAACTTAGGTAACTTGGTTAAATCAGGTAACCATTCCCAACCTCTGAAGAGCACTAACACTACCAGTCAGTGGTGGGATTCAACCGGTGTAACAACTGGTTCGCTGAGCAGTACACGTGCAGTACATTTGAAAACAGTTCAAAAACTTATCTTTTACTACAGCTCTGGTGAGTAAAACAGCCGAGGCACAACAATCTGCTCTGCCATGCCTATCAACTGGGCTTCAAACAAAGGAAATATAGGTCAATATAATGCAGGGGCGGGCGAGTGGGCCCACCCCATCGTAAGAGTCACCCAAACCGGTCTGAACTGGCTGAATCCCAAACCCTGCCACCAATTTTAATTCCTCCTAACAGCTCTTCTTGAAATCAAATATTAAAGTTTCTTATAAATTAAGATTATGTCCATGCAGTGCAGTGGTGGGCTTCAAATTTTTTTAGAACCTCTTCTGTAGATGTGGCTTGTTCTGTGGGAGTGGCTTGCCGGCCATGTGACCGAGTGGGAGTGGCTTGCCAGCCATGTGACTGGGTGGGCATGGCCAACCTGTAAAATGTGGTGAAACACACTTAACAACACTCTTGCTTATCAATCAAAATGTTGGCTCAGAAACTCTAGCATTTGAAGCAAGCAAGTCTTAAAGCTGTCAAGTTACAAGACCCTTGCACACTAACCCTTTAGGAAAAAAAACCAGGGGTGTTCAAACTTGACAGCTTTAAGACTTGTGGACTTCAACTCCCAGAATTCCTTATCTCGCTCTTCATCTTGATAATGTGCGGACGGGCGGGGGGAGGGAGCTGGAACCGGTTCTAAACGGCACTGTAGATTTGTGGAATCTCTTCTATAGAAGAGGTTAGAACTGGCAGGAACCCACCCGATGCAGTGAATGACTAATGAATCCATTCCCTAGCTTCTGTTATACTGCACCTCGTATCAGGAAACAAGTGCCCATTTCATAGCAGCTAATAATGTTTGGTGAAGTCCCAAGAGAAGTGTGATTTATCTGATGTTTGATGTCAAGCCATTACTATTTCATTAGTATGTTAACTTGTGGAATTCTGGTCACCAAACAGAATAAACAGAATAAAGCAGAGCAACAATTTACCCTGCGGTAAGATGGGTGGCCAACAAATTTAATAAAGAAATAAAGAAAAACAGCTGCTACTATTACTACTACGGCTAATATTACTTTTCCCTGGACCATTCATTGTTTTTCCAATAGGAGCTATTGAACTGTTAAAGGTAAAATGCTTCTACTTCTAGGGACTGGAAAAATGAAACTATGAATTGTTGAATTGAACAGAAACAAAAAAGCATAAGTGAAAGTAGGATGCCCAGAGAAAGGGGAAAAAGCTGATAATGAAGACAGCGCTAAAAGACATTTAGAAAGCAACAGGACAGTAAGAAAAGATTTCTTTTAAGAGCAGATTCTGGGGCCAAGCATATGTGCTTGTTGATGTTTGTGTATATAAATCTAATTTAATGTTTCATGTGTGTGAGATAAAGATAAAGAAAGAAAATGTAACTAGTAGGACACACCCATCAGAAAGCGGTTGGCAATTGTTTTCTTAGAACAGAGAAGTGCCAAGGTCTGGAAGCAAGGGAATTGCCTAATCAGAAGACTTGGTCACCTGATGTCCAGGCTGAATAGCTTACTAGCCATTGCTGAAGAGTCCCTTCCTGGATAGGATTTTCTAATGCTGACTTGGGCTGAAGCCAAAAGCTTTCTTAAGCCAGTTTAGAAGTAAGCCAATGGGAGAAAAAGACATGAACCAGCTTTAATGTTAAACAGAGCCAGGCCCAATGAGAATGAGGCATAATGTGCAAAAGATTCCATAAAATGAAGAGTTGGAAACACGTGGAATGATGTCCAATGTCATAAGGTTTATTAAAGACACATGCACACATATTGAATAGTGCAGTGGTTAGAGTGCAGTACTACAGGCTACTTCTGCTGACTACCAGCTGCCTGCAATTTGGCAGCTCCAATCCCACCAGGGTCAAGGTTGACTCATCCTTCCATCCTTCCGAGGTGGGTAAAATGAGGACCCAGATTGTTGGGGTCCATATGCTGACTCTGTAAACTGCTTAGAGAGGGCTGTAAAGCACTGTAAAGCGGTATATAAGTCTATATGCATATATATAGCCATTGATGTTGATATTGAAAGAGCGAAAAGCAGCACATGAGATCTGAACTCTTAATCCTCATCTGTTCCATTTGTTCCCATGATCTGGCCAGTATTAAAAACAACTCTTGACTACTTTCATCCTCATTGGCTTTAGCTGCACTGCTTTCGTTCCTACTTATAATCAAGGTGCCTGGTTTTCAGATTCAGCCGTAGAGAAGTCCACGGAACCCTGCCAGTACGATGTGCCAGGTGAAGATCTGAATCATCATCATTCTGAATTCCTTGCTTTTCTTCAGAATTTAGGATCTTGTGCTAAGGCATGTTTGTCTATTCATAGATGTGATGATGCAGGTCCCTGTTCCGGAACAGAGTGGAATTTCCATAAACAGATGGAAAGAAAACAATAAAGGCTCAGTGTCTGTTGCTGTGGGAACCACACTCTTCACCAAAACTATCGACAGCTTACAAGGAAGAAGGCCACATTTTTTGCCATACAGCAAGGCCAATCTTGGAAAACAGAATAGCCAAGATGTCACATCTCAACGTCTAATTACTGTTTCCATTCACTCGTTTGCTTTTAATTCATTCTGACCTTTTAATATAAATTGCTTCTCTCATCTGCACGAACTCACATTGTTGTGACCTGAAGTCTATATACAAATGACCTCTTGTTTAGAAGTTGGACAATACCACTAAGCTGCCTTTATTTCATATTGTACTGTTATGACATTTCTGGTCAGAAACCATATTTTCCTACAAAAAAACAAAGCTGGAATTTTCCAGCGACTTGATGAGAACAGCACAGAGCCATTCCCAATAAATGTGCTTGCAATAAATATCCCCTTTGCTTGCAATCATTTTAGAAGCAATAAAATTTATTTGTAATATTGCTGATAAAAAAAACAGATTTTGGAATTAGAAGGATTTTAGAATCCTTTAGCTGTACAGATTGGAGCGGGGCCATCTTTCATGGAGAATCAACACAGGAACAATGCTTTAATGGGACAATTTTGTTGGTTTTAAACAATCACACCAATAAAACTTAGATTAAAGATTGTGACTTTGATTTTAGAAAGTGAGTTAGATGTGTCCTTAATGAATGTTTGAAACACAAAATAGATCATTGGAGATGCAGAATATAGATGCTGGACCCTAAACCAAGAATGATACATTCTTCAATTCATGATTCTTCCAAGCTGAAAACATCTTGAAGTTTGGTTGAGAAACACTGGTCTGTTTGCAAAGCTTTCATAATTTATTTTCTCAGACGCTGCACAATCTTGTATGTTGGATATAAAGGATCTCTTTCTGTCAGACTTCTCCAATCATGTATTTTCATTAACAAAATGAGCTTATTACATAATCAATTGTCCTATGAATTTCCTATGCAATGGGTGCTACTCACAGGCTTTGAAACGTCACCTAAGCTATCTGGATAATGGTTTCTTTTATTTCATTTTGATGCTACCTATCTGATGTCTCTTTCTTCCCTAATCCTGAATCTTAACAAAGATTCTTATTTTCAAATCTGCACATTGTTTATTCATACTTATTTATGTATTGTTAATCTTCAGTATGGCCAGAGCATCTACTGTCTACATATTGTCACTGATACCCTTAAATTTCACCCTTAGACTAAAGAATACAACAAATGTTGCATACACTGAACATGTCTTTCAGTAAGTCAGCTGGAAATACTCTTGTTTAAATTCCCATTGCTTATAGAATTTGCTTAGTGTGAAATAAAGGGGTAGCGGAATCAAATAAGGGACAATTGTCCCACCAGCTTTTATTTGGCACGCACCCCAAAGTTGCTATAGAACTGCATGATACAACACAGTCATAAAGAGCAGAGATGTTTATAGCCTCTTAAAATCTTTAGATGTATTTTGATATAAATTTGGTTAACTTTTTGTTGTTGTTCTTGTTGTTACTATCTTTTGTTAAATGGTATTAATGAACATTGATAATGAAGAAATCATCACAAGAAAGGAACATCTTGTAGAAAGTTGGTAGAGCTTCTCTGGGTAATACTTTAAGATCTAGGACAGCTTTCCCCATTCTGGTGATCCACCAGCATCTCCAATGACCAACCAGCTTTCTCTGCAGAGTTCCCAAGAATACATGGACAAGAGTAATCTAACAGACTTGAAAGGGACCTTGGGGGTTTTCTAGTCTAACCCCTTGCTCAAGCAGGAAACCCTATACCATTTCATACAAATGGTCATCCCATCTTTTCATAAAAAACCTCCATTTATGGAGTACCCACAACTTTGGGAGGCAAGTCGTTCCATTGATTAATTGTTCTAACTGTCAGGAAATTTCTCCTCCCCAGCAAGAATATTTAGGGAATGCCAAGGCAATTCCTGGCAAATTCCCTATATGTGCCCCTCAGTATCCAGTATAAATCCAGAGTATCTCCATTGCATTGCAGAAATTCAGTGTCTGGATGTAATTTTCATCTATTCCCAGCACTGTGTCATATTAAAATTCAAGGTATGGAACTTTAAACTCTAGCAACCCAATACAAAGAAGGAAAACCTCAAAATAGTGTGTGTGTGTGTGTGTGTGTGTGTGTGTGTGTGAGAGAGAGAGAGAGAGAGAGAGAGAGAGAGAGAGGGCGCATGCAAGCGCGTGCATGCATGCAAGATTGTCTGCGTTGATTTTGAAGGATATTACTTAATCATAGAAGCTGAGCTTTATTGCAATTCCACTGTAGTCTGAAATGTCATTTTTCATTTCAAGGAAACATTGATGGATCCCTCAAGGGGTTGAAGGTTGAGCCCATGGTAAACAATCAAGGACAAAGGGTTCTTGTTTATGCTAAATTCTGGAATGAAATGCCATCATTTTCAAATGGTTGGGTGTGGTGTTTATGCCATAACTCCCACAATGTTCAAAGAGAGCCTCATGACTACAAGCTCAATAAATATATCCTTTAAAAAATCCTGATGGTGATAATAAGTTAAGAAGAAATGGAGTACAATGGTAAAAGTTATAAATAAGCTGTCAACTGTGTCTGCACGACTTGATTTTGTGTTCTCCTGCTTGGCTTTGTTCCACAAAAGAGCTTTTATGTGACTTTATCAAAAGCATGATATTGGAACACTGCAGAACTGTTTCTGGGTGGGATTCTGTGGCTCATGATCAGTTTCAAAATACACCGGTTTTCACATTTTAAATTTCATAGTATTGAGATTTGAAATTATATCCATACATTATAGTTTATTAACAAACAGAGAAACTATAACACACTCTGGAAAACATTATTGAGGGAAATACATTTATGAAAGGATATTCCATATTGCTCCTTAACAAAGACCCCCATTTTGCTTATTTTTTTTAAATATTATTTTTTTGCAAAAAGAATGAACAAGAAAAAAACACCAAACATACCATCTCCAGTAGTACAATTCTCCATGAGATACATTTACAATAATATGATCACTGACCACCCATGGAGCACTGTAATGAATTTTAGTGACATAATTCACCTCCTTGGCCTGATAATAGAGTGATGGATGGGATATCATTGTGGCTTATGTACAATATCAGTATATTCCAAAGGAATCTGCAAAATACCAGATATTCTACATCAATACCAGATGCTTATGAATATGCAGAATAAAATAGCAATACCTTTCTATGTGGAATTTCTTCCTTAGATCTGTAACAAAAATGGAAAGTAGCGTAAGTAATTGGGCATATTTTTTTCTATGATCTTTTTCCTCCCCCCCTGTTACTACTTTTATTGCTTTTATTCATTTTACATATAGCACCCTGAGTTGTAGAGGATGGGTACAAGCCCACCTTGTATTTTTATAAATTACTCAAGGCAGTGAAAATACCTAATACCCCTTCTTTTTCTTTTTCTTGCTCTTTCTGTTTTCCCCACAACAACAATCCTTTAATGTGAGTTGGGCTGAGAGATAGAGAGACAAAGTCACTCACCCAGCTTTTGTGCTTAAATTAAGTTGAGCTAAGAGAGAGTGAGTGACCCAGGGAGAGTTCATGAATGACAGAGGACTAGACCCTGGACCCTGAGGTGGGATTCAAAATTTTTTACTACCGGTTTGTGGGCGTGGCTTGGTGGGCATGGCATGGCTTGATTGGCATGACTTGATGGGCGTGGCAGGGGAAGGATACTGCAAAATCCCCATTCCCTCCCGATCAGCTGGGACTTGGGAAGCAGAGAATAGATGGGGGTGGGGCCAGTCAGAGGTGGTATTTACCGGTTCTCCGAACTACTCAAAATTTCCGCTACCGGTTCTCCAGAACTAGTCAGAACCTGCTGAATACCACCTCTGCTTGGACTCCCTTATTCTTAGTCCGGTACTGTTTCTGTTATCCAAGTTAGCTTCCTTCCTTGTATTCCCCAGCTGTCCTACACCAAGAACAAGATGCCACAATAAGTACGGGTTATTTCAGCAAGGAACCAATGATATGCATTCACCAGTGAAAACTACATTTCTCTATTCAGAGGTATCTTTAATAAACCTGTCATGACCTGATTCATCAGGTGTTTTACCTGACAACATCTGCCTTTGTTGTTTTTATTCCTGGTCTACACACAATTTCAGAAGACCTTTCTGGATCTTAGAAGGGTCATCACCTTCTGAGAGGATGAACATTACCCACAAAGGGGGGGGGGTCCTTTTTCAGGAATACATCCCGAACCTCTGACTGTGTCTTCTACACAAAAAGAGAGCATCAAACAATGTATATTTTTCAGACCTTTATTTAGTACAGCATTTTGTCAGTAGATGAGAATTGGTTATGTCAGGGCGCCCTCTAATGTCAAAGTGTATTGTTGCAGTTGATTTCTCATCAGTGAAATAATTCAATCAGTGCAAATTGATGGAAGATGTAGGTTTGAAATTTAGACGCCCGCCAACCAGTGATCCTCAAATGTATCTTCCTATGACATATAAATCCAAACATGAATATAATTCAACATATCAACTTCTTGGTAATCCCATTATTCAGGCAACAACCTCAATGTACTAATGATGTGACTTAGGAAATGAAATATCTGCAAGCAAACAACCAAAGTCAGAGATCCTCAAGTACTTCACAATTACACTATAATAAATTATTATAATGCACAATTGGGTGGTGCAAGACTGGAGGATCTTCCAAGTGCAAAATTATGGTTGCCTTCCCATTTCTGATATTTCCCCCTGTGGGACGTTTTCATCCAGCCCTCTCCCAGAGAAGTAAAATATCCTGGGAAATATTGAAAAGGCAGAATATTTCTCTGGATGTGAAAAGAAGCATGTTTTAAAAGACAGAATAGTTGCCTGCAGCTTCTTGCCCACCCCCACTTTGTCAATAGGCCCATTAAGACTAGCCAGGCTAGCCCACTTTACATAATAAAGACTTCAGCAGCAGCTACAGAAAGGCATGATAATATACTCAACTGACCACAAGGCAACTGAGAACTCATCAAAGCCCCTGCATGGCCCCATGGGAGTCTGACAACCAATCAGAATACATTTCTTACACAGGAACAGGAAACAGAGAGGTGGGACTAAACAGGGTATAAAAAGCCTAGCAAGCCCCTTCCTCAGCCCTTCTCTTCTTCTCCACCTACATTGAAGCATGTGATCACCTTTTCTGGTCAGGGCTCAAGCCATGCGGCCCTGTCCAACAATAAGCCATCTTTCCAAGCAGCCTCCATGTCTCCAGTGTCTTCTTCCCCACTTGGAGCTGAACCCAGAAGGACATTTCTTTCAACACCCCCACACCCTCTACAATTCAGCTGCTATTCTGTTGTTATTCACAATATCGCATACTGTTTTCCCAAATGGATGTTAAAATATGATTATGTGAAGGATTTATGATAATTAAAAATGCATCAATCTTTTAAACATCAGGAAATATATGAAGTTACAGCAGGCAAACTATGGATGCAAAATGGGAATGGTTGTGCATATGTGTGTATGTGTGTATGTATACGTGTATTTCAAATAAAGACTTTTTTTTTACTGGGTTTAGAGGTATTTTTAATAATTATATCTTGATGATTTTAGTCTGTACACTTTGATTTTCATGTTTTCTGCTTTGAAATGGTGGACTTTTGGCAACCTTTAAATACAATATTTTTGAAAACAATTTTGAGCCAAAGTATCTTGGTTTAACTTATAGAATGTGTCCAAAATCTGGGACCCAAGGGAAAGTTGTGGCTGCTTCAGTGCTACTGGCTGCTGCTCCATTGCTAGGCTGTTACTACAGTCATGTGATCTTCATTTTCAATGTTTGTGAGAGGTTCCTAGTCTGTCTTGCAATCCCTCACTTCTTCCCGCACCCAGTAATAGCAATAACAACAGCCGTAGCGCTTAAACTTATATACCGCTTCACAGTGCTTTTGCAGTCCTCTCTAAGTGGTTTACAGAATCAGCATATTACTCCCAACAATTTGGGTCCTCATTTTACCCACCTTGAAAGGATGGAAGGCTGAGTTAACCTTGAGTCTCTGATGAGATCTGAACTGCCAAATTGCAGGCAGCCGGCAGGCAGCAGAAATAGTGTACATTACTGCCACTGCCACTCTAATCACTGTGCCACTGTAGCCACCTATCTGTCTACTGGGAGGGGAAGGAGAAAGGGAAGTAGAAGGGAGGAAGACAGAACCCCTACATGTCCTTTCTGGCTCATGTCATGCCCCATGTGTTCCCCAAATCTTGTTACCGTCCCTGCATTTGTTCTGCAACTCTCAAGCACCTTACCAATGCACACACTCCCTGCATAATAGGCAGGAAGGGAGGGGATGAAAGAATTCTAATACTTCATGCCAGTTTCTCATGAGTAAACTCAGTGGGAAAGCTGGAGGAAGTTGGAAGTCACTCCTGCTCCCACTCCTTCCCCCCCCCCACATCTGTGGTCATACTGTTCCTCTAGAAGCAGAAATAGGAAATATATCTGAAATGTTGATCCAATGGGGCATAGGTTTTCTAACAGAAAACTAAATGTGATGTTATGAAGGAATATTCCAATGTAGCTAGGCTGTCTGTATCTATAAAAAGGCACAGTTGATAAGTCAATCAAAATTGGTAATGGATACAGGAATAGAATCATGGTAACGCAAACCCCCCAGCCTCCAACTCAACTTGAGACTGCCAAGGAGAATAGCAACAGCAATCTCACTTAGACTTATATACCACTCCATAATGCTTTCCAGCACTCTCTGGGCTGTTATAATGTTATCATGTTGCCTCCAGCAATCTGGGTCCTCATTTTACTGACTTCGGAAGGATGGAAAGGTGAGTCAGCCTTGAGCCAGTCAGGATCGAACATCTGGCAGTGGGCAGAGTTTGCCTGCAATATTGCTTTCTAACCACTGCGCCACCATGGGTCTTCCACCGTTTATCAATGACATTGAAATATGTTTTTTTTTATAAAAAACCCAATCAGGAGGGACTGAACGGTACTTTAACTCTTTTCCTCTTTCTCAGAGAGTGGCTCAGCTCCAGACCCAGGCCTATAACCTGTCTGCACAAGGCTGAGATAATCAGCATCCTCCAGAAATGTCTGCAGCTGCATAAACATCACCCTCTCAAGTATCTTGCCCCCAAAGGGAGCCATTTATAGCTGGATGGTAGCTAGCAAAATTATCCCAAACATATCTTTCCAAAAATATTCTAGAGAAAATATTTACATTTGATTACTACTCTGAGACAAAATATCTGGCTGTTTTAAGTGATTATAGCTTCCTTCTCCACTAAACCAGAAAGGAGGATTGACAGCTTTGAAACAAGCTCTAACATGAAACCATTGTTTGAAGTTGGACTAACGCCTTGGCTTATTCTGAAGGTAGCAACCATGTTTCTTGATTTGGGCTAAAAAACCAAACCTCTGCTTAAATTAAACCTGCTTGGTTTTACATAGGAAGAAATGAAGGCTGTGTTGGACTTGCTAATCCATAACCTAGTGGCTCTAAGGAAAGCTAACCAAGCAGTTAACCCTTCCTGCCATTCAACAAAGGAGACACTATTTCAGCATCTAATCTTTATTAAACGCTGCAAGTTCAGGTAAAACTGTAAAAAAATAAGCAATAGTATATGATTACAACATGAATAACAACTAGAAGCCATGCTCCATAAAAGAGACTATGCATTCCTAGCAGTGGTGGGTTCCACATCCTGTCACAACCTGTACGCTGCGATGGGACCGGGTATCCACCACATGCATGCGCGCTGTGCGCGCATGTGCACCCACTGCCTGCAATGCTCCAGCTGCTCGGTGGAGCATTGCAAAGGCGCCATACGCTGTGTCCGCATACGCAAATGGTCTGGTTGCGTCAAATAGAGCTCAGGAAAGCGGGTGGGTGGGTGGGCCTTCCGAAGCACCGTAACAGAATGGTGCCTGCTGCTCCCAGTACCGCCCGCAACCCACCACTGATTCCTAGCTACAATGTGGCCTAACTACTCTCTAGGCCACTGGTATCAAACTTGCCATCATATGATGTTTCGTGATGTTTTTCCCATTCACGGAGCTGGGGTGGATGTGGCCTGTGCGTGACACATCCGGCCCATGGGCTACCAGTTTGACACGGCTGCTGTACGCTAAAAATATTACTACCCTTACACACCAAAGTTTTCAATTGTGATGCAAAGGCACACTCAACTTTAGCAATGCAATCATTCAACCAAATCACTGATCAGGTTTTCTTCATCATTCAATTAGATTTTCTGTTGATTCTTTCTGCTGTCAGTAAATTTGGATTAAAAAAAAATCTTGTTTCTCAATAATCACTCCTCTTGTATTTTACGACCAATCTTTTGTTGCTATTTACATAACATTGGATTACAGAGAGGAAGACCTGAAAATTTTCACAGACATCTGGAGGGCATTAGTTCACAGCAACTAGATATTGGCATCCATATTTCACCATGGAAAAAATTTGGGATAGGATTCTGACTGACAGCATATAGAGTTTTCATGTTCAATCTGGACAAGTATCTTTTCTTTCTATTTCCTTGTAATTATGAAATGTCCTCTAGTTTGCGCCTATGACATAAACCTATGTCTGTAGCTTTTTAAACAGGCCATCCTCTGCTACAAATGAAAAAAAACGCCTTTAAAAAAATTCAAATAAAAAAATTATATGAGAAAGTTTGTTAGCCATCTGGCTCATACAAGTGAAATAACATCAGTTCTTCAAAATTTTACTCTTCGTTCACCCTGTTGCAGAAGGACTTCGAATTCAAAAACATCACTTTAAGTGGAAAGAAGCATGCCACTTCTTCCTATAAACATTATATATCTTTTAAGTAAATACAGCATGCTTTTGGTAGGGGAAGGGAACCATGATTTAGTCAGATCTTAAGATACTTTAGGAAAGCAGCAAGAAATTAGAATCTGATAACTGAAAGCTACATACAAAACATCCAAATTAATCTCACATCCCAAATCATGGATTTATTTTATTTTATTTATTTGGTTTGTCAAACATGTACAACAGGTATAAGTATGAACATGGATATAAACAAAGGAAATGAGTACAAATAAATGGGGACAGTAGGACAGGGACGGTAGGCATGCTGGTGAGTTTATGGACGCCCCCTTTACAGACCTCTTAGGAATGGGGTGAGTTCCACGGTAACAGATTAAAGTTGAAGCTGTGGGAGTTTGAGATATGTTCTCTGTATATATCTTCTGGATATGTGCTGGATGACCTGCTGGTAAAATTCAATAAATGTGTGTGCTTGCCTTCTGAATTTTGAGATATATAATTAGGTGCCAATTGATAAATTCTATTAGCTGAACAAATTACTTAAGATTTAATGCTGGAGATAGATACACTTTATATTATACACGTAGTCCTCGACTTACAACAGTTTAGTGACCATTCAAAGTTACAATGGCACTGAAAAAAGTGACTTATGACAATTTTTTCACACTTAAGACCATTGTAGCATCCCTGTGGTCACATGATCAAAATTCAGATGCTTGGCAAATGGCTTGTATTTATGACGGTTACAGTGTCCCTTCTGACAAGCAGTCAATGGGGAAGCCAGGATTCACTTAACAACTGCAGTGATTCGCTTAACAACTGTGGCAAGAAAGGTCATAAAATGGGGCAAAATTCACTTAACAACAGCCTCGTATAGAACAGAAAAGTTGGGATCAATTGTGGTTTTAAATGAGTATCTTTAAACCCAGAATTTTCAGTAATAGCTAGGCTGGCTGAGGAATTATGGGATTGAAGTTTCCATACCTGAAGGATATCTTGGCTGAGCAAGCTTGATTTTTTTAGGGGGGTGGAATTGAAAATGTGTGGAGTTGGATGCCTAAGGAAAGAGTTGATTGACAGATGGGCTGGCATCTTGAACAAGAGCCCATACATTTTTCACACTTTTTTTTTTGTATTTAGCTGTGAGAAGGAACTTCTTATATACAATTTGTAGCTATTATTATCTCCTTTGTCCATATTGTCTGGGTAGAAAATTTTTTCGGATTTTAATCTTTTAAAGAACAATTCTAAAGAAGTAAGTCTGGTAAGGGAATTTCTAAGCTTGGCTATTTCCTGCTAGCAAAGGCAGAAGATAGAAAATGTTGTTATTTTAAGCAGCTATCTCATATTTGGCCTGTTTTTCCCCTCCTCCTTCTTTCACTGGAGAGAAAATAAGATATACTATTTTCAAGCTGCTCAATTTCTATTTCTCTTCTTTTTTTTCTAAGACTCTAACCACATGCCTTTGAAATCGCCGTAGATCTTTTTATTGTGTTAAAGGCATTTAGTGACCATTCAAAGTTACAATGGCACTGAAAAAGGTGACTTATGACCGTTTTTCACACTTACAACCATTGCAGCATTCCCATGGTCACATGATCAAAATTCAAATGCTTGGCAACTGTCTCATATTTATGACTGTTGCAATGTCCCAGGAACATGGGTCAACTTTTGCAACCTTTTGACAAGCAGAATCAATGGGTAATCCAGATTCACTTAACAACCATGTTACTAGCTTAAGAACTAGAAAGAGTACAGAGAAGAGCAACAAAGATGATTAGGGGACTGGAGGCTAAAACATATGAAGAACAGTTGCAGGAATTGGGGATGTCTAATTTAGTGAAAAGAAGGACTAGGGGAGACATGATAGCAGTGTTCCAATATCTCAGGGGTTGCCACAAAGAAGAGGGAGTCAAACTATTCTCCAAAGCACCCGAGGGAAGAACAAGAAGCAATGGGTGGAAACTAATCAAGGAGAGAAGCAACTTAGAACTGAGGAGAAATTTCCTAACAGTTAGAACAATTAATCAGTGGAACAACTTGCCTCCAGAAGTTGTGAGTGATCCAACACTGGAAGTTTTTAAGATGTTGGATATCCATTTGTCTGAAGTGGTGTAGGGTTTCCTGCCTAGGCAGGGGATTGGACTAGAAGACTTGCAAGGTCCCTTCCAACTTTATTATTCTAATCTATTCTAACTCCAGTGATTTACTTAATAACCATGACAGGAAAAATCATAAAATGGGGCAAACCCCACTTAATAAACGTCTCACTTAGCAACAAAAATTTTGGGCCCAGTTGTTTGTCATAAGTCTAGGACAACTTATACCAATTCATAAAGAGAACTTTCATGTTCTTTTGTTAAAATTCTGAAAATTGCTCTAAGATTTAAACATGGTGTATATATTAGATGATTGTGTTTGTGTCTGAGATAGTTTTATTTACACTAACTTTACAACTGTCTACCAAAAATGAATGTGCCAGCTCGATGAATAAAAAGTACCCATCAATGGAGATTCTAAAATGTCCCTTTTGAGCAGATAATGAAGTCACTGCCTACTTTAAACAATAATTGTACTTTAAATCTTTGCTGAAAATCAGAAAATATGGCCTTAAGTGTATGAAAGCTTTAAAAAATGGGGTTCCTTTTTGAGGTATTTATATGGCAAGGAAGAATCCCATCCCATCCCAATATAAAAATGTATGCAGATAGCCAAGTTATGGAATACAAACCAACAATGATGCCATACATTTGTTGTGAGTTGAAACATTTGTAGAGTTAGCTACAAATAATTACTATAAAGGTGTGGGAAGTTATCATCCAGCCCTCTCCCAGAAAAATGAAATATCCTAGGAAATATTGAAAAGGCAGAATATTTCTCTGGATGTGAAAAGAAAGAAACATGCTTTAAAAGACAGAATAGTTGCCTGTAGCTTCCTGCCCATCCACACTTTGTCAATAGGCCATTGAGAAGGCCAGGCTAGCCCACTTTACATAATAAAGACTTCTCTATGCAACTGCAGGGGGAAGGGATATTACTCAACTCTCCACATGGCATCTGAGAACTCATCTATACTTGGATTCAAAACAGCCTAGTAAGTAGCCCCCTGCATGGCACCATGGGAGTCTGACAACCAATTAGAATACATTTTTTACACAGGAACAGGAAACAGAGAGGTGGGACTAAACAGAGTATAAAAAGCCTAGCAAGCCCCTCCCTCAGCCCTTCTCTTCTTCTCCACCAACATTGAAGCATGTGATCACCTTTTCTGTTCAGGGCTCAAGCCATGTGGCCTTGTCCAACAATAAACCATCTTTCCAAGCAGCCTCCATGTCTCCAGTGTCTTCTTCCCCACTTGGAGCTGAACCCAGAAGGACATTTCTTTCAACAAAGGCACACTATACTGTATATAGAGAACCTAAGAGGGGAGAGCTCATTCTTTCTTTGCATTGCATACTGAATTTTGGCCATATGGTGAAAGTTAAAATAATACTAATGGCTGCCGATTGCAGGATCTTTCTGCCTTCAAAAGCATTTCCATGCCTTTGTGAACTTACAAGAATGTATTGGCTTGGAGGCCATCAGATTATAATTTGTTTTACCATAATTACCATAAGAAGAAGAAATACGAGCCAACAATTTGCATCCAGCCAGTTCTTATTTTCTTAGGTTAAGGAGTAGTACAAAGGGTGCATTATCATAAAGAAAGCCTTTCCTGTCATAAATGATAAATGTGGATATACCTCAAGATTGTAGGATCTTCCTTGTGGCTTACCGGGATCTAGAAGCATACCAATTAGGGCCTAGGTCTAAAAACAGATATTTAAAAAGAAATCCCTCCTACACAGTGGGGTTTATCTCTGTGTGGGTGTTTTGAACATATAAGTTAAAGGAACTTTCTGCCTGATATTGCCTAAAGTAAAACTAGATTCATAGCTGCAGTTTTTCAGTGTTTCTGTTTTCAATTTGAACATGTTTACATTAAAAAAAAACCTATTCCTGTTCATCCCAAAATTGTTGCTGTTGTTATTCAACCATCTAATTTGGGTCAATAGGGACTATAATTTCATTAAACAACTAAATTCATAATTTTCTATGGTTTTAACGCAAATCATTGACTTGTGCATGTGTATGTATATATAGATATATGCATTCACACACACATATTTGTGTATGTGTGTATTACAGAATGCTGGGGTGGGGGTTATTATATATTTCAGTTCAACCATTTTGAACATGAAACCCTATGAAACATCTTAACTCCAGTGCCAAACAGATTGTTTCCAGCAAGTTGAAAATAATTCGAACTCTGAATGGCTCTATTTCAACATTGAAATACTGTCAAACTCTTCAGAAAAGATCCTTCTCACTTAAACGAGGCATTTCATGAAGTTTTGTGGCTTAAAATGAAATATTTCTACATGTCTAATATACATAACATATATAATACATGAGTACTGGAGGTGGTATTCATCAGGTTCTGACCAGTTCTGGAGAATCGATAGCGGAAATTTTGAGTAGTTCTGAGAATCAGTTATTACCTCCCCTGACTGGCCCCACCCCCATCTATTATCTACCTCTCGAGTCACAGCTGATCAGAAAGAAATTGAGATTTTACGGTATTGTTCCCCTGTCACACCCACCAAGCCACGCCCACCAAACCACGCCCACAGAACTGTAGTAAAAAAAAATTGAATCCCACCACTTTTGAATTTCCAAAGAAGGTAATCACATTGCATTAAATTATTCTGGACTACATGTGAGGCAGGAGATCTACGAAGGGTTCTGTTGTGATTTAGCTTTCAGAAAGTAAATACATGTAAGCCAAAGGAGAAATTCGTTTAGAATAATATCAAGATTTTGTACAAGCTAATTCGCTAACATCGTTTTTAAAAATGTCCTCCTTTTTCCCCCAAACCTGTGATTTGAGACATGAATAAAGCACCTGTTTTCCCACCTGTTTTATTTTAGTTGTTAGACCTTATAAATTGCATCCCTCTTGTAATCAATGATCCCCCTGACATTTATTTGTATTTGTAATGGAAATTTAATTCTAATATTATGTTGTGAACATACTGTTAATTGGGAAGAGCAGTTGGATTGTATGTGTTAATCCTCTGCTCAAATGGATTAACAGAAACTAAACAGATGCACAATGGAATACCTTCCAAAATGTAGCAGTATTGTCTCAAGGGGATTGTGAAATGAAATCAGGAGAAGGATAACAGAAGGATATTCTCGTCAATGGTTTTCTTATGTACAATTAGCAAAAAAATTTAAAGCAAATAAAAGATGCTTTGTTTTTGAACAAAGTAAGATTAAAGTGAAATAGAATTATGGATATGTTATTGCTAAAATGCATAAACTTTTGCTGAAATATGAGACACAAGAAGAACAAATGAAAGAACTTACTATAAAATAAACTAAAATGTTGTCCACAACATACAATTAGAAAAATGGAAAAATATGCGTTCTAGCCTTAAAAAGAATTTTTTTTAAAATAGAATGATGTATCGTTGTTATTTGTTAACAGATAAATTATCTAGAAAAGACGTAATCACCACTTTGGTGTGATGATTAAGACCCTATGCTAAAAAGCAAGAGACCATGAGTTCAAGCCCTGCCTCAATAATGAAAGACAGCTGGATGATCTTGGGCAAATTAGTCTCTCTCTCTCTCTCTCTCTCTCTCTCTCTCTCTCTCTCTCACTCAGCCCAACTCACCTCACAGGGTTGTTGTGGGGAAAATAGGAGGGAGAAGGTATCATTTATAGAAATAATAAAGGCAGGATATAAAATAATAAAATTAAACTATTTCAAATCTTGGAAATGTGAACAATATCTACAGACATTTATTTTTTTAAAGATTATTTGGGTTTTTCATCCTACCTTTATTACTTTATAAGTAATGGTGGCAAACATATACTCCTAATACTCCTTCCTCCTCCTATTTTCCCCACAACAACAATCCTGTATGTTGGATTGAACCAGTGGTGGGTTTCAAAAATTTTTAGAACCTTTTCTGCAGGTGTGGCCTGCTTGCCAGCCATGTGATTGTGTGGGAGTGGCTTGCCAGCCATGTGACTGGGTGGGAGTGGCCAACTTGTAAAATGTGGTGAAACTCATTTAACAATGCTCTTGCTTAGCAACCAAAATGTTGGCTCAGAAACTCTGGCATTTGAAGCACGCAAGTCTTAAAGCTGTCAAGTGCACCCCTAACCCTTTAGAAAAAAACCCAAAGGGGTGTTCAAACTTGACAGCTTTAAGACTTATGGACTTCAACTCCCAGAATTCCTCCTCCATTCTCGTTGGCTCAGGAACTCTGGCATTGAAGTGTGCAAGTCTTAAAGCTTTCAAGTTACAAGACCCTTGTACCCCTAACCCTTTAGAAAAAAACCCCAGGGATGTTCAAACTTGACAGCTTTAAGACTTGTGGACTTCAACTCCCAATATTCCTCCTCTCGCTCTTCATCTTGATGATGTGTGGACAGGTGGGGGAGGGAGCTGGAATCGGTTCTAAATGGCACTATAGTTTTGTGGAGCCTCTTCTATAGAAGTGTTTAGAACTGGCAGGAACCCACCCCTGGGTTGAACTGAGAGAGAATGGCTGACCCACTCATAGACTTCTGCCTGTGGATATTGAGGCAACCAAATCTGGGGATCTTTCACTTTTATTCTTGAATGGGATTGCACTCCCTTATTTGAGAGCAGTGTTCATCTGCTGAGATTCACAATTCCTGCTCAAAGAACAAATAACATTGGGAAAGAAGTCCTTTGCATAGTTTCATCTGGTGCTCCAGTTGCATCATTTCCTGCATTCGGATATTTTTTCAATAGTTACTCATACTTTATCATTTCTCAGCTCAAGTATTATAAGCTGCCCTTGAAGACTACTCAGGAGTTACAACTGGTCCAGAATTCAGCAGTACAGGTCGTGATGAGTAGGCAGTGTGCCCATGTCACCTTAATTTGTGAGTTGTAGTGGTTGCCAATATCCTTGTGGATGTGATTCAAGGTGCTGGTTATTATATATAAAGCTTTATCTAGCATAAGGCTCAATTATTGGAAGGGCTACTTATCTCCAGTGGTTTATGCCCAACCGGTTAGAGCTGACATAGTGGATGTATTGAGAGGCATCGTGGCTCAGTGGCTTAATGATGCTAAAGATCGTCTCGAGTTCTAGCACTATGTATCAGGGTGAGCTCTCATCACTTGCCTCAATTTCTGCCATCCTGCAATTCAAAAGCATGTTCTAGTAGATAAATTAGTACCACTTTGATGGGGAGACGAGTTGGTGCTCTGTGCAGGGAGTGAGATTCCTGCTGGCTCTGGATCTTCCTGGTTGTGGTGCCCATTTATGAGGGGGCCCCCGGGTATGGGATTAGGCCTAGAATGATGCTGCAGGAAAAGCTGCTTGTCTTTCTTTCTGCTGCGAAGCCAGTTTGCCCTCCTGTGGTGAATCTGTGGTGAACAGAGCTGATAAATTGGTAGCCAAGCTACCACTCTGCAATAACAGATTAACAGGAAGGAACCTTGTACTGTAGGTCACCTAGTCCAACCCCCCACCCAAGCAGAAACCCTACACCATCTCTGACAAATGTCAGTCCAATCTCTTCTTAAATGCTTCCAGTGATGAAGCTCCCACAACTTCCGAAGGCAAGCTGGTCCATTGGTTGATTGTTTTCACTGTCAGAAAAATGTCTCCTTATTTCTAGGTTGAATGTCTCCTTGATCAGTTTCCATCCATTATTCCTTGTCTGGTCTTCAGGTGCCTTGGAAAATAGTTTGACCCCTTCCTCTCTGTGGCAGCCCCTCAAATATTGGAATACTGCTATCATGTCCCCCCTGGTCCTTCTTCTCTTCACTAGATGAGCCATGCTCAGTTCCTGTAGAATAGTGGTCTCCCGGCTAATATAACAATGCCATACGCTAATAATAACAATAGTGGATGTATTCAACATTCTTGATAAATCTGTACCATCTATCAGAAGCTTTTAGGTTCAACTATGCCTTTTCTGTCATGGCATCTGCTTTCTGCACCCCTGAGATCTGGTGCCTGCCACACTGGTGGTGTTCCAGAAAGCCTTAAAGACCTGATTGTTTTCCTAGACCTTGAGTTAGAGTGCATGGAGTCCCCTTGCTTGATTTTTTTGCATGTTTTCCATATATTTTACTGTTATATAGCTGGATTCCGCATTTTATTAATTGAGCTTTATTATTATTTTTATCTCATTTTATTTACATTATGAGCCATCATCCAGAGTTGGATTGAAGTTGTGTGGAACAAAACTCAATCAACAAGCAAAGAAATAAACATCTTGCAGCCATTTTGTAGATTTTTTATTCACATTTATAAAAGTGAAAGTCCTGTCTTTCATCTACTTCTTAGTTGTTCATGAAAAAAGTATAATGCAATGAACTGAAGCATTGCAAAATAAAAACAGTCAGTAAATCAAACATTAAGCAATCAAGCACCAAAGGATTCTCCCAAGATAATTGCCTTCGAACTTCAGGCATGTGAAACTGAAATTTTATAAAAGTACAAAAAGAATAGCGGGGTTTCTGACGCCAGACGTACAATCTTCCAGATTTTATATCTGTCCATCTCTATTGCTTTCTATCTATTTTGTCTGTCTGTCTGTCTAAATTAAAAACTGCCCATCTCACTCACAGAACACTCTGGGAAATGTACAATTAAAAACATAATTCTTTCTATTTTGACACACACATGCCATGTGGGAAGTAAGATCTTTATCTGGCACTTTAACCAAGTGATAATAGCCACCAGATGTATTTATTACATTTACGTATGACCTAATTCTCAACGATTCTGGGTAGTGAGCAAATCTGAGTCCAAAGTCAGGAATCTATCCCCTTAATAGTGAAGATTAGTATAGGAAATGCACTGAAGATTGCTTTTATTATTTGATTTGATTTATGCAATGACATCATACAAAATGCTGAATTTTTAATGCCCATAATTAGGTATAGACAGCTATGGAAAGCTTTTCCTCGTTCAGAAATTCAGCATACTTGGGAGTACTGAAAAAGCCAAATTATGTAAAGTCTATGTGCTTTTTCATCTATATTTAATGGATGGACATTGCAAATAGACCTAATAGCTGGATAAACACAGTATATGATGATACAAAGGGGTCTAATAGCAGTTCTCTCACTAAGGAAATTATGGATAACCCAGAGTCAGGATCATGGGCATCTCTTCATGAATGGAGAAGGACTCATGTACTAGCTTTGTCTCCTTCATTTGCCAGCTAATAACACTGTGCTGAATGAAAAAGTCTGAACATATTGTCTTTAACTGTTGAATGAAAGAATTTCAATCTTCTGTATAATTGAGAACCTCACCTTTGGATGAGTCTAAGGATGCTAAGAATGTTAAACTGAATGCAAAACAAAACTAAACAAAACTAAAATCGATAGTACTAAAGACCAACACCTATCAGCAGCCAGCACACAGAGATGGCTTCCATCTCCATAGGTTCTGAGAATGGATTGAGCAGATTTAAGGTGCTTAATTAGAAATTACAGATTGGCTGAAAGGAAGCTGGAGATTGGTTCAGGGATAGCCTTATTAATCATGGGAGCCTTGAGGAAGGACTGATAAGTGCGAAGGGATTGATCTTGATAGATCTCTAAGAAGTGGAAGCTTACCCACAAATAAGAAGCAGTAATGCAGAAGTCAAGGGAAGAGACAACTGAAACAGACATTAGACAAGTTTCTGTTTGACAAAAGAGGTAAAAAAATAAAAGTTTAGACAACGAAGATGGCCTAACAAGAGGATAATTTTTTTTTAAAAAAAAGACTAGAAAATTGAAAAATGGTTCTGAGCATAGTTTACACATTATTCAGCATAACCAGTTGGTTCTAAACCTAAAGTCAATGTTTCCAAATCATTCAAAACCCGAAACAAATGAGCCAGTTTGAAAGCTAATTTCCATGCCACATGCTCTTCACATTTTCTAATTTAACACAGTTAATTCAACAGATGAACAATAGATTATAATTTAAATATATAATAATAATAATGCACAAGATTAAATATTTAATATATAAAGAATAACACCACAAATCAAGGATGAATACAAACAGCAGTTATAGACAATCCTTAAATTAGAACACAAATAAATGTAAAGGTTCCCCTCACATATATGTGCTAGTCATTCCCGACTCTAGGGGGCAGTGCTCATCTCCATTTCAAAGCCGAAGAGCCAGCGCTGTCCGAAGACATCTCTGTGGTCACGTGCATGACTAAATGCCGAAGACGCACAGAACGCTGTTACGTTCACACCAAAGGTGGTTCCTATTTTGCTACTTGCACTTTTACATGCTTTTGAACTGCTAGGTTGGCAGAGGTTGGGACAAGTAATGGGAGCTCACTCCATTACGCAGTGCTAGGGAGTCGAACCACCAAACTGCCAATCTTTCTGATCGACAAGCTCAGCATCTTAGCCACTGAGCCACTGCGTCCCTTTAAACACAAATACACACCTTAAAAAGAAGATATAATCTTTCAGCCTGTCAATGAATCCATGAATCTGACAGATAGAATAGTTACCGGTATATAGAAATGCACTTTTATTTTCACTTGTGTCATTAAATTGTTTCCTGAGTATACTGGAAGAAATATGAACAATTTCACGAACTCGAGTACCATTTCACTAACTAAGCAGGCTGTTGAATAGTTTGAATAAACTCTATTTTGTAATCTGAGTGGAAATTTGAGCTTTCCTTTTATATTTCTCATGAATGAACATGCATCTGTGGAAATAATCAGGAAGAAAAGCCAGAAATCAAAGCATGCTAATTATAGTCCTGCAGGCAAATTTTAAAGTGTATGCCTCCTGCTGAAAAATCTGTGTTTCTGCTTAGTGACTGACATATAAGAATTGGAAATTTAATTTGATTCCAGGAAAGTGACAACACTTGTCTGATTATGGCTGGTTTTCGAAGGTAAGGAAAATTATCAGGCCTTAAGGCTAGCCTTGGATATTGAAACAAGATCTGCAAAGAAGGTGATGGCAAATCACTTCCAAAACTCTGCTAACAGAACCCTGTATTTCCTGGAATATACGATTATCCAAATACAGTAAGATTGCTGTGCATTACAACTCAGGGAGGAGTACATTCCACTGGCTGGAGGACTGGGTTTTGCATAGCATACCTAGGCTTACACTCCAAAATTGGGCATGGCTGGAATCCAAGTTGACAAAGTCCTTTCAGGAATTCAGTTAAAGGATAAACCTTCAGAATAAGAGGCGACTTGACTTAGGCCATGAATTAAGATTTGGTTGGCACGGTTACCTATGGTAGGATAAAGTTAAAGTAAATGTTTACTTCAACAATCATTTTGTCAGACGTGCTATTTTGAGAGTTTGAAATAAATATAAAACATGGTTTTTCACGAAGGTGCCTTTTTGGTCCTCCCCACAGGAAGCTTTTTTAAGAAAAGAAATGATGATGAGGCCGAACTGGTAGACTCAAGGTAAAATAATATCTTTTAATTTAGGGGACCCTACTCTCAAGTCTATGGAGGAATAGAATCAGAAGGTCATGTTTGTCATTGGTTTACATATTTGCAACTGAAAGAAAGATTTAAATTAGATAAATTTAGAGTCATGGGTTTAACTTTGTTAAAAATGAGCTGATATTATACTGTGTAGTAGAGATGAACATATTATTGCTAAAGTCTATAAAGTGTTATTGAATTTAAATCTGGAAAATGAACAAGTAAAGCATTGTATGATTCAGTGGACAAGGAATTTTGGATATAATGTAATGCTTGAACAGTGGTAGAATATGTGGAATAAAGGTTTAAAGTTTACATTAAACTATAATTTAAAAGAAAATTTGATGTATTGTTAGGGTTTAACTCCAGACAAATTGTCAAGAATGTATAAAGTTACCACAAATGAATGTTGGAAATGTAAATGTACAAAAGGGACTTTTTATCATTTAAGGATGTGGGTGTGTGATAAAGCAAAGAAATATTGCAGTAGGATTCATATCAGAATACAGAAAATTCTTAAAGTGAATATAGGAAGAAAACCAGACACTTTTCTTTTGGATTTAATGGAACAAGACTTAGAAAAAAAAATTGGAACTTTGATGTTATATATGTTGATGGCAGCAAGACTATTCTAGGCAGAGAAATGGAAGATCACCTCAATTCCCACAATGGATGAATGGCTACAAAAACTGATAGAGTTTAGTAGAGATGCAGAGGTGGGTTCCTGCCAGTTCTAACCTCTTCTATAGAAGAGGTTCCACAAATATGTGCCATTTAGAACCAATTCCACCTCCCTCCCCCTGCCTCTCCACACATCATCAAGATGAAGAGCAAGAGGAGGAATTCTGGGAGTTGAAGTCCACAAGTCTTAAAGCTGACAAGTTTGAACATGCCTGGGTTTTTTTTCTAAAGGGTTAGGGGTGCAAGGGTCTTGTAACTTGACAGCTTTAAAACTTGCGTGCTTCAAATGCCAGAGTTTCTGAGCCAACATTTTGGTTGCTAAGCAAGAGCGTTGTTAAATGAGTTTCACCACATTTTACAAGTTGGCCACTCCCACCCAGTCACATGGCCGGCAAGCCACTCCCATCTGGTCACATGGCTGGCAAGCCACTCCCACCCAATCACATGGCCAGCAAGCCACACCCACAAAGCAAGCCACAACTACATAAGAGGTTCTAAAAAATTTGAAACCCACCACTGTAGAGATGGCTAAATTGATTGCTTTGATCAAAGAAAAAAATATAAATACTTTAATTTCTACTTGGAAATCACTTCTGGATTTTGTGCTTGAGGTAAAAAAAAATGAAATTTTGATTTTGGGTTTTCTCCATGCCTCAGATATCACAAGGCTTCCCTTGACTCATGGATCTCGATAGGCCTTGTGGTATCAGAGGCAGAGAGAAAGAGGAAGTGGATCAAGTGACATCTAAAGCATTGCTGGTGGAAGATGAACTCAACCAAACATGGGTAAGAGTTACTATTAAAGCCTACCTCATGACAATTTGTGTGATGAAGCATAAATACTTCACAGCACAAATTGTCTCTGTAGATAATTGCCCAATGGCCCTCTTCAGGTTGATCTGGGGAGGTGGGTCATGGAGGATTTGCTGATTTTCTGCCAAATGACGTGTTCAGATTTGTTTCCAATTGGATGTTGGTGTGGACATTGATCCAATGGAGATGCCCAGGGCAGGTGCTTGCCTACTTATCTAGGAATGGATAGACCTTGTTGCTCTGAAGAAATGAACAGGATAATACAGAATGTAAGTTCAGCCACCTGTGTTTTAGAGATTTGTCCTTCCTGGCTGATAAAACTTCTTGGGAAGTAACATGTAGGTAGCTGTGGGTGGTGGTCATACATCTCTGGAGGAGAGGATGGTGCCTCAGCCCTTTAAGGATGCTGTGGTTCATTCCCTGTTTAAGAAACCATCACAATTTTTGTCTTATCTTCGAACTTCCCTTCCTGGAGAAGGTGGTTGAGAAAGTGGTTGCACTGCAGCTCCAGACAATCAGGGGGGAAATTAATTAACTAGCATTTAGGCCTGGATATGGGATTTAAATAGCATTAGTTGCATTTTTTGAATGATCTCCAGTGGATGCAGAATGAGGGTAGTGCATCCATCCTTGCCCTACTTAAGTTCTCAGTGACTTTCAATACCAGTAACCATGGTATTCTTCTGGAATAGGTTGGGGGACTGGAAGTGGAGGGGCACCATATTGTCCTGGCTTTCTTTCTTTCTTTGAGGCCATTTCCAGTTAGTGTTGATTGGGAACAAGAGATTTGACCCTTGGCCCATGGTTTGCAAAATCCCTCAAGAGTTAGTGCTTTCTCCACTCCTGTTTTAACATTTACATGAAACGGCTAGGTGAGACTATCTGTCACATTGGGTTGGGATATCATCAACATGCTGATAATATTCAATTCTATATCTCTACCTATAGTGAATTAAGCAATGCTGTGACTACCTCTTCTTGGTGCTTGGAGCTCTAGATCTAGAGCTCATTGATGGAATTACCATCTTTGGTTGTGCATGGGGTTCAAGAGATGTGAGTCCAGGAGAAACCCCAGACAAATCCAATCCATAATCTGGGGATTCTCCTGCACTCACAATTTTTGCTCAAAGAGCCAATGCTGGTCATGGCCAGGAAAGCCTTTGCACAACTGCATGTTATATGCCAGTGATGCCAATTCCTGGACCAACAGACCTTTTCATAGTCACCCCATTTCTTGCTGTCTCCCCTGTTAACTATTGTAATATACTCTGTGTGAAGCAGCCCTTGAAGAGCATCCTGAAGCTTCCATTGGCATCTACTCCGCTCAAAATGCATTGGCCCACATGATTTTATCCAAGTCCAAGCATGCACACACATCTCCTCTTTTGCACGAGCTGCACCAGTTACCAATTTGCTTCAGAAAGCTATTCAAAGTGCTGGTTAATGCTGCTGTTGCTGTCACCTGGAACGGGCTGAAAATGGGATGCACAGAGGCCAAAAATGGGGCACCTGGAGGCAGCGATAGGTGGCAGTGCCGATGGGCGGTGATGGCAACAATGGGCAGTGGCAATCCCCGCAGCCTGAAACAACTGATAGGAGATATTCCGGGTGACAGATCCAACTGCCAATCAGGTGCTGGTGCTAAATCAGGCTGTGCTGAAGCTGACCACACTGTTTGCTGTTTGCTGCAAGAAGGCAAATTGTTGGGAGGCAGAGGCCAAAGAGTGGGGGCTGGTGGGTGGGCGAAGCTTCGGCAACATTAACTGTATATGATGCACAGAGTATAAGACACCCACTTTTTGGGGGGGGAGTGTGTCTTATACTCTGAAAAATATGGTACATCTCTCTGGCTCACCAGAGGAGGAAGGCAGAGCATGTTGTAGATCTCCACTATCAACTACATCTGGTTGGACCTAGGAAAAGGGTCTCTTCTGTGAAACTTCATTCCCCCAGAAATAAGATTGGCTTCCACCTTATTGCTTTTCTGAAAGTCCATGATTTTTAACTGTGGGTTTTTAATGTGGCATGCTGTCCAGAGTCACAATGTGTGAGTTGGGCAACTATCGAAGGAAGGAAGGAAGGAAGGAAGGAAGGAAGGAAGGAAGGAAGGAAGGGAGAGAGAGAGAGAGAGAGAGAGAGAGAGAGAGAGAGAGAGAGAGTCATTCTTTACTTGCTCATGCATGGATCACTTGGGTCTTTTCACAGTCTATGGTACTCAGATAATAGCTATCTGATCTATAATTCATTCTTTTCTCTCCTTTCCATCATTCTCAATGTCCAATTTTCACAGCAGTACACTATGATTGGAAAGATCATAGCATTAATTACTCTCTTCTGTAGTCTCCAGTTCTTCACATTCAGTTCACTAAGCCTGTGCAAAGTGAGTGGATTTCAGTGCTACACTCAGGGTCATGGAGGCAACAGGATTCATTTCGCTAAAGCAAAGCGAACCTCCAATTCACCGTCAGAAAGTAATTTGGGTGGCAGCAAATTGCTTCAAGCCAGCCAGTAGGCGAATCTTCTCAGATTTCTTTCCCAGTGCTGCCCAAAATGTTCCCAGCTGAGGCAACTTTTGGATGGCCCACAGCACACACCACAGCCATCCAGCCCACATGTGATGCTGTGATATGTACTCTGCTTTATATGCTTGCATCCTGCACCTGACCGAGTCTCCAATTGTGGATTTTGAGTCATGAGATAATACATGTTTTGTTTTTTGTCTGACTTCCACCCTAGAGTTAGAGTCCCAGAGTTTCTCAGGGCAGAAATGTTAATTATAACAACAAACAGTTGTACAGCTCCAACTTAGACTGAAAGGACAAAAGTTAATACTCATTAAGCTACGTGAAAAACAATTATCATATATAAATTGCTGCAGGCATACAGTGGATATCTGGGTTGGGGCAATAAAACATTTGTTTTGTTTTTTATTCTGGTAAGACAGAAAGAATAAAAAATTCCATGATATTTTCCCAAGCAATAATATAATGATATCTATCCAATATATAAAGAAGAATAATGTATCTTTTACTCATACATATATTTCTGATTTGTGATATAAACTACAATTCTACAGTTTTTTCCTTTCATTTCTCTGAAAATATTTTGCACAGGAAATGTGATGTACATACATTCAGAAGATAAGTTTATGTTTCAGGTTTTACAATCCCCATTACTAATACTTGTAGCCTGTATAAATTAAAATGGAAGAATTGCTTTGAAGCCATCAAAACAAAGTTCTATTTAAGAGCACATTTTACCTTTCAGTTCAAAATTGGTGGATTTTTTCCACTTGGAGAAAGCTCAACTTCTACATTTATTAATGACTGGAAAACCGTTATGAAATTTTTGCTGAAAAAAGAAAAAAAAACTTCTGATTTTTGAACTTGATGATTAGAAATGGTAGGTTATGGGAAAAAGGAAATTATGATGTAACCTTAAAGAGAGAGAATTTAAAAAATGCATTCAAAACCACTTTTGGTTTTGAATACAAGCACTTTCTGTAAAGGGTTTTTTTTTTGTTTGTTTCTTTTTCTTTCCAAATTCTTTTTACTCCTCCCTTACTATTTTTCTTTTCTTCTTACATTCAACTTAAAAGTTGTTTTTCTGTTGAAAACCACTTTAATAAAGAAAACTTTTTAAAAAAAAAATATCAATGGCTGGCTACATACATTGCAAGAGAACTGAACCACATTATGACTTACTGGTAGTTAGTATGATAGATGAAGCCAGTCTTGGTTCAGACTCAATCTTGGCAGCCCAGAAGGTGTGTGAATTTCACCTTCCAGCATGATGGCTGGGGAATTCTGTGAGTTGAAGTCCACACATCTTCAAGCTGCCAAGGTCGAGGAACAAACATCACTTTAGACTAATGTGGACAACAGCTCATTCAATAGTCATGCTTACATTAGGACCACACTTGAACCCAGACACATGGGCCTATTCTGCAGATTTCCACTGGTTGTTTCTCGCCATTTCTTCTGCGGAAACGCCTGATGTCCATAGAGTTCTTAGCTATGAACCATCACGTTGTAAAGTAAATGTGTGCATCAGAGGTGGTATTGAGCCAGTTCTGACAGGATCTGGAGAACTGGTAGTGGAAATTTTGAGTAGTTCAGAGAACCGGCAAATAGGCTGCCCCCACCCCCACCCTACCTCCCAGCTGATCTTTTGTTGCCCTGATCAGTTGGAAAGCAGGTTAGTGGGGCGGGGAGGGAATGGGGATTTTGCAATAACCTTCCCCTGCCATGCCCACAAAGCCAGCAATGCCCACAGAACCGGTAGTAAAAAAAAATAATCCCACTACGGGTGTGCATTAGTAGATAAACGGCAAGACGAGGCGAGGTGATGGGACCATGTTTCCAGCCGGCCCAGCTGTTTCGAAAGTTGAGGGTGCAGCTCTTGGAAGCATTACGGCATCGCCTGAGCTTTTCCTAGGTTTTCTGCCAGAAGCGGGGAGGGGGGGGAGAGAAGGCGGGGTTTCCGACGTGGCAACCGCTCAATAGGAGCGCAGAACGCCAAGTGCATCAGCAATGGGAGGGCGGGACCAGAAGTGCCAGGGTCTGTTCTAGAAAGCGCGGAGTCGCGTTGCTTGTTCTTAGGTGCGGACGCCGCTCCTTCCCCGGGCAAGGGAGACGCTCAGGGTTTAGCCTGTGGGGTTTCTTGTACGTTGCGACCGTCGTATGGCCAGACTCAGCGTTTGGTTGCGCCTTTGCTTCCCGCCATCCCCGGGGCTGTTGCTGCTCCCACGCTTCTCCTGCTTTGCTGCTTGCCCACAAGCTCTCCCGGCTCCTAATGACCCGACTCCCGCTGAACCGTGACATGCGCCCTCTTCCTTCCTTACCTCCCCCTACCATTGCCTTTGCGCGCCGAGAGCGCCTCGCCGCGCGATCCTATACATGCCCTCCGAGCGGTAAGACACCCCCAACCTTCTCTCCGCGACCGAAGCGCCGGCACTTGCGCCCAAGGCGAGCGTGTCTAGAGGATCGCCTCCAAGGCCATCCCCTGCATGGCTCCTGCAAAACCCCTGCATGGCAAGCTATAGGAACCGCGCGCCGGCGAAACCCCTCGAGCTGCCGGCCGCGCTTTAAGGTTAGGCGCAGCGGAGAAACGGCGGGCTTGGGGAAATGACTTCATCCGGCCAGCCGTCTGCAGCCTTGCAATGTTTTCCGCGCCATAATGATAATAATAAAAACTCCTGCTTAACTTAATTTTCAGGTAAAAGTCCGGAGAGCGGACGAGGCGAGCACGGTGGTTTCTGCAGGTAACGCTTGGAAACGCTGCCCGGGGATGATGTCGGGGAGGGAAGGAAGGAGAAGGCGTCGGCGGCAAGAAAGCTATTTCTGGGAAAGCCTCGGCCGGGGAATGTTGGTGGACGTGGGGCGAGGTCCAAAGTTTGGGAAAGCTTAGCCTTTTTAACAGGCTGAGTCTTGTAGCTCTCAAGAGCCTTGGGCCAAGAGAAGGTGGTCGCTCCGCTTCCTCTCCGCTTTCCTGAGTGGGAAAAACAACCTCTCGAGAGAATGACAACCCGCCCTGACCCTGCTTCTGCGCTTCAGAAGGCTTTCTTGCCCGAGGATAGTCGTGTGTATCAGCACGTAGGCTGAGATTTTCTATTTGCTCCATCGCAGAAGGTGATGGATGGGGAGGGGAAGACAGCCAAGTTTCAGGAAGGCCTTGAAATTGGAGGCCAAGCACCGAATGGTAATCTAGGAAGAGAGAGAAAAGAAGTGGGTCCGATTTAACCTCCCAATTTGTGAAGGATCTTCCAGCAGGCAGGCAGCCAAGTGATCTTGCCCTTGCAGCAAGCAATTCCTAATCTAAGCAAACAGTAAAGGCAGATTTATCAGCTGCGCCTTGGGAAAGAGAGGGGAATTCAGGGCAATGTCTATGGAGCTTCTCAGTCATCCAGGTCATGGTTGTCCCAAAGGTGGGTTTCTTTTTTCAAGAGGCAACTGGACTTTCTGGTTTGTCTTTGAAGACGTTTCGCTTCTCATCCAAGAAACTTCTTCAACTCTGAGCTGACTTTCACGGCAGTGGTTTCCTCTTTAATGAAGGTTTTCCTCTGTCAATTCCTCAGAGAGATTGCCGTAGTGATGCAAAGGCTTTCTCCTTCTATGGCTTTATTCATTATGTTTAATCCGAGCAGAGGTGAAGGTTATTCTAAGTATACACAGTTACATCTTTGGAGTTCTTGTAATGTCAGAAGGGGGAATGTAAAGCCAGAAATCCTGACAATCACAGTGAGATGTGTATCTTTTTCCGCTTTCCACTTTCCAGTTCTGAAGTGTTTCAGAGAAGGGTGTCTTGTATAGGATTTCCCAAGTAGGGTATGATTCTGATTTAATGTGTATGCAGCCAGCTATGGTTTATTCAGTGAACCATGGATAAATAACCGTGGGTTTACAATTGCTCTGTGCAGCATAGTTTTGGTTTATGAACATGGAGATTTGAGGTCCATTTTAGGACTTCATTACATTATATAACTTCATATAAATAATTTACAATCTGGTATTGCATGTCAGTACTAAGCTGAGACTAAGCTAGTCAATATATTTCTAGGATTGAAATGTTGGGTATGTAGAGGTGCATACAAGATAATGGCTTTAATGATATTTGGGGGAGATACAGATGGCATATTTCACTGTCAGATTTATCTTTTGCCTTTCCTCCAGGACTTCTACATTCCAAAAGCATATGAAGTCAGGATTAAAAATCAGCAGTGTCAGCTCCAAAGCAAACAAACATTATTTATTAAGAAAAACTATTTTTGTAAACATTATTTGTTTATGGAACTTCTGTCAATGGGTGGAATTCAAAAAGTCTGTGTGTACGTGCGTTTGTGTGTATTATGCCTTTAATTCAGTGTTGATTCCTGGTGACTGCATGGAGTAGTTCCTGAAATTTTCTTGGCATAGTTTTTCAAAATTCGTTATTGTCGCCTTCCCAAGGCTGAGAGAGATTGACTGGCCAAAATTACTCAGCTGCCTTTATGCCTAAAGCAGGACTAGAACCTTTTTAAAATGAAATTTGTTTAGTAAAATATGATTTGATAGATTGACGATAATTTGTTGAAGTATAATGTAAGTTTACATTACAGAAAGATCTTTGACATAGAGGTTCTGCTTTAACCAAACTAATTGGAAGCTAATCAAGGAGAGAAGCAACCTGAAATTAAGGAGAAACTTTCTAACAGTGAGAACAATTAACTAGTGGAACAGCTTGCCTTCAGAATTTGTGGGTGCCGATACTTCTTTACTGGAGGTTTTTAAGAAGAGACTGGGCAGTCACTTTTCTGAAATGGTATGGGGTCTCCTGCTTGAGCAGGAGACTGGACTAGAAGACCTCCAAGGTCCCTCCCAGCCCTATTCTATTCTAAGATTCTAATGCGTAAGCAACTATGCAAATGTCCAAAAACATATTTCTTCCTCTTTATTTTGTTTACTTCTTCTGATTTCAATCTGTTTCCTTTTTATACCCCAATTCCTCAAATCTGTTACTTCTAACTGAATATGCTATATCTCTACTGCAAAAATCCAACTGTAGTTTTTTCATGCTTTTCTTGTTATTTTTCCTGTTAACCATATATTTTTGCAGTTCAGATGCAGAATGCATAATCCTGGCCTAATCGGTATTATAAACATACAGAGTAAATATTTCTGCTGCCTTGTGGATTTTTTTTTTTTGTTAAAATTGGATTTAAAGTATCAGAAAGTTGTAAGAGTGGCAGCTGCAGATGAATAAGATCCTTGAGGTGTGCCATATTTTAGAGTCCCATGACCAGTCAAACAGCAGCTAAGCAGCTAAACATTTTTTAAAAAATGTTTTGGCTTAATGTGAGCTTAGTCATTGGGTTTTGAAACCATGGTTTATTCTTAGTATAATTTTGGAAGCTGAAGGCAATTTTGCTTATTATTGTCACAACTGTTTAGTAATTAGGGCATTCTTCTTTGCATGACAAGAATGCCATTTTTGTATTTTATATTAATGCACAGAAACCCAAATAGAAATTATTCTTTTTTTGAGTCATTCTATCAGTTTCCTCTATTTTAGCTTGTTTACTATTAGTAACCTAGTATTAGTTCTGTTTCAGGAAAAGATTCAAAGCAGACTTATTTCAGCTAAGACTTCTTTCCAAAGTTTTTACAGCTGGGATTTTACAGAACGATGTTCAATATGATTTTCTTGAAAGTTAAAGTTATTTAATAAAGTTATTTATAGACATATAAGATAGAATGCTGCATATTAACCCTGGACTGTGACCAATAAATGCAATTACATATCTACTTCTCCAAAATTTTAGCTAGCTCTAGATGGGGAACACGACTAGCTTCCTTTTCATGCTTGCAGTTTGAATCTACCAGATCTCTTCATATATTTGTCTTGGAGTTTTTCTCTTGGGAAAGGAGAAAGATAGATTAACCAAATTTAAAGTCTTCTGAACGAAAACTCATTGCTGCTTTAAAATATATTTCAGAACTAATCCAGTGTTAGTATTTTTAAAGCTGCAGAGCCAAGAAGTCACAAGGTTACTAACTTTATTAAGATAAAGTCATAAGATTATTGGTATATGGTTCCGTGGTATTCAAAAAAGTATTTGAGACACCACATACCCTAATACTTTTATTTTAAAAAGCACAAAAGGATTAAATGTTTGTTTAACATTTAGTTGTTTAATTGTATGCAGATGTGCATTGCACTTTTGGCATGGGAGGTGGTGATGCAGGCATGTGGAAGGGATGAGTGTAGTGTTTTAGAGATGCAATGTTCAATTCTGGAGCAAGACGCCAGCTGGAAGACAGTTATCTTTGGGGAAAGAGAAACATTTAGTAAGGCTGTTGGCTTTAAGGGATTAACACAGATATTTGGTTTTAATAAGTATTGTGGGTATGCTGCTAAGGAGCTTGTGAATTCTAAAGACTTTGGGAAAGGCCTGTGCCTCCTGATGATAGATGGATGAAGAGGGAGAGAAAGAGAGAGAGAGAAAGAAAGAAAGAAAGAGAAAGAAAGAAAGAAAGAGAAAAAGATGGATAGATGAAAACATGTATGGTCTCACACTGTTAGTTGTGTTTGGTTTTTAAACTGATTTCTTTTTTCCTTGCCGGTTGTGCATCTAAAATTGTACCAAGAGAACCCTTCTCTTTCACAAGCTACAGGTCTTGCATCATATATCTCCTAATCCTGAATATTTGACTGCTGTAGCATCAACTCAGAATGTTATTCTTTCAATTTGAAGGCTACAACAAAGGCAGCCAGCTCCCTCTCATAAAACCAACTTGTGGTTTTTTTTAAGTCATGAGTGAAATGTACTTAATCTGAACTAAGATTGTAGGTGGAGGATTGAACATTCTTTAATGTTTAATATCATTCCTTGATATTATTCTACTGGTCTGCTGAACCTGTAGTAGAAATTATTGTGAGTCAGCTGTAAATTGTTTTTAAGGGATTGGAAGTGTCAAAATGTTCTATACTTTTAGAATTACATAGTTAGCACTGTATCAATACCGTTCCCCTCAATGGATAAATCTGCAAAGTGTGATATTCTGCATTTGTTTGAACATTAATTTACTCTGATCCTATAACTTTATGATAGCATCTTTATTAGAAATGTATGTTGCTTTATTCACTTCATGTGGCTAAATATACTATATATTCCTTCACCACTTTTTTATTAGTGCTTCCTTTCTGGACACAAATTGAAAATAAATACCTTTCTTTGCTTTGGTACAATGGTGATGGCACATTTTTATTACTATCTGTTTTTACCTGCTTGTTTCTTAATAAGCAGGCAAAAACAACATATAACAGGCACAATGTTCTACAGCTTAAGTTGCTATTTCAAAAACATTTTAAAGTAAATTAAGAACAAAGCTTACATCTGTCAATGCTGTTATAAATTAAATACGCTTAAATTTTATTGTCTCTCCCCTTGCCCATTTTCTTACTTTCTCTGGAAAAAAGAAACAGAAGAAAACTTTTTTGTTATTCCAGAATTCTTGGCAATTTTACATCTATACTCGAGGTTTTATGTAGAATTCTTACCCTGTTTTTTTCCATTTGATGGAAAACACAAGAGAAACACATATTTTTCTGGTGCTTTCCAGCTGCGCTCCCTCTATCTGAGTATTTTTCTTTCTCTTGACAATGCAGTAGTGGTTATGCAAAAGCAAGATTTGGATCATACTATAATTACTCAAATATTTTAAAGGTTTGGAATGTAATTTAGACATTGTGCAATAAGATAAATTATAAGGAAAAATATAGCTACTCTTTGTGGATGGATCTTTTCACCCAATCAAGATTTTTTTGAATCCATGTGTAAGTGAATATTGTGTACTGCTCTAAAAATAGTAACTTTCTTCAGGCATTATCACTGAGAGGAGGAGAAAAGGAGTGCACCATTCTTGATTGCTAAAGAACAGCATCTGAGGGTGTGGCAGTTGAGTTGCACTCTTGTCTTTTAGAAAGGCAATGGAAGTGGTCAGGGAAGCGTTTGAGTGCAATTTTTATTATTTTAATATTCTTCTGCATTCCTTCCATTTAAGAACAGGTTTTGGATTTGTTTGACAGACAGTGAAACAATTTACAGCAAAATTACTGCGGATAAGATAGTTGGAAGGGACCTTGAAGGTCTTCTAGTCCAACCCCTGCTTAGGGAGGAAATTGTATACCATTTCAGACAAATGGTTATCCATCTCTTCATAAAAATTTCCAGTGTTTGAGCATTTACAACTTCTGGAGGTAAATCATTCCACTGACTAAATTGTTCTAACTCTCAGGAAACTTCTTAGGTTGCTTCTCTTCTTGATTAGTTTCCATCCATTGCTTCTTGTCCTGCTTTCAGGTGCTTTGGAAACTATCACTCAGTACTATCACTCACCTTCTTATTAGAGAGTAACAAGGGCTGATTTCAGGAAAGCTATTCAGATATTATTTTAAGACTGCTTTGTATATTATTTGTTAAAGTCAAGGCTCATGTTCTATACCAGTCACCCTGAATTTGAAATAAGGCTTTTCATGACTAATTGTAAAGTCTGACTCATTTGGTTCAAACTCAGTTTATTTCTTACGCCTAAAATGAAGTAGTTCAAATCGTGCTAGACCTATAATGCCATTAATAGACAAAGACTGCCAGTTTCTTTTCTATTGGGGAAGGGAATTGAATTGGGACACATATGTTGTGGATCAAAATTGCAAGTTGTCTCTGTAATGTGTTTGGGATGATTCAGTGATAAAAATGATAATTTTTAATATGTCAGAAAGGGAAAAGTGTTAAAAACATTAGGATGAAGCACATTATATTTATGCCAGTAATTTTAATTACGTCAAATCAGATTTCCCCCCCCCCTCTACTTTCTGGGATATGGTCTGCAGTTACATTTTTAAAATATTGAGCATTTCCCCTCAATTTTAGAAAAGTTGCATATTTATGGATTAAATTTAAGTATTCAAGAGTTTCAGTGTTTTTATGTGCACTTTGTCCTTGAATCTCAAGTCACAGGTGAACTTGAATAAACAGAGACATATGGAGAGCATATGAACTTTTCAGGATGTTTATGTTTCCACAGCTAAGATTCGAGAAACTGTACAGCTTCTTATATTCCTCCTTTTGAGAAACTGCCATCAAAAAATGGCATTAGCTAATAGTATATGATAAGTTCCTTCTGTGCAACATAGTCAGAATGTTCAAAGTGTTAAATTATTTCTTTTCATGTGGCAGGCATAGAGTTGTGATTCTGACTTTTCCCCTTTGTCAGTTTGAATTTAGATACACAATTTTTCATTTTGGCTAAATGAAGTGTTGCATCAGAAAAGAGGAACCAATGTGCCTTTGTATATCTTGAGTGTCAAACTTACATCGTCATGGTGGCATTACATGATATATTGTGACTTTTTTCCCCTTTGCTAAACCTGGCATGGGTGTGGCCAGAGTGTGACGCATCCGACATATGGACTGCGAGTTTGACAGCCTTGGTATATCTCCAACTCTCAGTATCTGTAGTTATTAGTGACCAGTGCTGAATCATTCTTCAACAGCTTCTGGAAGGGCATCTGTTTTCCATCTGTGCAACTACAGTTACAAGAAAAAGTATGTGAACCCCTTGGGATTACATGGAGTTTTGCATGAATTGGTCATAAAATGTGGTCTGAACTTCATCTAACTCACAACAATAGAAAAACACAGTCTGCTGAAAATAATACTACACAAACATTAGATGTTGCCGTGGTTTAATTGAACATAACATGTAAACATTCACAGTGCAGGGAGGAAAAAGTATGTGAGCCCCTAGCCTAATGACTTCTCCAAGAGCTAATTGGAGCCAGGAGTGAGCCAACCTTGACTCCAATTAGTGTGATGATATTGGATGTGTTGCTCACAGCTGTCCTGCCCTTTAAAAACACACACCTGTTTTGGGTTTACAGGTTTCAAGAAGCACTGTCTGATGTGAAGCATGCCTCACAGAAAAGAGCTCTCAGAATACCTACAATCAAGAATTGTTGACTTTCATGAAGCTGGAAAGGGTTACAAAAGTATTTCCAAAAGCCTTGATGTTCATGTGTCCACGGTAAGACAGACTGTCTACAAATGGAGAAAGTTTAGCAGTATTGCTACTCTCCCTAGACATGGTTGTCCTGTAAAAATGACTGCAAGAGCACAGTGCAGAATGCTTCATGAGGTAAAGAAGAATCCTAGAGTGTCAACTAAAGACCTACAGAAATCTCTGGCACATGCTAACATTTTTGTTGACACATCTACAATAAGGAAAACATTAAACAAGAATGGAATACATGGGAGGACACATGGAGGAAGCCATTGCTGCCCCCCAAAAATATTGCAGCATGTTTGAAGTTTGCAAAAGAGCATTGGATGTTCCACAGCACTACTGGCAAAATATACTGTGGACAGATGAAACCAAAATTGAGTTGCTTGGGAAAAACACACAACACTATGTGTGGAGAAAAAAAGGCACAGCACACCAACATCAAAACCTCATCCCACTGTAAAACATGGTGGAGGGAGCATCATGGTTTGAGGCTGCTTTGCTGCTTCGGGGCCTGGACAGATTGTTGTCATTGATGGGACAATGAATTCCAGGGTTTATCAAGACATTTTGCAGGAAAACGTACCACTATCTGTCCGCCAACGGAAGCTCTGCAGAGGAGAGGTGATGCAACAGGACAATGGCCCAAAGCATACAAGTAATTCAACAAAAAAATGGCTTCAACAGCACAGAATACACCTTCTGGGGTGGCCCAGTCAGAGTCCTGACCTAAACCCAATTGAAATGCTGTGTTATGACCTTAAGAGAGCGATTCACACCAGACATCCCAAGAATATTGCTACACTGAAACAGTTTTGTGAAGAGGAGCGGTCCAAAATTACTCCAGATCGTTGTGCAGGTCTGATCTGCAACTACAGGAAACGTTTGGTTGAGGTTATTACTGCCAAAGGAGGGTCAACCAGTTATTAAGTCCAACGGTTCCCATACTTTTTCCTCCCTGCACTGTGAATGTTTACATGTTATGTTCAATTAAACCATGGCAACATCTAATGTTTGTGTAGTGTTATGTTCAGCAGATTGTGTTTTTCTATTGTTGTGACTTAAATGAAGTTCAGAGCACATTTTATGACCAATTCATGCAAAACTCTACGTAATCCCAAGGGGTTCATATACTTTTTCTTGCAAATGTAGCTTGAGAAAGATGGAAGGCATTTGCTTCCACTTTAACTTGATGGTAACATGTAGTGGCTAAGGGTGAAGGGCTGAGGGTAGATTCACACCTCCAGCCTGAGGAGCAGGTGACTAGGAGGACCTGTGGTCAACTTGTATTAATTGTGTCCTTTCCTGGATTGGGAAGCCCTTCTTTCAGTCACATATGCCCCGGTCATCTCCGATATGAACTACTGCAATGCTATCTACATGGAGCTATCCTTGAAAAATATCCAGAAGCAGCTGCTGGCACAAAATGTAGTTGTCCATTCAATCCTAGAGATACATACATACAATACTTTTACTGCATGAACAGCCATGGGTGATGGTTTGCTTCCAAGTCCAATTCAAAATGTTGCTTCAAAGCCTTTCAAGGCAGAGCCCCAGGTTACCTAAGGAGCTGTCACATCCTTATTACATTCACCTGTCCTAACCAGTTAGGCAGAAGGGGCATGTTATGGACCCTTTCAGCTAAAGAATTTTGACTGGAGGCATCTAGGAGGAGAGTCTTCTCTTTCATTGCCCCCACCCAATGGAACATCTTGCCCTCTAAGGTGAGGCTGCCCCCCACTATTATGGTCTTCTAAGAGAGTGTTAAGGCCTGGTTCTATCAATTAGTGTGGCATCCAGTAGTATACCATCCTGGAGATGTTTGGTAGCTTGAGTGCTGTGGTTTTTTTTGTAACTTTTGTTTCTGAAAATATTGTATGGCCTTTTTATTGTAAACCACTCAATCATTTAGATAATGAGAAGGGCAGGGTATAAATTTGTACAGTCAATCGATAAATAAAATGTAAATTAATCCTAACAAAAAAGGGCTCAGTGGCTAAGATGCTGAGCTTGTCGATCAGAAAGGTCAGCAGTTCGGTGGTTTGAATCCCTAGTGCCGCATAACAGAGTGAGCTCCTGTTACTTGTCCCAGCTTCTGCCAACCTAGCAGTTTGAAAGCATGCAAAATGCAAATAGAAAAATAGGGATCACCTTTGGGGGGAAGATAACAACTTTCCTTACGCCTTTAATGTTTAATCAAGCTGGCCACATGACCACGGAGACGTTTTCGGACAGCGCTGTCTCTTCAGCTTTGAAATGGAAATGAGCACCACCCCCTAGAGTCGGGAATGACTAGCTCATATATGCGAGGGGAACCTTTACTCTAACTAGAGTTATTCAAGTCATCGGACAGCACTAATATCAAACTCAGGGATGTCCCTGCAGAAAAAGGAAGTAATTTTCATGTATTTTCTTTTTAGTGTTTCCTCTATTGTTTCAGATGTTTTCCTAGCCTGCTCCAAAGCAGACTTAAGACAGGCTACAAAAGTCATTGGTTAACTAAAATTGATTAAGATAATTCCACATTTGGCAGGGATTGCCATTGTTTTAGATCAGAATATTAACTGCAAAGAATGCATGCAGAATAAAATAGCAGTAATGGGAAGAAATGTGTATATGATGCTGTTAGTACTTTCTTTAGCTTTGATTCCATAGTCTAGCTGAAATCCATCTGAAAGTTAAAAACCTATTTTTTCTGATGCACAATCCTCAAACCAAGATTCTCTTTCAGATGCTTACTCTGAACTAGTATTTTGCACAGAGCATCAGACACAATCAGAGATAGGGTTCTGTCAAGCATTCAAAGAATGTACTGCAAGGCTCATTAATGTTAAAACAATTTTATTTTAGGAAAACTTGGCTTGTGTACTTCTAAGGCTTTTTGTGGAACTGCACACATGTGTATGTGTGGACAGCACTTATCGTATTTTTCGGAGTATAAGATGCACCTTTTTCCCTCAAAAAAGAGGGTGAAAATCTGAGTGCGTCTTATACACTGAATGCAGCATTTTTTGCCTCCGAAATCCCACCCCCTTTGCAAAAATGGCCATGCAAAGCCTTTAGGGGGCTTCCAGAGTGCTCATGAGGCCTGAGGAGGGCAAAAATGAGCAAATAAATGGGCAGTTTTTGCTTGTTTTTTGCCTCCCCCCAGACCCCAGGAGCACTCTAAGAGCCTTCCAAAGCTGTGCATGCCCCCTCCCCTTTTATTTTTTTGCAGAAATGAGAGTTTGGGAGACCTGCAAAGTGCAAAATCTTTTTTTATTTACTTCTTCAAAATCATCGTGCGTCTTATACTCCGGTGTGTCTTATAGTCTGAAAAATACGGTACATTGGGAATTCCAAAACAAATGCTGCATATTCAACCCACTAATATTATTCCTTTGCTTCGTTTGATGGCTAATGGAGAGTTGTTTTCCTCTACCAACTCCCAACAAAAGGCTTAATTTCTTGGGTCTGATACATCTTCACTCTCTTTTATGCATTACAAGTTATCATAGATGACTTCTTGTTCCGGCTCTTTGACTTTTTCTTCAATCACCTTTACACAGCTGCATTTATTGCAAATCTATGTTAGGTTTCTTTTGGCAAAAATATAAATATGCTAAAAATATTGTAGATCAGAAATCGGAATTCTTGTAAATTTAGCTTTACTTATATTTTTTAATGTTGAAAGTCTTCTATTTCTTTGGGCTTCTTGGTTAGTTAGCCAGCTACATATTGCCTAGTTAAAGTGAGTATTTACTAGAAACCTCCTCCTTAAACTCTGCCTGAACTCTATCACCAAACTTCATATGCACTCATAATTGGAAACTGGCTACTACGGGACTTTGCATTTGACATGAAAAGTCTATTTTAGAACATATGGGAATATAAACACAGCATGTGTCTTTATTCATTAAAGTAACTTGCCTCTGATTGCAGAATCAGTAATGTAGGAAAATATGTTTAGAGCAAATTCAAAGCATTAGCCAGCACTACTATCTACTTTATGTTCTGTATACAGATTCTGCATTAGCCTCTGCTTACTCAGCAGAAAACAGCCACCATATCATAAACATCAGAAGTTTTCAGGATGTGCCCTTTGCAATGTTTGTAAGCTATCTAGAATCATACCCCCAAGTGGGTGGCATATTAGTTTGGTGAATAAAATAAATCAGTAGCTGTTCAGGAGGTAACTAACATGTAAATATTTATTGTTGTTATTATTATGTTGTTGTTGTTGTTAATCTTTGGTGAGATTCACAGCCATTAGGGCTGGTTGGTAGCTCAACAGCTCGAGTCCTAACCAAGGACCTAGGAACTGTTAAGGTAACAACGGAGGTTATAAGCTGTTCCAAGTAGGGTGGTTTTTTGTAGAATCAGAATGTACAAATCTGATAAATTAAAAATTTCCAAATAGTGAGGTAGCCCTTTAGGTACTGCTCCAAGGGCTCCAATTACAATCGGGACAACACACGATTTCTTTTTCCACAGTCACTCAACTTCAATTTGCAAGTCCTGGTACTTTGTGATTTTTTCTTGTTGCTTATCTTCAATTCGTGCATCTCCAGGTATTGCAATGTCAATGAACCATACTTTTTTCTTTTCAACTATTGTTATGTTAGGTGTGTTGTGGGCCAAGTGCCTGTCAGTCTGAATTCTGAAGTCCCACAAGATCTTGACTTTCTCATTCTCTAAAACCTTCGGAACCTGATGTTCCCAGTCGTTTTTGCTGTACTCAAATCCAAACTTTTGGCACAATTTCCAGTGAATGATCATAGCAACGTGGTCATGGCGTTGTAGGTAGTCAGTTTGTGAAATTTTGCTGCACCCACTGATCAAGTGGTCGACTGTCTCGTCTTTCTAATTACAGAGGCGACATTTGTTGTTGGTGGTAACATATTGAATTTTTGCCTTCATGCCGGTTGTGGCTAAGGCTTGCTCTTGAGCTGCCAAAATAAAGCCGTCTGTTTCTTTTTTCAGTGCTCCTGATCTTAACCAGTTCCAAGTTAGCTTTTGGTCAGCTTTGCCTTCAATACTTTTCAAGTATTGGCTATGCATAGCTTTGTTTTTCCAATTTTCAGCTTGCTTCTCATTAACTGGTGCTAATGGTTGATACGGTTTGCTGCCAGCGTCCTAGGTTTCAACCAAGTACCTTCTTAAAATGTACAATGTTCGGAGTAGTGCAGTTTTTTTGCAGTTCCGCTGGTGTTATTGCTGGAAGCTGCAATTTGTTGATGTATCTTATAAAATTCTTGGACATGCTACTTATTATTGTTGTTGTTATTGTTATTATCATCATTATCATCATCATCATTATCATCTTCTGTTGAAATTAAAGCAGTTTTGGTGGGTATGGGGATGAAATATAAGGCAGGGGAGCTGTAAATTACATATCTCACAATAAAGTCATTGGCAGAATTTTCTTGTGTAATTGTCAGTATTTGGGGGGAGATTTACAAAAACGCTCTTTCTTGGGATTAAATAGTGCTATGTGAAGGGCTAATTTGTGAACAATGCTGAGTCTGAACAAGCAAGACAATATTGGTTTGTGGTAGATAACATGTTTCTAGAGGTTGACTAAAATATCAAGTGCTGCAAGGTGAAGAGGAATTTATTTATTTAATTTGTCAAATATGTACGAGATAACAGGTATAAGTATAAACATGCACATGGACACAGGAAATGAGTATGAATAAATGGGGACAATAGGACAGGGATTATAGACACTTGTGCACTTATGCATGCCCCTTACAGACCTCTTAGGAAAGGAGTGCTAGACAGTTTAAGGTTAAAGTTATCGGGGTTTGAGGATGTAACAATGGAGTCGGGTAGTGCATTCTAGGCATTGACCACTCTGTTCCTGGAGTCATATTTTCTGCAATCGAGTTTTGGAGTGGTTTACCTTTAGTTTGTATCTATTGTTTGCCTGTGTATTATTGCGTCTGAAGCTGAAGTAGTCGTTGACAGGTAGGAAGTTGTAGCAGACACGTTTGTGTACTACGCTTAGGTGAGACCTTAGTCGGCGTACTTCTATGTTTTCCAAGCCCAAAATTGTGACTTTAATGTATACTGCTTGGTTTCCTCTGGTCACTCGCCTTTGGGAAATGCCTACGCCTTCCTCTGACGTATGACTCTCTTGCATTTCTGTGAAACTGAAAAAAATAGATCTTTAAACTATTAAAAGTATAACAATAGACATAAAGGATCAAATGGGATCAAATGAGCTTTTTAGAGTATGATGTTTATTTCAGTTAGCTGGTCAATATTTCCCATGCTAAACAGTGCCTTGAACTTGGAGGGATTTTTGACTGCTGGACATTTTTTAACTCACTGACTGATTAAATAGATGACTTTTATAGCCACTCACAGAAAACTAAAGGCATTTACTCACTTAGCAATATTTTAAAAAATCCTGCTAGATATGGAAGTATCTATAGATATGATTTTCATTTTGTTCCAGGCCTGTTCATCAAATATCATTCACACTGCTTAGGTAAAATCATTTTTATTGTCATGTATAAAGATCAATGAATGTGAAACTTAGCATTTTTCTGTCTCATTTGATTGCTGTTACTATTATTGGAAGATTACTAGAGGTAGTTTCCAGTTTAGTTTGTACCCAGCACATTCCAGTGAATCCCTATATCCAAATCAGAAAGACCATATTTGTCATTCAGCCTAGCTACCAAAAAATATCCTGATGTTTATTTAATATCAGCAATTCTAAAAACAGTTAAGTAGCAAAAAAGAAGAAGAAGAACAAGAGGCAGGCAAAAGTGTGTGTCTGTGTATCTTGGAGAGAGAGAGAGAGAGAGAGGAGAGAGAGAGAGAGAGAGAGAGAGAGAGAGAGAGAGAGAGAGAGAGAGAGAGAGAGAGAGAGAGGCATAACCAATAGGCAAAAATTTACTTTATATCAAGAGGATGCAGAACTTTCCATGGCCCTTGAAAACAATACTATCCCTAATCGTGGCACAACAAAACTGCGCTCGACTAAAGCGCGCCCGATTAAACCGCGTCGCTGACGTCATCAACAGGGCGACAACAGTGAGCACGGAGAAAGAAGGGCGCTTTAAATAGCGCTTTGAAAGCAAGCCGATTCAAGTTAAGGTAAGGGTTAGGTTTAGGGTTAGGTTTAGGGTTAGGTTTAGGGTTAGGTTTAGGGTTAGGGTTAGGTTAAGGGTTAGGGTTAGGGTTAGGTTAAGGGTTAGGATTAGGTTTAGCGTTAGGTTAAGGGTTAGGTTTAGGGTTAGGTTAAGGGTTAGGTTTAGGATTAGGTTTAGGATTAGGTTTAGTGGGGTTAGGTTTAGGTTTAGGGGTTAATTTTAGGTTTAGCGTTTACAGCGTGCTTTTTTCTCCGTGCTGTTGTCGCGCTGTGATGACGTCAGCTACGCGGTTTCGTCGAGCGCCCTTTAGTCGAACGCGGTTTTGTGGTGGAACCATCCCTAATTAGTCCCACAGAGTGAGTGGCCTTTGGTGATTCCAGCTTTAATCCTTTCATGTGTTTAATACTGGCATAACAAATGGAAAAGAGAACACCAGGTGAACTCTCTTCTATTCTGCACCACAAAGACATTTTAGGAGATGGGATGATGTATCCAAAATTATCACGGTCTTTGTGCTAAGTCAGAAAGCCTGAAGGCGGAAATCCCTTCTGTCCCTTCAGACTAGTTGTTATAGTACCCTCATATTCCACAGTTGGACCTCATGTAAAGATCCTGCATGTTCTGCTAGGAGTATGATCCCAATTCAACGGTTTGGCCTTGATGGGAAGAAGGCAGTGGAGTGGGTAGAAATGCTGATTCTCGTTTGCTCTGCTCACATTTGTTGCAAGTAAGCTTCAGAATGCAAGAAGCTGTAAAATACTTGCCATTTTGTTTTGTTGTAGAATAAACAAGCCAACTAAATATTTCATAGCCAAGTGTCTTTTCCCTCCACGCCAAAGCTATCTTCGGTGCTCACAAAAAGCTTTTTTTTTTTTCTTTTTTCTTTTTTTTTGTTTTTGAAATATATATTTTATTCAATTTTCACATTCCATTTGCAATCATTTATATACAGGGTATTCACTATAAGAAAAGAAAAGAAAAAAAAGAAAAAAAAAAGGAAAAAGGGAATAAAACGAACAGATAAAAAAGAAACACAACTCATCATTCACAACCCCACCTAACCCTTCCATCCTCCATACACCCCATCTACCCCCTCCAACTTTCCTTTCTCCCTCTAACACTCCCCTCCTACTTCCCTTTCCCCTCAAACCTTCCTTCTCCCCTTACTCCCCAAACACCCTCCTTACATTCCCCTTACATTCCCCTTACTCCTTCCTTACTCCTCCCTCTTCCTTCCCTCTACCTCCCTCCTTGGTGTATGCCTTTATTCGAATGTTGTTTGATCTGATAAAGGTAAAATGAACCAAGGGGAAAAAAAAAGGAAATAAATAAATAAATATAAAAAAAAAGAAAAGAAAAAAAAAAAGAACCACCGTATATAAATACATTCTTGTTCTTATTAAGGCTATGTTAACACCCCCCCACCCCACCCCCCCACAAATCCCCATCCCTAATCCTCCCAAGTTCCCAGGGCCCACACCTGGCGCTTCCTTCTGTCTAAAATATCTTGTGTACATATGGATTAAAAAATAAAATAAAAAATAAAAAAAATAATATATCTAAAGAAAAAAAAACAGAGAAAAAACAGAGAAAGAAAAAAGGGGAAAAAAGAAAAAAGGAAAGGAAAAAAAAAAAAGGTAACCACTCTTTGTGTTGATCTCAGCCCCCCATCTTTATCTATGTTTAAATAGTATAAATCATTCTATCTATATTTTATTCTCGTCTCTTACTTCTTTGCTATTTACCCCAACCTTCTGTAGGTTCTCCCGTTCCTCTTCCTAAACCTTATGATCCCTTCCGATAAGATTTAAGCAACATGGTTCATGCCATATATTCAAATATAACTTTACAGACAAATAATCAAACTTTCCCTTCTGGTAAAATTTTACACAGGATGGATGATCTTTCTTTACCCCCTTTTCAAACAGTAAATCTAAATAATCTAGCCAAGCTTCCCCTTCTTAGTAAAATTAAGCAGCGTAAATCAGATATTACTTTACACAGAAATCAATTTCTATCTTAAGATAATTCCAACCCACTTCCTCTTCTAATAGGATTTAAATAACGTAATTCATTCCACATGCGTTTTACCCTTTTCCCTTACTTGTCTGAAATTTTCCCTTCAAGTAAAAGTTAAATAGCATGGGTCATTCCACATATTCGGATACTTTCAGCAAGAGTCAGTTAACCTTCTATTTTAAAATAGTCCCTTCTAACAAAGTTTAAACAACATAAATCATTCAGCATTCTTCTTACACATTATCTTAAAATAATCCCAACCGACTTTCTGTTCTAATAAACTTTAAACAACATAAGTTTTACCCTCATCCCTTGCTTGTCTAATGTTTACCTCAAATAACGTAGTTCATTCCACATGCATTTTACCCTCATCCCTTACTTGTCTGATATTTACCACTATCAAATTTATACTAGCATTTGTTTAAAATGTAATTCAGAGCAATTTCAACCAACTTTCCCTTCATATAAAAATTAAATAACATAGATCATTCCACATATTCAAATAATACTTTCAGCAAGAATCAGTTATCCTTCTATTTTAAAGTAGTCCCTTCTAACAAATTTTAAACACCATAAATCATTCCGCATTCTTTTTACACTTATCTTAAGATAATCCCAACCGGCTTTCTGTTCTAATAAGCTTTAAACAACGTAAATTTTACCCTCATCCCTTGTTTGTCTGATGTTTACCACTATCAAATTTATGCTAACGTTAATTTAAAATCTAGCTCAAAGTAGTTTCACCCAGCTTTTCCTTCTGATAAAAATTAGTCCGCTTTTTCTACCGGAGAGAGGTCTCAAACCCCCATTCAGTCCTCAAGCATTTTGAAATGTCTAAATTCTCGATCTCCGTTTTTCTGCTTCTCCGAGGGAGGAGGGGCTACCCCCTCCATCTTGCAACCACAAGGCCAGCCGCTCGGCTTCCCCTTCCGCTTGTCTCTCCACTCTTCCAAACGCGTCAGGAAGTCCCGCCTTCAGAATCCTACAATAGAAATCTTGAGCCTCCGAAACAGAGTTAAGACGAAATCTTTGATTCTCAAATGTAACCGTGATACCGGCAGGGGCCTCCCATCTGTATCGAATCTGTTGGCTCCTAAGCTCCTTAGTTAAAAAGGCGTAATCCCTTCTTTCTTTCAGCATCTGAGAAGGGATATCTTTAAAAACAATCAGGTCTTGGCCGTCAACTCGGAGACTGTTATTATGAAGCTTTTGCACAATCGCATTTCTAGATTCTTTTGTAGAAAAATGTATAATTATGTCCCTCGGGAGCTGTCGCTGTTCCGCTATCAATGAGTTCTGGCGATAGATTTTCCGAATCTGCCAATCAAAGTTAAGTCCCGGGCTTCCCAGCGCATGGCTGAAGGCTTCAGCAAAGGTCTGTTTTAAATTCTCTTGCTCCTTTTCACGGAATCCTCTGACTCTTATAGAAGATGCCTTCCTATTAAAATTTAACATCATAAGCTGTTTCTCATTGTCTCTAATTTTCTGTTGTAAAATTTGAATATTGGTAGTCAAATTAAAGTTAGCCTTCTCCAGACTTTCCAATTTGTTCTCTATTTCAGCAGAGTAATCTGACAGAGCAGACACAGCTGCAAACGTATTCGCCTTCATTTGATTAACTTTAGATTTTAAATCATCATATAATTCCAATACAAATTCCCTGATTTCTTTCTTAAAAGCGTTAAGCATTTTAAGGAGATATTCCTGTGTTAAAAGTTCCCCAGCAGAAGGCATAGGAGACAAAGGCTGTGTTTCCAATGAAGATTCTTTAAATTCTTTTGTAGCAAGACGCTTCCTTGACTTGGGTGGCATAATAAATAAGCAAGTAAGCAGAGCTTCGCTCCCCTCTATTTCCAAAGAAGAAAAATTTAAGGAGCAGTCTGCAGGAAGATAACACCGGCTAAGTACATCAATCATCCACGGAGAGAAATCGCCATTTTGAGGTCTGTTTAGACAAAGAAGTCTCTAAGACGAATGGTGCTGGTATTTACGATAGTAATGAAAACATAAATCTCACAGGGGTGGGACCCGCCCGTATCAATTCTAGCTTGAAAAAACTTTGTCTTGTCCTGGGGGGAGGCTAGCCTGTCTGGGGCTGCCAAAAAAAAAAAGGCAGCTGAGATTTAGATTTAGATTTAGATTTTATTGGAAATTTATATGCCGCCCTTTTCCCTGAGGGGACTCAGGGCGGCTTACAACAGTGAAGGGAAGGGAGTGCAAGACAAGACTTAAAAAGAAAGGAATCGTGATTAAAAGAAAATTGATCATAAAAACACAACATTCACTCAACATTCGGGTGGGGTGAGAGTAATCCTATCCCCAGGCCTGACGGGATAGCCAGTTCTTAAGGGCTGTGCGGAAGGCCTGGACTGTGGTGAGGGTACGGATCTCCACGGGGAGGTTGTTCCATAATGTCGGAGCAGCAACCGAGAAGGCTCTCCTCCGCGTAGTCGCCAGTCGGCACTGACTGGCGGATGGAATTCGGAGGAGGCCTACTCTGTGCGATCTGATGGGACGCAGGGAGGTGATTGGCAGGAGGCGGTCTCTCAAATAGTCAGATCCACTACCATGGAGCGCTTTATAGGTGGTAAGTAAGACCTTGAAGTGCACCCGACGATCAACAGGTAGCCAGCGCAGCTCACGGAGGATTGGTGTTATATGGGCGAACCGTGGTGCGCCCATGATCACTCGCGCGGCCGCGTTCTGGACTAGCTGAAGTCGCCGGATGCTCTTCAAGGGCAGCCCCATGTAGAGCACATTGCAGTATTCCAGCCTAGAGATCACAAGGGCTCGAGTGACTGTTGTGAGAGCCTCCCGGTTCAGGTAGGGCCGCAACTGGCGCACCAGGCGAACCTGGGCAAATGCCCCCCTGGTCACAGCCGACAAGTGGTGGTCAAAACTCAGCTGTGGATCCAGGAGGACTCCCAAGTTGCGGACCCTATCTGAGGGGGATAAGTTTTGCCCCCCCAGCCTGATTGGTGGAACGTTAGCCAAATTTTTGGGAGGAAAGCACAACAGCCACTCGGTCTTTTCCGGGTTGAGTACCAGTTTGTTAGCTCTCATCCAGTCTTTAACAGCCTCAAGGCCCCGGTTCATCACGCCCACCGCTTCATTGAGTTGGCACGGGGCGGACAGATACAACTGAGTATCGTCCGCATACTGGTGGTATTTTATCCCGTGCCTTCGAATGATCTCGCCCAGCGGTTTCATGTATATGTTAAATAGCAGGGGGGACAGAACCGAACCCTGCGGCACCCCATAGGTTAGGGGCCTCGGGGACGATCTCTCCCTCCCCACCAACACCGACTGCGACCTGTCCGAGAGGTAGGAGGAGAACCACTGTAAAACAGTGCCGCCCACCCCCACCTCCCGCAGTCGTCGCAGAAGGATACCATGGTCGATGGTATCGAAAGCCGCTGAGAGGTCGAGGAGAACCAGGATGGACGCATAGCCTCCATCTCTGGCTCTCCAGAGATCATCGATCAATGCGACCAAAGCGGTTTCAGTGCTGTAACCGGGCCTGAAGCCAGACTGGAAGGGGTCAAGGTAGTTAGCTTCCTCCAAGGTACGCTGAAGCTGTAAGGCCACCACCTTCTCAACAACCTTCCCCAGAAAGGGGAGGTTGGAGACTGGACGATAGTTGTTAAGAACTGCTGGATCCAAGGACGGTTTCTTCAGGAGGGGCCTCACCACCGCCGCCTTAAGCGCGGTGGGGAGGTATCCCTCCCGAAGAGAGGCGGTAACAACCGCCTGGATCCAGCCTCGTGTCACCTCTCTGCTGTTGGCAGTCAGCCAAGAGGGACACGGGTCCAGTATACAGGTGGAGGAACTCACAGCTCGCATAGCCTTGTCCACATCCCCGGAGGCAACATCCTGAAACTCAACCCAGAGATGGTCTACCAAGTTATTCCCCTGTGTCCCGGCTGGATCTGCAGGGGTGGAGTCCAGTTCCGATCGAAACCGAGCAATTTTGTCCGCCAAGAACTGACTATATTCCTCAGCCTTACCCTGCAGGGGGTTCCCCGTCTCCCTCCTATTTAGGAGGGAGCGGGTTATCCTGAACAGGGCGGCTGGGCGAGACTCGGCGGACGCTACCAAGGAGGCAATGTGTGATCTTTTGGCGGTTCTCAATGCCCAAATATACTCCTTGGTGCAAGTTGTCAACAGTGCTCGGTTCGATACGGACCTGTCGGATCTCCACCGGTGCTCTAGGCGTCTCCTCCGGCGCTTTATCTCGCGGAGCTCCTCGGTGAACCAAGGGGGTCTCCGCGAGCCGCTGACCCGGAGGGGCCGTAGTGGCGCAATTCGGTCTAGAGACTCTGATGCCGCCGAGTGCCAGGCCGCAGCAATAGTCTCCGCCGAACTGTGGGCGAGAGCATCTGGAATGACCCCAAGCTCCGTCTGGAACCTAACAGGGTCCATCAGTCGCCTGGGGCGGAACCACCTGGTCGGTTCCTCCTCCCTACGGTGGGGGTTTGGCCTCCGGAAGTCTAGCCTCAGTAGGTAGTGGTCTGACCACGACAGGGGAATGATCTCATTTCCCCTCAGACCAAGATCATAACTCCACTGCTCCGAGAGGAATACGAGGTCGAGTGTATGTCCTGCCAAGTGGGTAGGGCCTCGAATTACCTGGGTCAGGCCCATGGCTGTCATGGAAGCCATGAACTCCTGCGCTCCATCAGAGCGTTCACCGAGCGAAGGCAGATTGAAGTCCCCCAGAACCATCAGTCTAGGGAACTCAACTGCCAGCTCGGCTATTGACTCGAGGAGCGCAGGGAGGGCCGCTGCAACGCAGTTGGGAGGCAGGTACGTTAGCAGCAAACCCGCTTGACCCTTGAGGTCCAACTTCACTAGCAGGGACTCACACCCGACAAGCTCCGGAGCAGGGATCCTACGAGGAGCTAAAGACTCCCGGACTACAATAGCCACACCGCCACCCCTTCCCTGGGCTCTCGGCTGATGAAGCACCTGAAACCCGTCTGGGCACAGCTCTACGAGGGGGACTCCTCCCTCCGTGCCCAGCCATGTTTCAGTAATACATGCCAGGTCTGCCCCCTCGTCTACAATCAAGTCCCGGACGAGGGGAGCCTTATGGATAACAGACCTGGCATTTAGCGACAGCAGCCTGAGACCAGGGTCCTGATTGCTCACGCCATCTGACCTTGGAGTGGGACTCATAGGGCCGGAAGGAGGGATCTCTGCAATATAGCGAACCCTCCTTCCCCTATAATGGCCAGCCCTAAAGTCCCCGCCATATCTGCCTCTCCCTGTTATGACCGCAATGCTCCGACTCTCTCCCGTGGGCATAATTCCCCCAACCACCCCCATGGCCCCCGCTTGTCCCGCCAGGTCCTCCGAATCATTCATACTCAAACTCTCACACAAGCAGTCCTCACTGATAGAATTAAAACACAAATACAGCTAAATAAAAATAAAAGTGAGATCATTCATACAACCAGACAATCCCATGCACTCAACATACCAGTTAAAATTAGAAAATGATAGGGTTGCGCAGGTTCAAGATAGTATTAAGTTCGTAATAGTCCAACGTAATAATCCACCCTCTCCTGAGGGGGGGGGGTCACACCCTAATGGGGGGCTCCACTCTTCTCCTTCTGCTATGCCCCAAAGAAAAGTCCACAGCCGGAAGGTCAAAGTTCGATAATATACAAGGCAGTCGTGTGTAATAAAGGGGAGGCAGAAATGCCTGATGTTTATAAGCAAGAATTGTTCAGTCTTATTTCCCTTAAAGTCCCAGAGAGAATCAGCGGACCACATAGGAGAAAGTCTCTTTCCTAGGGTTATATAATGTCCATAATCTGGTGGGCCACGATCTAGGGCTGGCCCCAGCTGCTCAAGGCAAAGGCAAAGGGGGGGAAAGCGATGGTTTTCTTGATACCCAAACCTTGTCCCTTGAGAAGAAATGGCTGGAGATAAAAGCTCCGCTTCGGCCGGCTCTAATCTCTTTCCACAGCCAAAAAAGAAAAAAGGCTGTGGCTTACGATTAGATCCTAACCTACGGGGCTATCCTCCCTGCCCCTTTCTTAGCCAAAAAGGGGTGCTATCTATGATCTTATTTAGATATACAGACCAGATCTCTGAGGAGCTCGGTGGAGCCCTCCTCGGCAACAGGCCACGCCCCCCGGAAGTCGCTTTTTTTTTTTTCTTATAGCCAAGGCAAAAGTGGCAAAATAAAATAAAATAATACGGCTGGATGAAGTAAACAATGTTCTTTGCCTTGGCAGATATCGTGAAAGAAGGGATATGATGAGGTGAGGGTTGCTGTTTTAAATGGAAAATTTCTTCATAATCACTTAGCCAAGCTGTGTGTAAATGTCTCCATGAAACAAGAACAAGCACTTCAGAGGAACTGCCATGGCAAAATCTGTCCAAATATAGACACCCCTGGAGTTCTTTTGGCTTCCTCCATTGTTCTGTTTTATCGTTTGCTGTGGTTTTACTCTTGGCAGGCCCCATTCATGGCACTTACCACTTGCTTATAGAAGGTTCTCAAGTTACTTGTGAATTACTTTAGAAGATGGATTATTTGTTTTATTAGTCCTATTTCTCACTAAAGGAGCTCAGAGCAAGAGGACTGAGCAAATAAAGCCACCTCATTTAAACCAGTTGTTACCAAACATTTTTGTCTCGTGACTCCTTTACATTCTTAAAAATAGTTGAGAATCCCAAAGAGCTTTGATTTACATGTAATGTGTGTGTGTGTGTTGCATTTGTGCTGATAAATAAATAAAGGGAGACTAGTATAGATCTATTTCCAGCTATTTAGCTCTCATCAGCTAGCCGTACCCTTACAGGGATTTGAACTAGCTGATGAGAGCTAAATAGCTTGAAATAGATCTATATTAGTCTCCCTTTATTTATTTATCAGCACAAATACAACACAAATGTAACAAAGGCAACAGTAAAAATATTGGCTTTCTGTCTGGATGGTCTCTTGTGAATGAGCCAATAGACAGAGAAAGGAAGCAGTATGCTTCCTCCCATATTTGGGCATACCAGGGGTTGTGTCACTAAATAAATAAATAAATACATACATACATACATACATACATACATACATACATACATAATCAGTATTTACTGTATTAGAAATTAAAACTTATGAAATTTATTTCATAGATTCCTTGAGAGGCTCCCATGGACGCTCAGTGATCTTTAGACCACACTTTGAGACCATTGATTTAAACAAAAATTTAGGTCTTTTAATTTATTACCAAAAGTCTTTGAGAATGATAGAAAAGAAGGTCTATGGATCTCCAAAGTAGGAAAAGAAATATGCTAAGCTCAGCGATAGACCACACTCCTTAATTACACAATGGATGTATACTTATAAAAAGAAAGGCCATGAACAGCCTAGATAAATGTATCTAAGTATGTCCCTTAAAATAATTATATCTTTAGGTAAATTGATACACGTTTATTATTTGTAAAGCTGAATGGGGAAAAGCAACCCATGATTGTCTCTATAAAACTAATGTGCCATTTATCTGCAAGATTAAAAATAATGAAAATTAAAAATCAGAAAATATACAAATTCAACTATGTAAGAAAAACTTTATTGGAGTACAAAATTATTAATAAATATGTCTGATTGCGAGCAGAAAAAATAGTTTAAATGACCTGTTGTGCTGATGGTACCGGTAGCAATCAATCAGGAAAGCATCATTAGGAACTAAGAAATTATGTTCATCTTTGACTAAACCTATTCTCCATTAAAGGATTTCTCAAATATATTTGCTGTTATCCTAAGACAGTGATGGCAAACCTTTTTTGGCTGCCATGCCAAATGCGGAGAGAGCACAGGGGAGTGCACCAGCATGCCACACCCATAATGCTATGCACACACACCCCTCAGCACGTGTGCACGATCAGCGACCCCGCTTTTGCCTTCCCCAGGCTCCAGAAACTTTCTAGGAGCCTGCGGAGGACAAAAACAGCCTCCCCACACACCCCTCCCCCAGACGCCCTCTGGAGGCCTCAGGCTCAGGAGCTTCCCTGAAGCCTCCAGAGGGCAAAAAACGGACCTACAGGGAACCCGGAGGTTTGGCAATGGTGACTTCCAGTTTGTCCGTAGGGCTGATTTTCGACCTCTAGAGCCTTCAGGAGGCTTCCCTGAAGGCTCTGGAGGTTGAAACTCAGACCTATGGACAAACAGGAAATCACCATTTCCAAACTTCCAGGTTCCCTGTAGCCTTCAGAGCCTTCAGGGGCCTTCAGGAGGCTTCCCTAAAGGCTCTGGAAGGCAAAAACGTTCCTACGAGCAAGCTGGAATTCCGTTCCTAAATTTCCAGTTTGCCCGTAGGGCTGATTTTTCGTGCTTTGGAGGCTTCAGGGAAGCCTTTGGAGGGCAAAAAATGGCCTCAAAAGAAGGCTGAAGTCAGCTGACCAGTGCGCGCATGTGGGCTGGCCAGCTGACAGGGCATTGCCTTGCGTGCCCTAACAAATGGCTCCGCATGCCACCTGTGACACACGTGCCATAGGTTCGCCATCACAGTCCTAAGAGAAAAAATGTCTCAGAAGGACCGAGAGCAAAGTATGTCTAAACAAAAACAAATTGCTTTGTCTAGATACATATACCCAATCCATAGATTAGGCTTTGTTTCCCTGTGTCTCATTCTTAGTCAGTCTGCCTAGACTGATTGCATGTTAAATATATCGCTGGAGATTAGGCAGCAGAAAATCTTTTTCAGACATGTAAACTTCAATTTGATGCATATATGGGAAGAAGCTCTGTTGGATTCTGTAGTCTATTATTGATGTGTACATGTATAGAATTGCATTGTTGGTGTTTGCAAGCTGAAATAATAATAGCATCACACTGGAATTGAATGCATGGAGTGCAGACAAGCTGTTGCACAAGCATAAGGAACAGTTTCATTATAAACAGTTGAACATTTTTACGATCATACCTTTCATTCTCAGTGGTAGACTTGTTTATGAACGTGCAATAGGAAGATTTAATGGTTACGTGGCATTTGAAAACATGGGCCTCTAGTCTTGTTCCTCCCATTTACTTTGCGTATCTATGGTAAAAAAAATTGAACAGCTGTAGCATATGAAAATATATGCCAATATTACTAAAATATTTTAAGATGGGAACTAAAGCAATCCACAATTACCATGAATGGAATCCAGTATAATGTTTACTTAGATTAGAGTTGCTGTAAAACAATAATTATTCATAGCATATGATGCATTCCAATGTCATGCTGTACTGCAGATGTATTGTGCAAGGTAGTTTTTATTCCAGTATAACGGATTTTTCCAATCTGATAATACTGAGCAATACTATTATGGATGTTGGTGGTTAGTTCTTTCAAATGTTCTCAAGTTTGTTTTTCTCTTTATATTTATTTTTCTTGCAGATACTCCATTGATTGAAGATGGCACAATGGATTATGCTATTACTGTTGATCTGTCTGGGGTGCATAAAAGGAGAATTTTTCACTTCTATAGGTATGGATAATTTTAAACAAATTGGTAAAATCGTGAAAGTTATTTTTATAACCATGTCTTTTTATGAATGGGAATATATTCCACCCTCTAGTTCAGGGGTAGTCAACCTTTTTATACCTACCGCCCACTTTTGTACGGACCTACAGGGAACCCGGAGGTTTGGCAATGGTGACTTCCAGTTTGTCCGTAGGGCTGATTTTCGACCTCTAGAGCCTTCAGGAGGCTTCCCTGAAGGCTCTGGAGGTTGAAACTCAGACCTATGGACAAACAGGAAATCACCATTTCCAAACTTCCAGGTTGTTAGTAGTAATATTTTCTAACCGCCCACCGGTTCTACAGTAATGGTGATTTTATGAAAGCCTAATGAAAATGTTTTTAAATAATGCTATGAGTTTTTTTTAAAAAGTCAAATTAAAAAAAAGGAAAGTGCTTCAGTATCAGACAAAACCCCTACATGAAAGCTGGAACGCCCACTAGTGGGCGGTAGGGACCAAGTTTGACTACCACTGCTCTAGTTCTTTTTATTCTTTCAAAGCCAATTTGGCCACAGGGGCATTTGTGTGTATGTCCCTAGAAATAGCATATTATACAGCTCCTCTGTAGGCTGCATTAGTTGCCATTTTGCTTCCTGGTTTAATTCAGGGTTCTGCTTATGGAGCCAAGTTATTTGAGGGACCACTTCTCCCCATTGCATCCACCTGTCCCATCAGGTGAGGCACAAGAGGCATATTACAGGTCTTGTCTACTAAGGAGTTTTATCTGACATACTTAAGAGAAGACTTTTTTTCTGCAGTAGCATCTGCCACTTGGAACATCATTTTCTTTTAGGTGAGATTGACCCTGGCCTTATTGGATTCCAGAGGGCCTCAAAAACTTGGTTTTGCCATTGGACCTGGAGATCCAATAGAAATGTGGAGTTTGTGAAATAGCTGTATTATATGTAAGATTCTGATTGCATTATCTTGTTTGTAACTGTTTCTGGTTTTTTTCCTATTTTGATTGTTTGAACCACCCAGAGTCACATATAGGGTAGGGTTGGCTTGGCTTGGCTTGGGTTACATTACATTACATTATATTACATTACATTGGATATAACTTGTGTTAAGGATCCTGGGACATCAGGATAACTGAACAGGACCAACACGATAGTGGCAGAGAAGTCATCAGAAGAAAGACTGAATTTGAATATCTGGCTGGGGTATAGCAAAATAAATTCCAAGGGAAACAAATAATTCCCCAATGCAGCTTAATGGGAGTGACACTGCGGCAGTGGTTCACAATATTGCTGCCTACTCTGTTCTGAGCTCTCTCCCTTCCCGCTCATGGTCACATGACCCAGAGTGGAATAAATGGATCCCATACCATACTTCCTAGTACACACCTACACAAAAATGGGCACAGTGCAAATGGAACACCAAAACATAAAGATGAAACACATTAATTTAATTACACAGAAGAAAATACAGATGGCCAGGCGTGGTAAAGGGATTGGAAAAATTCCAGATGGCGTGTTTTGCATGCTTTACAACAGACAAGAGAAAAGTTATAATTTCTTCTATATAACCATATTGTTTTTCAGAATTTTGTTTTAACTATGTTTTGGATGTCTCGTGGATTTTTAAATTTTAAAATGATTAAACTTTTTCCAAGTCATGAATGCTTGCCTTTTGTTTATTTTCGCATTAAAATTGAAATGATATTAGTGTCTTGAACTTCATTTCGAATTCTTCTGCCTGTACGTTATTGACTGTAGAGTATGAATCTCTGACAAGCTCATGTATTTTCCTTCAGAACAAATACGTTGTAACTGAAAATGGTATAGAAAATTATATTCCCATAGGAAATTCAAAGCAACTTAAATAAATTTATCAGTTGAGTTCCTGCTCATGAAATACATTCCACTGGTGCAGTGGTTCCCAAACTTGGCAACTTTAAGACTTGTGGACTTCAACTCCCAGAATTCTCCAGCCAGTAGAGCAGAGCTGGCTGGAGAATTCTGGGAGTTGAAGTCCGCAAGTCTTAAAGTTGCCAAGTTTGGGAACCAATGCACTAGTGAAATCAAAAGGATGGTTTTCTCCCTTCCCTCCATAGTTCTTTGCAGTCAACATGAACCTGCTTTGGCGTGTTGAAGGACTTTGCGAAGAACATTGGTAGGAGCAGGAGCATTGCAGGAGGGAGGAGGAATAGAGCATATCAGTATCCGATGGACATCTGCATCCCTAAATTGGATTCTGTCTGAAATCTAGCTATTGGCATCTGTTTTACATTATTCCTTTCCAAGAACTGCAACTCAGCATGTAGCATTTGATGAAAGACGAGAGTTCATTGTACAAAATGGAAAGGATGACAGATATCCTTCCATAGAATTTGGCCACATCGGTATAATTTTATGAGCTTAATAATCCTCAGAACATATTTAAGGGGGAAATAACCCATTCTTATGCATGACTGTCTTTAATAAGAACTTAAATTGGATGGCATTTCCTTCACTTGAGTTTATATATTTCCATGCAGTTTCCCTCAGGCTCTCAGTCTGACCATGTAACCTTTTTTTAAATTTAACATGTGTTTCTACATTATATGCTAACCTTGGCTAAATAAATTTTAGAATAGCAATTATGTGAGTTATATTCACAATCTATTACTGGTGAAAACGTCAATAAATCATGTCTTAATCAAGGCCCTATGAATTATTAAGGTAGTATCTAACAATATAGGCAGTTCCGAGCAGGATGGTTTTATGTGTTTAGGGTGTTTATGTCTGATAAATTCAGTATTTCCAGATATCCAGAAAGTCCTTTAGATCAGTGTTCCCCACCTTTCTGGGTCCACGACCGGCAGTGGCAGGGAAGGAGGGGATGGTTTCGTGCATATAATCTAATTCCACATATGGGCAAATGAGGTTTCACCTGCTAATCCGCCGCTTGCATGGCCTGGTTCCTGGGTCCATGGCCTGGGTGTTGGAGACCCCAGCATTAAATGTTGCTCCAACGGCTCCAAACACCATTGGTTATGCTGCCCCCACTCACCCACACATCAAGGTTGGTGTAGAGAGCTTTATTCAGTCTGTTCACCTAATAGTTCCATTTCAGGTTTTTCAGTTAACCCCTAGCTGCAAGCTTAGTACAGTAATTGGCTCGCGCCCAAGTAGATAACCAAAAGCAAAACAAACTTACGGCCAAACCAGAAACAGTCTTGGAAATAAAGGTTTTGCCTGGGTAGGTTCCAAAAACAAACAACCAAAATCCCCTCCAAGGTTAGGGGCCTCCACAGAGGTTTGTCAACAAGTCTGGTGGTCCGGGCTTGAGGGCTTGCAAGGAGAAGTCACAGGAATAGTCCAAGCCAGGACTTCAGGGGCTGGTTTTCAGCAAAGTCAGACATGAACAAGCTCCAGACTCACCTTCCAGGCAATGGCCAATAAGTCCACCAGACAGATAACTAACTACTACTACAAACACAAACATAAGCGTTAAATCCGTGAGCCGCAAAGTCCCGGAAACAAAAAATCTGGCCACTACCCACACATGTTGCTTCCAGAAATGCCTGCCTGCCTTGCTAAATAGTCCCTCCCAGTGCAGCCCATTAAAAGGGGTGGGGACTTTTCCCCATCAATCTGGCAGATCTCCGCCTCTCTGCCCTGCATACTCTAGCATCTAGCTCCTCTAACTTCCTCATTGGCCTGAGAGCTCTCCCCAGCCAAGGCATGTTCTGCTGGCAGTTCAGGGTCAGCAATATCGGACGGGCCAGGAATGCTCTCATTCTTCCTTGAGGCCTCTGAGGAAGACATGGAGGAGCCGTCTTCCACAGGAGACATCACACTGGTATAACATCAGATTTCTTTTTCTGTAAGTGTTCAACTTCGATCTGCAAGTCCTGCTATTTTGTATTTTTTTCAAAATTTAGAATTTTTCCTCAATCCACTTGAAGAATACCCAGATATTTGTTGGTTCTTATTTATCTAGACTCTTGATGTTCTTTCCGTAGGACCTCTTGATTCTTTCAGTTTTCATCCCCCCTCCCCCCGTAGATCGTGAGACTGGCACATTTGTCCAATCCATACTAGTAATAATAATAGCTGCTGCAAGAAGTAGAATTATTTTCTTCTTTCAAGTGTTATTCCCGCACTATAGCAGGGTCCGTTTGTTGGCAAAGCTGTCTCATCTGGCATGATCCAGGGCATTTTCAGGGTGATATCCGTGTACTTCATATCTTCCTTGATGCAATCCATCCACTTTTTCTTGAGTTTGCCACCAGGTTGCTGACAAGAAGTAGAATAACTGGCAAAACAAAACAAAGCTAGTAATAGGCATCTTTGATGCAATATCAAGACATCTGGAGCACCACTTGAACACCATTGGCATTAGCTGAATCACCTTCAATCAATTGCAAAAGGCAGCTTTTCTGAAACAGCTTACATCCTGCAATGATACTTTTTAACACCCTCAAACAACAGCATCTATCTATCCCAAGGCCTTGGGAAGAACTTGATAGGTTGGATAAAAATGCCATATCCAGTCTAAACATCTGGCTGACTACATGATCAACCATCATAATCTATGCATATACTTCCCAATCTATATTGAAACTGATTAATACCAGATAAGTACAACTCAGTTTCTATTACAATGTACTTTAAATAACTTGTCTGATTAAATTGTATTTTTCTCCATATCCAATGAGTAAATTGCTTAAAAATGGTTATGATTTTAATAAATGGCTTTAAAAACTGTCTTGGCCTAGAAAAAATTATTTCTAGTCAAAATGTAATAAACATGAGTGAAGCATTAAAGAGTAAAGAATTATTTTTCCAAATCTCTTCCCAAAAGAACATTTTTTTGTAATTTCAACAATAATTTTAATCTGGCAATTAAATCTGAAACTAAATTGGAAGACTCCAGTAGAACGTAGAAAGTTTGAATAAACCTTTATCACAAGTCAACGTCTACTAGGGACAATACAGTCAGAAGATGGTTTTCCCCCGTAAATCCTGTGTATTATTTTTATATACTGCCATTTTAGTTTCATAAATAAGTGATATAAACTAAGAAGTATTGGTTACATAAGGCTTTTTGCCATAACACAGAGAACTTGGCTGCTTTCTGAACAAGGTTTGGCAAACCAGTAAATATCAACTATTTTTTTCCAGCAAAAATTAGAAAGCTGGAACTGAAGCTGATCTTGTTAAAGTAAAAGGAAGCAAAGTTTTAAATAGGGTGAGAAAGTATCATTGCTTTAAACCAGGCCAATGGGCAAAAGTCTTTACGAAAGAAAAGAATCTGAACAGAAAACTTACAGAAATGAAATATTTCAATAATTATACTTTAGACCAGGGGTAGTCAACCTTTTTATACCTACCACCAACTTTTGTATCTCTGTTAGTAGTAAAATTTTCTAACCACCCACTGGTTCACAGTAATGGTGATTTATAAAGTAGGGAAGTAACTTTACTTTATAAAATTTATAAAGCAGAGTTGCAGCAAACCCCTACTGCCCACCATGAAAGCTGGAACGCCCACTAGTGGGCGGTAGGCACCAGGTTGACTACCACTGCTTTAGACAATACGACATGGCTTCCCCAAGGTAGTGCCAGACCTCTTAAATTTGTTTGAGTTACATTCCTATCTATCTGAAGAATGACAGGTTGACAAAAATGATGTGTATGAAAGAGAATCCAGGCAAGGAGGGTGGGAAGATGACTTAATTATTTGTTGTATTCAGTTCTCAATACTGGGATGTAATTAACAGTCGAATTTGCACATACTTTTTAAAATAAAATGGGAGCAATTTCATTAGCAGTCAGTTACTTGGAAGTCCGTGCATTATAGTAGCTTGACAATGTAGATATTTCCATTTAAGAAAGAATTCATTTGAGTGGAGTTCATGAAAAATTGATTTCTTCCAAATATTTGGAAATGCATGCTGAATATGAAAGGAGATATGTATATACTATTTCTTTTCACTGTATGGGATCGTGTTAAGGGCAATAAAGTAAATATGAACAATCTAATGAATATGATGCTTCTGAAAAGTCAGTATCCATCATTTTGTATACTGTCAAGTCCAGCGAATAAGCTTCTTAAATATTCTTACAGAGGATCCTAGTAAAGAAATGAAACCAATATTAAATTCCTGTATTCTGAAATTATAGAAAAGCAGCTCCAGTAATAATATTGACAGATTTAATTTTCTGTCTTTAAATTAATTCTTCTGTGGACTTTATGATAGTTTCACACATTAAATCTTAATTTGTTGCATCTATTGGTGTTCTGTGCTGCCAATTACACGTATAGCTAGTTCCTGATGCAACCCCAAGTGCAACCCTTAACTTTAGTAACATCACCATGATTCAAACGGTAGACGCTCTGTTTAGAGAATGAAGCTTAATTTTCAAATAGTCCAGAGAAAGACAAAACACCAATTCAGAGATGATCCTGGAGTGGTCAATTTGAAGAGTAAAGTTTAGTTGGATGAACCAAGGATAAGCATACAAATAGAATTGCAGGCAAGATGGTAGTAGTGGAGAGGTTCATTGCCACAATGACCAGTCAAGCTGTAGTTTCACTTCTATAGTTCTTGTCTCCATTGAATATTTCCTTACACCTCTTTCTTTCAACTAGATGGATGGTCTTTCCCTGCTCTGCTTTTCTTAAATGTGTTGTGTATTGCTAGGCTTATGATCTGGACTAACTCAGTTCTGTATCAGTTGATTCAACCTGAACCCATATCTCCTCAGGTTTCTCTTTGGGCAATTTCTGTGATGCAAACTGAATTCAGTATTCAGCCTGGCCAAGTCCTTTAGCTTTTGTCTCTCTGTCTGATTCATAATGCTTTGCTATCATCCAGCTGAAGTAATGATGTTTGACTTCTTCCTTTTAAGGCCAGATGACAGACTTGATTCATGCGGAAAAAGATCTGGTGCAGTCATTAAAGGCATATATTCAAGAGGAAGAAACTAAACTTTCTAAAATAAAAAGGTAACGGAAGAGACTATGAATGTACTATGTATATATGTATATATACAGGTTATGTATAGGTTAGGTAGGTAAGTAGGTATATTTATTTTAATACATTTTACTTTTCTTGGCAGTTGGACATAGTTACAGTTATTTTTTTACATTTGAGCCGAGAGAGAAGGCTGAAAATATTTGCAATTTTACCTAAAAGTAAATCCCGTTTTAAATTCAGTAAAGTATTAGCTGTATGTGATACAATGTTTCAATAGAAATGACCCTCATTCTACATTCTATCTAGAACATAGCCACAGTCACCAAGAGTTGACCATAATTTAGCATAATATAATATAATATTCCACATTAGAAAAGCAAGAGTATACCTCCCCTCCCCCCAAAAACTGAGAAATCTGAATGCAACCCAGTGTGAAAAGTAGCTCTAAGGATAGTCATTGGATTAAATTCTTTTGTAACACGTAACCTGAAACCTGAGTAATTTCCCTCTCATGTTTACTGCAGGGTAACATGAATGCATATCACAGCCAGAGACTGTTTTAGTAGGTGAATATATAAAGAGAACTGGGAAAGAGCTTAGGCTGAGCCAGGAATTTATGTGCATTCTCAGAATCAAGTTTCTGAATCTTTTATGTATAAACGTTTTATTTCACCTGAGCCATTGTTTTTAATTGTCTAATTTGGGTTTGGATGTGATAGGGCTCTATTTCTGTTGTTATTACATAGCTGGAATCAGAAACTTGTGCATGTATAAGAAAGGAAAGACATTTTAAAATTGAACTCAGTTCTTGCTGACTGTGTTCATGTAGTTCTGTTGGCCATGATACAGAGCTGGGTTGCCCGTTTTAGTTTCCCTTTCAAATACTAACCAAGCCCAATCCTGCTTAGCTTCTGAGAACAGCCAAGAAAGGTTAGATGCTGCCACCTGCTGAGACATTTCTTATCTTTAAAATGCTTGCTTGGATTTACCTCTGAATTTTTAATAGCTATTTTCCTTGATATAGATGATGCTTTAGTATGCAACTTTATTAATTGTTCCTTTACCCTGATGGTTTAAATATCAGCCTGGAACAAAAAAAAAAGCAATAACATATTTTTAAAAGGAATTGGTCATATAAATCTTTGCAATTTAAAGGTATTATATAAGTAATAAAATGCAAGAAGGTAGGAAATAATGGCAATATTTACTTCATTTCCACAACCCAAGATTAAAGGACATAGATGATTCTAAGAGGACGGGTTGAGAATAAAATGTTGTCATAGTCTTATCTATTCAGGGCTAGTAAGCTGAAAATTATATTCAATGTATGTATGTGCTTTTATTTCCCAGCTGGGCTGAGACAATGGAATCCTTAACAGTCAAATCCTCCTCCGATCCAGAAGGTTATCTTGCTCATCCTGTCAATGCTTATAAATTAGTAAAGCGCCTCAACAAAGAATGGCTGGAGCTGGAGAATCTGGTTCTCGAGGACATGACCAAAGGTGAGAATCTTTGGGGGATCACAAATGTAATATAATCCATATGGATTGTTCTAGAGTTTTTATCAACCGATTTCCTTCATCAGTAATATTATTCTATCTGTAATTTTTTAATCAGTGAGGTCATTCTCTCTTTGTTCATAATCATCTAGCTAATTCACGCATTCCCTGAACTAATGTGTGAATATGGGATGCAATTACCATATTTTTCAGAGTATGACGTACCTTTTTCCCTCAAAAAAGAGGCTGAAAATCTGGATGCGTCTTATACACTGAATACAGCATTTTTTTTTTGCCTCCTGAAGCCCTTCCCCCTTCACCAAAATGGTCATGCAGAGCCTGTAGAAAGCTTTCAGAGAGCTCCTGGGGGCTGGAGAGGGCAGAAATGAGTGAAAAACGGGCCGTTTTTTGCTCAATTTTACCCCAGCCCCCAGGAGTACTCTATAAGCCTCCTAAAGGCTATGCATGCATTTTTTTTTGACGGAAAATGGGCCATTTTTTGCTCATTTGGGGGGGGCACCCCCCAGGAGCACTCTGCAAGCCCCCTAAAAGGCTATTCATGCCTCTTCAAAACCTTGCCTCTTCAAAACCTTGGTGCATCTTATACTCCGAAAAATACAGTATCTCTTAGTTTTTGCACTTCCCTGAATTGTGCAGTAAAAGTGTCAAATATCTTCATGAAAGTGTTTGCAAAATCCCGCTAATCAGATATAACTGTAGGCCAACATGCTGATGGTATAAATCACAGAAGTAATTTGTGCCTAAACATTAGCGACCCTTACAGGATGTGAAAGAAATAGAGTGACCTGTTCTCAGTAGTTTTCACTGCAGGAAGATATTGGTTTAATGGACTGGTGCTGCTTCTTCTGCTATGTCGTATCTCCTATGACTTTAGCACATTTAACTCCTCCTTTCAAAAACAGATAGTATTCAAGTCTTCATTTGCTTTTTTCCTTTCTATAGAAAAGGAAAGAGGGCAGAAAAGTCCCTGTCTAACTTTTCTCCTTTGCCCCAACGTGATTCCTCCCATCAAGATTGTTTCTCACCGCTGGGTGAGATCATTCGACGGCACGGGATAAAATACCACCAGTACGCGGACGATACGCAGCTGTATCTATCTGCCCCGTGCCAACTCAATGAAGCGATTGACGTGATGTGCCAGGGCCTCGAGGCTGTTAGGGACTGGATGGGGGTTAACAAGCTTGTACTCAATCCAGATAAGACCGAGTGGCTGCTGTGCTTCCCTCCTACTAATTGGCCAAGTGTTCCATCTCTCAGGCTGGGGGGTCAAACAGTACGCCTCTCAGACAGGGTCCGCAATTTGGGAGTCCTCCTGGACCCACAGCTGACTTTTGAACACCACTTGTCAGCTGTGACCAGGGGGGCATTTGCCCAGGTTCGCCTGGTGCACCAGTTGCGTCCCTACCTGAACCGGGAGGCTCTCACAACAGTCACTCGTGCCCTTGTGACCTCCAGACTGGACTACTGCAACGTGCTCTACATGGGGCAGCCCTTGAAGAGTATTCGGTGACTTCAGCTTGTCCAGAATGCAGCCGCGCGAGCGATTGTGGGTGCACCTCGGTTCACCCACGTAACACCTATCCTCCACGAGCTGCACTGGCTGCCTATTGGTCTCCGGATACGCTTCAAGGCGCTAGTCGTCACTTATAAAGCCCTTCATGGTATTGGACCTGGGTACTTGAGAGACCGCCTGCTGCCAATTACCTCCACCAGACCGATTAGATCGCACAGACTAGGCCTCCTCCGAATTCCATCCGCCGGCCAGTGTCGACTGGCGACTACCCGGAGGAGAGCCTTCTCTGTTGCTGCCCCGACCCTCTGGAACGAACTCCCCGTGGAGATTCGCACCCTCACCACCCTCCAGGCCTTCCGCATAGCCCTTAAAACCTGGCTGTTCCGACAGGCCTGGGGCTAAAGAATCATTGCCCCTATCTCGAATGGTATGATTGTTGCGCTTTTTAATTATGTATTGTTTTGTGTTGCTGTCAACAGTCTGTATCCCCCTTCCCTTGCTTGAGTTGTGAGCCGCCCTGAGTCCCTTTAGGGAAAAGGGCGGCATACAAATGAAATAAAACTCTAAACTCTAAACTCTTCAAATTAGGTTGCAGTTATTTTAGTGTGCTTTTGAATCATTGTTATTTGAAGCAAAGAAAAGGGTTAAGTTGGTTCATTCCTGGAGCTGCTTTTCTATAGGAAGGAATCTTGACTCATCTCAACTCTTAAATTTATATTTGCTTACAGCCTATAATTAACCTTTCAGAAATGTTTTAGTCAGCCCTGAGTGGTTGGTGAGACTGAGAAATGTGGATTAGAGAACAGCCAGTTACGTCTCGGCCTTACTAAAGGAGTGAGTCGTATTTTTGTGATTGGAGCTGTACTTCTTTTTCCTTGGCCTACTAAAAACCATGACAGGGACATATTGATGTCATCAGAGAAAGTGGTGGGGAGAATGTTCTCTCTCTCTTTTTTTTTAACTTTTGGAGGTTGGATATTGAAGCTAAGTAGATAAGCAGCACTGTGGTTTCCTGCAGGTACTATGGCAGCCAAAAAGGACTTGGGGATGTACTCTGGAGGCACAGTTAGTTAACAGGCAGTGATATGCTCACTGCAATGTAAACTGTGAACAGAAAGACTTTATATGCATCAACCCGCTGCACATCTTCAAATCTGTCTGCAGACAGAATTTCTTTTCACCCCAATAAGATTTGCAAGGAAATTTTATGATGGAAGAATAGGGAGTGGCAGTATTAATTTCCTGCATCCAGATTTGATGTTTCACCATGCAGGTTGTAAGGGTTGTTGTTCTTCTTGGCATTCATTCTTAGCATTCAGTTGCTCTATCTGCTTGTTTTCCACTGTACTTCCAGGAAACCTTTTCAATGCACAAGGCAATGGGAAGGGGGTTCAGCCAGCTTATCACAGAGCCTTAGTTAAGAGAGGAGGGGCTGTCACAAGGTCACAGAGAGGACTTCTGTGCCTAGGGAAGATTTGAACCTGTCTCCGCACAGCTAATCTTGTAGTTTAACCACTGCATCATGCCAATTCTCAGGCAGGGTCTAAGATCCAGAAACCTCATTCCCTATTTCTGAATTTCTTGTGCTACTTGGAAGATAAAAGCTTTCTCTTGAAAACTGATTTGTCTTTGTGTTTCTTAAAGTTTGGATGAGAGCAATGTACTCCAGACATATTAAAAAAAATAAATGGATGATAGTAAAGAAAGACCTATTTTCTCCCTAAATATGTCATTAGGCGGCAAAAATGTATTGCTTTATTTGGAAGCGGTATCCATTTTGAGTCATTCTTAGAACTCACAATTTGCAAACTAGCCAGAACTAAGAGAATGGGAATCTCTTTTCTAGAAAATCAGAAAAATTCATAAATATGTTAGACTAAATAAGGTTTCTGTCAATAAGCAAGCAAAACTATAATTTTTTCTTCCTCTCTACTATGGTGATGCCAAACATAGGATTTTTACTAAGATGAAATTTCTCTTTCCTTCCACATCTGGTATTGTAGTATGGAGGCTGCTAGTCAGATGTGATCAACTGCATAAATCATTTTTTTTCCTTTTTTATAACCAATAGCCTTTGAAGTTTTTGGCTATTGACCACATTAAATCACGTGCTTAAGTTTGGCTAGCTGAACATGAATTAAATAATTTTTTTACCTCTAGAATCATGATTTGTAATCTTGTTTTAAAATGCAGCCTTACAATCAATTATATTTATTTTATTAGCTTTCTTCTAAAATATTTTGTATATGTAAGTCTAGATGTTAGTCTTTACAGCTATTTCTCCTCCTTTTTTGCAAAACTATTTTTGACAGGAAAAGGTTGTTTCTGAATGCTCTAGTAGTATTAAAGAGGAAATGTTGTTTTCTCAGAAATCAACCACATATGGTTAAGGGCAATCCTGTGCTTATATTTTATGCTAAAAGCATAGAGGATGTGAAATGTGCTGGTTCAGCCAAGGTGTGCAGCTCATGTTTTAACAGTACATCTTGAGACCTTATCCCTTGAAGCTTTGTGAGAGCAGAAAAAGAGAACCTCCTCTTCACTGGCAAAGGATGGGTATAAATACTATAAAGGGGTTTAGAGAACACAATCACTTTTCTGTTTACGCTTTGTGTCTGCATTACTTATAATATGTTGGCCATATGTGAGTGAGTACTGGAAGTGGAACCGCATCGCTCTCACTCTTGGATGTAGGGTGGGTTAGATTAGAGGTTCTTTCAGTGATTAAAAGCTATAGGCATACATTGTTTGTTGGATTGCAATTATCAGGATTTTGGAAAGAACAAAACTTAGAATTGTTAAAGGGGGGAGGAGTGTACCATAGATTTCTTCCTGGCCATTTATTTCTGAACTTCAGCTAAAACAGCTGAAAACTGTTGGCCTTTTTTAATCAAATCATTTTAAATCCCAAGAATATTTAGTCTGTTAAATACTCACTGCCCTTGTTGAGGTATAGCAATACAGCTGTGAACTGGCCACTAGAATTAAAGCTGAATTTCATGCTTTTTTCTCCCTTCTCCATCTTTCTTTTCTATATCCCAAAGAGCAGAGAACGGGTTACTCAAATTACAGTGTATCTTGAAACCAGAATTGGAAATGAGGATTTGAAGTAGATTTCCAATTGTTTTTAAGAAGCTAACTATAGGTTGTTCAGATATAAAGGGAAGGTGGTTTCTTCAAAGCAAGAGAGGGATTGGAACATTGCAGGAACACAGTGAAATTGGAGGGTGGTGGTAAGAGGGAATATCCAAATATGAAGTTTAGTGCAACTCATCAGTCTGTTTTTTTGACAATTAAATTGCTCCAATGTAGACATGATGACCAAAATATGATCACCAATCAACGTTACTTCTTGTAGCCCATATTTTCTCACTGCTTACATTTATTTTCATTTGCTAACTTGGACTTATCTTCATGCCAAATAGTAAATAGCAATATATTCTTTGCAATTTGAGAGTCTGATGAGAACATTGTTTATTTCTGTTTCAATTTCAACTCTTGGATCCAATATACCATATTCTCTGGAACAGGAGAGATGTTTTTCATTGAAGATCAATCTGCTATTGATTATAGTCTTTATGAGACACCCGGGTTAACCATTTCTGTCTTTTTCAAATAGGCTTTATTACAAATCTGACGGTTCAGCGCCAGTTTTTCCCAAATGAAGAAGATGAAACTGGAGCTGCCAAGGCGTTAATGCGTTTGCAGGACACATACCACCTGGATTCTGAAACAATATCAAAAGGAGAATTTCCAGGTGATGATTGAAATCTATATGATGTTTCTATGAAGTATATTGTTTCTTTGAATTAGGTTCCCTGCTGAATATATATATAAAACAGTGAATATGTTATGAAACCCTACATTTGTATGCTGTGTCTCATTCTGTGTCTACGTTGGCTCTATGACAATTTTGTTTTGTTATTTCCAAAATTATGGTTAGCAATGGTTCACTAGATTTCAGAGAAGCATGCCTAGCATTATTGTAAGGATGTAGAAATAGCTTGGAAATGTAGTGCTCTTGTCTAGATTGATTTACAAACAAACACAGTCAGTTTCCATTTTTTTGGTGAGCTCTATGCTAATGCAAAGCACTGTCAGAATTATTGTGGTTGAGATCAATGTGCCGGTCTGTAAAATAGTTCAAGGTCACTATATATTTCAGGCAAAACAAAAATTAACAAAGTATTTAGTTTTCTTAGTTTCACAGATTACTTATGCGATCTTTGGGCCTCACAAATATTTTTAATAGCAAGTTAAGTAACTTACAGACTTTGTGACTATAAATATTTTTTTGTAATATTTGGTTAATTCAAAAGTTTTATATGCCACATTTACTAATAAAATCCTCAGAAAGTGGTGTCCATTAAAAACATTTGAATAACAAACTTCAGTAGAATAAACCATTAATAAAACCCAGTATTTGGCTCTAATGCATGCTAATCTGGGATTCGTTCCAGTTTTTCTCATGGATCAGTTTATTTGGCAACTAGACATGATGAATATCTGGAGTTAAAGGTATACTTCAATATTTTCTATTGTCCCAGAATCTGGATGACTCTGTTGGGGTAAATCAAATACATAATTAAGCATGGATGTTGGGTAATAGAATAGAACTAGACTGTTCTCAGTGGTTTTTGTGTCTAAATTGAGGCTCCACAGAGGCCAGGTTATGCTATGCATCTGCTTAATTCTGTGTTCCTTTTCACCACAGAAAACATTTCCACTCGATGGGGAAGACAAGCAAGTTTGAGTGAAAGTGTCTGAGACAGTTGACAGTTTTAAATTTTGAAAAGGCAACTCCCCACCGCATCCTGGATTTTAAATGATATTGGGGTGGTGTGACAAGGGAGATGGCAGACTTGGAAAGAAATACTTTAGAATACTTGCTTTTTGATTCCAGCTGTCCTTACACTTCATTGAAATATAAATATTACTTTACTTGAGGCTCAAGGGAAAGAGTGTGGGACTTAATCTCTCAAGTCCCTTTAGCTTCCAATTCCACTGTTCATACCAATGAGCATTAGGACTGAGGTTTTCTGCTTTTTGTTCTCAAGCTACTTTAAGTTTTAAGGAAAAAATGGCATCCTTCCACACTGAGGAAAAACAGGGCTATTTCCACTCTCAATGCAGGTTTGGGTTTGGTTGCAATTTAAAAATTCCTGGTGAGAGAAGGGGAAATGAACTCAAAGGTCACGTACTGAATTAATTCTGTCATCTGATCCTGAATCTCCTGATACCCTGGTAGGATTCTAGACTAAAGATAGGAAAGCAAGAAGATGAAGGAACATCAAGAACCCAGTTCTTGAGTGGGTGATACCTAGGAATGCAATTTTCAAAGCAGCAGGAGGACTGATTATTTGTATCTGATTTGGAGGTTTTGTGAATAGGCAGGAGGGAATTAGAAAAATCTATCCTTTTCCTGTGTATCTCAGGGGACTTTTTTTTTTACCATGTCCAAAGAATTTATTAATTTATTTAATTAACTTGTATGCCGCCCACTCTCGGAAGACTCAGGGCGGCTTACAAATAAGAAGGGAAAGGGGAATATAAAAAATAAAAACAACACTTAAAAATTCAACAACATTCATAACCTAGGATGGGGCTGGATAATTCAACAGCCCCAGGCCTGCCGTAACAGCCAGGTCTTGGTCGCTTTGCGGAAGGCCGGAAGGGTAGTAAGGGTCCTGATCTCAACGGGGAGATCATTCCATAGGGCCGGAGCAGCTACTGAGAAGGCCCTCCCCCAGGGGGTCACCAGCTGACATTGGCCAGCAGATGGAATCCGGAGGAGGCCTAGTCTGTGCGATCTAATAGGTCTTTGGGAGGTGATTGGCAGGAGGCGGTCTCTCAGGTAGCCAGGTCCGATACCATGTAGGGCTAGAAGAGCATTCATCTAAAAACAAAGGGAATAATAAAATAAAATCATTTTTTTCCTCACATGCCTTCATTGCGTAGAACTCTATCAGACAAAAAGCTTAGGCAGGTTTGCCAGACGTACTTAATGTGTACTTTACTCATTTCAGGCACAAAGTACCGATCTACCTTGACAGTGGATGACTGTTTTGGTATGGGGAAAACAGCTTACAATGATGGAGATTATTATCACACCGTGCTGTGGATGCAGCAAGCCCTAAAACAGCATGATAATGGTGAACAGACAACCATCAGTAAAGCTGACATCTTGGATTACCTCAGCTATGCTGTTTTTCAGCTTGGGGATTTACACAGAGCAATAGAGCTTACAAGACGGTTGGTCATCCTAGGTAAGAAGTAGCAATAGAAACTTACTCCGATCCATAGCAGAGACAATACTTTAAGGGGAATGTGGGCAGCTTGCTCTCTTTGTTGGCATCTCTGAAAGAAGCCTCACCTTTTCCTAGTCCCATAAAGCAACTATTTGGTCCTGGAAGATAAGTGCCTGTAGTAAGAAGATGCCCATAGGGTGGGAAAAGATTGTCTCACTGTGTCTATGCCCCATTATTGGATCTTTAACTCAAACATTTGTTTTCTTGGGCACACATTGCTCCATGCTTCATTATGGAGGCACCAACAAATCCAGCAGATATGTCCCCATTTCCTGCAAAGCACTTTTTTTTGCCTCTGATCCAAATAGCTGCGCATCCCAAGTAATGCATTTTTCCTTAGAGGCTTATGGAATTTCTGGTCTGGGAAACCTCTCTCGCCTGCCATACCAAATGTATAAAAGTGAGGGTTCTGTGATCACCACCGTTTGGAGATAAGAATCCCTGTCACTTGACAGCATAGGATCTCACTTCACTGTTCTCCTGTACTTTTGAATGAAGACAGTGCTAAATTATCCTGAATTCTGTTCAGACAAAGTGAAACTAATGCTGACTTTTAGATCTTTTAATCCAGATTTCCAAATTCTCAGCAGACCATACCATCTCATTAACTTTGCTTCATGAGATTATTTACTCTATTTCCCCCTTTCTTAACTATAAAGATGATTGCTAATAACTTCCAGAGACTGAGAACATCTGCTTCTACTCAGTGCTGTTATTTGCTTGGATTATTGTGCAGTTTATCTAAGGCAAAATAACAATCCAATCTATTTCTGTCAGGATTGCCTTGAAATCTGCAGTGGAATCCTGATTTTTTTTCCCTTCTTATTCTTCCGAATATATTTTAAATATACTGAATAAGCTCTCTGATCAATCCTCTGTTTTCTATTTGTTTATCCATTTTCTTTTTGCCAAAATCATTCCCTTGCTTTGGAATGTTGACTTCTTCTTTTTTTTCGATTTCTTGCCCTCATTCCTTTTGTTGCTGCTAAGAAGTTTGACAGTAATACCCCAGGTATAGTCTTGTATTAAATAAAATCAAAGGATTCAAGTTACTATATGATTTCATTTTTTATTTTGATGTTTGAAGTTTTATTCCAATATTTCTGCATATTTACATTCAATACACACAGAGAGATGCAGATGGTAACAAAAATACCCTAAGCATATTAGATTTCCAGCAATGAAAATAATTATTGTAATTCATCCCTTCAAACTTGATTGGTGTTAATCTTAATGACCTTGCCTGAAATCAAAAACTAAGTGATTAAGCCACTCAAAGTCACCTATACAGTGAAGTAGCAATAGCAATAGCAGTTAGACTTACATACCGCTTCATAGGGCTTTCAGCCCTCTCTAAGCGGTTTACAGAGTCAGCATATTGCCCCCAACAACAATCCGGGTCCTCATTTTACCCACCTTGGAAGGATGGAAGGCTGAGTCAAACCTGAGCTGGTGAGATTTGAACAGCCGAACTGCAGAACTGCAGTCAGCTGAAGTAGCCTGCAGTGCTGCATTTAACCACTGCGGCACCTCGGCAGCATATAATAATTGATCAATCAGTCAATCAAATAAGTAGGATTGAGTATGATTAGCACTTGGTAGGGAGACAATCAGGGAATATCAAAGCTGTATAAGCAGGGTTTGATTTACAATCCAGAATTTCTGTCATAAGTCATGGCAGTTGTAAATTGAGGTACCCAAGTGACCAGACTCAATTTTACAACTTTTTTTGTAGTGATCATAAGGTGAATCCATGTATTCCTATGGATGTTTGTTTGTTTGCTTTGGTCTGGAAACCAGCTGAAAAGGTCAGAAAATAATCTTTTTAATCACAGTCATAGCTTCCTGAAAGCTGTAAAGATGAGCCAAGTGTCTACAAGGGTGGGTGTCAGAACTCCAGAACCAGGTCATAACCAGGTCCATTATAATTTAGAGCAGACATTAACTGACCAGTTGTTAAGTGAAAACTACCTGTAGATTGGACTGGAAAGTCTGAATATTTTCTGAAAGAAAACAGCATCAAACCCTTCCATGCTGTAACTGAGTATGGACATGATTGCAAAGTCATTAGGAACTGATTTGTACACCTAGGCTGGGATGTAATCTCTCATGTTTGATGTTAATCTGTATACGAATGATGCTGTGTTAAACTTAAAATTGTATCGGAAAGTACTGAATGTTGATGTAAGACTATTCCCTCTAAATTGCTGACCCAGTTCTGGTTTTATCCCTAAAATATCCAGAGTTTTTAGGTTATCAGACCTTTCCACTATAAACCCAAATTGCTTGTACTCCTATTGATTAGGCTAGTCTGCTGGGCTGTTTCAATAAAAAATGGACAAGCTTTATTTTAAAAAAACAAACCTGTAATTGTGCTCTTTTTAATGTAGAGAAAAGCCATTTGTTGGTAAACATGCATGACATGTCATGTCATTTTTGAGACAATGCATCACACTCTTCCTTTATTGCCTTTGTACATTTCAAGCCCAATGAGGATCCTATCTTTAATTCACGGAGAGCCTAATTGGAAATGGGGGGAGGCTGGCTTCTGACCTGCATAATGTAACAGGTGGCCTGCTATAGACTTCAAAGTCTTGTGTTGATTCTCTTACGATTTTTTTCCAACCAAGACCCAGGTCATGAGAGAGCAGGCAGCAACATGCAGTACTTTGAGAAGCTGCTGGAGAGCGAAGAAGAAAGAAACCAAATCAATAAATCGGCAGTGAACCCCAGTGAGCCCAAAACATACAATGGCATTTATGAAAGGCCGCGGGACTACCTGCCAGAACGTGAGACTTATGAAGCCCTTTGCAGAGGGGAGGGTGTGAAACTGGTAAGTAAAAAAAAGTGCCAAGGATTATTAGTTTAAATAGCGATAGCACTTAGACTTATATACCGCTTCACAGTGCTTTGCAGTCCTCCCTAAGCGGTTTACAGAGTCAGTCTATTGCCCCCAACCACCTGAGTCCTCATTTTACCCACCTCAAAAGGATGGAAGGCTCAGTGAACCTTGAGCCTGGTGAGATTTGAACTGCCAAATTGCAGTCAGCAGAAGTAGCCTGGAGGACTGCACTCGAACGCGGCTAAATTCTCGTATTGTTTCCTTTAAGACTACATTTTAGAAGTAAGTTCATCTTTGCTTTCAACTTGCTAAAAGACATTAAAAAAGTCAGTAGGTAATTTCACATGGCAAGGTAACTTAATTTTTACACCAAGAAGCTATATCCTCCATTACGAAACACAGAGAACAATTTGAAAAACAGTTGCCATTTCAGATGAATAATGAATAGTTCTTCTTTGAATTGCATGTAGTTGCTCATCTGTAATGTTCAAGACTATTCTGTTTGGTAACAATGAGCTCAGAAAATGCTTAAAATTATGACAAGATGTCATGTTTAAACTTATCCTTGCTTATAGGGTTGGAAGGGACAGAATAACAAAATAACAGAATTGGAAGGGACCTTGGAGGTCTTCTAGTTCAATTCCCTGCTCAGGCAGGAAACCCTATACCATTTCAAATTGTTGTCCTTAAAAGCTTACAGTGTTGGAGCAACCACAACTTCTTCTTTTTAAAAAACATATATATTTTTATTGTTTTTACATTTAAAATAATGCAGCACAGCGAAGCCATTATAACCATACAATCACAGTATATACACATAATCTCATCCATTAGCTGTCAGCCTACTTAATACATTATCTATCCTTCTATCCAATCACATTTACAATTTGTTCCAGTCTTGTCACCTTGTTTTATATCAATAATAAAATCTGTTCCAAACTTCATAATATTCCGACTTTATTTTTTAGTCCTAAGATGAGCCTATCTGCTTCCGCACAGGCCAAAATTTTCTTAATTATGTCTAACTCTGATGGGATACTTTCTTTTTTCCAATACTATGAATAAGTTATTCGCGCCGCAGTTAAAACATGGATAATTAAATAGAGCACATCTTTCTTATACCCCTCCAGTATTATGCCTAGGAGGAAAATCTGGTTTGAACAGAATTTAATCTCCCACCATTTGTTCCAGCCATGATTGTATCATTTTCCAATATCTTTTTGCCTCATTGCATGCCCACCACATATGAGAGCACCCACAACTTCTGAAGGCAAGCTGTTCCACTAATTATTATCACTGTCAGAAAATTAATTGTTCTGTCAGGAAACTGTCAGGACCTTGGAGGTCTTCTAATCCACCTCCTGCTCAAGGCAGGAATTCTCAAACCATCTCAGACAAATGGTTGTCCAATCTTTACTTGAAAAACTCAGGTGATGGAACACCCAGAACTCCAGTTGGCAAGCTCTTCCACTGCTTAATAGTTCTCACTGTCAGAAAATTCCTCCATTCCAGATTGGATCTTCCTCTGATGAGCTTCCACCCATTGCTTCTAAATTGATGCCCTCTTTCCTGTGGGAGCCCTTCAGGTATTGGAAGACTGCTGTTATGTCTCTGTCTCCACTCAGTCTTCTTTTCGTTGAGCTAAACATACCTAGTTCCTTTAGCCGTTCTTCATAGAATTTAGCCTCTAGACCAGTGTTTCTCAACCTTGGCAACTTGAAGATGTCTGAATTCTGGGAGTTGAAGTCCGGACATCTTCAAGTTGCCAAGGTTGAGAAACACTGCTCTAGACCCTTTATCATGTTTTGTTGCTCTTCTCTGCACTCTTTCTCAGCATCTCTTTTGTATTGTGATGACCAATAATTCAAAATCTAAACTAATGTATTTATCTGGATATATTCCTAGACACCTCGAAGACAGAAGAGGTTGTTTTGCAGATACCACAATGGAAATCAAAATCCTTATTTAATTATAGCACCTTTTAAAGAAGAAGATGAATGGGACAGCCCACATATTGTCAGATATTATGAAGTCTTATCTGATGAAGAAATAGAGAAGATTAAGGAGTTGGCTAAACCAAAAGTAAGAGTTCGTTTTATTAGTGACTGAAATTATATCAGCATTTCAATTAATTAATACAAGCTAATAAAAAATGAAATTGTTTGAATTGGGACTGGCTGTTTCCATAAAAAATATGTGCATAATAGTTTGCCCAATTTAACACAAAGATAAATTGCAGGAAATTAAAGCTTTTAACACTCTCATGGGAAAGAAGAAAGCAGAATATCTGTCCAAGGTTTATTCTTAATTCTAAACTTGTATGTTTACTGTGATTGTTGAAGAAGAATGGTGGCTCACTTGCTCAATCTCTACCCATGCTGGTTGGCAATGATGGAAAATGTAATGAGCACATCTGGAGAAAGCTGATTTACCCTAATTATAATGAGCAGCATATTTCATCTTATCTGAAAACTATTTTACAAAACATAGCAGGAACTGAGCCTAGGAACTTGGGTTTTTCTAGTAGGCTGTGATTTTTCATATGTTTTAAATAGTAGAAAGCTTCCAATTACTTGTACATTGGTAATTATTTCCTATATCGCCTCTAATTAGGAATTAGAGTAAGTTAATGGTCAGAAATTGAAAAAAAAATTACATTGACGAATGAGGTTAAGAAATGTAGCAGTTGAATAAGGATTTTTTTTAAGAACGTGGATTTATTTTAAATGTTTCTGAAGTCATAATTCTTGTTCATCCATTAGTTCACCTCATTTAATATTCTTCATGACTTTCATCTCTACAAATAAAGACATTTTTCTGATGATTTATCATTACTTTCTCTGGTTCTTAGACATCATAAAATCTTGGACTGAACTGGAAACATGATTATTTCATTTAGTGCAGGATGTTTAAAAAGAACAAAGCTATATATTAATATCTGCCTATTTGAAGCCCAGATTCTTTAGATGTGGATCTGATAAATAAATAAAGTTGCTGTAATGTTTTTCTAATGACAATCTTGGACTATAATTAAATGAAACTGTTTTATTGTATTTATACATGAAAATAATCAGATAAATTTAGCAGTATTAATTGCATTAACTGTATAAACCATTTCCTTTTGAAATACAGATGCGTAGTTTTATGGGAAGTATATGTTGCTACTCATTTTTAATCACTCATTCAAATACACACTAGGGTCCAGGATAGGCTAAAGTTGTGATAATATAGCAATTGATCAGCAATTAAAAGATATATTCATCCATATTGTGATGTTAAAAAGTTTGAAATAAGAATTTATTACTGTCGTAGACAACATATATTTATCTTTTATCAGATCTAAAAGTTGGTGGTGGTGTTAAGGTAAAATTTATGCCCAGGACTTGAAGAAAAACAAGAACAAAATATGAAATTGTAACTTACATGAATATTTTTTTCTTTTTTAACCTTAGTTTTAGCAATACTAATTTTTGTGGTTCCAATTCCAAACTGAAAAGAGGAGCGATAACTTGCTGCTATTTAATATGGATATTTCATTTTAATTTCTTGCTTTTTTAAAAAGACAATGACAAAATGTAGCCACATTATTACATATATTAGAAATTCAGAATTAAATCACTTCAAGCAATACTTTAAACTGAGTTTCTGATCCTGATTTCTGGAGCAAGAGCTTATTACAACAGAATAGCACATGAGTCAGGAATCTGGCATTTCATTGTGCCAAAAGCTACATGTCAAGACAAGATAATTAATAGGGATATTAAGAGACCAAAGAAATAATATGGAAAAAATGAATTAAGCTTGGGAAGAAAAATGCTGACAAAAAGAATAATTATGAGTGTTGTCTATTAGAATACATAGAACTCATATTAGTGAAGTGGCATTGTTTTAAATAAATGTTTGTGCCACAATTAAGGTGCAGTCACACTGCCATGATTACAGGCATACTTGTGGTCATGTGGGCCAGATCCCTGATTGGTTCAACCAAATTAAACTCTTTGCAAAGTCTTTCCTAATCATTCCCATTTCCTTTAGTAATCTGTCTCTGCGCTAGCCTCAGGCGGTAGGATGTTAGTCTTCAAAACTCTTTCTGCTCATTATACACTGCTGCAGGATATTAAGTAAAAATTAATCACTTCTTTATGATGCAGTCTGTTGTATGAATATATTAGAAATGTTAGGGAGTTCTGGCAAGGGACAAGCTCTCAGTGGGTTCTTTGAGGTGCTTCTTTGAGTGAGATGCCAAGAGGACTGGGCCCTGAGGACTGCCAAGGGGGGGGGGGTATTCTTACTTTTGTTAAAGATAAATTAAAGCCTGTCTCCTAATATAGTACCATTTCCCTTGCAAATTCTGTAATAGTTCTTTGTTTGCCTTGATTACATACCAGCTAATGAAAGATGCAATCATCAAGGTTTGATACAGCTTTGTTGGTATTGTCTGAGCTTGGTTTTCCTCCTGAAGATATTTCATTACCAGGTTAGGTATTATTATCAGTGGTAACACAAGAAGTGAGTGTTATTGGCTATTTATATAGAGCTGTTGTTGTACTGGGCTTTGCCCATTTCTCCCTGAAATCCTCTGAGTTCCATACATTATGGTCTGCTTTCCAGTTTTGGGACAGCGGTTTTGCATTTCACTGTCATTACCAACCCATATAGGATTAAGTGTATTTAACTCTAGCATGAAGAACAAATAGGAATCCTATAACATATACCAGCATATTACAAAATTACAAATAGTTCTCACTTAATAACACTAATTGGGACCACCAATTCTGTTCCTAAGTGACAGAGTCAAACCACACCAACTTATGATGACAGTTGCATCAATTCTAGTTGCTGTCATTAAGCAGATTCTGTACAGGGTCATTAAGCACAATGTCACTATTTGCGACCTCCTGTTGGCTTCCCCATTGACACAGCTTTTGGGAAGCTAGCAGGAAGATGGAAAATGGTGGATCATGTGAATGTGGGGACACTGATGACCACAGCTACAAGGACCAGTTGTATATCTCCTTGTTCAGTGGCATAATAATTTTGAATGGTTTCTGAACAAGCAGGCATTAACTGAGGACTGATATGTAAGTAAAGTCTGTAACCCCTCCTCCACCTACCCCCCAAAAATCCTGTGGTATGAGCTTGAGGTGTGTGGCAAGGAAAAACTACCTTTTCCCATTTCTAAACCCCGAAGAGTCAAAACAATATTTAAAGTGATGAATTTATTTACCTCTAATGCAATACCTTGCCTTTCAGAATATAGGATAAGCTGCAATACTGCACAAAATGCTTCTTAGAAGAATCTTATGGAATGCTTGGGAATAAAAATGCAAGATGAGTTTGTGTGTGTGTGTGTGTGTGTAATTGAAGCTAGTAAATCTTGCATATCTTTTGATGCAGTTGGCAAGAGCTACAGTCCGGGACCCTAAAACAGGTGTACTAACAGTAGCAAACTACCGGGTTTCCAAAAGGTAAAGAATAAATTTCATCCTCTTTTTTATAGAATAATTTTAAAACATATTGATAATAAATTAAAACCTTGAAATGCACATCATTCAAAACTTGACTAATAATTAAAACCTTATTGAACGAAGAACTATTGAAATGTTTAATATTTTTGCTTTTCTTACTATTTTATTCTACGGTATAGATTTTATGTACAGTATTATTATGTATTATATTTTACAAAAAATATATATAAAACCTACAATGTCAAGTTGCAATGTATTATTATGTAAACTATTGCTTAATGGCTAAAAACTAAAAGTTGGTTTTTGAAGAAGTGCTGTAAATGTTGACTCATCTGCAAAGTGGAGTGAAGATATGAAAGAAAGTGAGTCTATATGCCTGCCTTTAAATTTCATGAGTTGAGACTTGTAAATTCCTGTACATAATCTCTTTTTCTGAAAGTTCCTGGCTGGAGGAAGAGGAAGATCTGGTTATTGCCAAAGTAAATCATCGAATGGAGCAGATTACAGGATTAACTACCAAAACAGCTGAATTGTTGCAGGTGAGTATGTTACCGTTTACCTCCTTTACACAAGGCTCTGCCTTCTGTCTTGAAGCAAGACTGTATGAAATGTGTTGAATGTGTAATGTCCTGAATATTATGAAACAAAAAACAGTGGGCCACCATCCTGCAAAAAGAGTTTGAGTTTGAGTTTATTAACATTTATAGGCCGCCCTTTTCCCTGAGGGGACTCAGGGCGGCTCACATAAAATCAGGAAGGGGAATACAAACAATAACGTAGACACACATAAGTAAAAATAATAGGCAACATTCATTCATCATTCGGGAGGGGCGGCTATCTTTGTCCCCAGGCCTGACGGGCTAGCCAGGTCTTAAGGGCTATGCGGAAGGCCTGGACGGTGGTGAGAGTACGAATCTCCACGGGGAGCTCGTTCCAAAGGGTCGGAGCTACTACTGAAAAGGCCCTCCTCCTTGTAGTTGCCAGCCGGCACTGGCTGGCAGATGGAATTCGGAGGAGGCCCAATCTATGAGATCTAATTGGTCGCAGGGAGGTAATTGGCAGAAGGCGGTCTCTCAAGTACGCAGATCCACTACCATGAAGGGCTTTATGGGTGACTAATAGCACCTTGAAGCGCACCCGGAGATCGACAGGTAGCCAGCGCAGCTCGCGGAGGATAGGTGTTATGTGGGTGAACCGAGGTGCACCCACAATCACTCGCGCAGCCGCGTTCTGGACTAGCTGAAGTCGCCGGATGCTCTTCAAGGGCAGCCCCATGTAGAGCACATTGCAGTATTCCAGCCTAGAGGTCACAAGGGCCCGAGTGACTGTTGTGAGAGCCTCCCGATTCAGGTAGGGTCGCAACTGGCGCACCAGGCGAACCTGGGCAAATGCCCCCCTGGTCACAGCCGTCAGGTGGTGGTCAAAGGATAGCTGTGGATCCAGGAGGACTCCCAAGTTGCGAACCCTCTCTGAGGGGTGTAGAATTTGACCCCCCAGCCTGAGTGATGGAATATTGGTCGAATCTTTGGGAGGGAAGCACAACAGCCACTCGGTCTTTTCTGGGTTGAGTACAAGCTTGTTAGCCCTCATCCAGTCCATAACGGCCTCAAGGCCTCGGTTCATCACGTCTGCCGCTTCATTGAGTTGGCACGGGGCGGACAGATACAACTGGGTATCGTCCACATATTGATGGTATCTTATCCCGTGCTTGCGGATGATCTCTCCCAGCGGTTTCATGTAGATGTTGAATAGTAGGGGGGATAAGACCGAACCCTGAGGCACCCCATATGTTAGGGGCCTAGGGGTCGATCTCTGCCCCCCCACTAACACCGACTGCGACCTGTCCGAGAGGTAGGAGGAGAACCACCGCAACACGGTGCCTCCCACTCCCACCTCCCGCAGTCGTCGCAGAAGGATACCATGGTCGATGGTATCGAAAGCCGCTGAGAGGTCAAGGAGAACCAGGATGGAGGGATGTCCTCCATCTCTGGCTCTCCAAAGATCATCGGTCAATGCGACCAAAGCGGTTTCTGTGCTGTAACCGGGTCTGAAGCCTGACTGGAAGGGGTCAAGATAGCTTGCTTCCTCCAAGGACCGCTGGAGCTGGAAGGCCACCACCTTCTCAACAACCTTCCCAAGAAAGGGAAGGTTGGAGACTGGGCGATAGTTATTAAGAACAGCTGGATCCAGAGATGGCTTCTTCAGGAGGGGTCTCACCACCGCCGCTTTTAACGCGGCGGGGAAGTTCCCCTCCCGAAGAGAGGCGGTAACAACCGCCTGGATCCAGCCTCGTGTCACCTCACTGCTGTTAGTAACCAGCCATGAGGGACACGGGTCCAGTACACAGGTGGAGGCACTTACAGCCCTCATGGCCTTGTCCACATCCCCGGGGGCAACATCCTGAAACTCAACCCAGAGGTGGTCTACTTCATCCTCTTGTGCCTCGGCTGGAACTGCAGAGATAGAGTCCAAGTCCGACCGAAACTGAGCAATTTTGTCCGCTAAGAATTGGGCATAATCCTCAGCTCTGCCCTGCAAGGGTTCCCCCGCTTCCCTCTTATTTAGTAGGGAGCGGGTTATTCTAAACAGGGCGGCTGGGCGGGACTCAGCGGACGCAACCAAGGTGGCTATATAAGATCTTTTCACTGCCCTAAGTGCCCTGGTGTATTCCTTGGTGCTGGTGGTTACCATTGCTCGGTTCGATTCGGACTTATCGGACCTCCATCGGTGCTCTAGGCATCTCCTCCGGCGCTTCATCTCCCGGAGTTCCTCGGTGAACCAAGGAGGTCTCCGGGATCCGCCGCCTCGGAGGGGCCGTAGTGGCGCAATCCGGTCGAGGGCCTCCGATGCTGCCGAGTGCCAAGCAGCAACCAGAGTCTCTACCGGACTGTGGGCGAGAGTATCAGGAATGACCCCAAGCTCCGTCTGGAACCTTAACGGCTCCATAAGTCGCCTGGGGCGGAACCACCTGGTCGGTTCCTCCTCCCTACAGTGGGGGTTTGGTCTCCGGAAGTCAAGCCTCAGTAGGCAGTGGTCTGACCACGACAGGGGTATGATGTCGTTACCCCTCAGACCAAGATCACAAATCCACTGCTCCGAGAGGAATACGAGGTCGAGTATGTGACCCGCTGAATGGGTTGGGCCCCGGATTATTTGGGTCAAGCCCATGGCTGTCATGGAAGCCATGAACTCCTGCGCCCCATCAGAGTTTTCACCGAGCGACGGCAAATTAAAGTCCCCCAGGACCATCAACCTAGGGAACTCAATTGCCAGCTCAGCTACCGACTCGAGGAGCGAGGGGAGGGCTGCTGCAACGCTGTTGGGAGGCAGGTACGTTAACAGCAGACCCACTTGACCCTTGAGGTCCAACTTTATCAGCAGAGACTCACACCCGACAAGCTCCGGAGCAGGGACCCTACGAGGAGCTAACGACTCCCGGATAACAATGGCCGCACCCCCACCCCTTCCCTGGGCTCTCGGCTGGTGCAGCACCTGAAATCCTTCTGGGCACAGCTCTACAAGGGGGACTCCTCCCTCTGGGCCCAGCCAGGTTTCAGTAATACATGCCAGGTCTGCCCTCTCGTCTAAAATTAAGTCCCGGACGAGAGGAGCTTTATGTACCACAGACCTGGCATTTAGCGACAGCAGCCTGAGTCCAGGGTCCTGACTACTTGCGCCATCTGGTCTCAGAGTGGGACTCATAGGGCCGGAAGGAGGGATCTCTGTAATGTAGCGAACCCTCCTTCCCCGGTAATGGCTTGCCCTAAAGTCCCCGCCATATCTGCCCCTCCCTGTTACGACCGTAATACTCCGACCCTCTCCCGTGTCTCTGGTCCCCTCAACCACCCCCATGGCCCCCGCATCTCCCGGCAGGTCCTCCGAATCATACATACCCATGCACTCCCTCAAACAGTCCCCACGTAAGAGTTAAAACACAGAAAATTACAACAATATAATAGTAAAAAGTGGGACATTCATTCATCTCATACGTATCCCATGCATATCCCATACAAAGAGAGAAGAAAAAGATGAAAGAAAAGAAAGAAACTAAAATAAATTGCGCAGTTGATTAAAATTTAAGATGCGAGTTCAGATGACAGAATTGGCTCTTAGTGTTCAAGGTTGAAGTGGCTGGAGACCAATTACAGTTCAGGTGGAATATATGGGGGAGTGTCTTATAACCCCTCTCTTCTTCTGTAAATTTGTTGGTCAAAAGGTCCTGCGGGGGTTCAGTGCGAACACACAATGCTGCCATCATCTGTCCACCCGCAGCCCAGGCCCAGAGTTTTCTTTGAGCGATCAAAGAGAGAGCGATCATCTTCAAATTTTGATTGAGATTTTTATAATTGAAAATTCTACAAACAGTAATGGCTGCCAATAACATTTAACAGGAAGTTCCAACTATATGTGCAACAGAGGTGGGTTCCTACCAGTTCGGCCGAGTAGGTAGTAATTCAGCTTGCCACGCCCCCGAACCGGTTCTATCGGTTTGGGAGACACCATCATTTTTTTTCAGTACTGCGCATGCAGATATAACGTGCATCAAGCTCAGTGCGCATTCCTGAGCAAACCGGCAGTGGCAGCAGCCAGAACCCACCCCTGATGTGCAGCATATCTTCTCATCATTGCCCCATGTTTAAAATCCAGTAGCTGCTTTTTAAAAATTAGAACAGCAAAAAAAGGTCTACACTTTGAAATCCAATAGGTTCAGGATTTATTATACATGGCAATGAAATCACAGCTGCCAATTCCTTAGCTGGTGTTGATCTTCATTCTCACTGAATTATTCCCAGGAACCTAGGATGCTATAATCATCATTTCTGTATATTACTGCTTGCTCTCAGTGTGAGTCTTGTTGCCATTTGGTTTTGCCCAATTGCTCACTTGCTTGTTCACCAGTTTCACGGGTTTTGCCCTCAAAGCACTTTGTTGCTCTACTTGTGCCAGTTGAGGTTTTGCACCTGTTGTGGTTACATATTAATATTATTATTATGGGATTTTTATTTCACCTTTTTAAAATTATGGTCAACTCAAGGTGGTGACCATTCCCAATATTCCTGCCTCCTATTTTCATCACAACAACCCTGTAAAGTGGTTGAATTAAGTTATTAGTCCAAAGCCACCCAGCTGGCTTTCCTGCCTCAGGATGGCCTAGATGTCACATTCTCCTAGTTTCCAGGCCAACACCTTCCGTATTTTTCAAAGTATAAGACGCACCAAGATTTTGAAGAGGCAAATTTTTTAAAAAAGGTTTTGCATTCTGCAGTCCTCCCAAAAACGGCTTGTTTTTCGCAAAAACAGGCCCATTTTTCCCCCCAAAAAAGGGCATGAATAGCCTTTAGGAAGTTTGTAGAGTGCTCCTGTGGACTGGGGGGAGGGAGGGATTGAGCAAAAAACAGCCTGTTTTTCACTCATTTCTGCCCTCTCCAGCCCCCAGGAGCACTCTGGAAGCCTCCTAAAGGCAATGCGCGGCCATTTTGGTGAAGGGGAGGAAGGGTTTTGGCAGGTAAAAAATGCTGTTCAGTGTATAAGACCCACCCAGATTTTCAGCCTCTTTTTTGAGGAAAAAAGATGTGCCTTATACTCCCAAAAATACAGTAGTCTAAGGAAGTACATTAAGAGTTAATGCAGTTTTTGACTGACAGACTTTGACAAAGAGCTGAGATTTCAGACTTCTGCACCACTAGAATTTTTACTGCAAAAAAGATGGTGATTTGCTCTCTTCCAATTGCTATTTTTAACATAGCTTAAGAAAAAATGTGAAACAATTCAAGAATAAAAAAGCCAGTTTCTCTATACAGAACGTTATTACGTTTTCTATCTCATGTCTCTTTCCCTGTGGACAATACACTGCCTTCTCAAAACTATTTTTTTTCCTTGGTTTATTCTATGTTAAATCATAAATGGATAAAATAAATCCTTGTATGGTAATTAAAGCATCAAACCAAATTAATATTGCATTGCATACATACATATACAACATGGAGAATTCCTTGCCCTGGGTAAGAACAGTTTTAGGAAATTTTACCAGTATGTGACTAATGCAACAAAATCTTACTCCACATTCACACTATTTTATCAAGATAAGATCTCTAAGCTATAATCTTCCTTGTAAATTAACTTAGTGTTGTCCACATCTCACCAGAGAAACATGCACTGTATTGACACACATTCACCATGCAACATTATATTGACGTTTAAAAGCAAAATGTGTTTTGAAAGATTACCATATTTTATTTTGCTTAGGAGGTTTTGCTTTAATTTTGCTAATATATTACCCTTTTGTACATTTTAGGTTGCTAATTATGGCATGGGAGGACAATATGAGCCACATTTTGACTTCTCTAGGGTAAGATTTCATATTTTAGGTACTTTTCCCAATTATTGCTAAGGATATCTGATACCTTAAGGGCTAAACTAGAGGTGAGGAAACTCCTAGTTAGTTTCAACATATTTTTTTGTTCATACAAGAAAGAACAGGGTGGGACTGATATGGTTTGTGATTAGAGCATTGATTAAAGAACCTGTATTTGTCCCTTACTGGCACCCTGAATTAAATTGCTCCATCTCCTAGAAAAGTATTATCAAGAAGTTCATTGAAATAGACATTGGGTGTGGGGTTAACCTTCACTTTCCACTGTCATAACTGATTTATTCAACTTCCCTCTAATGCTGCTGGTTTTATATATAAAAAAAGATTTTAGGGAATCCATGTCATCTTGTGTTTAGCTCACAGGGTGACTATGAACAAGTACTAGTATCATATTCATGGAAACAATTTTTTCTTACAAAATATGAAATATAATGTTTGCTAGGAATGGATTATATTTAAGCATTTATATTTGAAGAAACAAATGAAGAGTAAAGAAAGCAGTATATGACTTCTGTATTTTTTCTAAATTACTTTCTCTCAATTAGAAAAATTAGGATTTCCTCCCATAAATTACTTTTAATTATAAGCCAAGTGGTGATTAGTCCAAGGTTGGGTGTAATGTCAAAGAACACCACCAGCCCTCCCCAAAAAAGATATGCCCACCCCCACTCCTTTCCTGAAAATATATACATTATCTGTCTCCTGGCAGGCAATTTTTCTAGTTTTCCCAAACTTATATCAACATAAAATGAAAATAGTGATTTTTAAAGAAGATGGGAGTATTAAGGGAAGTGATTAGTAGGCAGCTGTATTGTGTCTAAGGTTGAGGCAGAGAACTTTAAAGTTCATGCGTTTTGAAAAGAGATGTCATTTATCGGCCCATCTTTTCCTGAAAAATCTTCCTCATGATATGGAGAATAATAATACCAAGAAACAATATTGTGGCTTTTCTTCCAGTAGTATATTTCCAGCCATCTATATGTTCGCCAATAAAGTCAAATGGGGATAGGAAACACTTGGTGAGATTAGATCACACTTCTATTTCAGCTGTCTCTAGAAGAAGTTAATTAAGAGGTAACCATATGTTTGTCTAATACATTGTTCAGGTTCCAACTAAGAAGTAGAGCATCTTTCAAATCATGTTCATGCTACTTTTCAGTGGTTCTGTAATAAGAGTTTGAAGATTGTTGAGGTGGTTCCAATTTTTACATGGTCAACAATTACTACAATTTAGCATTTCCTGCAACAAACTATGCCCATCTCTGAAGATCCAAAGAGGCACATGTGTAGGTTCTAGATACACAGAATTGAAGTGAGCCTCTAACTGCTTCATTTTATGGCAACTTTCTTGATATCTTTTCCCAATTTATGATACATTGTTGATGAATACTGAGTATGATTTTCAAGCGATCTATATTATCTACTTAAACATTTAATTAGTTTATCAATCAGGATATCTTTAAATATTTTAGTGAAATGCTTTACTAAAGTTAAGGTTATATTTGTTGCATTCCACAAACTATTATTATGGAAACAACTCAAATTAAAAAAATAGTCTCATAATAGTTTTAACATCTTAGAGTAGCACTATTTCTTGACTTTTTTTTCCATTCCTTCCCTTTGTGTATATTAGAGATGTGGGATCATGTCTTACTATATAAAGACATGATAAAACAAGCTATTATCTGATTGCATCTCTGTGAGGACAAATCTGTTATTACAAATCAGTGGATATTTACAGCTTCTTCGCTAAAACTGATCTCTGTAAAGGGGACAACGAAACAATCAACAAGATATTCATTCTTGGATGATATGTAACGCTTGGAATTTAGCTGTCAGCAGCCAAGTTTGAGGAAAGTTAGCAGCTGGATTTCTTAGGGATTTGGACTGGTCCTCCAGGCTCTGTATATAGCACAGGTTATAACTTGAATCCATTTGCTGCTATTTTATGATAATTAAAGTTTCCAAAGCAGTTGTATAACTGTTTATTGATCGATTGATTGAAATTTATTAGCTGTCCCATTCCAGTCAACTGTGGGCAGCATACAAAACTAAAAAATATAAAAATAGCGAGAAACATTAAGTCAACTGGCAGCCCAGACTAAAATACTCTGTTAACAAAATCCAGAAAAGAAAACTGGGTTCATTAAACAATGACAGACATCAACTTCAGGCCTGGGACTAGAGGCAAGTTTTCAAAGGTTTCCAGAAACCCGGGAGACATGGTGCCATCCTTATATCAGAGGAGATACTGTTCCAGAGGAACCCACAACAGAGAGAGCATACTTGCTCTGTCCCACAAGATGGTAACATTTAACAGAGGACTTGAAGCACTCCACTCTGTTGGAATGCATTGGCTCAACAGAAACAACTGGAAATAAGTGGTCTCACAGGTATCTAAACCCTATGCCATATAAGGCATTATAGATAATAAACAGCAGCTTGAATTGCCATTGGTAGCCAACTGGCAATCAATGCAACTTTGTTCCTGAAAGCTGAGCTGAAGCCAGAGAGTCTCACATCAACATATCTACTAGGCAGAGCTTCTAAGAGCCCTCAATGAGTTGCAGATGGCCATATCTCTTTCCCTGGGATTGTGGCTGGTGCCAAACCTGCAACCCAGATGGGCATATTTCCAAGAGAAGGACCTCCTCCTCCAGCCCCACCCAGATTATGCATGCCAGGTTGCTTTCTCATCCACAATTAAACCGTGGATGCAGGCAGATTTATTACACACTAACCTGCCATTCACAGGCAGTCATAGCTTTGCTTATTTGTTTATAGATTCTCCTACACTTATAAAAAATATTTTGGGACTGATCATAAATCATTCTGAAGACCAGTTTTCATTTATTTAAGAGCTGTTATGCTGTTTTTAACATGTTGTTATATTTATAAATTTAAATGGGTTTTTAAAAATCTATCCTATTGGCTCCCCTCCATCCTACTACTGTAACATGGTCTCAAATTTCAGGTGTGATAACCAGATCAGAAAGTTTGGGGATTCCTGTGGCATTAATATCACACATTTATTGATGCTAACAGTATTTTCCGGGAACAATTCCTCGTTGTAGTTCCAGAAAAACAGCATTCGCTTAGCTGAAAGCATTGCTGCTTTTGTCATCCATCATAGCACAATAAAGGCCTGAAAGAACCTTGTTTTTAATAGGAAAATATTAATTGCTCTTACTTACATTGCTTTTTCCCCCCCCCCCCCCCCAATGTACAAAGATAAGGAGAGTCTCTCTGTGGCTAGTTGGGATTTAGTAACACAACATATTTCTGTCAGACTTTCTGTTCTTGGCTGCTGATCATGATGGGGAAATGGCACTTTTGATTTCTATTGGCTGAAAAGTGCCCTTTCATTTTTTTATAGTGCAAGGAATGAACCTACCAGCATATCTGATATATTACAACTCCTGTCATTCACAGAGGATTTGTGTGTTTTGTTTATTTTTGGCTAAGTGTATTGTGTGAAGCCACCCATGGTGGTTTGTAACTTTGACATGGTTAAAAAAACTACGAGGGTAAAGATTCCTTCTCCAAGCATATGGGCACTCATGATGTGAAAGTGTTAAATATTGCAACTTTTTCAATCAGGATCTCAGGTTTTTTAGGAAATTTCTTAGAAAATGACTTAATAAGTCAGAGAACAATCCTTCATCCCTCATCCTACATCCGAGCGACAGATATTCGCCACTATTGTAAATAAACTTTGGTTTAGCACAGTGTGTGGACTAAAACAACTGTTAGTTTGCAGACATGTTTTTTGGATATGTTGAATTAATATGCTATTGCATCTGGGACTTTGACTTAGAGCCGAGGTGGCGCAGTGGTTAAATGCAGCACTGCAGGCTACTGCTAGATCAGCAGTTCAGCGGTTCAAATCTCACCGGCTCAGGGTTGACTCAGCCTTCCATCCTTCCGAGGTGGGTAAAATGAGGACCCAGATTGTTGGGGGCAATATGCTGACTCTCTGTAAACCGCTTAGAGAGGGCTGAAAGCCCTATGAAGCGGTATATAAGTCTACTGCTATTGCTATTGACTTAAACCTGCAATATACACCTGAGAAAAAGTCCCTGGAACAATTGGGTGCGACTTTCTCGTATTAAGATTTGTAGACAACCTCCACATCCTGTTTCCAAAGCAACAAACCTGCAATCAATTTGGAAGTTGGGTTAAAGTTGTTGTTTGTTTCAGCGACCCTTTGACATCACACTCAAAACGGAAGGAAATAGGCTAGCAACATTTCTTAACTATGTAAGTATCTTTGTATTCTTGTCCCTGTGCTTGAAAGTTGCAGTTTACTTTTATTTAATTTTATAGAAAGATGAACCTGATGTTTTCAAGCGTTTAGGGACTGGGAACCGTTTGGCCACTTTTTTGAACTATGTAAGTATGAGAAGTCTTGGACAAGTAGAGTAAGACTTGTTTTTTTTCATGCTACCATCTTAAATGGAATTAATTGCATGATATTTTTTTAGAGATTGTTGACCCAGTGTTAAATAAAGTCATAGTATTTGTGGAGATTTATTTTCCCATCTTCTTGCTTCATGTATACTATGAAGTTTGGCTTAATTGTGCAAAGGAAATTAGTGACTAAAATACATTTTTAACAGTGGAGCTTTTGTGAGAACTGATTTGGGAACCTATTCAATCATTATTATTTGTGCAGCCACAAAATCTGTTCTCGTTTTACTTCCCAGGACATGAAAGTGTTAAATGTTGCAGCTCTTTCAATCGGGATCTCAGTTTTTAAAGATTTTTCTTAGGAAATGACTAATAAAAGGCATTAGTTTATTCCAGATATGTGCCTGCATTGTAGTTATTATTATTGTTACTAGTTCATTAGAATACCACTTTTACATCCCAGACATTTTGCAATTATTTTATATTTTCTTTAAAGAAGAATTTCATTTCTTTGTCTACCATTTGTGTAAACTAATTGTCTTTTAGGATGGTTTGATTCATTTGCAGTCTAGCAATTATGGAGCATTCATTAAACCTACAGACCTAGCCTTCTAAAATCATTGATCCAGAGAAAGAATTGCTGATAGCTTTCTTCTTGCTGTTGCCAACATCCAGCTCTAGTCATATTTTGCCATTTTAACTGGAAGATACATGTGCTTAAAGTTAACAGTGATAAGGCAATTCAGTAGAATCTCCAAAGTAGCATGGAACCAGAAAGAATTAGGATGTTTCACGTTCAGTTACCATGTCAGGGTTTCAATTTCTTCCTAAAATTTGCTAAATTCCATGTCCTGTGTGATGAGTGCATCTCTTTAGAGGTGCCTCATTGTCCCTAAATTAAAACATGGTAGTTTTAATCCAAATATATGTTCCATCAGTTGAACAAAACCCAAGTTACAGAATGGGATTTGATTGCCCCTTTGTTTCTGCTGCAACTGCATTTATCACTTTGAGGTTAATACTAGTACTAGAAACAGAGTTGGTTACATTATGTAGAACTATAAGTCGGTCAGGAAGTTGCTGCTGTACATAATTTAGATTCAAAACCATTACAGAAAAATAGTAACTTCTCATCTTAGTTAAAGTGAAGGCACTATGTATGATAGAAGTGCTTGTGTTCTGTGGCTAAACCAAAATAAAGCTATGTTAGTTTCATTGCAGTGTTTCAAATTCATAAAGAAATTGCTCAGAGAAGAATAGAATTAAGCAGTATCATTAGAGCTAAGGCAATTTTTCAATTTACTAAACAAATGCATTGTCCAGAAGACTGTAGTCTTTATTCTCTGATTAGTAGTGTAATCCTTCCAAAATCTGGAAGAGATGAAGGCTGCAGTCTTCAAGCCATATACAAGTAATCCTCCAGTTATGACAGTTCACTTAGAAATCATTCGAAGTTACAACAACTCTCTCCCAAGTACTTAAGACACAGTCTTGAAGTTATGAACGTTGCAGCACCACCCCAGTCATTTACGCTTACAAATGATGGCAGAGGCACTGCAACATTTGCCCCTGCCTATTCCCTCCTGCTGACGAAACTCACCTTATGACAGTCTAGGGAGCCATCGGTTCCTTCACCTGCTTGGGTTTTTTATCCTAAAAATCTGTGTCCACAGGCTTTCTCTCTCCCTGTTAAAAGATGTCACGGATGCTGCTTCAAAACTTTGAATGTGGCTTCCAGAACCTCTTGAGAGGTTGCTGCACAAGTTTCTACTGTGACAGAAGGGGAAATTTATTATGAAATATATGAGGAGTATAATAGTCATATTATCTGTACTTAATTCAATTCACATTTTTTGTGTAAATTAAATCAGATTTTGGTTTTATCCTGGCCCCATCCACTTCTTAGGATGTGGCCTTCATCCTGCAAAAGGATGCCAACCATTGCTGGGTAAGAAAAGAGTTGATGTGGACTCAGTGGAAGATCTTACGGGTGTCCCATTTTCCTTCCTCAGATGAGTGATGTTGAAGCAGGAGGTGCAACAGTTTTCCCAGATTTTGGAGCTGCAATATGGCCCAAAAAGGTAACAGTTGTGCTTTTTCTGTAACAAATGCTTTCCCACTAGAAAGCTGATAATTAGGTTTGGTTTCTAGCTCTATTTCTACTGTCTAGAGTCTATTGGTCTACATAATTTCTACTCAGTTAATCATTCAGGATGACAAGATTGTTGCAATGAGATATTTGTGGGTGCTATCCATAAGTGAGAACATTCCAGTGGGACAGCACCAGTCATTAAAGTTTAGGCTGATTCTTACTCAGACAGCCTTCCTCTGTATTGAACAGAATTTAAATCTATCTTTGCCGGAAAGAGTTTTACAACATGTATTTGAGGAGCATTATATCCTTTTGCTTAATTAAAGGGCTCCATGTAATTTTACATGAATTTCTTCTTCTCTTTGCTGTATGCCAACTCTAACTCCTGCCCCGCCTCAATCCTCAAGCTGATTAGAAGTTTACGAATCAAATTAATTAATATTTGCAATGGGTCTTCCATAATAGTCCACAGCTTAGCGCAATAACTGAATCCAGCCAATTTGGGCTACTTTTCCTTAAAAATTTAAGGGGATCCATTTGTGTCACACTGAAATCAATGCAACCTGCATACAAGAAATATTTGTGTTTGCTATAAATGCATTTCTCTTCAGTGAAGAGTAGTATTGTTTCCTAAGTCCCAGTTCATATGAATATTAATATTATGTTGGTTTAAAGGGCCTAATTAACTTTTCTCCAAAGAAAGCCTGTTTTTAATTCTGCAATTGTCAGCACCATATTCGACATAATTTCTGAAATGGAGAGCTTTTTGTCTTAACCCTGCTGCTAAAATAACTCAGAATAAACATTAATTTGGTTATGAATTTGTAGTTAATAGATTTAATACATGAACAGTAATTTGCATTGTTCCTATATTTTTGCAGCTTTAAAAATGTATTTACAAATTAACTACAATCTTGATTCTAATTAATAAAATAATTTTCAAGATCTGTGTATGTTCATATTTTTCTTACGATTGGTTATATATTTCTTCATTTCTAGAGAGCATGAATTAGTACCATGTTAGTTCTAATGCCCCTTAGACTTTGGTCTAGGTGATTTTGGATCAGTCACTCTCTCCGCCCTGGGAGAGATATAATGGCAAATCACTTCTGAAAATACTGCCAGGACAACTGCAGAAACTTCTCTAGGCAGTCACCAGGAATTAAGGCTACCTTGAAAGCCACATTTCCTTTTTCTTCACTTTCCTCCTATATTCAAAGATGTTGCAGTTCCATTAAAAGTGGAAATAGGAAATATTGTAGATATATTCCAACATATTAAGACAATAACTAGGTGTGAATGTCCTATGGACTCCCTATTCTTATAGCAGTTTTAAGTTAAATGAAAATGCACTTGACACTGGATTTATTTCAAGGAATAAAGTTTGTTGTTGTTTTCAGGGGACTGCAGTTTTCTGGTATAACCTCTTCCGGAGTGGAGAAGGTGATTATAGAACAAGACATGCAGCGTGCCCAGTGTTAGTGGGTTGTAAATGGGGTAAGTCAAAATCATTTCTTTGTTTTGGGAAGCAAAACAGCTGAGGAACACTGGATTATTTTTGGTATAGGATTTTTGTCTTGCTATGACACATTGTTGGACAATGTGCTTCCACTTTAAAATTCCTTTGCTGTTAGCTTATGTCTACAACTTTGATGTTCGCTTATAGGATAAGAAAAGTAGAAAATGCTATCTGCTATAACACTGACAAGATGTGAGTACTATCTAGGAAGAACGTAGTGTTTCAGTGAAATTTTAAGCAGCAGAACATTTGAACATTCAGTTCCATCTATTTCTCTTTAGCATCAGTCAGATATCATTTAACAGGGAATACTCCCTGTATGAGCATTCCTCTTAATTCCCACCTACCAAGCCCATTGAAGTTTCTCATATGGCATTGGCTTGCAGTAGGCATATTGTGTTCAGTGTAACCATTGACAGGAAAAAAAAACCTATTTGCATGCTGTTGGGCCATAAAGTGCCTATTGGAGAGAAATCATCATAAAGTAATGGTAGCTAGGGGAGAGGGATGACAGGAAGGCTTGTATGTAATCATGCCAGAGTAAACTAAGGGTGATTCTAAAACTCAAGTTTTATAGGAGCGTCATGATCCATTTCCCTTTCTACTCATGGGATTTAATATTAGATATTAAACACCCTCATTTGTATCAGCTGTCGTGGAGTTTCCTCAAATTGAGTGTTCTCCAGATATGCAATTGCTGAGAATTCTGGAAATTCACACATCTATAGTTACCAAAGTTGGTGAAAACTGTTCTTTGGCTACATGTAGCCCATTAACAACTCCTTTAGAAACTTTCCTTACCATTCATAAATTGAGTGAGACTAAAAAAAATCATTTTTCCTTCTGCATTTTGGGAGCTGGAGAAAATGGACAAAATAAGTCAGATAAAGCTCCTCACTACAAATCACTTGTGCACAACTACTCAAGGATTCAACATGAAGAGGTAGATAGGTGGTATATCAAGCTATCTTCCAAGGATTCATACCTACAGGCACATCGTGTGAATATAGTGGCCAAACATTAGATGTCTATATGAATCTACATTCAAAAACTAGATTTAGAGCAGACTGAGATATTATTATCAGTGTTATATGTGAATGTCTGTATGTCATCAAATAAAACTATATTCTCTAAAATGTGATGCAGGAAAGTTGCAGGTAGTTCTGCTGCTTTTCTTACCATATCGATTACATTTGTCATTTTATATAATTTAAAAAGTATTTGTGTATTTTTAGAGTCATACAATGGCTGAAGATGTTTAGTACGACAGCTGGCAAATACAATTTTATATAAATGAATAAAGGTAACCATCCTGCTTTTTTTTAACAGTTTCCAACAAATGGTTTCATGAGAGAGGAAATGAATTTTTAAGACCATGTGGTACAACAGAAGTGGACTGAAACCAGCTCAACTCTATTTTCCTCCTCCGCTGTCAGCCTTCTGCATTGTTCAGTTCAGTTCTAAGAAATGACTTCTACTATGAAAAGGACAACATTATTTATTGAAGAAAGGCAGCATTTCACAAGAAAACAAGACAGCTCTTTGGACAGTTGGTGCTATGTGCTTATATGTGGACCCTGACATTTCTCTTCTCCTTTCAGTTTCTGCAACACCCAGCAAGGTGATACGTTTACACATTGGTCATGAAACATTTTTTCAAAATGTTACTTGTATTTTCTAGGAAGTGCAACTTCATTAAACCTTTTTAAAAAGAAGCCACATGTGTCATGTGTGCTTAATACATGGCAAGCGTTGAGATTTTTTCCATTTCATCATTCCCACCTCGCTAGCTATTAAGCGGGGAAGAGGAAGCCAAGGTGACTTGGTGGGCTTCATAATGGCTACAGATATCATTTGCTGCAGAATTGGGAAGAAGGCGTCTCATGTAGGTGAAGAACTTGAAAATCATGGCTTCAAATGAATGTGCACAGCAACTTGTCAGCAGGCTTCAAATCGTGCTTTGGGAAATATATCAAATATAAAGATACCAGAATTATATCACAAATGCTAAAGGCAGACATAAAAATTCAGTGATGAGAACTGTATTTCATAGTGCGGGAAGGGGGGGACAACCACAGAGAAACGAGCAAGTTCCTATTCCCAGATAAAATGCTGTTCTCTCTGAAGGAAAGGCTGGGAAAGGGAGGAGTTTCAGGCCAGGTATTTACGGCAGAGGTTTCCTTCAGAGGAAGGTAGAAAAACCACTTGTGATCCATGAATCACAAAGTGACTTTCAATCAGTCCTCTGCCAAGGTTAACACACAACCAAAACACAGACACTTTAAACATCCAGAACAATACCGATCCCACTCACTTGCCTGCGGTCACGATGATATCACTTCCGTAATCTTCCCAAGTATAAAAAAAAATACCCCAGTGAATGGAAAAAGATGCGTATATGGCCATGAATCACTAATGCAACCATCCTTTTCTTCAGTCATTCAAACATTTTGTTTAGTAGAAAATGAATTTTCTGTTTTAAAAAAAAACCCTCATTCTCTCAAAAAGTGTGGGATTAGCCAACCAAATTTGTGGTATCTGGCTGCCTACAGAATTCCATTGTGTTATAGTTGTGTTTTTTTTTTATTTATGCAAAAGCATGTGAAATAATGTCTTTGCTGTGAGTGCAATGGGCGTAAAGCTGAAGGCAAACACAAAAACCATAAAATGAAGTTGCTTTGGATCCATACCACATGTTCAAGTTACGGACTTTTGAAAATGCCTTCATGGGGAAAATTAGAACTTCTAAAGTGTACAATGGTTTGAATAATTGCTAAAAATAATGATTAGCTGGCGATTCCACTATGCTGTACTGCTTAACTCTTAGAAAATACTTGGAGTATATGAGAAAAGAAAATACAAAAGTTTATAAAACTTTCTGTTGGAGAGAATTGAGACTTTATGTATATGTATATTACTACATTTTAAACTGTGGCAAACATAACTAATATAGAAAGTCTCATCTAAATAATGAATATCTTGATAAGTAATATGGCTGTCCATATGATCTTGGGCACGCTGCTCCCATCTCTTCCAGCCAATGTAACCTTCCTGAGAGTGGCAGATCTGCAGAGAAAGACTATTCAAAGGGTTAGGTCCATCCCTGAGAAGCACTGGCTCTTTTCCTTTCATCTTTTAACTGGGGGAACTCTCAGTAACCCTATTCATAACATGCATACAATGGGAGGAGGCTCTGAATTAATCATCTGCTAAATGATTATGAATTCAAATAATGCAGCTACATTATAAAATCTGCAGGTCATTGGATCTTTAAGAAAGAGCAAGCCCATGCAATACTCGGTTAAAAATAATACCAGTCAGTGGGAGGGTCTCCATTTATACTATAAGAGTTAGGACACACCCAGTAATGCAAGCGCTGCTTATCTGTGATTTATTGAAGAAAGTACAAAATGCCGCGCTAGAGAAAATGCCATCCTCAAACATCCTTGAGCCATGACCACTAAAATAATAATTGCATTTATTTGATCACTCCTCCCTTTCCCGTGAATAAAATTGTCAGACTGCATAAACTGGACAAGGCAGCTGTCAATCTTCCATCTGCATATGTGCAAGCTAAACTTTCAAGGCAGGGGTCCTTTGACAACTTTGTGCTCTTAGCAATGGCTCTTAGCAACAGTCCTGGGGAATGTTGTGCTCATACATGAAGCATAGGAGACACAGCACTGGAGATGCCAGCTTAGTGCCAGGACACAGCATGAAGTCGCCCTTGAAGAAGGGAAAGTTGGTGCTAAACAAGAAAGCCTCCATCTTGGCCAGATCTTTGTGCGAGCCACTACTGAGAGTACAAAGGCTATTGAGAATCCTGAAGCCTGAATCCCTCACTCAACTATTCTAATACCTGGTGAAATCCAGGAAGGCCATGAGAGAGAAAACCTCCCTCAGAGTTGCTCCCAAAGGCATCATGAACTCTTGTTCTACAACAGAAATTCTGCCTTAAAACAAGCAAAAACAACCAGAATGACAACATAACAAACTTATATGCTTTAGCTTGTTTGATCATAGTGTTCTTGTATCCCACTTCAAAACGTTTGTTTTGATGTGGCTGATTCATAAAACTCTTGGTTGAGGGCAGATGTGTTAATATCTGTAACTGGAACTGTTATTTAGATTGTTTTTCACATCCTTTAGAATAAGTGGGCTGATTACTAGATAAAAATAATGTTGCAAGAAGATACGATCAAGAGAGAGAGAGTGCATATGTTGCCGCTTCAAATATTATTTTGATTTTAGGTAATTTGCTGACTGACAGAGATAATGAGCTTGTTACATAGAGATGGAATTTATTTTCACGTTGGAATTTGCACATGGGTTAAGAATACTGTTTTGGGGAAATGCTAGATCTGAGTTACAATATAGGTGGAAAACTCAGAAAACGAGCAAGGCCATATTTTCCTCCTTTAGACCATAAAAAAGATAAGGAATGAAACAGAACTTGGAAGACAAGCAAAATTTAGGGCAGAGGGACTGGACTCACTATGAATTTGTAGAACCTGTATGCAGAGTCTTCATGAAGACTATCATGTCTAGCTTCAATTTTTTAACATTGACAGTAAATTGACTGTAAGAAAGTAGGACAGATAGACATCAAACTGCATTTCAGTATTTCCTTCCCAGAAAGTCTTGGCTTGTGAAGAGATTGCTGTTGTTTCACAAGATGATTAAATCTGTCCCGCTGAAAAATTTTCCTCATTCTCAATACGTTAAAAAAAAATCCCTGGCAAATCCAACTTTTTAATGGTTGGTTGATGTTTTCTAGATTGTTTAATACTACTATGTATTTAGAAAATCATTTATTGCATTGGTGCACATGAGGGCTAATTTTAAATTAGAAATTGGGACACAGTCTCAAAATAAATGATAAAGACATGTGCAAATTTGTTTTGGACTCTAAACAGTGATGTACAGTCAACATTTTTGTTCAATTCTTGGATTCTATAAAGACCAGGCTATCTTACTTAGAGAAATGTAGATCTACATTTTGGAGTGAGTTAGAGGCCACCACCTCCCTCCTTTTGTCTTTAAACAAAGTTTTTTTCATGTTGAACTATAAAATGGAAATCTTTCATGCCCAATACTTGATAAGAGTTTCCAAAGATTTTTTAGACAAGACAAATTCTCATGCTTGACAAAATTACTTGTTAGCAGCACCATCATAAAGGGCTTAGGCCCAGCACTCTGATGAAAATCTGGGACAAAGATATAATTATTGGTACATTCTGTAATAAAAGCAAAAATAGACTAGATTTGTGAACACCTGAAGATAAAATAATCAATCCAATACTTTTTGCTATTTGAAACAGTAGATTAAATATTATCCATCTCCAGTGAGGTAGACTGAAACTTTGGTAATGGGACAGGAGGCCCTGCAGAATTCTATCCTCCAACATCCAGACACAATTACTATATAATATCTACTCTGATTGGAGTTGGGTGGATGGATGAAAGAAAATTGTGAAAAGAAACAATGGTCAAAGAGTATTAAAAGCCCATAAGAACCAGGCTACATGGCTCACTACTCTGATTCAATGTATGGCAGCTTTGGGTAGCCACTTGAACAAGCAGTCTTCTGCTCAGAATGCAAAATCTGAAATCCCACTGCCTTCCTGGGTCTGAAACAGCAATGCCTTATTCCCTTGGGTTATGCTCTGCAACACAAAAATACTTTGCTTCTATTTTTCTCCTGAGTAATTGCCAAATGGACTCTGACCAGTTATATTGAGATAAACATGTGGACCGATATAGCAAAAAGCTTTTGAACAGTTGAGACTAAGCAGACATCTGTTCCCGTTACACTATTCAAAATCCTTTCCCATTTATATTACAAACTATTTGAAAAATAAAGTTATTCTTTTTATGGTCTTTTACCTATAATACTAAGAGCTGCCAGAACTAGGTTACAAAAAAAATGGATAGGCACAGTATGGCAGCAAAAAGAAAACTCTGATTCTTTATTACATCCAACGGTCGTCCAACTTTTGCAGTTGAGTTATAATAGACCTATAAAATACACAAATGACAGAAATTAGTAGACAGAAAAAATGCAAAACAATCATTTATACACTTTCCTTCACTTAACAAAGCAATGATATATTTTGTGATGAATTTTGTCAGACAGATATTAGTGGAGAGTTATTGTCTCCCTCCACTTCCTTAAAAATTCTGTTTAAACATTTATTTTGTCCGCTGTCCAGAATACTTGTGCAGCCATTCTCTCAATTTTTCTATGAAGAAATTGTATAGCCCATGTCAAGTTCAGAGTCTGACAGAATCCTGAAAGCATTTTATGAGTATATTTCTTATTTGCAGAATAAACAATAGGATATGTAAATTACAGTTCATAAAATTTATAATGGGGTTTTTTAATGGCTATAGGGGGGTGGGGTGTCTTTGCCTCCTAATAGCAAGCAAAGGGAATTTTCTTTGCAGGCAATTTTGGTCTCCAGCATTTTCAGTTGATGTTCGCTCTCAGTAAGGACTGTGAAAGAAAACTGTTGACTCATTTCTTCCTAAACTAGTAGGGTAAATCAGATTAGAGTATATGAACTGAAAAATAACTTCCAACATGTAGAAATGAAACATTTAATCTCGGTGATCAAGAAAATGCACTGCTTACAGTAATAGACAGGAGATTGCTGTGATTGCCAACCTAAAAACAACAGAATTGTAGGACTGTGGAAATGGTTGAGACGTCGTTGTATGATTTGCACTTGAGAAAAGATGAGTTTTAATAGAGTTCCCTGTGCCTATGAAACAAGTTTATTTTGTTTATTGATATCCTGCCTTTATTATTTTTATAAATATCTTAAGGTGGCGAATTCTTTCCTCCTCCTCCTATTTTTCCCATAAAAAGAATCCTGTGAGGTGGGTTAACCTGCGAAAAAATGACTGGCTCAAACTCACCCAGCTGGCTTTTTGTGCCTAAAGTGAGACTAGAACTCACAATCTCCTGGTGTCTAGGTCAGCACTTGCATCACTACACCAAACTAGCACCTGTTTTCACCTGAATAATGCTTTTTGTTTGTTCCTTACAGAGCAACAATTTTAAAAGTAAAATGGGGAAATTTCTCAGAGCCAAATGCGCAATACTGTTGGTTTATAGTTTTGCCTCTGAAACCTGAAGCTCCATTTCAGCATCCTCATTAATAGTGTTCTGACCCAAGTCATGCTGGCAAGGCAGAGGTTAAGTCTGTTTATTGCTCACTTATCTCAGTGAAAAACAACCTCCCCTCCCCAATGGTGCCGGTGAAGTTCTGTCCCAGCCTTCAGTTTCCCCCCAGTCTGGATTCACAAACTAAGTCCCAGCCGACCTGTGATGCAAGTGGAAAGTAACAATACCAACAAGTCCAGAGTTTCAGCAACCAATCACAGTCCAGGAGTGCAAAGTCTGAAAGCCAAGTCCAAAAGAGTCCAAGGTTCAGAGTCCAAAAACATAGTCCGAAGTTCAAGGAACAGGAGGATCCAGAACAGTTGGGAAGGAGCACATCAAAATGAGCAGGTGTTCCCAACAAACAGACCTTCTCCCAGCATCTAGTTAAATCGCCTTTCCCCAACTGTTCCTTGTGAGGAGGGGTGGGGCTGCTTCTCCTCACTGGCTTCATCGGTGCCTCTCTCTGCTCTGGTCTCCTCTGTGGATCAGGAAGGGAAGAGACCTGTTTCTGGTTAGAGATGGAATGGAACCTGTCATCTCTGCTGACTCTCTGCAGCTGTTGCACTTCTGCAGGTGTCTCTCGGTCAGGTTGGCTGCCCCCCTCAGTGCCCTGTGATTGCCTCATCCACAGCCCCTGGACCCTCCACTCATTTGGGGAGGACTGTGTCCTCCCCATCAGATGGTCCCGGTTTCAAATCCTCTTCTTCCTCTGAAGCAGGATCCAACAGAGCTATGACCAGTAATTACTGTTCAGCCCCAAGTCTGAATGGCTTCTCCTTCCCTTATCACATGCTCCTTAGGTTCTGTTGAAACTAAGTTCTTATGGCGTTTCTGAATCTTTGCACAAGTGGATAGCTGCATTCCTATCAAACAGGCAACAAGTAGTCAAAATTGGAAATGCTATATCTAACCCTGCACCAGTTAACAGTGATGTTCTCCAAGGCAGTGTTCTAGGACCAACACTCTTCCTACTTTACATAAACAACCTTTGTGATAATATTATAAGCAGCTGCGTCCTCTTTGCCGACGATGTAAACCTATTTAACACTACAGAAAATTCTACTACTCTACAAAATGACCTAGATTATGTATCTGAATGGTCAAACAATTGGCAACCCCAAATCTCTGCTAACAAATGCTCAGTCCTACACATTGGCAATAAAAATCAGAACATCAAATACAAGCTGGGTGGAAACGATCTAAAAGATTAGCCACACTCTGTCAAAGACGTAGGAGTACTCATTTTGAAAGACCTAACCCCCAGAGCTCACTGTAACAACATTCCCAAAAAGGCATTCAGAGTTGTCAACTTTATTTTACATAGTTTTCTCTCTGGTAACGCTATGCTGCTAACTAGGGCATACAAAACCTTTGCCAGATCTATACTTGAATACTACTCACCTGCCTGGAACCCACACTGCATTTTGGACATTAAAACATGAGATAGGGTCCAGAGGTATTTTACAAGAATAGTACTCAACTCCTCTGCTTGTACTAAAATTTTGTAGACCACCAGGCTTGAAATTTTAGGCCTGGATAACTTTGAACTATGCTGTCTACCTTCCGACCTGAACTTAGTGCACAAGATAATTTGCCATAACGTCCTACCTGTTAATGATTACTTTTACTTTAACTGCAATAACACAATAGATACAAACTAAATGTAATCTGTTGTAGTCTTGATTGCAGGAAAAACGAGTTCAGCAATAGAGTAGTAAATGTGGAACACTCTACCTGATCCTGTTATTAGTTCCTCTAACCCCTATACCTTTTACCTTAAGCTGTCTACCGTGGATCTTATGGACTTCTTAAGAAGTCCCTAAGGGGGTGTGCATAAACGCACCAGTGTGCCTACCATCCCTCTCCTACTGTCCCATTTATATGTATTCTTTTTATGTGTTTATGGCTACGTTTTGCTTATTTATATCCATTTATTTGTGCCATTTTTCATGTGTTTTCCTACTTGTTTACTTGTACTTGTTGATAAATAAATAACAATAACAATAAATAAATAAATAAATAAATCCAACTCTTGAATGTCCAGATAGTTGGAAATTATGAATTGGTGGGTCCAATGCATCCAAATAACAATAGGTTGAAGGAACTGTGTTAATCTTTCATACAAGCTGAAAGTTGGTATCATGGTATATGTTTCTGAATACCCTTAATACATTGAGTACTTTTTTTCTATTTTAATGCTTTGTTCTGAATTAAGATTCTGGAAATTTTATTGATTTATGCTAAATTTATATAAATGTTTACAATTCTTATGATTAAAATCTTGTACTTGTCAGAAAAACGATGCTTTCACTTCCATAAGTACTTTTTTTGGAATATAAGACGCAAGAGACTATAAGACGCACCTAGAGAAGGAAAACAAGAAAAAAAGAATAGTTTTTGGCCTCTGCGCATCCTTCTTTTGCCCTCCCCAGTGTCCAGAAGCACTCTGCAGGTCAAAAACGGGCTCGTTTTTGGCCTCCCCAACCCTCTGCACATCCCATTTTCAGCCTCATCAATGCCAGGGAGGGCAAAAATGGGACCCATGGAGGCCTCTGGAGGCAAAAATGGGTCTGTTTTTTGCCTATAAAGTGCCTTTGGACATTGGGGAGGACAGAAATGGGACATGTGAAGGGTTTGGGAGGTCAAAAATGGTCCTGTTTTTAGTCTGCGGAGTGCTTATGGACACCAGGGAGGACAGAAACAGGACATACAAATGGTTTGGGAAGCCAAAAACAGGCCTGTATTTGCTCTATAAGATGCACCGACATTTCCACCCACTTTTTTGGGGGGGGGAGGGTAAGGTGACCAGATTTTCAGATTGGTAAAGAGGGACACCTTTGACCGGGGGGGGGGGGTTGATTAAAAATTTTATACGGAGCAACAAAAATTTTCATACAACGCAAAAATAGTATTGTAATATTTTTTTATTTCAACATAACTACAATTTACAAATATAAATTGTAACTGTTGCCAAACATCAAAATTTTGATCACGTGACCATGAGGATGCTGCAATGGTCTCTAAGTGTGAAAATGGTCACTAAGTGTGAAAAATGGTCATCAGTCACTTTTTTCAATGCCATTGTAACTTTGGTCACTATACCACCTTTCTTGCCACAGTTCTTAAGTGAATAACTGCAGCTGGTATTTTGTATTTTGGATAGAATCTTTTTTTAAATAGTCTAAGACAATTTAAAAAAAGAATCCACACGGAATAAATTGAAGTAAAACATTTCAAACTATTCTTTCTATGCACAATATATTTCAAAGTATTGTGCATAGAATTTTTAAACATGGTTTCACTTCAATTTATTTTGGATAGAATCTTTTTTTAAATAGTCATGACAATTTAAAAAAAGAATCCACACAGAATTTTTAAAAATCCTATGCACAATAAATAAAATATTATTTTAAAATACATTAAAAAAATAAAAGAAAAAAAACCCAGCTCACTTACCAGCAGGCTTGCACTCCAAGTGTACCCATAATGATGTAGATGTTAATACAAAGAACTGAGCAAATTGAAATGGTGAAATTAGTCAGGGAAACATTTTTCAAAGAAACTTTGCCACCATTTTTTCTAGACCTCCAACCTCCGTGCCCCTCCCCTCTGGAAAATCCAGGAAGTAACACTTGCAGCCCCTCTAGCCAAGCGTTTCCTGGAGCTCTATGGTAATGGGTCATTTTTTTCTTATAAAATGCGGTAAAAGAGGCGCGGGGGGGTCTGTTTTGTTGCTTTAACATTTTAATATCTTCAATGAAAGTACTGAGACAGAGAGGTTAGACAGGGTGTCTTTTGTCTTGCCCCAGTTAGGATTTCTTAAGCAAATCCACTGGGCTTTCAACATGAAACCAGAAAATCAGGACTTTTTTAAAACGGCCTGGGACACGGGACAAATTGTTATAAAGCATGATTGTCCCGCTGAAATCGGGACGTCTGGTCACCTTAGGGGAGGGGGAGAAGTGCATCTTATAGTCCAAAAAATACGGTATTTGAAACAGGACTATTTTAATAAGTGAAACAAGAAAATCCTTGAAATGAATTATTTTGTTATTTCTCACATAATCATTATTATTTACCATATATCTCATTCAATAATGGACAACCATCTTAATATAATCAGGAAAAAAATAACTGTACTTTTTGTCTTCAACCAGGTCCTAACTAATTTTTCCCCTCTTCATTTGAGTCAAATCTGAAAAATCTACTTTCAGTCTGGAGAAATGCTGTCATCAGATCTGATCTGTCTGGTAGATGGAGTAAAGATAGTGAAATCCAACTTCGCAATTGCCTTTTGGGTGGCTTATAAAGTACTGTACAAGGCCCAGCATTGTCACACTGCATCCACATTTCCTTTTTGTGCTTCGGAATTCAGCTTAAAAATTGTTTCAAGGTTTTGAGTATTGCACCGTAACGCTCTGAATTTAAGTGGTGCCAGGTTCAAGAAAAACCTACGTAACTGATATCACCTGCCTGCCCTAACCTGCAAAATGAATTTTCCTGTTAAAGCCTGGGTTTTCATTTTCTTTTTGCAAGTGGATCTTTATGATGATATTTCATGAATCATTGCTTTTTTCTGTGTCATAATGATGAATCCATGGTTTTTGGTTTTTTTTGGCTGTTTTGGTTTTATGAAGAGAGGCCTCACTTTTATTTTTGTAGCAATTGCTAGCAAATTTCAAATCTTTAAACTTTAATCTCTGCTGTCAGCATGCAAAAAGATCGTCTTTGCACAATTTTCCAGTATTAAAGATGATTAAAAATATGATCCTGTAAAATCCTAAGCTTGACATAATTTCTCTTTAAATGTTCTGCTGATTTCTCTTAATCAGTTCATCAGCTTTTGTCATGTGAAACTCCTTGGTTGCTTTAAGATCCCCCACTTCCTTCTTCGTGACATAAATCATAGTTTACCATCTTTACAGCTTTGGCAATGCAATCATCACTTAATCAACCAATATTCATTTCTGTTGGCAAGACCAGCAGTCAAAGATTTAATCAAAGCATGTTGCCAAAAGTGCACACTGATGGCTTCAATGTCATAAACAGGGGGGGGGGGACTTTCTCACAACTTCTCAGTAAGTGAAATACATCAGGATTTCTAGCATGTCAGTACTGCCATCTATTGGTAATTTGTAACATTGGAGGCATTACTTTTCATTCAGGCTCTTAACTATCTGGAGGCTCTTTTTCTTAATCTAAAGAGCCCTGGGAATTTTAGTTTCACAATAAAAAAAGATACTTCTTGAATGATTTGATTGCCTTGAAACATGTGTGTGTGTTGTGTGTTTGTGTGTGTGTGTGTGTGTGAGAGAGAGAGAGAGAGGGAGGGGGAGAGAGAGAGAGAGAGAGAGAGAGAGAGAGAGAGAGAGATTGTAAACTTTGGTATGTAAGTCTAAGTGCTACTGCTATTGATAGTGTTGAATATTTCAGAGCAAAGTCCTAGCAAACCAATGTAATATTAAAACCATGGAATTGATCTTGACAAAATACATGTTATCTTTTTCTTCCCAGTGCTATTTTTTTCAGCCTTCTCTAAGCTAGAACTATCTGATATGTCAAATAATAATGCCCATCATCCCTAGTCAACATGAACAATATTGATTGGCTAATGAGAGTTGTAATCATCATCAAGGGGGAAATACAAAGTTGTTTAGATATCCTCTTTTGACTCCCCCCACTTTTATATTTTACCTCAGAATAGATGTACTGATGTGAATAGAGCAGTGTGGCTCCAAGAATGTAAATTTGAATATTTCAGTTCCAAAAGTTTTCCATATTTCTGGAATCATAAACTAAGGTCATGTCCAGGAAAGCAGACCAGTAAGTAGTGTGTCTGTAGCCACGTTCTATAGAGATGAGTTCTTGTAAAATAATAAGTAAAATAAACATTCTAATTTTTAATGCGGCTTTTTCTGTAATGGGAAAATGTAAAACTAAAATAATCTCCCTTTATATTCAGGACTCTAAAAAGGCCCTTGTGAAGAACATGATGCAAAGCTCCCTAATAGGTGTGTGTGTGTGCACACGCACACACGCGCTCGCGCCTGCTGAGAGGGAACATGCTATGGCTGGTTATTTTTTTTATATTTTTTTATATTTTTTAATTAAAGTATTTTTATTAGTAAAAGAAAAATACAACAACTAATAACTGGTAAAAGACAATACAACATCCATTGTTTCGCTTTACAATTGACTGTGTTTCAAGACATTCCCATAATATCAAAATCATTATAGACATCAAAGGTTAGGTATCTTCTTCCCTCCCTCCCTCTTTCCTTCCCTTGTTTCTTCTTTCCCACTCCCCTTCCTTCCCTCCCTCCTTCTCTCCTTCCCTCCTTCCTTCCCTCCTTTCTTTTCCTTTCCTCCTTTCCTTCCCCTTCCCTTTCCTCTCTTCTTCCCCCCCTCCTTCTCTCATATCTTCCCTCCCTCCTTTCCTCCTGGCTATGGCTGGTTATATTGAGGTGTAGCATGACATGCTAGAGGTGGTATATCTGTGGAGTCCTTGGTGGGCTTTGAAATGCAATGATAATGTTACCTATTTCGGTAATGAAACATATCTGCAAGCAAACAAATAACCTCACAGACCATCAAAGTTCATCTCCGAGTTACATACATTTTATCTTCTATTAGGGATGCATCTCTTGCCACAAGGTAGTTGGTAGATTCTGTTTCCTGGACTGCACAACAACTCCTTTTTTGTCCTTACTCCTTTATTCTTTGGCATTCCAGTCTCCAACCCACAAGTGCAGATCTTGCTTGCATGTTCTGTCAATTTCAAACTGAGCTTGACCATAATATTTGTCAACCTCCTCTTCCTGTGCATCATTTTCTATTATCAACATACTGCCATTGCTTTGCAGATGTTGAGATATACAATACGTGTATCTTTCTATTAACTTTCTATTCACCTTTTATATTACACCTGTGCAAAGTTACAACTTCCATAATTTCAAGCTAGGATAGTTAACTAGTTTTTCAGACTGCATTGCTGATTATAGATGCTGTCGAAATCAGAACTGCACACCTAAGAGTAATTCCTGAGGCCAGGATCCCAGTAGAATTTTAGAATTTTTAGAATTTTATTAGAATTTGTAGGCCGCCCTTTTCCCTGAGGGGACTCAGGGCGGCTCACACAAAAACTGGGAAGGGGGGGAATACAGACAGTAGGACAACATGTAATAAAATAGCAAACAACATACATTCATCATTCGGGAGGGGCAACTATCCTATCCCCAGGCCTGACGGGCGAGCCAGTTCTTCAAGGCTATGCGGAAGGCCTGGACGGTGGAGAGGGTACGAATCTCCATGGGGAGCTCGTTCCAAAGGGTCGGGGCTACTGCTGAGAAGGCCCTCCTCCTTGTAGTTGCCAGCCGACACTGGCTGGCCGATGGAATGCGGAGGAGGCCTAATCTATGGGATCTTATCGGTCGCAGGGATGTAATTGGCAGAAGGCGGTCTCTCAAGTATCCAGATCCACTGCCATGTAGGGCTTTATGGGTGATTAATAGCACCTTGAAGCGCATCCGGAGATCAACAGGTAGCCAGCGCAGCTCGCGGAGGATAGGTGTAATGCGGGTGAATCGGGGTGCACCCGCAATCACTCGCGCGGCTGCATTCTGCACTAGCTGAAGTCGCCGGATGCTCTTCAAGGGCAGCCCCATGTAGAGCACATTGCAGTATTCCAGCCTAGAGGTCACAAGGGCCCGAGTCACTGTTGTGAGAGCCTCCCGATTCAGGTAGGGTCGCAACTGGCGCACCAGGCGAACCTGGGCGAACGCCCCCCTGGTCACAGCCGTTAAGTGGTGGTCAAATGACAGCTGTGGATCCAGGAGGACTCCCAAGTTGCGAACCCTCTCTGAGGGGTATAAAATTTGACCCCCCAGCCTGAGTGGTGGAACAGTAGCCAAATCTTTGGGAGGGAAACACAACAGCCACTCGGTCTTTTCTGGGTTGAGCACAAGCTTGTTAACCCTCATCCAGTCCATAACGGCCTCAAGGCCCCGGCACATCACGTCCACCGCTTCATTGAGTTGGCACGGGGCGGACAGATACAATTGAGTATCGTCCGCATATTGATGGTATCTAATCCCGTGCCTGCGGATGATCTCTCCCAGCGGTTTCATGTAGATGTTGAATAGTAGGGGGGATAAGACCGAGCCCTGAGGCACCCCATAATTTAGGGGCCTAGGGGACGATCTCTGCCCCCCCACTAACACCGACTGTGACCTGTCCGAGAGGTAGGAGGAGAACCACCGTAGCACGGTGCCTCCCACTCCCACCTCCCGCAGTCGTCGCAGAAGGATACCATGGTCGATGGTATCGAAAGCCGCTGAGAGGTCAAGGAGGACCAGGATGGAGGAACGTCCTTCATCTCTGGCTCTCCAGAGATCATCCATCAATGCGACCAAAGCGGTTTCTGTGCTGTAACCGGGCCTGAAGCCTGACTGAAGTATTCCCCCCCCCCATGTTAAAAATGTGGAATTATCATTTAGAAATTAATGCTTGCCATACTATTCCACGTAAAGGAATTTGCAAAGTAATAGAATTCACAAGATGCACTTTGGTATGATGGACCCAGGTGCTTTGGTCATGCTTCATTTGTTAAGAATAGGGGGGCAGGAAATAGCAAAAAGTAATAATGACTGCTACTGACATCTTTCTCTTTCCTGTTACTTCCTTTTCAGGCCACAATTTTATCTCCAATTTGTAGCTGACAGGTTTTTATTTAGTGATTGGTTTTCACTGTTTCGTCACCTGTTTTTCATCATCAGGTAGTTTGATTTTGCTAAAAGATTAATGCTTTGCAGGTTAATACATTATGGTAGTTAAAGCCAGTCATACGAGAAAGTGTGTTTAATTTATCAAAAGAAGAAGTCATGAAAGAAGCAGCCTTTGTCTTGACATCTCAAAAATGATTGCCAGGTATGTTTGTTTGTTTTGCTTTTTGTATATGATGAGGCATGAGTGCATTTAAGCCATAGCTGTGGTCATGTTAAGGACAGGGGTCTACATTGATTCTGTAGATTTATATGTTCCTATCATTTATTTCATATAATGTAAGTTAACAGGAAGACAAATCCCAACAAAATGTTTGCCAGTGGAATAATTATCCTGAGATGTTGCATTGCCCGCTGGATCTGTTAAAGCAAATTAATACAAATTAAGATCTCCGTCGACAATGATTTAAAATTTGGATCCCAGTACTCAGCAAAGTCTGGGTGGTCTGAATGGTGCCTCCCAAGGCTATTTTACAATCACCAAAATCAAATATTCTGCTGTAATCCTAGGCCTTGTAATTTTGAAGTGACCCAATGTTATTAAGATCCCTTGCAAGTAGGCATTCATTGTAATTCCAGCCACCACAGCAGCAACAGCTTTTAGAGTTGAGATGAATAGGTGAGGAGGTTAAAATTAGTTATTAAGTGATGCATGAAAGCAAACAAGGAACGTTTTGTGGGTTTAGAGAAACAAAGTTGTTAACCACAGAATATTTATCATACCTAAGAGAAAGTTTTGTTGACAATTTGGATATTGAGCTTGGGAATTTTTGATAGATGGAAATTTCATTTTGTGAAATGATTTTTCTAAGATAGCTGTTACACATCAGTGTCATACTCATCTCTGCAAACCATGGAAATGTGTGACTATGTGTAAAAATTGTTTTGCATTATCAGGAAATCTATTTCACTCTTCCCTTTTCCTTCTTTATTCATAACCAAAGGTCATGTATTTAAAGTTGCATACAGATTGCCAGTAAGTGACGGTGCAGGTTTACCTACCATGGATGGAAATGCAATGTTTGTGGGCATCAGATCATTTATAATATTCCCTAATTATGTCTGCAGATACATACAAGTAGTCCTCAAATTACAACAGTTCATTTAGTGACCATTCAAAGTTACAATGGCACTCAAAAAAGCGGCTTATGACCATTTTTCACACTTAACACCATTGCAGCATCCCCATGGTCATATGATCAAAATTCGGATCCTTGGCAACTGACTCACATTTATGATGGTTGTCAGTGCCCCAGGGTCATCTGATTCATTCATTCATTTTAAAATTTATATGCTACCCATCTCACTGTCAGGCAACTCAACGTTTAATTAAAGTCCTGAGACTCTGAGGCTTGCTTTGGAGTTATACTGATTTACAGCAGGCCACTCATCGTCAACCCTATTGATTTCCTCCTGTACTATTGGTTTTTAAAAAATTCCTGGTATTTTTCCCCACAAGTGCAGGGTCCATTTTTGTTTCAACCAAGTGCTGATCTATTAGTTGCAATAAGAATTGATGGATCACCTTGTTCCTTGAATCTGATGTTGTGGACAGATTGATTGTCCCAATGTCACCCAGCTGGCTTTCATGCACTGGATGTCACAGTCTCTTGGTTTTAGGCTGGAGCCTTACCCACTAAACCAAACAGGTTCTCAATTAATGTCTTCCCTAATTTTTAAATTTAACATTTTAAAATTTGATAAGGGTTGGGACAGAATGAAGAGACCTGCAGTTACCGCTGGAGGATAAAGGAATCCACTGGTGCATAGTCATCGCAACTCTATCCACCAAAAAAAAAGAATGATAAACAACTTGTGTGATTTGAAAATAATAATAGAAACTTTTCCATTGCTGATTGTCGTTAAAAAAAACCATCAGTAGCACAAATTGATTCATAACAATTTAAAACTCCTCTGAAGTTTTCTCTCCCGATTTTTTGGGGTGGGAGTGGAGACGGGGGCTTCTGTCCAAGTAGGTGTAGAGTTGCTAACATTCTGAACAAACTTTTTCCTTTTTTGCTTCTACATTCCTATCTTTAGCGCGAGATAAAATGAAACCACAGGTATGAAACAAAGTAGCTGCATAGAAACCACACTGAAAAAAATACCTTTTCTAAAATAGCTTGTTTCCTGATAGATGTTTTTGCACATTGTGGAAGGGAAAGATTGTTCATGCACTACAAAGCACTCCAAAAGCTTTGCATAGCTAGTGTTTTTTTTTTTCCAGAGACAATCCCAGTGAATAGTAGAAAGGAACAGGAGCTCAACAGTTTCTCAGCCCAAGCCACATCACAGGGTTGTTATTGTGAAGAAAATAGGAAGAGGAAAGAGTATTAGGTATGTTCGCCGCCTTGGGTTGTTTGTAAAAATAATAAAAGGCAAGATAAAAATGGATACAGAAATATAATATTGCTCTGCTTCTGAAAATGTTCTGAAAATGAGGAAGGATGTGCCCATCTCAGATTGAAGGCACCACCTTTAAAATAATTTGCCTTGCAAAATTTTTAATAAAGAACTCTTTAATTCTTGCAAGGATCCAAATGCAACTTTGTTTTCAGGGACACCCTTGGTGAACTTTAATCTAAAAGAAAGCCTTTTCACAGACTGGGCTGTGCTGTGCTGTGCAGATCATTCCAGCCCTCAGATTGCCACACCCGTCTTCCCCTAAAATAGAGAGTTCATTGTGTTTCTGCTGCAGGAGGTTGAGCAGCTTCGCCCAAACATTTTATTAAATGAAGAAGCCTGTGGTTCCATTACAAGTACTGTAGTTTCAGCACCCACACAGATGGTTCCACGTGTTAAGTGGGTCTTGAAGGACTGTAACATGCCATATTTTCCAGTATACCACTAGGAAATATGTATAATAAATATGCATAATAAAAGATTTTGCTACATCTCTCTTTTTCCATATGCATAAATTAGACCTCATGCTTACCTTGTGCATGCTTTCTCCCACACAATTCTGCCCACAGAATTCTGCCCAGAGAAGACAAAAAGAACAAAAAACAAGGTCAGGGGGAAAAAAAGGAAAAACAAAAGGAAAAAGAAAAGAAAAAAAGAAAAAAAACACAGGTATATATTATAAAAAAGTATATCAGCTGGTTACAACATGTTTTGGTGCCTCTCTTCCATTAATTCATATTGATTCAAATATCTTAACTCAAATGTTTACCATATTGACATCATTATACCTCCATTTTTAGTTGACTACAGTTATTTAAACATCCTTCATCCTTAACTATGCCAAAGATTTAATCCATAACCACATGCTAGCATTTCATTTACTTGTTTATAAAATCCTCTATTAACATCAAATCCTCATATCCTGTTTTAGCTGAACATCCATAATATTTAATACCAAAAATTTCATCTTCCATGCATATAGTTTATTATCATTCTCCCTTCTTTATGTAATTATATCGTATATCGTAACGTTTTCCCAATATTAGTTAACATTTAACTGTATATAGTTTTATTTTATTTTTTAATAGTGATAATTATTGTGATTAATAACCTTTGTATATGATCCAAAAATATTTCCAACCTTCCCTTCTCATATCTAATTATTATTTATCATATCAACTCCACATTATATACATTACTATCAATATCAATTATTATTCAGCTATGTCTATTACAAATAAGAGTAATTAGGTTTTGTTTTTGTTTTTTTAACATATTAAAGTTTCATTTTCAATTAAACAGTGTTGTCTGGGTATAAATAGTTTGAAAGATAGTACTCATTACAACAATATTCATTACATTGATATTAATTCTATAATAATAATAATAATAATAATAATAATAACAACTACTACTACTACTACTACTACTACTACTACTACTACTACTTCGCCGTTGCCAGTCCCAAACTCCGCCGTTGCCGGTCCCAAGCCCAGATGAGAAAGGAGGAGGGTTGGGGTCAGGTTGGCAACTGGCCCCATAAAAAAAAGCCGCCAACCCATACAATATGGTGAAAGAAACAAATAAAAATTTTATACCGCATCGGTCGTCGCGTGGGTTAACAAGGGCTGCGGCAGATGTTGGGGTCCCTGGACATCCGTCGACAACAGGGACGTGCACTCACTAGAGGCAGGGGAGGCGGGGCCTCACCAGTCTCCTCAGGAAAAGGAAGGAATTTTAAAGATTTTTTCTAAAATAATTAAGGCCAAGCTAGTTGCTACCAGACTTCAACTCACAGTGATTTGAAGTGTACATAGTGTTTAAGTATAGGAGGAAGCCAGAGAACTCGAGGCCTCCTTTGCATAAGGATTTTTTGCCTTTTAAGGGTTAACCAAGGGTTAAAAGCAAAAAAATTAGTATGCAAATGAGGCCCATAGTTCTCGGGCCTCTTCCTGCAGAGGGCACGTGGTGGCTCTAGGAGCCACTATCCTAGCCTGCCTGGCCCTGGAGCCTAGCTAGACCGAATCTGGAAATTTGGCGTAGCTGGAGGGTATGTTGGTCAGAGGGAGGGGGCAGGGGGGAGGAATTCAATTTATTTGTAATTTAAGTATTTGTCATTTGTTTTTATTGTCTCTGTGTGTGTGTGTGTGTTTCTTAACTTCACTCAAACAAACTCTCTCTCAATTTGAGAGAGAGTTTGCTTGAGAAGAGAGGGAAGGAGCAGACGCAGGGAGGGGAGCCTTGTTTGTTTGAGAAGAGAGGGGCAGCCCTCTCCCCCCCATCCTGCTCCCCTCTTTCTTTCCTCCTCCTTCTCTCCCCTTTCTTCGCCGGCTGCCACCTCACCCCCCCCTCCGCCTCCTCCGTCCCCCCCGCTCACTGTGTCTGCCAGGCATCTCGCGTTTATGGCGGGCATAAACGCGAGACGCCTGGCGGACACAGACTTGGGGATGGAGGAGGTGGGGGGCAAGGAGGAACCGCAGAGGCGAAAGGCAAAGAGGGGTGGGGAGGGTGTTTGCAGCCCTGGTTCCGTCTCCCAGCCAGCAGCCCCAGGAGGAAAGGGCGAAGAGGGGTGGGGGGTGTTCCAAGAAGCCCCCTCCCCTTTTTGGCACTCTGCAAGGCCTGCCGGAGCTCTGGGAGAAAGCAGCAGGAGCGGAATGCTGTCATCTATTGCCAGAAAGTCCGGCGAGGGAAGCGGGGCTCATGGAGACTCGCTCGCAGCCGGCTTCTCTGGAGCAGAGGGGGGGGCGATAGAAGCGGAGTGGATCCTCTTGCCGCTGCGATCCGCTCCGCTTCTATCCCCCCCTCCGCTCCAGAGAATCTGGCTGCTAGCGAGTCTCCACGAGCCCCGCTTCCCTCGCCGGACTTTCCGGCAATAGATGACAGCATTCCGCTCCCGCCGCTTTCTCCCAGAGCTCTGGCAGGCCTTGCGGAATGCCAAAAAGGGGAGGGGGCTTCTTGGAACACCCCCCCACCCCTCTTCGCCCTTTCCTCCTTGGGCTGCTGGCTGGGAGACCGCGGCTCTCGCTCCAGCCTGCTGCGGGGGGGGGGGGAGCCGCTTTCTTTCTTTTTGCCTCACCAGGCAGAAGCTTCACCGCACATCACTGGTCGACAAGTGGGCTACAAGTGGACCAGCCAAACAAAATCACAAAATCACAAAATTATAATGCAGATGAAAACCGTGCCATAATGGCCTGTTACTACACCGCAGAGCCAGAAAAAAGAGGTTATTTAAAGCGAATGTATGAATTATGGAAACAGCAATATCCAGATTCAAACGTTAGTGAACAACGACTAGCAGATCAAAGGTGATTTATTATACGGAATAAAGTGTTTAGTGAAGTTGAACTTCAGGAAATTCAGGCAAATTGCAAAACCAAAAAACCAATATCACAAGCGGAAATAACTGATATTCAAGACACAACTAAAGACATTATAGTAGAACTCCCAGAAGAAGCTCTCAGCGAGGAAATAACACCACCACCACTAGAACCAGTTATCACTGAACCAACTGATGAACTAACTCAAAAACAAAAAGAATTGAAGGATAGGATCATGGAGCATTTTCTGCTTAATGAGGAAAGGCAAAGTTTACCATCACTAAAAACTGTGCCTAAGAAAATTTTGGCCCCTATCATGAAAATGGTTAATGCAGTGTTTTCAACAATTGAATCGGGATCCATCTTGGAAACGAACCAGTTAATGTACAGTGCAGCTGTAATAGTCACTAATGAACTAGGCATTAAAATCAAAGTACCTAGTCATACAACAGAAAAAGCATAAAAGCCGAAGTGGAAAATCCGATTAGAACAAAAAGTTAAAAAATTAAGGGCAGATGCTAGTAACTTAAAGAACATGCATGAACAACGGCTTAAAAACAACAAAATCATAGATCGGCTAATCAGAAGATATAGATTGGATACAAGAAATATCAATGAAGCTGTAGAGATTATAAAACAGCAGATAACAGCAACAGCTAGAAAAATTGAAAGATATGAGGCACGAATCATCCAATATAAACAAAATCAGCAATTTCGATCAGACCAACGGCTTTTTTATCAGTCTTAATGTGAATGGTGACACCAAAAGTGAAAAACCAGAAAAGCAGGCCACAGCTGAATTCTGGAAAGAATTGTGGGAAAATGCAAAGGACGACAATAAGGAAGCAAAGTGGATACATGACTTTGAGAAAAGCATTGGCAACAAACAAATGCAAGTATTAGAAATAACAACTGAGATGGTAAAAAATCGAGTAAAAAAGGTAAAGAATTGGACATCACCTGGAAAGGACCAATTACATGGTTTCTGGCTCAAATATCTGACCAGTTTACATGCAATATTGGCCAGACAACTGAATGAAATTTTACAAAAGGGACAAATTGATGAATGGTTGACAACTGGAAAAACATACTTGATTCAGAAAGATGCAACTAAAGGAACAACACCTGAAAACTACAGACCAATAACATGCTTGCCAACAACCTTCAAATTACTCACAGGCATTATTGCAGATAGCATGATGGATTTTTTGGAAACAAACAACATCTTGCCAGTAGAGCAAAAAGGCAACAAAAGAAGGAGCAGGGGCACCAAAGATCAGCTCCTAATTGATAAAATGATATTAGAAAAAGGTAAGAACAGAAAAACAAACTTGAATATGGTCTGGATTGATTACAAAAAGGCATTCAACTCATTGCCACATAGTTGGATCATAAAATGCTTAGAAACAATTGGCATTAGCAAAAATATTACATCCTTTACTGAAAAGGCGATGAAACAATGGAGAACTGAGTTGGCAGTAGGGAATGAGATCTACGGAATGGTTAATATCAAGCGAGGAATTTTCCAGGGTGATTCACTTTCACCTCTTCTCTTCATCATCGCAATGATCCCACTATCAGTAATCTTTAAAAAAATGAAATTAGGCTACCAAACAGCCAAAGAAGTTGAAAAAAATTCTCATTTACTATATATGAATGATTTGAAACTCTATGGAAAGTCAGAAATAGAAATCCAACCATTGACAAACACAGTCCGAGTATTCAGCACTGATATTTCAATGCAGTTTGGCAGGGAAAAATGCGCCACTGTATCCATAAAAAGGGGCAAAATCACTGCATGTGAGGGAATTGAAATGCCCAATGGCCAACTAATTAAATGCAATAAAAATGAAGCCTACAAATACTTAGGCATTCTGCAGTTGGATAACATCAAGCATGGAGAAGTAAAAACTATTGTCAGGCGAGAGTACACCAACAGAGTTAGGAAAATTTTGAAATCTAAATTGAATGATGGAAATACAATCAAGGCCATAAATACCTGGGCAATACCAGTTATAAGATACACAGCTGGTATAGTTAACTGGACACAAGCTGATTTGGACATTTTGGACCGAAAAACCAGGAAACTAATGACAATGCACTGCAGTTTACATCCACGTGGTGATACTGATAGACTATATCTGTCCCGAAAATCAGGTGGCAGAGGATTATTACAAGTGAAGCAAACAGTTGAAGAAGAAAAACATGCACTGGCTGATTATTTAAAAGAAAGTCAAGAACATCTATTAATCGAAGTAAAGAACAAAAATCTACTGAAAGCCCAACAGACGAAACAAGAATACAGAAAAGTTGTATTGCGCAGACTGATTATAAATTGTGGCACAATTCAGTAGCACAAATGATCCATTGGAATTTGTGCAAAAATTATAATATTAAAACAGCAACAAATTAGTGGGAACATCAGCCTGAAAAAGTCACCAAAAATCAGATGGTCAAGATCTTGTGGGATTTCCACATACAAACGGACAAAATGCTGACGCATAATACACCAGACATCACACTGGTTGAGAAAAATAAGGTCACAATCATAGACATCGCAATACCAGATGATAGCAGGGTCGCCGAGAAGGAACATGAAAAAATTGCAAAATACCAAGACTTAAAAATTGAAATTCAACGACTATGGCACAAACCAGCAGTGGTAATTCCAGTGGTAATTGGCACACTGGGTGCTATTCCAAAAGCACTGGAATTACATTTAAAACAGTTAAAAATTGACAAAATCACCATCAGTCAAATGCAAAAAGCTGCACTGCTTGGATCTGCACGCATATTACGAAAACACGTTACGACGTCCTAGGCCCCTGGGTGGGGCCCGACAAGTAACCAATGCCAAATCCGGTGAAACAACTGGCCGCTGTGATACAATTGCATAATAATAATAATAATAACAACAACCACAACAACTTCTTTATTTTAACAAATCTCCCTTATTTCATTAATCTTTTCCTTATATTTCCATGTATCTAACTTCTGTTTTTGTTATTGAACCATTGATAAAATAAATCCGATATCATAAAATATTCAGTTTATTCCTTTTCCTTAATTGCAAGTGTTAATCTATTCATTTCTCCACATTCTAATTTTTTTTAAATCACATTTTCATCTGTAGGGATCTCTGTACTTTTCCCTTGTTGTGCAAATGCAATTCTGGCTGCAGTTAATACAAGTAGGATCAGATATATATTCCCTTATTATAACTATATTTTAGAATACCCAACAAAAATATTTCTGGTTTTAAATCAATATGTTGGTTTATCATTTTTTTCCAACCATGTATGTATTTTTGTCCTTTTTTTTTTTTTTTTTTTTTTGCTTTTGGGCATGTCCACCACAAGTGATAGTACGAACCAGGTATCTGCTGCAATTTCCAGGATTTAACCGACATATCCTTAAACATCTTTACCAACCTTGAGAATGAGAAATGCCATCTATAAAATGTTTTATATAAGTTTTCTTTATATACAGTTGACATCGTTAATTTATAGTTCCTATCCCATAATTTCTGCCACTTATCTATTGTATATCCAAAGTTTTTGGCCCATACTATCCTGTGTTTGCTGCCTTCTACTAAGGAATTAAAACTCTTTATTGAAAAACCACAGTCCTTGGGAGGAATTTGAGAATACAACTCTGAGAAGAAATGGTTGTTTTTTTTCTTTCTTCCCTGCATCATAAATTTTATTTTTATAATGGAGCATTTCCTCTTGTACCACCCTCTTTCCACCTTCAATTTAAAACTGGAAGACTTATATCCTCACTGAGGTTTAGCAGGTCATTTTTATTGGAAATATGATAGTGTGGAACACTCTTCATTTGCCAATATCTTCTTCCATTGCATCTTTTGACACACCTTTCCCCCCACAGTCTAAGAATGAAAGACAGTGACTAGCCTATGACCAGCTGACCTTTGTGACTAAAATAAGATTACAATTCTGGATTTCCTTACTCATAGTCCAACATCTTTAATTACTACAGCACATTGTGGCCCTTAGCATCTTTACTCTGGCCCAACTCCAGTTGTGTTCTCACTCAGTGATTGTTTCTTCTTCTTCTTCTTCTTCTTCTTCTTCTTCTTCTTCTTCTTCTTCTTCTTCTTCTTCTTCTTCTTCTTCTTCTTCTTCTTCTTCTTCCTCCTCCTCCTCCTCCTCCTCCTCCTCCTCCTCCTCCTTCTCTGTACCTGTCTTTTCAGGTGAGCAACGACCAAATTATGGAGCACCTTGGGCCCAGAGTTCCTTTGCCACAAAATCATAATAATTGGAAGGAGATCTGCATTCATCTAGTCCTGGTTAATGCATTACAAGATAGCATGAATTCAAACTATTCTTCACTGTCCTAAGATACAGTACGTAGTGTACAAAAATGCTTCAAGGAACAAAATATAGAAAAGAGTAAATGTGTATTATAAAACAAAGTCACCCAACCAAACAAAAAGCTTCATCTGTTTACAAAATAATTTATTCAAATCCAGTTGCATTCCATTAGTTACATACAAAACTTTCCAGCATACTTTATTTGCTATTTAAACTGCTGTTTATATCACAATATAAATACGTATATAAATGCATAGAACATAAATAATATCACATATTAATTCATTTTTTAAAAGTTCAGTTTTTAAAAATCCTCAACCAGAGGCAACAGTTGAAATATAAATTTTAAAAAGGGACGAAAGAACTGTTTTTACTCCCCCTCCCCAAAAACCACCCTACAAATAAAAAATAGCTCAGTAGATAAATAAATTTGCCTAAATCACATTTCTTGTCTCTTCTCCGCCAATACAATAATATTTTTTATTATAATTCAATGATGCTATGGGACTCAGTTGTCCAAAGTGCTGGCAACTGGGGAAGCTGCCGTTTATTTCCTTAATGAGATGTGGTGACAACTGTCTTTCAGCAGAAAGAACATCTCACAATTTCCATCTTTCCTCAAGTTTCCTTAACTTTCCTTCAAAACTTTCATTTTGAAAATGAAACATTACATAGGTATGCCAAACAAATGAGCATCAACATGTAGATGTCTACATGACTCGATGCTATTCCACAAGAATTGTCCCTCCCCATTTCCATTCTTAAGTCTTTTACTTTTTACTTTAGTTTATCTTCTCCAGCCTGATCCTCTCTAAATATGTTGGAATTTGAACTCCAAAGTCCCTAACAAATATGGCTAATTCCTTCTTTTGAATGGCAGACAATAAGCAGATTTTTTTTAAAAAAACAGATTCCTAAAGCAAAGGAAGTACTGCTAGAAATGATATCAGAGACGCTCCAATACAAGGTTTCTCCATGGTTATGGTGTAGATATTGCAAGCATCTGATTTTATGCTGTGTTAGTTTTCAAACTTACGTTATTATTCAAAATAATAACCAGATAAATATTAAGACTAGCAAAACAAGGGATTTCCACAGCAGAAATAAATATTGTGCATGTGTGTTGTGTGTGTATGATATATAATTAATATTAATATTAATATTATAATATTACTTTAAATAAATAAATAAATAGTAGATAAATATTCATTTGTGCACATTTTGAAAAACATGTAGTTAATTCCTCTTTAGTCAGTAGTCCTAAATCGTACTAAACTTTCAATCCTTCAATCCTCCAAACACGAAGTTGGGAGTAAATTTCATAGAACTGCATAGAACTTATTTCTAAGTGCACTATGTGTTTCCATAATTTTGCCTACATGTGTTCTTTAAACCCACTTCATGTTTTGATTTACAAAGAATGTGATTCCCCTCCCTCCTTTTTTTTGAAATATTTCACCCTGAAAGTTCACAAACACATTGGCTATCTTCACAATAATCCAGAAAAAGTTTGGAAGTGGAGATTTTGATGACTAGGTGGCTCAGTGGCTCAGACATTGAGCTTGTCAATCAGAAAGGTCGGCAGTTAGGTGGTTCGAATCCCTAGTACAGGTCTCCTGTGTGAGCAGGCAGTTGGACTAGATGACCTCCAAAGTCCCTTCCAACTCTGTTACTGTCTACTTTGTTCCTAATTTCTTCTCAAAAGAAGATGCAGTTCAGTCAGGAAGGCGGCAAGCTCCTCCAGGAATTTATTGATGCTTATAGTTGATGTTTCACAATTCATATTTTCCTTTAGAAAAAAGAAAGTTGGGTTAAAGAAAACAATATGATTTTCAGTCTCCTGTATCCTTCCTTCCAGGAGCAAGAATACCACAGTGTTCTTCCCTTCACTGTGGAGTTTTGAGGCTGATGGGGTATAAGATACTTAAATGAAAGCCTATGAAAAAAGAGGTTGGGGATGCATCTTGCAAAGTGTTTGTCAATCATTCAAACTCCATAATTCACATTCCGTAATTTTCTTTTGTAATTATTAGCTGTGGAGCTGCTGTGTGTATCTTGCATGATTTGCTTTTAAACACAATAATGTGGGATTCTCACAGTGAAGCTGGATTCACTCTATTGGACTAAAGCAAAGAAAAAGATTTGTTTGATTTGGTTTGCCTCATTGTATTAGTACAATGTAGTCTGCAAACTTGGATATTCTGATCTGTGATGAAGATTATGATTTATGGCTTGGTGTATTATACAAAATAGTAAACTGTAGTTAAGCAACCATGATTTAGCATGATATGTAAACCTAGTTTGTATGAGTATACTTGACTGTATGTCAAACCAAATAACCTCCACAATCATTTTCACTCTCATAAAAAATAATTTTTAGGGCTTTATAAATTTTTAGATTCTATTCCTTAAAGACATTTTGAAATGTCCAGGAATGTGAGGGTAGCAGTTATTTGGAACAATTTCCCTGAGATCTCGTGGCAGTTATCACATGTAGATGCTGGAGATAGATAGATAGATGATAGATAGATAGATAGATAGATAGATAGATAGATAGATAGATAGATAGATAGATAGATAGATAGATAGATAGATAGATAGATATAAAGAGAGAGAGGGATTAGATAGAGATAGATAGATAGATAGATAGATAGATAGATAGATAGATAGATAGATAGATAGATAGATAGATAGATGGGGGGCTACATAGATAAATATAGATAGATAGATAGATAGATAGATAGATAGATAGATAGATAGATAGATAGAGGGATTAGATAGAGATAGAGAGATAGAGAGATGGAGAGATAGAGAGATAGGGAGATAGGGAGGGAAGGGGGGAGAGAAAGACAAAGGGATGATATAGATAGATAGATGAGAGGGTGGAGAGAATAGCCAACTTAATATTATTACAGCTTTATTTTTACATCTAAGAAAGCAGGCCCTATTTTTTTAATCAAGCTTTCCTGTTATCTATTTCCTGATAAGAATCTAAATCCTAAAATGATCAAATAAGAAAATCCATCTGCAGTTTTAGTAATGCGGCCTGGTCCAGCAAGTGGTCTGAAAAGCATGATTTCCATGCAAAGAATATGGAAGTACCACTCAGTTACTCTCATAAATGCCCTTCCTATTCCCTGTAGAATAGTATGTGAATTGTGGTTTGGTAGCATTTTCAGGGATTCCTGACAATTTCTGGAAAAGTTCCATGTCTCCATTGCTACTTTAACTGCAGGCAAGATTGGTTATTGCTAAAAGTGATGTCACAGAGAGAATAACCATGGTATGACAAAGAGGCTCTCTTATAAATAAAGCACAGCACTGACTCGCATGCCACATTTAGGACACAGAACAGATTATGGCTGTTCAATCACCTGCTTTGTCACAGCAAAAAGTTACATTTGATGCAATTGAGTTTACAGCCCTTTGCCCCAGAGAATATAAGCTGACAGCAGTGACAGACATGCAAGGATATTTAAGAGTGTTTATGTTATTATTCAAAAAAACAGACTAAAGCATCTTTACTTACATTTTCTGTTTTTAAGATTTTGGCGATAGTCTTGCTTTTAGCAAACGACTGAAGAATATGGTGCATATTGGCATATGCATTGGCCAAAATTTCAGAGTCTTCAGTCTTCAATAAATGCAGGGCCTCGATGAATTTGTCCAAATTATATGATGCACACTCTTTCTGCAATGACAGCATATATTTTTTTAAAAAAAACACAGATGTAAATTTATAGCACCGTGAACTATGGAGATTAGACGCTATAATAATGTGGTACAATAAAATGTATCTGCAGTATTTAAGACATGGTCACTTGCATTGCCTAGAAAATTACACCCTACAAATAAGGAGAGGAAAAGAAAGGCATCACTGTAGATTTTACTCCACTACTCATTGCTGACTCTAGAGGGTGGCACTCATCTCCGTTTCAAGGCCATGTGCTGTTTCCTTGTGCCTGTGTACGCCCATGTGTGTGTGTGTGTGGCTAAATACAAATAACAAATAACCCTATATTGTTTGACCCATTTCTTGGATTGCCTCTTAGATAGTTCTCTCTAAATAATCAATATTCTCCCCCATCTCTTGGTCTTGCACAAGACTTCATGTGGCACCTTCTATATTATTGCATTGTCTTCCATCCATTGGCAAACCAACCGGGACAACTTTTGCAAACCACCACAGGAGCTATTTCTCCAGCTTATTGCTTTACACTGAAAGCAATTTACATGGCTTTACATCACTGATTGGATTCACCTGACATGTTTTACATAACACAGTCTCCTTAATGGCAGCTTAGCGTATTATATGATCTCATGATTTAGTATGTTTTATAAAACCAACCAATGGCTTGTCATGAGCCCTGAGCCCTGTCGATATACATTTAAGGGATATGGTTAGTGTTACGTTGATACAGCAGAGGTGGTATTCAGCAAGTTATGACCAGTTTTGGAGAACTGGTAGCGGAAATTTAGAGTAGTTCGGAGAACTGGTAAATACTACCTCTGACTGGCTCTGCCCTATCTATTCTCTGCCTCCTGAGTCCCAGCTGATCGGGAGGGAATGGGGATTTTGCAGTAACCTTCCCCTGGAGTGACATAGGAATGGAGATTTTACAATATCGTTCCCCTGCCACACCCACCAAGCCACACCCACAGAACCCTACTACTGTGATACAGGTTTGAATTTCTACTATGAATATGCACACAATAAATATATATTAAAGGCATTATACTGTGTACGCCCAAATTAATGATTGAAAAAATATTGCATGTATGGATATATCACGACATTAATGAGCTTTACCCCATCCACCTATTTTGTGCAAATAACTGTGGGGTGTGAATCCCTAAATTAAGCAATACTTGAATGCAGATATCAGATTGAAAAAAGGTCCTTATCTCAGAGTTTGAATATTCTTCATCCCACAAATCTGGTAAAGCTGTCAAGTACAAAGCTTAGGAAGTGGTGAATGGTTCGCCACTATAGTACCTCACATCTCAGCTAAAGTTTCTCTTTAGTGTACACTTCTCTTAAGTATAAGTCTTTGAAGTGACGTCTAAAGTGACAAGTGAAATGTAGTTTGAATGAAAAATGCATTCTAATGATAGTGCATTTAAAATTGTTCTTTTCTGCCTTTCAGAGGGCTATAATAACCTCCAGAAATTATGAATAGGTGGGCAAAAGACAACACAATGCACTTAGTTTACTTTGGACTACTTAATCATAAACTGGCTCTATCTCTACAGCACCAATTTGGCATGCTTGGATCAGCTCACCCTTAAGAATATTGTTCTCTATAAATAGTCAGGAGCATCCTTGCCATAATTCAAGATGGCACCCCTAATCTTGCAATTACCCCCCCCTTTTTTTTTTACATAGATCCTGGGTAGTGAGGAGAACTTCAGTCATAGATCCCAGCCACCATAGATCCCAGCCACCATCTTGACTACTTTGACTGCTCCCTAGCCCCCGCCTCACAGATGCCATGAAAATAGCAAACTATTTTTTTTTTTCAAAAGTAGTGGAAACCATGAGCTTGGTCCTACCATCCATGATATTATATCTGATATTTACATCCCTAAGTCATTTGCAATACTTCAGGTGAAACTTTTTGGGGATGAATATAATATAATAAGTTTGATATTTTGGTCTCAGAAACTGAGGACCTAACTTTGCCAGGAATATATCTTACATTTTAAATAAAAGTACAGTATTTTCAAGGTGGCATCACTTATTTTATTACACCTTAACACTATACCAACTGTTTTCTACAGTATTTTTCCCACCAATCACTCTTGCTACTAAAAATAAATCTCATAACAGCTTCAAACTTGACATGGTCTAACTTTTTGGGGTGGGGAGACATGGATAGATTATTTTATTTCTTACCTCAAATGTGATTGGGATTTCCACTGATTGCTACAAATGAAAAAAAGACAAAACGAGATTAGAAAATACAAAAAGAATAAGGATCCAAGGATAAAGTTATATATGGCCTGCAAGATATATAGTATTATCTTTGACAATTGTCTCTTCCTAATTGTACATAATACAATTATATTCCAGGGAAGGAAGAAAGGAAGGAAGGAAGGAAGGAAGGAAGGAAGGAAGGAAGGGAGGGAGGGAGGGAGGGAGGGAGGGAGGGAGGGAGAATTGCAGTCAGATTCATTTCCCTAAACGTTCTTGTCAGTTCCTCAAAGGCTACCCTTTTATGTCAGAATGCAACAGTATTCAGTTATTGTGTTTTCAAATAAAACTATCCAGTCTATCTAATCAATAATTACTAATTATTGATTAGACAGAACTTCAGTTCATTAAAGAGAATAATGCATTTGATTTTCCAGAATTTTTATATATGTTCTCCCAATCAATTCTGCATTGATTAAAAAAAAACAACCCCTGACATTTGTATACATTTATTCAAAGTTATAAAATATAGATTTCATAATTCAAAATCAAAGAACAAATCCCACTGAATGCTCAGGCACACAGAAGACTGTAACTTGAGCAAGCGAAACTTAATCATCTTACCATGCTTTCATTCTTGTGTTTCAATGCATTACCCTGCAAAGGACACAATAAAGTTAGACAATTGAAACAGATATTTAAAAAATGCAATACATATATCAGAGTTTAGACAAAAATAGTCAGCTTCATTTAATACTTATAGCATACCTCTTTCATTATTCTGTCTAAAAGTTTTATGGTTTCCGAAAGGATGGGTAGGAATGTAGGCATGCAACTGACATACGCTCCAATGCAGAGGAAAATCAAGCAGTGAGACAGCATTATGATATTAGCAGAAAGCTTTCTTGTACTGATTCTGGCAATCTTTGATCTTGATATATATACATGTACACAGACACATGATGCTAAAGGAAATGATTAATATCATACTTCAGAGTGGAGGGAGTAGGAAACTACCTTGAATAATGGAATCTCCAAATCGCTTATCTCACCCTGAGGTATACCTAATTTGATATGATGACTATTATCACTTTAAAAGAAAATATATGCCAACAGGGGCACAATTCAGAAAACAAGAAATGTCTGTTTGGTTGTGTTAAAATAACTAGGTAGGCTGAGTGGGATCTCCTTGCTGATGTTCAGCTATCCAGGTCCACATGGACATTTTGCCCTAGAAGATAATCTCAAAAGACTGAAACAATTCAGTTTGGATGAAAGAATATTGAAATTCTATCAATAAGGCCTCAAGGAATAGGTCATCTGCCACTTGTAGTTGACAATATTACCCAATTCCAGTCTAGAGGAGCCCATTGTGGTTTCTGTACAGTTTATTTTATTTTGTTGATTAGCCCATGGACCATATCAAAGTGCAGAGTTCCAAACACAAATTATTATTAAAATCTAATTTTAAAAAAACAATTTAAAATGAAATTGGAATAAAATACAATTTAAAATGAGATTGGATTTTATATAGAATAATTTAATATATGGCTAGATAAAATGTGATAAAATCTGTACAGGGTTGCAACCTAAGTTTTACAGTACAGATGAGACTTCCATTAGCAAAATCACCAAAGTGAATTTGGAGTAAGCAGGATGGAGGAAGTGGGGGAGCTTTGATTCCTGTAAAAACTTTGAGACTTCATATTTAGAAAGGGCTAGAATGGGAAGGGGCACTATGAATTACCAGCCGGTTTTTCCAACTCACTCACTTCTTAGGGGTTCCAACTCACTCACTCCTTAGGACTTCTGGGATGGAGGACAAGCTACACAGACACATCCGCATCGTTATCTAGATTTTCCACATTCTCATCAGGATGGCTGTATCTTCGCTTTTCTATCTATCTGGTCAACCACAACTGATGTGTTGCTATAGATTGCTTTTTATATTAACTGCAGTGGAAAACTAGGGGAGGCATAAGGGTGATCTTTGTCGTCCTCAAAAAACCTCAGGATTGTCATTTCCTCACTGCTCTTAACAAAGTCAACAACTTAACTTCAGGTTGCCCACATAGGTATTACAACGTTACAATTTTTAAAGGTTATTTTTCATCTTCAATCTATTACAATTTTGACTTAAATTAATTATGTGTAAAATATCATTTACACCTTGGCTTTGGCCAATAATAGATAAAAAGGTGGCAGGCAGCATTTCCTGAAAATAAATTAGTTGCAGAGGCAGAAGATTTGAGCTGTCAGTAAAAGGTAGATTGGGAACTAGAGACAGGTAAAATACTTTCAAAATATCTAGAGATCTAACTGTTGTTTAGCAACACCAAAAAGGCACCATCACATCTAAATTCTTTTTTCAATGGGTTGCAAATCTATCAACAGAATAAGAATATGGAAGAGAATATCTTTGGCTCAGGGTTGAACTGTGGAGGCCTTGGTGTTCTCTGAGTTTGGAGATTGCTTGCAGATATTACTGGTAGCAGAATGATGATGTTACCTAGTTGGGTAATGAAATGTCTTCAAACAAATAACTAAGCTCAGAGAGTAGTAAGGACTTCAGAGCAAAGTATAGCACCAGATCTGGGCTGTCCCTAGGCTCCAGAGGTAGTATGAGATGGCAGAAAAGGAGCTCTCTATAACTGTGATGCCCCTTAGCGATGGTTTTTCAGTTCATATCTACCATGTTTCCCTGAAAATAAGACAGGGTCTTATTTTCTTTTCCCCCCCCCAAAAAAAATATGGCATTGGCCTTATTATCAGAGTGGGGCTTATTATTTTCTGGCAGGTGGGATGGACGAGAAGCGAGACACACATCTTATCTTTCCAGCTCCATCACATTCCTCACCATTGTGTCCAGGGAAACACTTTAAAAAACCCTTCTCGTGAGTTCAATCAAACTTCTCGAACTCGCAAGAAGATTTGTTTACAAGGTGCTTCCCTGAACACAACGGTGAGGAACACAATGTAGCTGCCAGTCTCTGGGTAAGACGAACGTCTCACGGTGGGGGGTGCAATTTGGGGGTGGAAAGTCGGGTGGGGGATGGGGCAGGTTGGACTCCAAGTCTTATCGGACACTGACAGCTCTGTTGCATCTCTTGGCCAGTCTGTGCAGGGAAACACCTTGCACAGTAAAGAAAACCTCGCAAGTTCAAGAAGTTAATTGCTCACACTCATGAGAAGGGTTGCTTTACAAGTTGTTTCCCTGCACAGATTGGCTGAGAGACACAACGGAGCTGTCAGTGTCTGGTAAGACTCGCATCTCGCAGCCCAACACCTCCCACCCAATGGCAATAGCATCCTGGCTGCTTGCCTTCCCCGCTGTCTTTTTAGCGAGAGGGCGGCAGGGGGCAAGAGGAAGCAAGGTGCGCATCCTAGCAGTACCAGAGACTTGCAGTTCCATCCCGTTCCTTGCCATTTTCTCTAGGGAAGCACCTTGTAAAGAAACCTTGCGAGTTCAATCAAACTTTTCGAACTCGAGAGGTGTTTTTTTTTTACAAGGTGCTTCCCTGGACAAAACGGTGAGGAACGCAATGGAACTGCAAGTTCCCAGTGCCGCTAGGATACGTGCCTCGCTTCTCCCCAGCCCCACCTGCCACCTCCAAATTGCAGCCCTAAAGGGGGCGGGTGGCTAAGTGATGAGCAGGAAGCCCTGCCATGTCTGGTGAGGGGGCGAGAAAGACAGCAAGGGGAGCCACATCTCGCTCCATGCCCCACCTTCTACCCCCCTCTACACCGGTAAAAGATGCAAGAAATAGCATGCAGGTGGGGCGTGGAGTGAGACGTGGATTTGGCCTCCAGGCCTTGATTTTGACACCCCTGTTTTATACATTGGGTTATTGATGTAACACAATTTCATATAAAAAGCAAAATATTATTTGTATTGTGTCTGAATTAATTGAAGTGAACATGAGAACTGCAGTTCCTGACTTTCTTAAAGTGGATACATGTGGATTTCATCTTCTGGACTTTGATAATTTCTTACCAGAAAGTTGAAGAGATCATTTGTCTTCTTGCCTTCACTTTTAGAGAATATGTCACAAAGGCTAAATAAAGTATTCATTTTTATACAGGCTTCCTTTCCTTAAATGGTACTGCTAAATTATGAGAGAATAGTGAAAGAACAGGTTCCATCATATCTCATGTTTGCGTCAATCCTAAGCAATTAATTCTTTTTTTAATCTAGTTTTTTTGGGGGGGGATCTAGGGACTCCACAAAAGTGAAAGCAAACTGGTCTAGAACTAAGGAAATGCTATTTTAAGGAAATCATCCTGTGTCCTTTTTCCCATCTGGGTAAAAGATGGATATCCTCTTAATCATAACATCCCAAGAGATCCAGGATGTAAAAAAAGAACCAGATTAGAAATGGATTTATGCCTTAAGTTAATTAAATAGTCTACATTTTCTCTTAAATGCCTTCTGCCCAACTAATGCTCCTGGTTGATGTGTTTTGAGATTATAGAGGCAGATCAGTTCTGACTTCCAGTGGCTTGGTTGCTGGGTTTTCCTAGGGCTGCAAGGCCATAAGAAGAACCTGAACCAGGAAGTTTTAGAATCCGGATCCTATATCCACTGGGTCATGACCCATTGGGTTATCATTTTAGAGATATTTTCTTATGGTACTTAAGTAAAGAAACAGAAAGCTCACTGGTGGGCAAAAAAGCAGGGAAGCAAGAGTGACTCCCAACTTCCCCCTTGACTCTCTTTGTAGAAAGATGGCAGGGAGTCTTGTAAATGATGGTCCCATGACTGTAGTAATGCAGCGGTGTGGCAGCATTGAAGTGGTCAAATTTCAAAATCTCACGGATCCCAGATTTTGGATGCATTCTGTAAGTTAGCCCATTTGAGGTATGTTGATTCAAAAATTGTCTTATGATGCATTGTTTCACCAACTGAAGGTTTCAAACAATCAAGTAGTCATAAGCATTTTAGTAGGTATTGTAAAGATTCCAGGGCCCAAGAGCACTTAGCCAGAAATGCAACTGCTGTTGTAGAATCATGTAACCAAAAGTCAGTCTTTCCGAAAAGAAAAAAAAACTCACATTTTTCTTAAAAACCACAGTATTTTACCCTATGTTGGAAGGCCTTGAAGCTCTCACTTCTGGAAGAAATGAGTTCACAAAGAAGGGTCACTTTCATACTCCTTGATGAACATCCTGATAAGAAATGACCTTCAGTGGGGACTTTCTTGTTGCATTTTGTTAGCCTCACTAGGTAAACCAGAGAGGAATCATAACCAGATGAGCTAATTTCTCTTTATTGTAAAGCTTCAATGATAGATTCTTGAAAGTCTTTTAACTTTTGTAATCCTTTTTAACTTTTGTAATATGTGATTTTTTTAATGTTGTACACCATCCTGAGTCCTTTGGGAGAAGGGCGGCATATAAATCCAATAAACAAACAAGCAAACAAACCGTTCTGTTATCTTCTCCTTCTCCTTCTCCTTCTCCTCCTCCTCCTCCTCCTCCTCCTCCTCCTCCTCCTCCTCCTCCTCCTCCTCCTCCTCCTCCTCCTCCTCCTCCTCCTCCTCCTCCTCCTCCTCCTTTACAGCCCAAGAATCTAAGCAGGCTGCTTTCTGAACCCTTGACCTACCCACTGTCCAGCTGGAGGCTATGCTGTCTCTTATTTGATTGAGCTCTTGGAAGTGTTTCGTCACCAAGACTCCCAAGGTCTTTCCTATAAGACATTAAAACCCCTGGGGCAGACAAATTTAGAATGAGACAGGAAGTCTCTGTAATATCCATGTTCCAAACTGACTAATTGCCAATATCTTAAACTGCACTTAGAAATGAACTGGAAATCCATGCAATTCTTATAATGGAGGTGTGAGAAGTCAGTAACTGGTTTTAGCAATTAATTGTTTTTATTAGCTACATGTCCTAAAAAGCAAACTGATGATGGGAAAAGGAATTCAAAGGTAGGGAAAATATTTTGGAGTATCATTGAGATTATTTTCTTGACTGATAGTGGTCTTCCATAAAACAGAAGAAAGAACTCAGTTGAAAAGTGACATTTTTGTGCTTACAAAAATCTAGATTATCAACGTTATCATCTCTCATCTATGCAGGATGTGGTTGATGAAATTGAGAATCTGAAAACATTCATAGAAAGAGTGAACAGGCAAATGATGCATGAAATATATTGCCATGGAAAAGTATATTGCATATTTTTTTTCTTTTAAAAAAAAAGCAAATTAGAAACAAGAATTCCCTATGAGAGGGGGAAGTTAGATGAAACAGCAGGTGTAGAGCCAGAAAATTCTCAGTGGGTGTTGGTGTGCATATTCATTCATTCTTTTATTCACCCATACAGGTTTGCTTGTCAATAATTGTGGCCTTAGGATGGAATTGTTTTTGAAATATGAATAGCCAGCCCTATGACTATAGGATACTGTCACTTGGCTTGAGCAGATTTGCAAAGCCTACCAGAAATAAACAATTTTCTCCTGATTTTTTATATAGAACAGAGAACATCCAATTATAATTGTACCTAAAGAATTGATACAGGGCAGGCTACATCTGCTGATTGCCAGCTGCCAGCAGTTCGGCAGTTCAATTCTCATTGGCTCAAGGTTGACTCAGCCTTCGATCTTTCCGAAGTCGGTAAAATGAGGGCCCAGATTCTCACTTTATCTCCCTATCTCACTTTATCTCTCACTTTATCATTTTCTTCTGAAAAAAAAAAGCACGACAGAAAAATTTATACTATATAATCATGTGAATGGAAATGGAGCCCAAGATGGTGAAAGTGAGCAGCAGCTTTGAACTTTGCTCTCCTTTTTACTCTCTATTTTTACTCTTTTAAAAATACTCTTTCTACTTTTAAATCAATTTTTAATTTTAAAAAAGTTTTTGTTTCACCACTTGAGAAGTTCAGCTTTTACTCCAGCTTTTTACTCCAGTTAGTAAAGCATTTAGTGAATTAGAGGAAAGTTTTCTCTACTAAACAAACCAGCTAAACATGGCTGTGACCACGCTCAGACAGCCCAAGATAAAATATTTTTTCAGATAATGGACACTTCAAGTAAGTCTCCTTTTCTCTTTTCTTCCACCCTTGTGACTCCAGCAAACCTAGCCACCTTCTGGATTGGGAAGAGAATGACTCTGTGGAGGAGGAGTTGCAATTCCAGTAGGAGTTGGAGCGGAGAACAAGAATAATATTAGGAACAATTTTAAAGGAGATTTGGATTTGGTTGCTAAGAATTGCCTACTAGCAACACAAACAGTGACTGCCATGTTTGACCAGCTCCTGGACCAGCAAATGGAGGGAGCAAATTGGCTGAGCAAATACAAACACACCTTTCAAATAGACAGCTTTTTGAAGTTACAACTGCCAAAACATCTAAGAGAGATATTTACACGAGCGAGATTCGAACAGCTCAACACAATGGTCAGATATGAGAGATTCCATTCTATACCCTGCAATGAACGTCTCTGCGTTTGTGGAGCAGCAGAGGTAGAAGACCTGGCTCACATCCTATTTGACTGTTACCTGTATAAGAGGGTGAGAGACAGGTACCTCAGTCTATATACCAAACAAATGACCCATTGGGATCCCCATATCAAAACAACTTATCTTATGTGTGGCCAGAATCTGAAAATAACATTTAACACAGCACAGTATTTAAGCATGTGGGACTGATTGGAGTAGATTGCAGGGGTGACACCGAAATGCAATTTTATGATATTTTATCTATATCTTAAATTATTGTATTCTATTGCAATTTCATTTTAGACTGTATTTTATTCCAATTTCAGTTTAAAATGTATTTTATCCAATTCCATTTTAAATTGCTTTTATCAAATTTTAATAATAATTTGTTTCTGGAACTTTGCACTTTGATATGGCCCGAGAGCTAATCGATAAATAAAGAATGGTACAGGAGTACAATAATAAGGTAATGTCAGAGGTGGGTTGCCAATTTCTTTACTATTGGTTCGGGTGTACTTGATCGCACGTGCCAGTGCGCAACACCTGCACATGCACAGAAGCATCCAGGTGATGGGCGGAGCCTCTGGCCGCCACTATTACTGAACCGGCTACTATCCGGACCAAACCGGGAGCAACCCACCTCTGGGTAATGAGGGATGTAATGTCTTCAACTTCCTGACTGCATGCAACCTGCCTCAAAGCCCACACAGATACCTATAAAGGCCTCAGAGTTCCCCCAATTTAGCTATTATTGTGGCCATTTAAAGGAAGAACAAAATCAGAGGAATAACTTGAAGTGGAACCTTTCCTGGTCTATATTGAATTGAACTGTTCTAACCCATAAATCCCTTAGTTTCTCTTTCACCTGACAAGGAAACACTACACAGACAGACATAAAAACATAGAGACACACTGAATATGATAGTACATGATACAATGTACATGATATATAATACCACACCATACTATACCATGCCATGCCATAATGTTATAATAAATACATAGAATAATGTTTGCTATATTACTCGTTCCTATCTTCTCTTTCTTAGCTTGGAGATCTTTTTGCTTAGTCCTCTCTTAATTCGTCCTTTTGTTCTCTACTTGGAAGCCCATTTTTATCTTTTTCTTGCTTTGTAAACGTTTCAAATATCCCATTTTCATAAGGTGACCAGATTTTCAGATGGTAAAGAGGGACACCATTGACGGGGGGGGGGGGAGGCTTGATTAAAAATTTTATATTTTGTCAAAAGGTCACCCCAGGACACTGAAACCAGCATAAATACGAATCTGTTGCCAAACAAAATTTTGATCACGTGACCATGAGGATGCTGCAGCAGTCGCTAAGTGTGAAAAATGGTCGCAACGGTCGCTAAGTGTGAAAAATGGTCATCAGTCACTTTTTTCAATGCCATTGTAACTTTGGTCACTAAATGTTTTCCCCCTCCTCGAGACACCTCATTTCTTCCTTCATTCCTCTTGCTTATCTACCTTCACCTTATCCATCTTCTGCTCTTTCCCTCTCTTCCTTCCTTTCTCCTTCCATCCTCTCTTCTTTCCTCACTCACTCCCTTCCTCCTTTTCTCTTCCTTCCTCCTTTTATTCTTTCAGCTTCATTTCTTTTGCCTATCTACCTTCTCTGTCTTTCTGATCTTTCCATTTCTCTCTTCCTCTTCGCTTCTGCTCCTTCCTCCTTCCATCCTTTCACCTTCCCTCCTTCCTATTTCTTCCTTCTTCATTCCTTCTGCCTATCTACCTTCACCTTCTCTGTCTTTCTGAACTTTCCCTGTCTTCCCCTTTCCTCCCTCCCTCCCTTCTTTCTTTTCCTGTGTTGTTTCTTTGTGCAACACTTAACACCACGTATGATTGAAGTGTATTCTTTTTTAATGAATGAATTTGAAAAAGAAATGTTTCTCTTTGGTCAAGGATGTCTGTATGTATGCAACACACACACACACACACACACACACACACACGCACGCACCAGGAGAGTGAAATTAAACATTTTCTGAATGTTTGAGCCCAAAAGATTTCCCCATCACTGCTGTAACAGGTGAAGCCAGCTTTCCCTATGAATGCCGTTCTCACAACCACCTTGGCAAAACTGACCCACAATCAGCAACACGGCTGGGACTCAGCTTGGACTGGCAAGCCTGCAAGTTGGAGGCTGGTGTGGTTGCTACCTTAGACCCACAATAGCACACACAGAGAACCCTGCTGGCCCATGCCAGGGCTGGCAAGATGGGTGTGCCCGCAACCCCCACCTGCCACCTGACGGGGGAGGGGGGAGGTTTTGTTGCACGGTGCCTGCCAGCCCAAAGCCCCACGTGCCTTCTCCACCGGGGTGGGCACTGGGTAACGGGTGTCCCTCTCTCTCTCTGAAGTGGGGAGGGCCGGGTTGGCACCAGCGGAACTAGAGACGGCTCCTCCACCCCCACCTTCCCTTGCCTGGCATCCCCCCCCCCAATTGGCGCTTGGCTGCTCCACCACTTTGACAGGCGGGCACTGAGACGGGTGCGGGGCGGTGACGGGCGCAGCAACCTGGGCGCCTCCTCTTGCTCACCTTCCTCCGCGCCTCCCACCCACCCAGGCAGGGGAGGGGGCTGGATCTGATCTCTCCCCACCCCGCCGCTCTGATGGTAAGTGGGGAGCCCCCCCAAAGGAGAAGAGGGTGGGGGTCTTTTTTCCTCAGCTGGCTCCCTCCCCTCCTCCGACGTCGGCGCTGCCTCGGCTGTGGGTCTCAAGCTCAGGCGAGGAGACGCATTTGCAACCAGGCGCCCATGCTCCACTGCTGGGACAGGGGAAGCGGAGGACCCCTCGCCCCAACCTTCCCCCTTGCCAGGCAAGGAGGCTGCAGGGAGGTCGCCTAGTGGCTGGACTGGACACGCGGCCGGAGAAGGGCTGGAGCAGGCGCCGGTGCCAGTGGGGCAATGCGCATAGTGGGAAGGCGGCCGTCCAGCCTGCTCTTCCCGGCGGCGGCTGCTCCTGCTCCTCCCTCCCTTCACACGGCCTCCTGCCTCTCTCCTGGCCAGAGCAGCACCGCACCCTGCCAAGAGCCACTGCCGGGCAGCTTCACGTGAGTGAGTAACTCCGGCAGTGGGAATTGGGAGGCTTCGGGGACTCACGGCGTGGTCACTTCCCACCGCAGCACAGGCGCTGCCACGCCAGCAGAAGCTCCGGGACCGAGTGGAAGTTCTCTGCGTGAGGTGAAACTCCGCAAAGGGGGAGAAGGAGGAGAGGCGGGCCGTCTCCTCCCCCCAGTGTCTCCCGATTCCCACCGGTACCGTGACTCACCAGTTAAGCTAAGCAGCAAGCAAAACAAGATGAAATGAAATGGAGACTCGCGCGGCGTGCTAAGCTAAGCTGAGTCCAGCCAATCAGTGAGCTGGCTGGGATGGAAAATTTTAAGCACGCCACATGCTTAAAATTTTCCATCCCAGCCAGCTCACTGATTGGCTGAAGTCCAGGCCAATCAGTGAGCGGCAGCCTGGGCTGGTTTAGATTTTTAGTGTAAAATTTTGGTATGCATGGATATTTGTACCAATGCTGATTGTTTTCCATTGATGTGTTCTGCATTCCTCTCCCATCCAAATAATGACATAATCTCATAGATTGGGCCTCCATGTGATAAATTTACCCAAATCACATTTATTTTCTGCTATAACCCCAATCCTTCTTTCAAAGTTGAGTAGTAATGGAATGGAAGAATTAGTCAAATTTTGAATATGAGCAATTGTTTCATTCCCTCTGTTTTTTACAGTGGAAAATATATCTTTGTTATGATCTTGCTTCCATTTTAGCTGGGAAAAAAAGGTAATTTAAAAAAATAGCATCAAAAGTTTTTTTAAAAAAAAACAAAAACCAAATATAGGTAAATAATCTGCCAGAAATGGCAAGATTGATATTCTGATGTGTCCACAACCTGAGCTGATCTTTCATTAATCTGATTTTGGATGACATATTGCAGACATTGGCAGAAGAGTATTTGAGAAAAATAATTTAGCTCTTCTTTCTTTTCCCAACTTACCACTGAATCCTCTGCAAATCTTTCACAGGGGGTTGGGGTGGGGGGTTCATGAGACCTGCTTTTTGGAATGGCCTACAGAATGAGAGGCTCTGAAATCAAGACAGATAAGGGAAATCATAGAAAGGTAACTTCCTAAGGCCACCAGTATTATTTGACCATGAGATGTGCTCCAAAAACAGCAACACTCATGACAACACATTAAGCCAAAACATATTTCGTTCGGTATGTTGTGTGAAACCCCCCCCCCTTTGTGAACTGTGAGCCGCCCTGAGTCCCCCCAGGGAAAAGGGCGGCATACAAATAAAGGGAAATGAAATGAAATTTATGACTATGACCGAGTATTGTATCTTATGATTTATGATGATCGTATTTTATGATTATGATGATCTATCACTTCTTGCTTGTATGTACGTTGAGAGCTTATACACCAGAGACAAATTCCCTGTGTGTCCAATCACACTTGGCCAATAAAGAAGTCTACTATTCATCCAGCCATGGTTAAATAAATAATTTTTATAGTATTGTACCATAGAACCAACATATATTGTTTACATGGCTTTTAATATTCAGTATTCCCTTTACTTGCATATTTATGCTTATTTATTAATATGGCCAACTAATAAAAGCAGTACTCAATAATAATGGAAAAGGCTATGCTTTGTCCTGAAATGCTAAATTCCAATATAATGAGGAAATCAAAAGCATCACAATTGGGAAGGATAAATATATATTTGCGTATAAATCTCTTTCAATATTATGGCTCTCAATCTGCTACAATGTCCAAAAACCTGGATAAGGCAATCAGTGAATGCTCTTAATTTATAGATATCCAATATTTGGGTAATAAAAAAGATTTTGAAAAAATAGAAAATCCCAACCAATATTTGTTGTTGTTATGGTACAAGATAATTTGTTCTGTTGCTTCCCAGTGACTAGTATTGAGAAGCTGTTTCCTCTGCTTTAGAGGCAGCTGGTCATCTTGGTCTCAAGTTTCTATTCAGCAGGTTCTGACCAGTTCTGGAGAACTGGTAGCAGAAGTTTATAGTAGTTCGGAGAACCGGTAAATACCACCTTTGACTGGCCCCATACCCATCTATTCTTTGCCTCCTGAGTCCCAGCTGATCGGGAGGGAATGGGGATTTTGCACTAATCTTTCCCTGGAGTGGGGAGGGGCTTTCCCTGCCACGCCCACCAAGCCATGCCCACCAAGCCACACCACATCCACCAAGACACGCCCACAGAACCATTAGTTTAAAAAAAAATTGAATCCCGCCACTGTTCTGCTGATAAATGCCAAGCCTATCTGGAATTAGATCACCTTCACCCAAGACTTGGTTGTAACAACCTGGCATATATTAATGAAAACTGTCTAGATAAGGACAGTGATATTGTCGTTTCGGAGGTCTATCAGAGTCAGGAAGGGTGGGGGGATTTATTTTGGGGAACACCTTACCTTTGACCAAATATTTTTAACATTTTATTTTTATTTATTTATTTTTAAGATTCATAGTTAAAAAAAATCTGAGCTTTCAATTCAAGTTTTATTTTTAATGTATGAAAAGTCTTCCCTTCTAGTACTTTTGAATTATTTACATGGCCATCACATACAATTAAATGTTCCTTCTATATCACAACAGTGTATCATTATATACATCTTAGAATTTAATGTGCACAAAATGATGTAAACAGTTTTTTCTTTTTTTTCTTTTCTTTGCTCGTTTTTAAATACAAAAGCTTTGTGGGGAAAGTCCCTTAATGGCACCAACTGCAACACTTCCTCCAACTGCTAATAACCAACTTCAAAGGTGGGATTTTCCTCAGGATTAACTGGGGAAGAAAGGGTTGAATCCCCTCTACGCGAGCTGCAGCATGAACTCTAACCTTTCCCAGATCTCTCAGTATCTAGGTTACAAAAATTCGACAAGCCAATACATGTTCTTTTTGTTTCTAGCCCTAGTTCTGTAATAACTTTTCAAGCTATAAAAAGCTTGGGGCTCAAACGTCTGAAAAAAAGGGGACTTGGCTCTTCAGTTGAAACTCAACTACTACTTACAAAAGTGACAGACATTCCGTGTAAGGTGCCAAACTTTAGTGAACAGTTGGTATCAGCTTATTAGGGAGCAATTCTTGTTTTCAGTAGTCCCGGAGAAAGGGGATTTCCAAAACAAAGAAAAATGTCACTTGTCTACATTTTTCTCTTGTATGCCTCTTGAGAAGAACCCAAGAAAGTTTGCTGAGGGCCTACTCAGCAGTGACTTTCCCTCCATACAGACTAAAACTGACAAAAGCTGTTCAACAATAAACCCATACCAGTGGTGGGTTTCAAACATTTTTAGAACCTATTCTGTGGGTGTGGCCTATTTTGTGGGCATGGCTTGGCAGTCATGTGACCGGGCAGGTATGACCAACTTGACATCACTCATGCACACTCAATCACATGACCACCACCTCCAAGTCATGTGGCAAAATTTTTGGGACTCCTATGAAGGGGGGAGAAGAGAGGGGAAAACCTCCCAAAAATAGATAACTGGAGGATTAAGGGCCGAAATTAGGGAGATTGGAGAAGGCAGGACAGAGAGGAATCCAGTAGAAAGCTATCACACGCTGGTGAAAGAACTTTGGGAGAACGGAGGAGGCAAGACAGAGGGGACTCCAGTAGAAAGCTATCACACTCTGGAGAAAGAACTTTGGGAGATCGGAGGAGGCATGACACAGAGGAATCCAGGAGAAAACTCCTGAGCTTGCCACTGCTGTCTGGTGGATTGTGCCGCTGGACCTCTCCATGCGTCTCTGTTAACACCTCCACTCCCAGGTATGGGACTTGACACCGAATTGGGCTAGGATAGTGCGGACGGTCGAGGGGAGCGAGCGATGGAGCGGCTTCCGGATGGGCGGGGGTGAGTGAGGAGCGACAGGGCCGGGGCAGGCGTTCTGGAAGTTACTTCCAGGTCCACTAGTTGAACCTGCTCTCACTGGATCGGTAAATTTCACCATCCGGTTCTCCTGATCCGGTGCGAACTGGCAGAAACCCGCCACTGACCCACACCCAAAAAACACAGCTGTGAAATTTTCTCAATGTTTATGAACAAAACTATATATCTATAGAACAATGTTTGAATAAAACACTATCTGTAACCTTATTTGATTTTATTCATATCTGATTCCAGGAACTCAGTGAATCCTGGAGCCTTTTTAAGTAGTACTAACCATTCTAAGAAGAGATAACCATTTGTCTGAAATGATATAGTTTCTTGCTTGAGCAGGGGTTGGACTATAAAATCCCCAAGGTCCCTTCCAACTCTGTTACTCTGTTACTAAAAACTTCAGCCACCTGGTTATGATGCTGATTACTGCCATGTAATATAGAAATGGATAATAAGCAAAAACATATATTTATGGTATATTTTTTACCAAAGACAACTTGACAGATGCATAAATCTCTCTTCTTTGCATTGCTCAAGCCACCAATAAACTTCAGGATTCAAAGGGAATGAAGAGGTAAATCCTACTTTGAGTTGAGCTCACCACCTTTGAGGACATATTCCAACTTGTCACTTTAACCTAAACCGGTAGTTTCCTATTCAGATGAGTAATAAGATAAGGTTGTTAGTTTAGCATTATCAAATTGCCTTTCTCTTGATTAGTTTCAAAAAGATCAAGTTTCTAACAGTATCAGATAAAGCCTCTATTGATAAAATGGGTATTAAATGACCACATTAAAATGAAATTTATTGATTTATTAAATTTATATGCCACCCATCTCAGTATCAAGTGACTGTGGGCGGCTTACAACATCATAAAAACAGGATTACAAAAGCATTAAAATATTAATAAAATTAAACATTAAAATTAACCAAAAAGAAAAAAGTAAACTAGGAACCAGTACAGGAGTGGGATGGAGCTGGGGTCTTCTTCTAAGTTCACTAGCCACCTCCAGCGTGAAATACCCTATATGGGCCCCAAACCAATCATACAAGAGAGAGAGAGAGAGATTAACAGATGATGGAATGAATAGCCTGAAATAATTCAAGAAAGACATTTATTTCATCTTTTTCAAGTGCAGAAGTTTTGTCTTTTGCTGTGGGACTGTACTTAAAGAAATTGAGTGAGATTCCAAGAAATGATAATGATTAGGTATGTATTGCATAACAGGTAATGTATTATTTGCTAATTTATTTAATTGTACCCTATGCCACTAACATTTTCTTTTGACTCTAAGAAGGGTTGATAGCATTATCACTCAAATGTTGGAAAAGCCAGTAGTCCATACACATCTTAAGATTGAAAATCCTGACAGTTTACTATTTCATGCTGTGATTTTCTGAAAGGGCTTTTCCCCTTTTAGCCTGTTCATTGTCCCACACAAACTAACTCTGTGTGTGTGTGTGTGTGTGTGTGTGTGTGTGTGTGTGTGTGTGTCAGAGGTGGGTTCCTACCGGTTAGCACCAGTTCGGTAGAACCGGTTCATCAAATCTACCAAACCGGTTAGAAGAGGTTCCACCAGTGAACCCGGAAGTAAGTTCCGGAATGTCTGCCCCGGCCCTGTCGCTCGCTCACCCTGTCTGTTCCATTGCAGCACGCTTGCTCCCCCATGCACTAAACTAGCCCAGCCCGCCGCTCACTGATTGGCTGGAGTCCACGCCTATGCCGCGTGGCCGAAAGGAAGTGGGCGGCGGCGGCAGCGGGGGGCGAGCTGGCATGCCGTGGTGGTGGGGGTTGGGAGGACGGTAGCAGCAGTGGCAGGCTAACTTATGCCAGCTCGCGGCTTTCGCGAGGGAAGGCCGCGTACGCTGCCTGGCCAAAAGGAGGTGGGTTGTGGCAGTGGTAGCATTGGGGGGACCTAAGTACTGAACCTAATTCATATATTCCTGTTTTTTTGAACTGAGAACTAAATTTCAGAAAAAGAAATCTGTATTGCTCTGTGAATCTACCTATGACATTCATTCTTGATCTAACTTCTTGAATGAAAGACTATATCTTTCCTGTTTGTTGGGGGACATCCTTCCTGAAAATACTGTACATTGTTGGGTGAAAACAGAGGTCCCTTCTGTTACCTGTAGTGTAGTCCTCAGCTTACAACCACAATTGAGTCCAATATTGTTTTATTTCTTCTGCAGTTAGTATTATTTAATGGGATAAAGAGGCAACAGAGTATGACTGCTAGGACAGTCATCTTTCCTATGTAAGTAGCTGTTTTACTGCTTTGTGTGCTTGTTTCATCCTTAATATAGTAGTGCAAGCAATTAAAGTCTTCCTCTCTGTATCTCTTTGTGCAGGCCATTCTTTGGAGCAAGGTGGTCAGTGGGTGACTTCAACACACAAAAGGACAGTAACCTACCTTTTCTATTATTTTGTGTGCTTGCTTCATCCTAATGCAATGCATGTGATTAAAGTCTTCCTTTCTGTGTCTCTTTGTGCAGGTTATTGGAGCAAGGTGGTGAGGTGGTGGTGTGCAGAAGACTGGCAAGGCAGTAATCTTCCCTCTGTAAGTAGCTGTCTTTATTGTTTTGTGTGCTTGTTCATCCTAATGCAGTGTATGCAATGGAAGAGTTCATTTCTGTATCTCTTTTTTGTGCAGGCCATTCATTGGAGTCAGTGATACTGAAGACAGTCATCTTCCTTCTGTAAGTAGCTCTTTTATTGTTTTGTGTACTTATTTTAATCCTATTGTAGTTTATCCACTGGGGCAAAGAATTCAGTGACATCATCTTGGCCACTCCACCCAGTCACATGGGTGGCAAGCCACTCCCATGCAGTCACATGGGTGGCAAGCCACTCCCATGCAGTCACATGGGTGGCAAGCCACTCCCACAAAGCAGGCCACACCTACAGAAGAGGTTCCAAAAAAATTTGAAACCCACCACTGGTGTCTGTGTATAATTCATCTTAGAAAATGTCTTAATAAGAATAGAATAGAATGGAATGGAATAGAATATTCTTTATTGGCCAAGTGTGATCAGACACACAAGGAATTTGTCTCCAGTGCATAAGCTCACAAGTGTACATATAAACAGCAAGTAATGGGTCATAGGTCATAATCATAATTGCAATCATTAATCATAAGTTAGAAAAAATTGATAAATCATTAAGAAATCAATAGGAGAAGATAGTAGGAAAGATGGGAAGATGAGAAATGAGACAGTGCTATGGGAATTAAGTGTTCAGCAGAGTGATGGCACAAAAAAAAATAGCCTTGCTGGAGCTTAACCTGGAAGTACCGATAAAAAAATAGCCCTGTGAACTAGTCCTTTGAATATTGGACAAAAACAGATGGCATATAATGTCATAATTCATCATTTGTTTGTTCAAGAAAGAGTTGGTATGGTGGATTCCATGAACCAGCCTCAACCTGCTGCATGTGTTTGCATGGGGATGAAAGATATTAATGTATGTCTCCCAAGAAGGTCATGGTGAGAACCACTTCCTGTCTACGGAAATAAAAATCTTCCAAAATCTTTGTAGAAGGCCCTGCATTTGCATAATTCACCGAATCACAGACTTCGCCAACCATATTTTTTTTATCCCCACAATTAGTCTAAACCCAACTCGTGTAATTCAGTGTACCATTTTTCATTTCAATCCAGAAAACTAATTGGGTAAATCATAGTTACATTAACCATGGATAATCATGCTATGCAGACATAGGGACTGGGTTTCAGTGGTCTCAAAAACTTAACTGGGTGTTTTCTTAGTCCCTTTCCTTCCCCCAGAAATAGAGAGAACTGTTTGTGCTATTACTGAATCTGAAAGGAGACAGATAATTTAATATGAAGAAAATCTTAGAGCATTAACAGTATCTAGATATCTGAAAGGCAGCAATAGTTTATTGGAATGCAAGCCCTAAGCTAGCCTCCAACCCTAAATTATACTTATGTTATAAAACATGGGGGAAGAAAGGTAAAAGGCAAAATGAAGAATTATTTATCCAGAGTAACCATAAACCAAACTAGGTGTGACACAGATATTCAATTGATAAAGAGGTTAAGATATGCCATGTAAAAGAAATATTGGTCTGTTTCCTCCATTAGAGGCTGTATCTCTAATGAGCTTTTCATTTCTCTTCTCCAAAATAGCCACTTTCAGGTCAAGATAAAGTATTCCAGAATTGCACTGGAATATTCCACTGAGTGCTAAAAAGGGAGTGTACGTGCGCATCGGGCCCACAACCCGGAAGAGGAGCTGCCCAGGATGCATGTGCGTGCCAGAAAATGAATTTCCAGTTTCCGGTCTGTGCATGTGTACCAGCCAGGTAGTCTTCCTGTAAACGGTGCACATACGCATGCGACAATCAGCTGGAAAACAGAAAACCAGCTCTTTCAGTTTCCGACACTGCTGCATGCATGAAGGCCAGCTGATCGTCGTGCACGCGTGTGCACCAGAAACCCAGAAGAGGAATGGGTGCCGCCATCGCACGTGCCAGGCAACATGGCTTCACATGCCACTTTAGGCATGTGTGCCATAGGTTATAGCCACCATGGATATATAATATCTCCTCTTCCATTTCATATGACCACTTACTCTGTTGAGATATAATAGTTGTCTATAGTGAGGTGTTGTTGACACATGGTGACATATATCACACTGGAGGACAAGAAAGCATACATTTCCAACTTTGTGAATACAGGTAGTCCTTGACTTACAACTGTTTGTTTGGTTACCATTCCAAGTTACAACAGCACTGAAAACAATTAATTTATGAGCATTTTTCATGCTTATGACAGTTGCAGCATCCTTACAGTCACAGGATCAAAATTCAGACACTTGGTGGCTGACTCATATTTATGACAGTTGCAGTGTCCAAGGTCACGTGATCACTTTTTGTGACCTTCTGACAAGTAAAATCAATTAGGAAGCCAGATTCAGTTAACAGCTGTGTTGCTAGCTTAACAACAGCAGGGATTCACTTAATAAATGTGGCAAGAAAGATCGTAAAGTAGGGCAAAATTCACTTAACTGACCCGCGTAGCAATGTAAATTTTGGGCTCAATTGTGGTCATAAGTCAAGGAGTACTTTTGTACTATTATGTCCTGCTGGTGCCTATTGGAGAGGGGATTTCAGGTGAAAGGGCAGCTCTTTTTGAAACAGTCATATTGAAAATACATTTTTAATTATGCTGTTATATTTTAAATTGTTTCTCATGAACTTTCCAACATCATTTGTCAGCTGTGACCAGGGGGGCATTTGCCCAGGTTCGCCTGGTGCACCAGTTGCGTCACATGTTGTATTGTCTGTATGTTGGAAATTGTTTGTCCTTCCCCCCCCCCCTTTTTTGAACTGTGAGCCGCCCTGAGTCCCCCCAGGGAAAAGGGTGGCATACAAATAAAGGGAAATGAAAAAAAAAATGAAATGAAGGTTTAAAAAAATGGAAGTTGCCTGGGTCTCTCTTGTTCTCAGCCTATAATACAGCTTCCAAAATAGATATGGAAGTTTGAAAAGAGGCTTCCCATAGACTTTGTTTCCTGTGGATGAGTTCCTGGTCTATCATTAGCCATTAGTACCGCACTCATTTTCATTACATGATTTCCTTCCTATATGCCAGGCCATCAAATCCTGTGGAAAGGAAATGTTTTTGGCCAGCGATTGTTTTAGATCAGAATGATAGTTCAGGGTCCCTGATTCAATGAAGTAATCAGTTATTTATGGATTTATTTCAGTGGTGGGTTTCAAAAAATTTTGGAACCTCTTCTGTAGGTGTGGCCTGCTTTCTGGGTCCACTGGTGGAACCTCTTCTAACTGGTTCGGTAGATTTGACGAACCGGTTCTACTGAATAGGTGCGAACTGGTAGGAACCCACCTCTGATTTATTTATACCCCTGTATTATATTCCTAAATCAGTGGATGGGATTGCAGAACAGAACACTCACATGCAATAAGGAGATACAAATGGTGAGATTAAAACTGCAGCATTAGAACTCTTCATTATTTCCCTGCAGGGGTCTAGCGATGCATCTGCCTCACCTTGTTTGCAGAATCTTATGCACGGTCTGGATGGCAGCCTCCATTTGTATCGTTCCCACCTTTTCCTAGCACTTCCACCACTTTTCTTATCGTTTCCCATCCATTAGGGAGGAAAAGATGTATTTCCGGTGCAGTGGGGTTTTTTTTGCCTCTTGTCTGAAAGTTCAGTGTCCCAGAAGTAGACGATCCCTCTTCTGCTCAAAGGGGAAAGTTCACCTGAATTGCCCTCACATAAGCAGGTTAATCTCACCTTCTCATAAAGGAAAATATACAGGAAAGCTCTACACTCAAAGCTCAGCAAGGACAACTTCTCTGAGGCATCTGAACACATGCCCACTACAGGACATGATCTTGACAGGTTTCTCTGAAATTATACTCTCAATGGGCAACCAGGGCCATGCCCTTATTTGCTCTGGATCATCTATGACTTATATCCCTTGGAGGTTTTCAATGACTTCATGCCCAGTGTGGCTTTTCTCAAAACTGAAGCTGTATTAAACCTAACTAAACCTAGTTTACAGCATTGCATTCACTGCAACTTCCTATCCCTTTCTATCCTTGCAAACACATCCTCCGGTTCTTCGCTTTTTGTACTTTAAACTAAGGTGACCAGATTTTCAGATTGGAAAAGAGGGACGCCCTTGACCGGGGGGGGGGGGGGGGGGGGGCTTGATTAAAAAAAATTTTTTTTGTCAAAAGGTCACCCCAGGACACTGAAACCAGCATAAATACGAATCTGTTGCCAAACAAAATTTTGATCACGTGACCATGAGGATGTTGCAACGGTTGCTAAGTGTGAAAAATGGTCATCAGTCACTTTTTTCAATGCCATTGTAACTTTGGTCACTAAATGTTTTCCCCCTCCTCGAGACTCTTCACTTCTTCCTTCATTCATCTTGCTTATCTACCTTCACCTTATCTGTCTTCTGCTCTTTCCCTCTCTTCCTTCCTTTCTCCTTCCATCCTCTCTTCTTTCCTCACTCACTCCCTTCCTCCTTTTTTCTCTTCCTTCCTCCTTCCATTCTTTCAGCTTCATTTCTTTTGCCTATCTACCTTCTCTGTCTTTCTGCTCTTTCCATTTCTTCGCTTCTGTTCCTTCCTCCTTCCCTCCTTTCCTATTTCTTCCTTCTTCCTTCCTTCTGCCTATCTACCTTCACCTTCTCTGTCTTTCTGCTCTTTCCCTGTCTTCCCCTTTCCTCCCTCCCTCCCTTCTTTCCTTTCTAGTTCCATCTTTTCTTCTTTCCTCTCTCCCTCTTTTTCTTTTTTCCTTCCTTCCTCCTTCCTCTTGCCTATCAACTTTTTTTATTTATTTTTGTTACATAGACGACACATACCCACAACAATAAAAACAAAACAAAACAAAAAGAAAAAAACCCATCATCACATATAGCATGTCATTTGGTTACAAGTGTTTTAACATTTATCATTCTTATACATTTATTATTTCATTTAATAGGTTATAATATACAGTTTGGGTTGCTTTGTTTACCATCCCTTCCTCCTGTTATAACACCACCTTATTTTCCCTTTCTTTTCTCCCTTCCTCCCTTCTCTACTTTCTTCCTTCCTGCTCTCCTTTCCCTTCCTTCTTCCCTTACCTTTCTCCTACTCCTGCTCTTCCTCTTCCCCTTTCTACCCTCTCTCCCCCTCTTTCTCTCCTTTCCATCCTCCTCTCCTTACCTCTTTCTTCTTTCCATCTTCCTTTCATTCTCTCCTCCTTTCTCCCTTTCTCCCAACTCCCTTTCTGGGAGTTGAAGTCCACACACTTTCAAGTCTCCAAGGTGGAGAAAGACTGATCTATCTAATTAATATAATTATTTCTCCCTCTCTTTTTCACTCTCTCTCCAGCGCACACACGCAAATGCATAGGGCAGCCCACCTCACACACAGGTAACTCCGGGCGGCTTACGGGAAGAGGACAGCCAACCACTCAACCACGCGGGGGGGGGGCAGGATTTCGCCAAGAAAAGTTAACTTTCCTGCGAAAGGGGCCGGCAGCCTCTCAGCTGTTCCCGGCCGGGGAGACCTCCCCCCACTTCCACTCCTGCGACCCTCCTCCCGCCTCCTCGGAGCTTCAAGCAAGCTAACTGGGAAGGCCGGGGAAGAAGAAAAAGTGGCGGCGCGGGGGCGTGGCGGAAGCCCGGCTACCGTTTCTCTTGCTGAGGGCGGAAGGGGAGGAGGAGGAGAAGAAAGTTAAAGTGGTGACCCGATCCCTTCAGCAGCCGAGGCGGTAAACGTGCATTTTGACAGGGCTTCCACAGCGCTGTGCAAGCCCTGCCAAAGTGTCCGTTTCCCGGGCGGGCTGCCGTTTCTCTTGCTGAGGGCGGGAGGAGGAGGAGAAGAAAGTTAAAGTGGCGGCCCGATCCCTTCAGCAGCCGAGGCTAATTCTCTGCACGAACGAAAGCGTGGGGGCAGCGGCAGCCGCCCGCACAGAACTTCCACGCGCTTCAGGGGCTTCTGCTGGGCGGCGGGAGCCCCGGAAGCGAGAGGAAGTTCTCTGCAGGCGGCTGCCGCTGCCCCCACGCTCTCAGAGGCGGCGATCCCATTCACGAAGAGGCAGGAGGAGAGGTGGGGCCAGCGGCAGCCGCCCGCACAGAACTTCCACGCGCTTCAGGGGCTTCTGCCGGGTGGCGGGACCCCCGGAAGTGAGAGGAAGTTCTCTGCGGGCGGCTGCCGCTGCCCCCACCCTCTCCTCCTGTCGCGGCGAGCGGAAAATTCTCTGATTAGAATTAGATTAGATTACTCACCAACAAGCGCAGCTGCAACCCCAAAAGACGAAAGGAAAATGGAGACTCGCGCAGGCGTCCTCAGGCTAAGGAGTCCAGCCAATCAGTGAGCTGGTTGGGATGGAAAATTTTCCATCCCAGCCAGCTCACTGATTGGCTGGAGTCCTGGCCAATTAAATCAGTGAGCGGCAGGCTGGGCTGGCTTAAATTTGTAGGTAGCAGATAGAACAGAATGATGAGCCAGCCCAGCAAGCTAGCAGCTGATGGGCGGGAGCTGCGAGCGCCAAAAAAAGCGTGCTTTTTAAAAAAGCGTGCGGGATGCGGGAAAATGCATTAAAAAGCGGGGGTGTCCCGCCAAAAGCGGGACGTCTGGTCACCTTACTTTAAACCTTCCTCTCCTTTCTCTTTTTTCTTCCCATCATTATCATGCTGCCATTGAAGTTTATGTACTCATTTATATAATTTAAAACTTACCTTTTCTCTTCTTTTTAATCAGTTGTTGGAGCTGCCTAAGGTCATTATATGTGATAGGTAGCCATGTAAGTTTTTAAATAAGTAAATTATTTATTCTTTGTTGATTGTTGTTCAATTAATATGCTATTAATGTGTATTAATATGACTTTTTTCATCAAAAAGAACAATTACACTTATGTCAGCTGATAGAAAATAAAATGTGGGAGAAATTAATTAAATTCATAAGTAATAAAACAAACATTACAAACATTAAAGGCATATTATTACTCATTTTAACCATATTTGCCATTAACTTTCACCTGACATGGAATAAAGTAGGGTGGAAATCTAAACAGGCATTTATTTAATTTATATGCCACCCATCTCACCAAGTGGAGTTCTTCAACAATTCAATAATATTTTGTATTTAATCTTGTTTTGCTTGATTGTAAGCCACCTAGAGTTTCCATTTGGAGTGTAGAATAGGGGACAAATAGCAAGTTAACAGTGATGGAATGTGTTTTTCATTTATGAAATAAAGAATGAATATTGTCCCACATGTCCCACTTTGACCAACAGAATCAAAACGTTATTTTTTAAAGTAAAATGACAATTAAATACTAAATATACCCCCCCCAATGCTCAGAGAAAACAACAGCATTTAATTAATAAGGGCTTAGTAGCTAACGTCCCCTAAGGCAGCAGTCCTCAACCAGCAGGCGGGAAGAGGGGAACTGTTCATGCAAGCAGTGGACCATTGTGTGTGTGTGTATGGCAGACCGCCACTTGTGCAAGTCGAGCTTGTGTGCCGGCCCACTGCTCATGTGAGTCAAGTTATGTGTGCATGCAGTCTGTTGCTCACGTGGCCCCTTCCCAACTGGCCATGGCCCAGTAGTGTGCCATGGTCCAGGGGTTGGGAACCCTTGCCCTAAGGACCTTGAAAGGTTCAGCCTATATTCTACTTTATGGCAACTGTTACAAGGTTATTCATTTAGAATATGTCATTCATTTCTAACAAAATATCAAGGGGAGCTTGATGTCCTTTATGTTACTTTTATTTGATCAACAACCATATTTGAAATATGCAAAATATCCATGGATATCACGCTCAATAGAGTGAGATTCAACAGAAGAATCACTAATTTCAGTTCACAGGTTATATTGTTATTTTTCATTTATTAATTTATATTGACAGTATCCAAAATAAAAATTGATTTTGATAATTCAGGACCATTATAATCAAAGCACTTATTAGTAGTAGCTTATTCCCACTCATTGTGGATGACATCATAGCCTAAGGATATGGAAAATGACCAAATAATTCTTTCAATTAGATGACCTCTTTCCTGGGTCTCATACTTGCGTTGTGGGGGAAAAAAGGCCTTTAAATTGGATTGGGATTGCAGTACTGACTATTGGGAGAAATGTCACTATTTCTCCCTCCCATACTTTTTTTTTTTACCGTAATTCATATGCCGCCTGCTCAGAGATTCTCTGATTGGGTCATATTCAATCCAGATAAATTATGTGGCGCACAGTGTTTGAAGAGAAACATGATCTTAATAATATTTTCTTCTTAAGTTATTCTTCAATTTAAGAAAAACAAAGGTCACTTTCTGTATTTTTTTTTATTGGAAAAAAGACAGATTCCCATACTTTTTTGTTTGTTTTTAATAATCATTGGTGTCAATTACTTTTAATATGAAAAATATCATATGGAAGGGAAGTATTAAAATCATCTGGGTTGCATTCTCAGCAGCGGCATCATTTTTTGTTCATTTTTTAAATCCCAGAAATCTATGCAAAAACATATTTCGTTATTTTATCAAACAATGAAACCAAATAAAGATTGAACAAGAACTTAACCAAATAAATGAAATATGCTGGGAACTGAAACAGTTTGGGCCCAAGACAGAAAACATCATCAAGTTGGGACAGGATGGGCCAAGTTTAAGCAAGAAAAAAATGACTCATGTAAGACACAATGTAGAAACAAGAGTGGAAAGAAAGGTGACTTGCCTTGCATTTATTATCTACCATCAGATTCTCTACTTCAAATTCATTTCTCAGCCAGAACAAAAAATTCCCCAATGAAAATTAGGGGAATACAAATTAGAGTCACAGACTTTAGAAGTGGGGGACGGGAAGATCAACAATAGTTCCATGATGTAATGCTACGTGAGAATGACCTTGGCAGAGAGGGTAAAGATACAAGGCCAGGGGAATGGCCTGATAAAAGGCAACAGTCTGAAGATAGAATGTGGAAGGGGCACAAGATTCAAAAGAGACCCTCACTGGACTGTAAAGGGACCTGAGAAGGATTTTGTTAAATATAACCTTATAAGCAGTAGTGGGTTGCCATTTTTTTTCTAATGGTTTGGGCGCGCTCCTATTCATGCAACACTTCTGCGCAGGCACAGAAGCATCCAGGCAGGTGGGCGAGTCTCCCATCGCAGCTACTACTGGTTTGCCCAATCCAGGCCAAACCGGGAGCAACCCACCTCTGCTTATAAGCAAAAAGAATTAGCTTATCTGGCCATGTTTCTTGTCTGGTCTACCTCATGAGGATAATACATGATGACTAAGCAACTCCTGGAAAGGTACCCCACAGGAATGGAAAAACATTGGAAATAAAGTGGTAGATGTAAGTAAAATCCTAGTGCTCCATGGAATGCAGTTTGGAAAACTCTATTGGTAGAGCATACCTGGGCTTTCCCATTTTATGCTGTGAACTTTTTACCAATTTTGTGTCTCCCACAGCAGAATACCGTAGAAGAGGAAAAAAACCTTGATCCTATTATGTTGACAGTTGGCTCTTCCTCCTGTGGAATTTCTTAACACCTGCTCCACATCTTCTCTTCACATATTCTGGAAGCTATTAAAATTGTCCCCCCCCCCCAAAGCTTAGGGAAACTGAGCAGAAATGGATATTATCTGAAATCAATGGTAGCATTACCATGATTGTTATCATTAACATTAATATGAACACTTTTGTTCCATTGTTAACTTGTATTTGAAGCCGGAGAAAAGTCCTTGTAATAAATAAACACATAACTGAATGAATACACTCTATCTGGGCCACCTGGATGTTCAGCCTTTGGGACTGCTGAGTGGCCACTAAAGATGGGAGAGGAATGGCAACAAATTGTTAGAGGAAAGAATTCCATATCTGTTACCAAAGGTGAAGCTATCAACCTTTGAATCAGGAACAAGTTCTCCACCTTGAGCATTTAAAAAAAAATGGAACAAATAGCCAGTCATTTAATTGAATATCATTTTCAAATTCTCAGACAATAAGCACATGCATCTTACCTGTGGCAGAACATTATTATTTGTTCTTAAAATCCCATTCTAATTTTCACTAAAGGGCTGATGTTGCTATAAAACCATACTTACTCTAACTTGTCCCATGTCATTCGGACAATTCTATTCTTACCCCCCAGATCATTTTACAGCATTAATTCAGGTCTCATTCTGATTACCACAATTGCAGTGCTGATTTTAAACAGCAAGTGTCACTCTCCACAAATGGAACAGACCCAGGCATGATAACAGCTAAACATAATTCTTTTGTGAAATGTCACTATAATCGTGGAATTACAGCTATGTATGCATGTTTTCATTTATTCATCATATTTATGTACCATCAGAATACAAAGATGTCAATGGAAATTGATAGCCATACACTTGCCGGAATTTTATAACTTAGGTTTCTATCTCATCAATCAGATCAAGATTATAACTAGTCCACCAAGCTTGGACATCTTTGGATACCACTGGATGGCAGTAGAGCATTAATGCCTTCTATATCTGGTTGCCTGCTTAGTTTTTCTGTTTTTGCAGTCCCGGTAGGGAAGCTCTGATACTAGTCTCACATCCATTGCTTTCTTCTGAGAAGCAGAATGGAATCCTCTAGTAAAAAAACTATGCTTTTTAGTTTTCCACTTCAGTGAAATACCAGTACAAACAGAAGTGTTAGCCACCAAGCACTACTAGAAAAGGAACTAAAGAAACTTTCAAGCCAAATACTCAATTAGCTCAGAAATTATGCAAATTGATGGAGACTTAATCCAAGCCATGCACATTTGCATACTTTATAAGAAGCTGGCCGCCTTGGAGTAAAACTTAGGCTAAGTGGATTTGACATCTTTTGAGCAGGAGCCATTGGACAAAGTTTATAGCAAACGCAATCCTGTTTTATATTTGTTCTTTCAAATTCACTTAAAATTACTGTTCCGGTTGCTAAAAGAAGCAGCAGAAGGTAGGTGCTTTTTGGGAATGGAAATAACTAGTCTATATTAAAATATGGAAAATATGTCAAAATATGATTATTTCTAAAGAAATTTTAACTAACTTAACTAAACTTAATGAACAAAATTTTTAGTTCATTAGGGTATATTAAGGACTAAAAAATATCAAGAAATAAAAAGATTGAAAAAAATGTGAATTCATACATTCCATACAGAAAAAAAGAACCCTCCCCACACACATGAACACTTAGAATAGGCACAATGATATAATGTCCTTAATACATTTGCAATAGAAAGAAAATAGGGATAATAAGTCCAATATCATCAATATTTTAAAGCTATTACATTTATAGCATCTTTGCATCTCGGAGATGAGCAGATAAAAATATGAGCTATAAATAAATAAATTTATTAGGATTATTCTTTTGGACTGTCATAATGTGCAGCGATTAAAGTACAGGGGAAGACTTTAAAACAAAAACTTCAAATTGAATTCATAGATACAATTATTGGACATGATTCTGTGAAAACATTTAAGATATTTATGCTCATGTTAGCCATTTTGTTTATGTCCCACTGTAAAATTACCTTTACAAGATCTCCCTGGAGATTTGTAAGGCTTCCATTTTGCCTTCAAGCTAGTCTCAAAACCTTGGTTTTTTCCTCAGAGGTTTGGAGTTTGGTCAGCCTCCTTTAGCTTGTGAACGATAAGAGAATGATTTTTCAATATTCCCTTGAAGTGAGTGTGTTTTTTTCTTATATAATGGTGGCTTTTTCTTGTTGTTTTTTTAATCTTGTGAACCTGCCCAGAGTCATTTTGGAGTTGGGTGGCCTAGAAACTTGACAAATAACTGGTTATTTATTTTTAGGCCTTGAAAAAGAATGTACACTTGCAGACTGCCACATTTATTTAAATAATTTATATGACCACCCATATCTCAACAGTGGCTGCCAACTTTTGAACAAAGTCAAAAGCTTTGCAATGCATGCCTTTTAAAATATCTGATTGATTGCTTTGGTGGTTTTTAATGAAGCTTCTTTTCATCCATTATTTATTTTAAGAATGGTTGGTTTTAATGCAATAGTTTTATTTAAAGTTGTTTTTTGAAAACATCATAAGATGATGATAATGATGTTGATTAGTCTTATACAATTACTGTATATAGAGACTGGGTTAATTCTTCTGGGCCTGTTTGCTATTGATAAACCAGCTCTGAATAAGTGATTTGGACCTTAAAATATAGTAAGAAAGAATCGGGTTGACAGATGACTCCTACATCCCTCATTAAACATATTTCTTCCTACACCTATGTGTTATACTGTTATTTTGTTATTGTTTGCAGATTTGGGGAGTATTCCTCCACAAAGTCTAATTGCTGAGGGAAAAAACAGGAGAAACGAAGTGAGAACACTGAACATCAGAGAAAAGAAAAAAAAGCAGGAGAAAGGCTGTAACTGAGGGCAAACAGGCTCATCTACTCATCATTGACCCATCTCTTTCCCTTCTGGATTTTGGTTAGGATCCTGCCCTCAGCCTTGGTCTATGGACTCCAAAGGATAATCCACAAGAGAATAAAGCATTATAATGGTAATCCATCTTTTTTTTCGAAACCAGTTTTCATTTTTATAAAGGAATCACCATTCATTCTTCTGGCAACCACAAACCCCCTTTTCTTCATTGAATAATTCCCAAAGGTGTGAATCCATTTGGAGAGATAATTTGCGAAGTGACCGAAGACCCCATGAGCCTACTTTTGAAGAATCAAGGCCCTGTGTCCTCACAAGTCTTGATGCTGTTGCTTATAAGGCCACCTCAGTTCAGAAAAATTCCAGAAGCAATTCCAGGAAAAGTGACATGAGAAAGGCCCTCATAGGGACATTGAGATGTTGGTGGCAGGAGAGCTGAAATTGTTTTGTGAGCTGCTCTCTGAATGGTTCACACAGCCATAACAGTGGTAAGAGGAAAGTAATGGTGATGACGTATGTTTTTCTAACAGTTCAATGTCTTCCTGATTTTCCCCCAATAATGTCTATTTTCATTTATGAAATTGATAATATACAAGCACACAAACAGGAGGTTCAGGCATTCAAAACCTGGAATACTTGCTATATAAGCATTGCAATGCTGTGCCCTATCAATAATAAAGCTGGCTTTTACATGAGTCATAACCCTGCAAGATTTTTGCTTTTTACCATGCTGGGTGGGAAGAATGTGGGAAGTATCCTTGAATGCTCCTGTGTTTAGCATCCAAATACTGAATGGGGATTGATTCATGTTATTCATTGGCATATAATACTTAAATCATTTAACCCACTAAAACAATGTATAAACCCTACATCTTTCTATAGTTTAGCATTCACAAATATAATTAAGATCATCAATTCTCTTCCAGCACCAAGGACAGAGTTTCAAGAGCAGTTGAATTTTCAATTCTTCAATATAATATGCATTTGCTGAGTGTTGAACATGAAATAACAAATTGTAGAAGTTAGATATGTTCCTTCTGCTTTGATTCTAGTTTTCTTTAACATTATCTATATGTCTGTCTGTCTGTCTGTCCGTCCATCTGTCCATCCGTCCGTCCATCCATCCATCCATCACAGAATCAAGTGATGTTTTCAAGTAAAATATAATATAATTTCCCCCAAACAGTGTTGTCATTTTATTTTCTGAATATTTTATTAAAATAATTTATAAGATGACTCACTCTCTATTTGTGATTTTGGACAGAATACGCTAATTAAAAACAAATAAAAAATAAGTACAATTCAAAACCAATGTAACAAAACACGACCAACACATAGCAGAGGCTGAATGCTACAAGTATTGTCACAGCAGCATAATTTTATCTACCATCTTGATCCATGAGCTTGATGTATTGAACTGGCAAATACACAAAAGAAAATCCAGATTTGAAGGAAAGAAACAAGGCTCAATGAAGGAAAACAACAAAGCCCAAAAATAGTAGTTAAGGAGAATTAACACACACAAACACACACACACGTATGTATGTATTTATGTATGTATGTATGTATGTATCCAAGTGATTTAAACTTACTAGAGATAATCAGCCAATATAGCAGACAGAGGAGTAAGATAAGAGGGTTAAGAATGGTGAAATACAAATGAAATATAATAGAAGGGGAAACAATATAAGGTGAGCGATATCGATTGGCAATTGCTATTAGAAAAAACAGGAAGCTCCTGTTCATATTGTATTGTGCAAATGTGGTGTACGTCTAAGTTTTGTGTGTGTGTATTTTACACATTTATAAATAAAATTAAAAATTAAAAAAAATATCCAGATTTTCACTGTTCTATAAAAGGGCAACTGATTCTTGCAGGTGTCCTCATTCCAAACGACAAGCACAGCAACAGAGAACACACATCTCCTAGAACCCATTACAGCATTCCATTATAGGATGAGCAGAATAATAGGAAATATGCAGTTATACAAATACTGTAATCTGGAATGTGTCATGTTGGTGATAATAAATCCTTGAATTGAATACAGAGGCTTATTGGGGGCCAGTGCAACTCACAGAGTAGTGGTATGTCATGGAAATATTAAGGTGCACCTATTACTTATCCACGTTGTTGCATTCTGAACCAATATAGCTTCTGGTTGGTCTTCATGGGCAATCCCAGATGAATAAACATGAACAGGGTTTCCTGATCCAGAAATATGTTTCATGCTATCTGTCTAAAACTATTTTTTCTCTAGATAAGAGATACAGTATGGGTTGGAATTATTTCATCATAACATACAAATATCACATCATCTTCCTTCTCCTTTTCCCTTTGTAAAGCAGAGGAACAAACAGAATCGTATCTCGTTTTTAACAGTATATTATATATCCTACTTTTCCTCACACTACCACGAAAAGGGTGATCAAATCATAAGTAAAATGGATTTAGCTCCCTTGGAAGAAATAGTGTGACTATGATTAGAATTCATAGTAAAATTTGACATGAATTTTGTGCAATATGTTAACAGTTTACATTTTACCACTTCACAGTACAGGACAGAATCTTCTCAAACAAGATTTTCTAAAAGTACTTACTCCCCACTCCCAGTATTGAGAAGCATTAAGCATGATATTTCTTACTTGTTCTGTGTGTAAGATCTACTTAACCTCAAGAGCAACAAAATTGTTTGCTTCCGTGGTTCAAATAATAATGCTGCTTCCCATCCCTGGAGGCTGTGAGCATTTTTCTTTTCCATTCACAACACTAACAACACCTTTGAACCTTTCTTGTGGATGAACCTTCCTTGCTATTTGTGGATGTATAGTTTTTCACTAAACAGGACTGGGAAACAGAAAAAATCAACATGGGGTCAATATAGACTATATTTTCAAAGATGAGAAAATATGCTTTTACCATAAGTTTTTATTATGTTTTTACTGTAATCATTGTCTTTATATATTTTCATTTCATATAACGTTTAATAAACTCAATAAAGTTTAATAAACTCAAGGAGTTATACCCGATTTAGCTTGTATTTTCCAATTTTATCCCTATAGCAATCTTGGAAGAGAGGTGAATGGGATGGAATCACTCACTGTGTTTCATGGATGAATGAGGATTTTCAATCTGGATTTTATATACCTTAATAGTTAATTTGATCAGTTGCTTAATTTATATCCTGCCTTTCCTCTCAGATGTTCTAGGTAGCCGACATACAGCACTCTTCTCCTTTCTCCACAAAAAACAAACAAACAAACAATCCACTGTGAGGTAAATTAAGCAAAGAGATTCTGACTTATCAAAATCAATCTAGGAATTGGCTGACGCTAGATTTGAAAAACAGATTTCCCCTGTCTTAGTCCAATACTAAATAACTGATTCTTATCATATTATCCAATCACTATTCCATAATTTAAAATTGACATTCAATTAAAGCTGAATTTAATCAAGAAAGAAAGAACTTACAAGAATAACAGGGGGGGGGAGGTATCCCAACATGAAAAAGGTGGATTTTAATAAAACAATAACGCTGTGGTTGTTGATTCTGTCTTCAAGCTCAGTGTTGGTACATAAAGCATAATCAGAAATAAATGCTTCATGAGAAAGAGGCAACGAAGCAGGAATTGACATCGTCCATCGCTGTTGCTCTGATTATTTGAGTAGGGGTACTCTGTTCTCTTCTCGTTTCCTTTTTTTTCTACGTATTTTTTGATAGACTGTAGGCCTGAGGACAGGGACTTTCTGTATTTATTCCTAGGCAAGCAGTTCTGAAAGTAGGTTAAGAATGGAGCGTTAACAATATTAACTACAACAACCATTCTACTTTTTTTTTAATGCAAACATTCTAAACTGCCCACTGCCATCATGGTGGCAGCCTAAGGTTTTCTACTTAGAGGCTAGAACATTCTGGCTATCATAAAGATTCTCTTCTTCTTTCAGTAAATGGAGTAATGTGAAGACTGGTACACACACCCCATTTTGAGACTGAACTTTTAATGACTCCATGGTCTAGGTATATAGTAAGAATCAAAAGTGAGCAGCCACATTGTTTGAATGGTGGCTGTACAGTGGGTGAGAAAATACCTTGGAGGAATTGGCATGTCTATTGTCCCATAACTGATAGAACAGCTCAAGAAGTAATAAAAGCCTAACAAACATTAGAAATACAGCAGGAGTAGGAGTGAAGAACAGGAGAACCTTTGACCAATCTCTTCTCCTCTCCCACCTCATCTCAGAAGCCTGGTAGGGGGGCTATGAGTAACTTGGGATCTGCTTTGTGCTGTTAAGTGGCAGATCTGCCTATAATATCATTATCTATGGTTTGATCTTGGATATCGGAGCCGGTTTGGTCTAGAAGCTAAGGCGCCAAGCTAAAAACCAGGAGACTGGTAAGTTCTAGTTCTACCTTAGGCATGAAAGCCAGCTGGGTGACTTTGGGCCAGTCATTCTTTCTCAGCCGAACCCATCTCACAAGGTTGCTGTGTGGAGAAAACTGAAAAGGGAAAAAGTATTACCCGTATATACTCGAGTATAGGCCGATCCGAATATAAGCCTAGGCACCTAATTTTACCACAAAAACCTGGAAAAGTTATTGACTCGAGTATAAGCCTAGGGTGGGAAATGCAGCAGCTACCGGTAAATTTCAAAAATAAAAATAGATACCAATAATGTTTTTGAATATTTATTTCAAAGAAAAACAGTAAACTAGCGGTGTATTCAATGAAATACTTCACTCACCTCATGATGCTGATGTCCCGCTGTGATGATGATGTCCCGGGCAGCCGCGGGAGCGATGTCCTATGACACACGGCACAGTGATTCCTATCATTGGATCACTGTACCAGAGGAGGTGGGACATCGCTATGTGGCTGCTTGCCATAACAAGGAGGAGGTGGGACATCGTTGCAGAGCGGCAGGAGGGGGAGGAAGGGGAATCGTAAGACAGCCCTGCATTACATTAGAACGTGAGGAGGGGGGATGGTGCGGTGCGCGCTGCGCGGCAAACTGACACAGAGGGAGGGGAAACTCACAGGGGCGCCGGGCCATTCACGAGCGTCACCCAGCGGCATGGCCCCACCCCTTTTTCTCCATTTCGGGCAAATTTTTCACTGACTCGAGTATAAGCCGAGGCGGCTTTTTTCAGCCCAAAAAGTGGGCTGAAAAACTCAGCTTATACTTGAGTATATACGGTATGTATGTTCATTGACTTGGAATTGTTTGTAAAAATAATACAAATTGAAGAAAGCTAAATAAAAGATGTTGCAGCAGTCAAAATACCAAGGGGTATGGAAGTTGCAGTGACAACTGTTTATGGAATCACTCTGTGGGAGATACATAAATGGATGTGAGATGCTCTTTGTGCGGTTAGGAACAAGTTAGGGATACTGTTGCTGGTTACCCTGCTGCACAGCTTTATCCCTATCCAAGTTACCTATCCTATCACAACATATCTGAATACCTATATTAGGGAAACTGAGCCAGAGGTTTGTCAGTTGGGCCATTGCAATGAATTCACTAAATATTTGGAGGATGTAATCAGTCACATTCCCTCAGAGTTGGATGCTGCCTGGGCAAACCCAGCAGAGCTGATAGAGGCTTCATCTTTATCTGGAATCAGTTTGAGACTGTGAAACTTGAGGCAGTTCACATGCCTTAAACTTTCTGACACTGAGCATCTCTGGTATAGAACATGCTTGGTAAAAAATGACAGTAGGTAGTCCTCAACTTACGATCACAATGGAGTCCAAAATTTATGTTACTAAGTGAGACAGTTGTTAATTGAATTTTGTCTCATTTTATGACCTTTCTTGCCAATTTTGTTAAGTGAATCACTGCAATTAGTAAAACAGTTGTTAAGTGAATCTGGCTTCCCCATTGACTTTGCTTGTCAAGTCACAAAGGGTGATCACATGATCCCAGAACACTGCAACCATCATAAGTAAGCGTCAGTTGCCAAACGTCTGAATTTTGTTCATGTACCAACAGGGATGGTGCCATAAGTGTGAAAATCGGTTATAAGTCAGTGTTTTCATTGTCACTGTAACTGTTTTAAGTTGTAAGTTCAGGACTACCTGTGTTGGCTACCTCGCTAGGGGATAATGGAAGTGAAGGCTTTGTAATATGCATATCCCTGTTTTGATAATAATCTCACAATTTCTCTATTATACGTAAGGAATTTTTGATTTCTGCAGAGTTTTTAAAAGTACAAATATCTGGACCGGAAACCTATTTTACACTTATCTGTGTCCTCCACCCTCTTTTAGGAATGATAGCCAATGGTGTACAGATAGAGGAACCAGGTTAGAAATTGTGTGACTGTGAGTTGCGGTCTTGCCTTAGGTATAAAGACATCTGGGTAACCTTGGGCCAGTTAGTCTGTCTCAGCCCTAAGAATCAGTCAATTGCAAACTAGTTTCAAAAATATTGCCAAAAAAACCCAGCAGGGACTTGTCCAAGCGTCACCAGAAGTCAAAACTGACTTGAAGGTAGAAAAAAATAATATAGAAACTGAGTGTAATCAGATGAAAAGAGGTAGGTGGTCTGCTCCTGTTCAATTCATATTATAAAAAAGATGTAGAGACTCTAGAACATGGTTGTCAAACTCCTGGCCCGTGTTATGCATTGGCCATGCCCATGTCCAGTTTAGCGAAGTGGGACAAAGTCCTGATATGTTACGTGCCGCATCTGTGGTGAAATGAGTTTGACACCTGGTCTAGAAAGAGTTCAGAAAACAACAACAACAAAGATGATTAAGGGGCTGGAGACTAAAACATATGAACAATTGCAGGAAGGACAATTGCAGGGTGACATGATAGTAGTGTTTTAATATTTGAGGGTCTGCCACAAAGAAGATAGTTGGTGTTTTTTTCCCCAAAGAACCAGAACAGAAGACAAGAAACAATGGATGGAAGCTAATCAAGGGGAGAAGCAACCTAGTAACAAAAGAGAAATTTCCTAATAATGAGAATAATTAACCTTTCAGAAATTGTGGGTGTTCCATCACCAGAGGCTTTTAAGAATAGGCTGGACAGCCCCCTTGTCTGGAATGTTACAGGGTCTCCTGCTTGAGCAGGGGGTTGGACTAGAAGACCTCTAGGGTCCCTACCATCTCTGTTACTCAATCCAATTACTTCACCAAGGAGATGCCATCAATGATCTAAGAATTTCACGATACTTTTTTATTTTTTATAAAAGCCCTGGCTCTTTGGGGTGAAACTGTCAATTTACACCATGTCTCCCCTTCCCCCAACTATTTCAAAAATCGCCCAGTGGCTTCAGTATAGACAAGAGGTAGAGCGGGATTGTGACTATAGCAATACACGAACCTCACTTGTCAAATCAACCGCGGAGCCGGATTGGCTGAATAACGGGGCTGAACAAAGGTTTTTCAGGCGAGAGGCTGCAATCCGATGCATACCGGAGGACACCTCCGATCTTCGCTGCGCGGCGGACGAAGTCTTTCTGCTCGACAACGGGCTTTTTTTCCCCAGCCGGTACCGGTACCGGTTTTCAGCTGGGCCACGCCTTCTCCGCCCGCTAGGGTCGAGGCGGGCTCGCGAGGAGGGGGTTGCTGCGCCGCGCCGGGAGATCGGCAGGTAGGTGGGCTGCGTGGGTTGGCCAGGCACGCGCCGCCGCCGCCACCACCTTTGTGGCGTCGCCTTCTCTCCTGAGGCCGGGCGCGAGAGCCGGGGACGAGGGGCGGGGCTAAAAAAATAATAACCTTCGCCACCGCGGGAACGCAGCGGCAGGCGAGCTTGCGCCTGGCAGCCGGGCGAGCGCCGCCGCTGTCACTGCAGCGAGTTTGCTGCAGTTTCTCTCTCTCTCTCTCTCTCCCCCCGCCTCCCTCTCCTCCTCCTCCTCGAGCTGCCTTCGCGCCTCAAGCCGCCCATGCTGCAGCCCGCTCCAGTAGGCATGCTCACCCTTTTGCTTATCTCTGGAGGCTCCATCTGGCTTTTCTTGGGTAAGTCTCAGCCCCTTCGCCTGAGGCGCCTATGCCGCAGTCCGAGGGCTTATATAAAGGGGCTTTCCCCCCTCCCCCAAATTATAAGAAAATGAGGTGAGGTATCTCTGCCGGTTGGTCACGGCACAAATCCACCCCCACCCCCATCCATCCCGGCTGCAGCTGCTGTACGTTTCGCTGCTTTTAGGGGTCACCTCTTCGTCCTCTTCTCGTGGGGACGAGCTTAGCAGCGGTGGCGGCTTAGCTGCGGTTCCCGAAGAAGCAGGACAAAAGGCGGCGGGGGGTGTTGGTTGGGTAGCTGGGGGGTGGTGTTGGACTATGACGGATGCGCTGTTGGGATGGACACTTTTTACAATCTTGGGGTCTCTGGATAAAATGCTGAGCCGGGGAATTGGCCGAAGCGTGTCAATAAATCACACCGTTTTTCACACGGTATACGATTCAGGAGACCGGCCAACACGCCTGAGTTATTGTGCAGTCCGGCTTCGGTCTCCCTTCTGTGGTGTTAAAAAGTAGGGCGAGATGCGGATGGATGGGCGCATGCGCTCCGGGAATCCGCTTTTTACGGCGGTATTGCACGTAGGGATGACGCTCGGCGATTTAGGATGGGATCAAAGGGAAAGGATTAGGCGGGGATCCGGAGGAACGGCGGTCCTCTTCGCGGCTTGCCGAATTCGCTTCTAAGTAGCGTGGTCGCAAACTATTCGAAAGGCGACTTTTAGGAGGTTAGGACAGTGAAAGGGAGGCCGGCCTCAATGAGTTAACTACGGGTCGGTTGTAATTTGCAAGCGACCCGCACGTTTTTTTACATCAGTGACATTCTATGCGCGCGTTTTATATTCCTGGACATTTGTAAGACACCCACTTGTTTACGACTAAAATTGTTTTGAGAAGCATTATTCATAATAATGAATAACTACTAATTATTATAATAATTCATAATAATAGTTCCTATGGCTGGGAACGATTCTTGGTCTAAAGTATATAAGTAGCTTCTGAGGGGTACGAGACCGTTTTGTAATTCTGGGGACGCCTGTTCTCACCCAGTTTTACCATTTCCTAGTTGTGATCATAAATTCTTGTCTTGCAGTTTTATTTGGAGTGGGATGCACTGTACAATTGGGCATCAAATCAATATGTATTCTAGGACTGAAGCAAAATAAAAAAATGGGGGGATAAGCCATGATTTATTTCTACAGTCTTGGATGTCATGTCCGTCGTTTTGGCAGATAGCTATGATTCTCCTAGTATTTGAAAGTGTAGGCATAAATAGTCTGGGAGGGGGGAGTGTTGGGGGTTTTTTATGCATTTCGGCAGCATGCTGGTGGGAAGAGCTTTTACAACTGGTCCTGACAACTCAAACCCTCTATTTTAGCAACTATATCTCCAGCAACAGAAAAATTATGTCGCACTTTCTGCAGAAGTCTTTCACTTAACTTCCCATTTCTGGTCACATCAGCTGTAACTGAAGGACCCAAGTGGAACCTCAAGCCAATAATGCAAGGCAGGTCACTTTAGGAAAGGTAATTTTACTGCGAATAGTGATACTGAGTAAAAAGTGAGTGCTTCTGGAAAGAAAAATACTTCCAAGGAATATTGGTGTTTCAGAATAAAAATTCTTTGATATTAACTTCTTTAATTGGGAACTCGCGGTGGGACTATGACTTAAGGCAAGATAATTCAGATCAAATTCTTATATTTGAGGTGGGGAAAATGTGTGGTATATTGGTTGAATATTTATACAGTTGGCTTTGTGCTAAGCTGATGTCAGTGCCCTAATATCTTATGGTTTTAGGCATGCGCAGGTGCTCATCCAGAAGACTATCCAATTCTCCTAAAACAACCTCAGTTTGCTCAGTCATCCTATGACACAGTAACTTCTGGAGCAGCCTAGTCCAGTTTCTGAATTTTGCAGGGATGGAAACAAATTGTTATATCTTATAATGAACCATAAAGGATGTCATGGGTGAGCTTTGTTTAACATACCTATTTACCCATTGTAGTGGCGTTAATTGTTTAACGGAGCCTCAGATTTTGGAAGGATTTTATCAATTGCTGCTGATGTTTATGCATTATTTAAATGGTTGTTAAATGCAGATTTGTCTTGTTTGTCTGAGGTTTTTAAACAGTGTTAGGGTTATTATTTAAGAAAATACAAAATAAATATACTAATGCATGAATTGAATGAGTACCAGAACATTTGTTGTTGTGACTGTGGAATCATCAGAAGGCAGAAGTTGGTTTTTTTCTGTTTTTGCGCACTGTGTTACTGCTTGGATTCCCCTCTGCCCCACCCAACCTGGTTCTGCAGCCAGAGGCAGCAGTCTGTCAGCAAGCTGCTTTCATCCACCCTATTTTAAAAAATCTCAGAAATGTCCTTAAGGAAGCATAGGCAAGCCACTCAGTGCGTCTGGTAGCTCATGCAAGTTGTGGCTGACAAATTGCGGAAGCCTTGAATAGTTTGCCCCAGGTCACTGTGTGTAGATCCCTATAATAAGAATATACTATAAACTGTACTTGTTTTGGAAATTCAAAATACTTTTCTCACATAGATATATGCTTCAGGATATGTGCTACAATGTGAAGCTATTAAACTCTTGTATGTATAAGCTCCATCCATAAAAGTAGGGGAAATAAAAGAGCTCCTCAATTCATTAGATCAAAATTGATTAAGTCAAATTAAATCATGCTCACTTGCTACATAAAATAAACACAAAACAATAAAATTCAGTAGAAAATTAGGAATAAGATAATTGTGCCAGAGTAATATTTTCTCAGAAAAATGCTCAGGAAAGGTAACTTTTCTCCCTTATTTCTTTCCAGGGACTATATTTGATTCACCAAAGTGGTTAACCACATCCAGTGAAAATTAGCTTCATATTTTAAAAAAAGTGGACCGACTCTTTCAATGCCCTAATGTTGTGTCAATGTTTTAACAGTCACTTGGAGGTTCAGCAAGTTGGAAAGGGACAGGGAAACACCTGAAATGGTGGTGCCAAATTGTGCTATTGCAACTCAGGACACTACAGGATTGCAAACAATCAGCTTGAGCTAGTTCATAGTTTTGGTCTAGGGCTGTTGTGAAAAAAATTGTGGAGACACTTAGGATGGCATGATAAGTTTGGGGACCTCTGACCTAAAACAATATCATCAAAACATCTAGCGTGCTGTACCACCCCATGTTTCTCATTATTTTTAATTTTGCCTATAACTGTAACAAAGCTGATAAAAATTATTTTATGGTAAAGAATGCTGATAATCATGATTTTTCTTTCTCCTTATGTTTATTTTATTTATAAGATTCTTATTCACCTTTAAAAAAATAAGTAACTCAAGGTAGAAAACATATTTCCTTTCCCCTCCTATTTTCCCCACAACAAAATCCCTGTGAGTTGTGTTAAGTTGAAAGAGAGTGACTGACCCAAAGTCACCCATCTAGCTTTCATGTCTAAGGTGAGACTAGAACTCCCTGTCTCCAGGTTTCTATACTAGCACTTCTCCACTAGACCAAACGGGCTGTCTTAATCATTTATCTGGCCCTGGATAACAAGTGGTTTGTTGGATTCTGATTTAAATTGGATCATGGGATTTAGTCAGAGGACTAAAAACTTTAATCACTTAAAAATAATTAGACTCATCCTCTGAGGGTAGGAACACCTAGTGTTATAGCCCACATTTATGTATTCAATTTAAGTAATCTTGATTTACTTTGCTTGATTTCTCATCCTTTGTAGTGAAAAAGAATTTTAAACATGGTTTTATGGTATTTTTTTATCATATATTAGACAAAATTAGACAGAGTTTGGCTCTGACAGCAATCCCATGGTAAATTCCATTAAGCTCAATGGGCTATATTTTTAATAAACATATAGGACTTCTTATATTATTTGTCCTGTACTCTTATATGTTATTACATTTCAACTTTACTGCCACTTTTGTTATATTTAATACGTTTGATACTTAGTTTTTAATAGACATAATAGGAGTAGACTGAGTTTATGGATTACCAGGATAGCACTATGCCATCCATCTGCACTAATCTCATGTGGAAACTATAAATATATTGAAATATATTCAATCACACTTACATAAATTATGACAGGCTACATCACACTCTAGGAATTCTACCAGACTCATATCCCCAAGTTTCAAAGGACACATTAATGCAAAAATACCATTCTCATAGCCTCACCCTTCTGTGTCTTTATTTGCTCTTTATCTGCATCTAGACTAATGGTTCTTAAACTGTTTATCCCAGTTTACCTGATGTTAAATAATATTGTGCTCACTCTCTCAAAACCTAAGATTTTGTTGCTTTATATTAGCATCTCAGCAGTAGTGGTTCCAAACTAGATTCTTAACTCACAAACAAACAGTTACAAATTGCTCCATTAATGCCAGGATATGTCCAAATTACCCCCTTTGTAAGAACCACCAATCTAGACCCTCCTAAATTTTTGACATCTAAGCAAGTTCACGCATTATCTCCCTAATATTGAGACCAAATCCCATATTATATACTGTATATACTCGAGTATAAGCCTAGTTTTTCAGCCCACTTTTTGGGCTGAAAAAAGCCGCCTCGGCTTATACTCGAGTCAGTGAAAAATTTGCCCGAAATGGAGGAGAAAAAGGGGCGGGGCCATGCCGCTGGGTGACACTCGTGAATGGCCCAGTGCCCCTGTGAGTTTCCCCTCCCTCTGTGTCAGTTTGCCGCGCAGCGCGCACCGCACCATCCCCCCTCCTCACGTTCTAATGTAATGCAGGGCTGTCTTACGATTCCCCTTCCTCCCCCTCCTACCGCTCTGCAACGATGTCCCACCTCCTCCTTGTTATGGCAAGCAGCCACATAGCGATGTCCCACCTCCTCTGGTACAGTGATCCAATGATAGGAATCACTGTGCCGTGTGTCATAGGAGGCGGGACATCGCTCCCGCGGCTGCCCGGGACATCATCATCACAGCGGGACATCAGCATCATGAGGTGAGTGAAGTATTTCATTGAATACACCGCTAGTTTACTGTTTTTCTTTGAAATAAATATTCAAAAACATTATTGGTATCTATTTTTATTTTTGAAATTTACCGGTAGCTGCTGCATTTCCCACCCTAGGCTTATACTCGAGTCAATAACTTTTCCAGTTTTTTGTGGTAAAATTAGGTGCCTCGGCTTATATTCGGGTCGGCCTATACTCGAGTATATACGGTAAGATCTTTCCTTATGGTTCTGGGCAGATGTTTTGAAAGATGAGACAAAAGTCAAACATTAAAAAAACACATAGAAGAGTTCATACAAGATTTTTCTCTCGCTCCCATTCCTGCATATTTCAAAAGATTGAGAGGCAACCTCAAAAAGAATGCCATGGTCAATAGCAAGAAAACTTCTTGAGATATTTAGGAGAATTATAGAATTATTTCTGTAGATTGTTTCCTAAGCAACTTGCAGATGATCAAGACCACAGAGCAGACTGATAAAGTACAAATTGGAATTCTCTACTTCAAAGTCTTAAAGTTATGTTGATTCTTTCAAAATGGAAACAGATACAGTATATTTCACTTTCCATCAAATTAAAAATACAGCCTTTATTTTCTATCAGATGTCTTAAGTATTTACAGCCCAAGTCTTGTCTCTTACTGTTATCATACTATCTTTGAGATGAAGGTATTCTGTTTGCAGAATAAATATAAAAATGTACAGGTAAAACTATTCTTGTTTTATAATAAGTGATAGAAGAAAGATAGCAAAATAATGCCACGTGGCATCACCTAGCTGACCTTGGCTGACCTTGATAAAAGCTAAGCAGGATCAGCTCTGCTTAATGCTTGTATATGGGATCATTTAGGAATATTAGAGCTGTTGGATAGACTGGAAGATAGCGAGCTGGAGACAGTAGCAAATCACTTCAACTACATGTGAGGAAGCCTCCATGGTGCAATAACCAGAAGTCAAGCTTGACTAAAAATGACTTTATCTTTTCATTTTGGACAATTGAAGATTTAATTTCCTGTTCTAAAAACAATTTTATTAAAGGTAATAATTGCAATAGTAAAAACTAATGCCAACTAAGGAAAGAGTAGAAAAAAGTATTAAGTACAGTACAAAGAAAAAGAAAAAAATAAGGCAAGGAAGGAATGAAAGAAGGATATAGTAAAGAAAAAAATGTAGAAAGGAGTTACTTTCAACCTTCATCACAACAAGTATAAACAGTTTTAGCAACATTTTATCTCCTCTTAATTTATAATTAATGATTTTTTTTTTACATGTTCCATCTTTTGTCTGTAAACAAATCCATAAAGCATTGTCATTTCAGTCATGGATTCTGCAAATTCTTAATGGACTTCAATAAAAGTCCATTAAGGATTGACTGAAATAACAACATATGCATTTTAGCCTTGATCAAATAAATACACTTTATATTCCTTCCCATTACTTTTACAATCTTAATCTATAGCCATTAAAGCAATGTCATAGAACTTAATTTCATTTCTTTTTACCCCTTCTCGCAGGATTTATCCAAATTTTTAACTAACTTTTTTTGTAAATCCAATAGAAGAGAATTATCCCCTCTCTTGGTTTATTATTTGTAATTCCTTTTTGATTTTTAAAGCAACAATCAATTTCTATGTCCAACGAAACATCTTTTTCCATGTCATTCTTGTAGCATATCATTTATAGATCCACTTTCAGTGTCAACTCTGTCTTTTCAGATAAAACTTGTAGCTCTTTTGCTATTCTTCCCTAATATTTTTTATTATTAACGTTGTTGATATTAACTTCTGATTCCATTTTCCAAAATATCTTTCAGTATTTCCAATGTCATAATTATTTTCTGCATGCAACATATATGAATAATTTTTACCCCAATGTTACTCCTTGTGATATGGATTCCCCACCCCCTGAAAATAAGTTGCTGCTAACTATTTTAGGTGGATCTAAGGATGTATCTGTATCTATTTGCATGCAGAAATGGCTTTATACTTAGTTATAGCTAAGGAAATTGTTAGGTTCTCATTACCTGACTCCTTATTTACCAAGCTGTAGCTTTTTGAAGTATGGTATGTAGAATCTACTGTCTCACCTCGCATTAGTTTGTTTACATTTTAAACTACTCATCTGACACCATGGGATGACATCAGTATGCAAATGTTACATAACTTTCATACCATCTATCCCTGTGATCCGAGAGATGCTGTGACTACCCTTTCCCAATACCTGGAGTCTGGATGGGAGGTTTCAGATGAATCCTGGCAAGACAGAGTGACTGGATACAGGGACCCCAGGATCCAGTTGTTTTATCATTTTAGATCTGAATGGGGTTGCATTACCCCAGACAGACGTGGTTCACAACCCGGGGTTCTCCTGGACTTGCGATTTCTGCTGGAAGAGCAGGTGGCAGTTGTGACTACTACTACATTTGTGTCAGAAGCACCTACCCTCCATCACATTCTCTAAATGGTAGTTTACAGGAAAAGAAACAAATAATAGGGAACAATTAAAAAATAGGTGCCCTCATTGATGGATAGTTTTAGATAAGATTGCATTTCAATGTTCATTGACAAAGAAAGTACCATATTAATCTATTACCATAAAACTCTTGGTTCACTTTACTATAGCTAGAATGGCATAATTTTTGGTAATTTTTTCCCAATAAATGTACTCCATGATAAATGGAGCTATTTAATTTCTCAGTATCTATTCTAGATCAGTGCTGAGTTTCCTGAGCAGGGAATATATTAACAATAACAATAGTTGAGGAAGGAAAATGTTGTAATTTTAATTTCAGTTTTATCTTTGCCATAAGTAAGATAACACCTTTCTTCATGCATATATTTATATTCTTTATCTCTCTCACCTACAAATTCATACGTAACCAAACACATTTCCCCTTTCAATTAGATCAACACAATTTAGAAGTCTATGTAAAAATAATGTTATCTGGAAGCTATGGATTTGGGTTGTTTTTTTTTAAAAAAAGGCCAATATTTATAGTATTGAAGGAGAAATTGCTCTATAGTAGTGAAAAATGAAGCATTAGGAAAAAGTTGTGTGGGAATGGGGGTTATCAGGATGACAATCATTTCATAGGCAGAGATTACAAGTTGCCTTATTATTTCGCCATTGTAACATGTTAAAAATCATTGTGCCTGTGAAGACCCTCTGATCTGATGCCCAAAACATTTTTTGCCTAAAGCTTCTTAGCTTTACTGACTTCTACAAGTTGATCTGAACTATCGTAATTTCAGGGAAAAGAGGAATGAACAGTTACTTAGTTTAGACAGGCAATCATTTAATTGTTCAGGTGAATTTTAGAAATCTGAATTATGAAAGCACCCTGAGATTAATCTGAACTTTTTTCAGAGTGATTTCTTCGCACTGGTAAGAAAATTTTAATAGTCTCTGCTTTTGTAGCTAGCATTTCTGGTCTCTGGTTCCCATTATTGGAGTATGTTCTGTTTCGTTTCAGAACTACAGCATTCAAAATGAGGCACAGGGGAAAAATTTGCAAGCAACTGCGTGTTTAAGCAATACATAGGTGTGCCTTGGAAATAAATGCTATTCTAGCTGCACTAGAATTCTAGCAGGAAATAAAAATACCCCAGAAATATTTTATTCAGATTAACCAAAATGGCACTAAACAGAGTACAAACTTAAGAGTTTTACAGAATATTTAATTTAGAATAATGTTGCAGAAAGCAGGGAGTGAAGAATAGTAACATAGTCCTTGACATAAAACCACAACTGAGCCAAAAAATTCCATTGCTAAGCAAGGCAGTTGTTAAGTGAGTTTTGCCCCATTTTATTACCATTTTTGCCACAGTTGTTAAGTGAATCATAAAGTCATTAATATGACTTCCCTCATTGACTTTGCTTGTCAGAAGCCATCTGGAATGGTTACAAATGGTGATCACATGACTCCAGGACACTGCAACCATCATAAATGTATGCCAGTTGCCAAGTTTCCAATTTTGATCATGCAGCTATGGAGATGCTGCAATGGTCATAAGTGTGAAAAACAGTCATAAATCACTTTTTAGTGCTATTGTAACTTTAACAGAATAATAGAGATGGAAGGGACTTTGGAGGTCTTCTATCCAACCTCCTGCTCAAGCAGGAGACCCTATACTATTCCAGACAAGTAACAAGTCTATTCTTAAAAGCTTCCAGTGATGAAGCACTCACAACTTCTGAAAGCAAGCGGTTCCACTAGTTTATTGATCTCACTGTCAGGAAATTTCTCCTTAGATCTAGCTGCTTCTTTCTTTTGATTTGTTTCCATCCATCATTTCTTTGTTGCCTTTTGGTGCTTTGGAAAATAGAATTTAGAATAGAATAGAGCTGGAGGGAAACTGGGAGGTCTTCAAGCCTCCTGCTCAAGCAAGAGAACTTACATTATTTCAGATAAGTGATTGTCTAGTCTCTTCTTAAAAACTTCTAGTGATGAGTCCATGATTTCTGAAGGCAAGTTGTTCCACTGGTTAATTGTCCTCACTGTTAGGAGGCTTCTCCTTAATTGCAGGTTGCTTCTATCTTTGATTAGTTTCCAATTGTTTCTTGTCCTGCCTTCTGGTGCTTTGGAGAATAATTTGACTGCCTCTTCTTTGTGTAATGGGTGCGCATCTGTTTCATGGGGTAAGGATTCTAATTGTTTTTATGATTAAAAATTAGGGGGAACCACCAAAAACAGTTGTTTTTTTAGGGAATAAAGCTCAGCTGTAGAATCTGTTTTCATCTCCAAAAAGCTGGAATTTGTAGCATAAGAAAACAATAGTTATAGATGTAGCATGCAGCTATAGATCCTGCATATACCGATAGGAAGTATGTTAGTTTGTAGTAGGAATGAATTTAAGGGATTTTATGTGAATTGGGGAAAAGGTTGGGTAAGATTATAATTGAGTTTATATTCCTTGAACTGAAATAAAATATTCTTTATAATAACAAGGGTTCCCTTGAGACCATTCTGCATCTTGACTTGGTGAAGGGATCCAACTGTATTTTGCTCTCCAGCAAAGTTGCAGGAGATTGACTTGAAAGACAAACAGCTTTCAGAGATGTTTGAAAATTGCTACTGATTTTCTCTTTGCATTCCTGTTTAGTTTCTGAGCAACTCTAAACTTTTCTCCAGAATATAGCTGTGAATGTCACTTTTAGACAAACTGCAAGTTCTCGAATCTGCTTTTCTTCTGACCCTCAAGACATTTGCTTTGTTTGCTGGGTTTTAGGAAATAGCAATAGCAATAGCAATAGCAGTGGACTTATATACCGCTTCATAGGCCTTTCAGGCCTCTCTAAGCGGTTTACAGAGAGTCAGCATATTGCCCCCAACAATCTGGGTCCTCATTTTACCCACCTCGGAAGGATGGAAGGCTGAGTCAACCCTGAGCCGGTGAGATTTGAACCGCTGACCTGCTGATCTAGCAGTAGCCTGCAGGAAAGGGATTCATTTATTTGGATATGCTTGCTGAATTGTATGTTTGTCCTTTCTTCCTTGACATTTGCTGCAGCAGGACTTGAATAATAAAAATAGAGACTTGGAGACGGATGATAGAAGTGAATTAAGTGACTATCCACTTAATAGTGCTGCTTGAACTGATGCCAAAAACAGAGGAATTCAGTTACACAGCAAGAGGAATAATAATATTGGAGCTATTATTAGTTCACGATGAAAAAAGTTGATAGAGTGGAGACTTTCCTAATCTACTGCAGTATTATTGAATGTTTGTAGGCAAGCTGTGGTGAAGTGCTGAAGGAATGGCATTAACAGCCAAATAAACAAAACTGTGGCTTTTACAGCAGGTGGGACTATCTTCCTGACCTTAACTGAACTTTGAAAGCTGAGTAGGGTGAGATGTAGAGAGGACTTGGATAGGAGACCATCAGGAATTATCAGGCATGCAGGCTAGATTTAGAAGTTAAAAGAAAAATAAATTAATGAAGAAGGCAATGGCCAACTACTTCCATATTGATGACAGAAAAATTAGTCTAGTTCCATGTGGAATTACCTGTTGTATATGTTTGACTTGGAATAGATATTAATTTTAGCTGGAGAAAATTATACTGAGTGTTTTGAATGTTAACTGCACATTTTAAACCCTCAAGGTGACTTCTTCAGGGACAGTTAAGAGCTTTGCTCAAGTACAGTACTTCTGATTCTCTGAGAAACACTTCAGATTCTGGAAAACTAAAAATAAATAGATCCCTTTTAGCATTCTGATTAACCTTATCATGATATCATTACATTATGGACTTTAATGGGCTGGGAGAATAACCTTGAGAGACATGAGGAAGAGCCGCAGCCTAGACATGTCCTTGTATGCCAACATGATTATGGTTGCTTGTATGACTCTTCTCCAAGAATACCATGTGTCACATCTGCCCTTGACTGGGATCCTTGGGAAAGAAAAAGCCTCGACTCCATTTGTGTGAAAGGTATGCTTTTACTAAAGACCAAGTAGAGCAAAGCCAAAACTTATAGAGTGGTAGTGTAATGAGAAATCAGTAAATTTGTCACAAGGTTGAGAGAAGATAACTCACCATCCTGCCCAATACACAGGTTTCTATCATACCTCCAGCATTGTGTGATCTCAGGGAAAAATATATATTCAGTTTAGAATAGGATTCCATTTTTAGGAGTTGGGTTTTGAAATAATAGAAAATATTTGTAGCTCCAGCAGCAAGATTTTCTTGTCTTATTCTTCTTAGTTTATAAATGTCTTGTGTGCCAGTGTGGTCAATTGGTCGCTTGATTGGCTGTTCATTTGGAACTATATTTAAATCATGAGCAGCTGATTTGTTCTCTTGTTGATTGGATGTTTGAATGGACTGGTTTTATGTGTGTGTGTGTGTGTTGCATTTGTGCTGATAAATAAATAAAGGGAGACTAGTATAGATCTATTTCAAGCTGTTTAGCTCTCATCAGCACAAATGCAGCACAAAAATGGTTTTCTGCCTGGAAGACTCCTAGGGTGGAGCTGAAAGGCAAAAGGGAAGCAGTATGCTCCCTCCCATATTTGGGCACACTGGGTTCTTTGACATAACACTTAATCATTTCCCTGGCTCAGCTGATAAAGGAAGAAGAGAGCTTGTGGCTTAGAGGCTAATACAACTGCCCAACATGTAAAATAGCCCATGTAAAACATACCCAGTAAGGGTATGGCTAGTTGATGAGAGTTAAATAGCTTGAAATAGATCTATACTAATCTCCCTTTATTTATTTAGCAGCACAAATGCAACAACAACAACAACAACAACAACACACACACACACACACACACACACATATAATTAGATGCAGTATGGTAGAAAGAATCTGCCTTAACCTAACAGGCAGTAAAAAGAGATGGTGGGAAAACCTCTTGCAAGGGTGTGCACAATAATTTGTTTAGCATTTATTGAATAAAATCACTGGAATTTGTTGACAGTTGGACACTGGCCTTGTGGAAGGTCTTGAAAAGATACCTGGAGAGGAGTTTTGCACAGTTATCTGAGAATAGTTTGAACTTTTTGAACCTGAGAAAGTGAACTTGGCACTTAGACTATGAACTCAGCCACCTGTTAGATCCATGCTCCTGCTGGCTTGTTAACTTAGACCAAGGGGTTGTTAATGGGTTTTGATAGTTATGAATTCTTCTTTTAATTAGTTTCAGGGCGTTGCCCCTTCACCTATTAAAGATGCCATGACTCACCTCTTCTTTAAGAAGTCGACATTGGACCCCACTATTTGGGGTATTTTTGTGTAGTAACTAACCTCAGACTAACCTTTTGTGGGAAGGTGCTTGAAAAGATGGTTGTACATCAGTTTAAGAGGACCTTGGATGAAGCAGATTGTCTGGATTTGTTTTAGTCAGGATTCAGACCCAGCATTGGCTGTGCTTTCAAATGATCCCTGGCAAGGGTGAGATGGGGGTTGTGCATCCATCCTTGCCCTATTTGATCTCTCTACAGCTTTCAACTACATCAATCATGGTATCCCAGATCAGCCTAAAGGATTGCAGGTGGGCAGCACTGTGTTGTGCTGGTTCGCCTGCTTTCTCTGGGATTGATTGCAGTTGATTGTAATTGGGGAGAGATCTAATCCTCATTCCCTATTATGTGGGATGCAGGATTTGGTGCTCTCTCTCTACTCCTATTCAACATCTACACAATGCTGCTAGCTAGGTGAGCTCATCGGTCTCAGGGATGATGACCCAATTTTTTATATGTACTCCAGCAAATTAAGTAATGCCATGAACATCTTAACCTGATGCATGGCGTTTGTAAGAGGCTGGACGGACAACAAGACATTTCGGCTGTACCCTGGCAAGACTGAATGGCTTTGGGTTTTGAGCCCTGCTGAATCTAGGACTATGCCAACTTTGGTTGCATTGCTCCATACAGATCCAATGCTAAATATGAGGATCCTCCTGAACTCATAAGTCCTGTTGGAAGAGCAGGTAGCAGTGATGGTTAGGAAGGCCTTTGAACAATTTTGCTCATTCCTGGATTTGGGGGCTATGCTGACAGTCACCCATGCCCTATCTCCTCCCAATGGGATGGGATTACTGTAATGGGCTCTACATAGGACTGCCCCTAAAGAGTATCCAAAGGCTTGAGCTGCTGCAGAATGCAACTGGCAGTTATGTGCCCTTAGACCAGCATATGCTACATATTTTGCTCTGTGAACCACATTGATTGCCAGTGTGTTTCTTGGTCCAATTCAAGGTTAGGGTTTTCATCTTTAAAGGCCCTCATGACATGAGGCTGGGTTGTTTGAGGGACCACCTCTTCCCATTACATCTGCTAGTCCCATCAGATCTAACAGAACAGGCATGCTGCTAATCAAAGACTTTTTAGGGAACTACATTTGGTGGGTCCCAGGAGGCATCCTTCTTCCATGGTACCCACCTTATGGAACATTCTCTCTCATGAAGTCAGGTTATCTCGATCTTCTGGCAGTCCGTCAGGACCTCGGTTTGCCATCAGGCCTGGGGATCCCAGAGGACCACTGAGAGCCTGAAATGGCTCTATTATTGCTGTTAATAAATATTTTCTCCTATGCCTTTTTTCTTTGTTTTATATCTTCATTGTTCACTGTTTACACTTTATAGTTTGTATGTGTGTCACTTTTGGTAATATTGGCCCTATATACATTATGATAAATAAATAAAATGAGAAACCTATTAAACTAATTTTATAGGATGGGATGAATAAAGCTGATTATATTTAAGTGCTTGGTAGACATATGGTTCAATGATGAATGCAACGTCCATAAACACCTGAAAAAAAATTAACAATGAAATTTGCCATTACAGGAACTGAATTATGAAAGAAATGTAAATCTTTCCTTTATAGTCTGCACCTGGTTCTGCTATACCTCTTTTCAATTTGTGCTGATTGCTTCTCCCAATAAATACATGAGATAGCTCATACATCTTTTCTTCTTGCTTTCCATCTTTTTTTTTAATTTCATGACAGGAAACTTTATGCCCATCTTCTAACATGCAGGACCAAAAGCTTTTCTATTTATATAAATTAGAAATGATATAACTCAGGTTTCTAATAACAAAATATGTTCATATTCCCTTTGCTAGAACATGCATAATTTTACTTGTCCCTTGAAAAAATAGTGATGATTTGGGGAGAGTATAAAAATGATGAGAAATACTTCTTCCCCTGTTGTTGTTGTTGTTGTTCAGGAGCAAGGCATTTGGTTACACAGCCTTGTCTGGTTGAAGAAGTGGCACCTTCTATAACTGAATCTCCAGTTTGAGAATAGAGTTGCAAGCTGAACAGTCACGTACAGAGAATCAACTATTCTAGTCAAACAATTCGTATTCAAGTATAGAATAATTCCATGTTGATTTTCACATGGGTTGGAAGCAGGGGTGGGATTCACTTATCTTCCCTACCGGTTTGCAAATGTGAGCACACGTGCCTCATCTGCGCATGTGCACTACCTTCTATGCATGCGCAGTGCTTGGGCATTACATCGGGATGGGTGGGCGGAGCCTCCTACAGCTGCTGCTACTGGTTCGCCTCAACCAGAGAGAACCAGCTGAATACCACTTTTGGTTGGAAAGTATGATTAATCTAGCTCAGTATTCATAGTCTATAACTTTTTCTTGGGGAAAGGGCTATAGATTCTTTTCTTAGTGGCTCTCAGTAAGAGTATAAATAGACCTTCTATGAAAATAGGTAGAGCCAGGTTAAAGATGGGGGCAAAACTTAGTCAAACATGACATTTTAGTTTGATATAAATTCAGTTCATTAGCATTGACATGATTTATCCCCCCCCCCCATTTGCTTAATAATTTCTTCCTCCTATGAAATTTAAAATTTACAGTCGGCTGAACGTTTTTGGAGAGACGATGGTGGGGGGAGGCTTCCCAGATTTGGTGGGGAGAGTCACACACAGTACTTCTTGGCAGTGGCTTTCCCGGTTTTTGTATGCCAGTTTATAGCAGTTTATAGCAGTTACACATTCGGGGATAAGCATAAAATCTCTTTTGCATCTTTATAAGTACTGGAGTGTATAAAACAATTGACCTTTTCTCTGCTTGTTGAGAAAAGGAGCATATGCTGAAGATTTTTGAACAAGTTGAGTTCACACATACACAACACGCATACACACAGAGGCACCACTCAAAACCAGAGGCCTCCAGATTGAATGAACTAAAATAACCTCTTCACTGTACTTGGGTGTAAGGCTTAAGTCCTAATTTTATTTTGTTCTGAATGGATTTTTTGTGCATTGGCCACAGCTTTATTCTGGCAGGATTTTTCAGCCAACTATCTGAATATTTTTTTAAAATCCTTTCAGTTCACTGGCTGCTGAGGATGGTATGATTCTCTAATCTGCCACCACCAATTCAGGCTTGTGTTTCTTTCAAAGAAGTCATTTGCATATTCTCTGTTCTCCCTATTTGCTCAAATTTATATGAGAAGGCAAAGTTCTAAGCCAGTGAGGCTGAAGAATTAGGTGTCTGGAAACTTAGCTGAGTTTTAATAATTGTTAGAGTGCTGAGGTACCAATAAAATTCCTACTCTCTCTCTCAATAAAATAGTTTGGGGGAAAATGTTCATGGGAGGATGGGAAGTAGATTTTTGTTTTGTTAATTAACTGGCCATTAGATTTGCATGAACTAAAATGCTCTAAACACCTAAGATTTTGGTCTGGTTATTGCTTGTCCAAAATGTTCCATAGCAATCAGAGGAGTCACAACTGCTTTATTAGAGCAAAATGATTGTAAATCAACTTTCTTTAAACTTATTGAAAGAGGCAATGTAGGAAATGAAAGCCAGCATTATGTTGCTGAAAATAGGAGAAGGAGGAAGTATTATATATGTTCACTGCCTTGAATTACTTGTAAGTAATTAGAAGAGTGGTAAAAAAAAAGAAAATCTGGAAGATGTTAATTTGAAGATAGCTGATTTATATAATTAATTCAGGGTTAATAATGGTCACTACCCCTTATTAAATATTTGTACAGATAGTCCTGAATTTACAACCACATTTGGGATAAGAAAATTTATGGTGTGGTGATTAAGTGAGGCATCACATCACTGCACTCAGTTTTATGATCTATTTTGCTGTAGTTGTTAAATCAATCACTATGTCATTAAGTGACACATCCTGATCATGGTTTATAACATTCCCTGTTGGAATCCCACATGATTCCAGGACTCTACAACCATTGCAAATCAAGCTGGTTACCATCACTTGACCATGAGGATGTTGCGACAGTCATATGTGCAAGGACCAGACATAAGTGACTTTCAATAGTTTTTCAACAAATGGTCATGTCGAGGATACATGTACAGTAAGTGATAGCACCCGATGACTTTGAGTGATTTTGAGAAAACTAAGTAGTTCTCCATAGTGGTGGAGGTAGCATCTAGGATGGGTTGACCTTCATCCACTCATTGCAAGGACTGAGTCTGGAAGAGTTGTTAAGCCACACCCTTGTCACTAGGCAGACCCAGCTTCCGACTCAGCTCCTCAATGAGGATGGATGCGTCTTAGTTCTCTCCCGGTCTACAGAAAAAATTGTCTTTGAATTTGAATTGTGATTAAATCGATTTCATCTTAATTGGATTGGATTGGACTTCTGCTTAACTGTGGCCCTGGCTGGCTAACGTCCCTCGCAGGGACAGCGTATCCAGCGGGTGTACACCTGTAAGCCCTTTCAGGGCACAAAGCTACTTGTCTTGCCACCTTGGAGCCTGTTGCCGCCACACCTTCTTTCATCTCCTGCCTTGCCGGTCTCTGCTATTCGCTTCTACAGGCTTCCGCACGATCTCCCTTCGGGCTAACACTCCGCCACTCCTGTAAGCAGTCGAGCGGCGAACTGTGGTAGTGCAGGCAGCTAACTTTCAATTCTAAGCCTTTTTAGCTGCTGCAGAGCGACCCGAATTGCCAAACACCATCGGAGACCCTGTTGCAGTTACAGCGAGAGGATCCTTTCAAGAATGAGCCGCCTGTCATCGCACGGGCTCCAGGACTGTTTAAAAAGGCGTGAATCGCCATTTTAAAGCCGCACCTGTCACCTTTCAAAAATGGCGGCCGCCATAGCTCCCGAGGCACCTCAAGCCGCAGTAGAGCCTTCCAGGGAGGCACATAGCGCCCAGCTATGTGAAAGGGCTTCTGCACCACAATCCCCACCTCAGACTTCCACATCTGCCAGCTCCGGAACTGGCAAGGCTCACAAGAAGTCATTAAAAGCCTCTGTCAAATCCATCAAAGCTAAGAGGTCTTCTAAGACTGCTTCACATTATAAAAAACAAAAAGGCAAAGCTTTAGAACGTATTTACAAAAAGGCTGCTAGTAAGAAGGTGGCTTCCTCCCATTCCTTGGACCAGCCACAGCAGTCTCAGGCCCAATTGTCCTTGCTGCTTTCTCCTGGGAATAGGCAGGATAGGGAATCCTCCCTTAACCCCTTGTTTCCCATAGATGTCTCAGGGATCTGGGGACCGGTTCAAGAATCTCAAGCCTTATTGCCACCCAGGGATGATATGCTCCCACCCACTGTGCAGCACAAGGAGGCAATTCCATCAAATTCAACAACAATCCACTCTGATCAACCAGCCCTGTGCATGGCAAATTTCCAAGACATCATTGCCAGTGCTGTATCACGGGATTGTAGCAACGGGATGCCCAGCCCCCGAAGCAATTGGCTGGCATGTCCTCTGTGCCTCTGAAGCCCATCTCAACTGCAGACCCTTCTGTCCCTGAGGAGGAAGACCAGGACCATTCCTCTGAATCGGAGGAGGGTGAAATCAAGGAGGCCGAGCTATCTGAGGATGAGGGCAGGGAGCCTGACCAAAAGGCTTCTTCCGGACTCTTTCCTCTAGCTCTGTTCCAGTCATTGCTCTATAAGGCTAAAACAGCCTCAAAGATTGGAACTCAGCTGGTGGCTACCACATCTCGACCAGTGGCAGTTTCTGCAGAAACCTTGTTTTCAGAACAGGCCCAACCATCCAAAACTATGCCGATGCCCAAAATATTTGTTGATCTAGTTCAGTGCCAGTGGGCATCTCCTACCTCTGGCCCAAGCCCCTTGGCTTCTGATAAGAAGTACTTCAATGTGGGCAATGAGCTGGCACAGTTTCTGTCTGTTCCAGCCATAGATGCCCCGGTGATCGCCCTTTATACATCAGCCAATATGCCAGGGGCTCCAGAGGATGTCCTGAAGCCAGAAGAAAAGAAGGCAAATCTCACGTTGCAGCGGAGTCACCAGGCAGCGGCTTGGGTGGTCCACACCTTGATTACAGCTTTGTTCTTCACCGTTCCTGTCTCCTCTGGCTTCAAGACCTGCAACAGCACATTCCCATTGCTGATGTATGGGCGCACCAGGACATTGCCAAATTGGTGGTGGCTGTCCAATTCACATCGGACGCCACAGTTTCATCGGCCAGGTTCGCCTCCAGAGCCATGGCATCATTGGTGGCATCCCGTAGGCTGTTGTGGCTCTGGCAGTGGCAGGCTGATGCGTGCCACAAATGGTGTTTGGCCTCTGCCACCTTCAAGGGCAGTTCTCTCTTTGGAGATGCCTTGGAGCCCTTTCTGGTGGAGAACAAGGAGAAGAGAAAGGTCCTCCCAACAGCGCCCAAGAAAGGTTTTAACCGCCTGGCTCCTTACCCCAGATGTCCTTGCTTTTGTGGGCAGGACTTTGGGTTGTCCTTTCAAAACCAGGATTATGGTTCATCCTTTCGGGGGGTGGACTATGGGGCACATGGGTATAGGCAGCAGGGTGGTTATACCCCCAGACAGAGAGGCCAATCAGACTGTTACCAAAGACCGTGTCCCTTAGATCAGCAGGAAGTGCCCTTCTCAATCACCATCTCTGTGGGACGGTTTAGGTTCAAATGGACCATCCAGCGATAGAAATGTCGACTGTGATCTCGGAGCACCAAGATTGCACGTCGTGCCATCACGACGTCAGCTCTCTTCCCTTTGCAGACCATTTTGGGTGGCATTAGATATGCCTATTTCTTAATTTCAAATGATTTAATGGAGGCCTCCATATTCCCATTTTACCCCAACACAGGCAGTTTCTTTGTTTTTCCTATCTAGGCCATCACTTCCAATACACATCTTTACCCTTTGGGCTCTCCTCGGCACATAGGTTATTTACTAAGGTGTTAGCAGCCTTGATCGCTGACCTGCGAGAGGTGCAAGTTAGATTACAGGCCTATTTAGATCACATACTCATCCAATCCTCGTCACTGAGTCAGGCACAAAGGGAGCTTGCCACCACCATGGAAGCCCTTCAGAATCATGGTTTTTCGATCAACATTCCTAAGAATCAACTTCACCCAACCACCAGGTTGGTACACCTTGGGACGTTGATCGACACCCTTGATTGCAAGGTTTTCTTTTCACAGGAATGACAGGAGTCCCTCAGGACATTAGTGGGCCAGGTAGCCAGGGAATGCAGGGGTTCTTTGGCATCTCTATCAAAACTGCTAGGTACCATGGTGCCAACCATTGGGATTGTACCTTGGGTTCGGTTGCATTCCAGAAAACTCCAATGGTTTCTCTTGCCATTTCAGAGGAGACTCTTAAGCTGTTCCTTAGCCAAGGTCCGCATTCCGGCGGAGGTATCTTGTTCCCTCCTATAGTGGATATTCTGGGCAATCACCAGGGGTCAACAATTCAAGGAGCAGAACACGCTAACTGTCACCACGGACGCCAGCCTGTTCGGTTGGGAGGCCCACCTCCAGGCGCAAATAAGAACATGCGGGCAAGCATGTTCTTGTTCTAACAATGTGTCAGCCAAGATGCACATAAACCGACGGGGGGGACCAGATTGGACAAAGCCAGGAAGCTAGGAATCTGGGCCGAGAGGCAACTACGCTCTCTAACTGCGGAACACATCTCGGGGGTGGCGAATGTACAGGCGGATTGGCTCAGCCGTGAGGTTGTGGACAAAGCCGAATAGCGCCTGCACCCATTGATCTTCCAGGACATTGTGGACCAATTCGACATGCTGGTGATCGATCTCTTCGCCACCCTCCACAACACCCAGCTCCCACAGTTCTACTCTTGGTTCCCAGCACAGCGGTCAGAAGGGGTGGATGCCCTATGATGCAAATGGCCGTCCGGCCTCCTCTATGCCTTACCCCCACTTCCTCTTCTGGCACGAGTCATCCAGAAGATGAACTATAAGTTGGATTCCTTTGCATCCGCGAACGCAGCCTTCGGCCGCAGAGTGCTCCAATCTATCGTTAGAGCTGAGGCATCATCAAACCAGTCATAATTCCCTCCCAGGGGACACCTCCAGCTTTGGTACGTCCCATCCTGGATACTACCTCCATCACTATGGAGAAAGGGCGTTGGTTCTTACCTGAGACGCCTGTTCTCATAGGGTGGAGGAAGCATCCAGCCCCTCTCAGAATAGACTGGTTCTCTCTCTTTTTTCCTGGTAATTTTTTTCTTTGATGCCTGTTTGAATTATGTGACTGACTTCTCCATTAGAAACCACTACAGGAATATTTTTTTTCTGACACAATTGACTGGACTTTTACTATTCATTATCCTTGAGGAAGATGACGCATCGAGTCTGGATTTCCTTCGTCAAAAGCTGGGTCTGCCTAGCGACAAGGGCGTGGCTTAACAACTCTTCCAGACTCAGTCCTTGTAATGAGTGGATGAAGGTCAACCCATCCTGGATGCTACCTCCACCCTATGAGAACAGGCGTCTCAGGTAAGAACCAACGCCCTATTTGAATTTGGTTAGTGTTTGAATATGTTAGAATATCACCAGAATATGTTTCTAGGAACACAACCTAGAATGGGAAAAGAAACAGGTAATGGGAAATCACTTCCATTTTGTTGATAAGAGAACAACATGTATGTTAATCTCACCTGGAGAGGGATTTTGCTTTTATTATTAAATAGCTTATTAAATAGCTAGATTAGAAGCTTCTAAAATCATAAACAAGTAGAAGTCATTGCATTTAGAGTGTGATACATCTCTGTTTTGATATTGCTTCTGATAAGTTATCCTCCTGTTGAGAGGCTTCAATAAATAAAATTTATTTTTCCAATTCTCTGTAATTTCAAATACACAGTGGCACAGCTGATCAAACACGGGTTGCAACTTTATGATCCCACCAGAACACTTGGGAAGGTTGGTTTAAATTCTGATTTGCTAGAGCATTGGGCTTGCTTGGGCAAAGCCATACCATCTCTTCTAAAGAAATGACTTTCTCTAGCTTCCACATTCTATAAAATAAGGTAGTGGTCAGAAGTGAAAGTGATCAGTCACTAACCATCCTCTCAAAAAGAAAAAGGACGATTTAATCCATCATGGGTTAAATTTTTAAATGTCTACTAAATTATCAGGGTACAGGTTAAAAAACTAACTGAAGTACCTTAGGTCTTGTGTGTAAACGTAATACCTTCCTTCTACTTATTAAAATAGCTTTCCTCTAAACCCCTCCCCACCGATTTTTATATAAACTTGAAAAGGTTCAACTGTTTTAACAGCTAAATTAACTGTGACTAGTAGACTCTTTTAAAACCTCTATTTCTAAAAAAAAGATGTCTGAAGCATTTGTTCCAAATAATTTTTTGAAACATAGAGAGCCCTACTAAGGAATTCAAGGGTGATTGCATTAACCATATTTGGAATTTTCTTTGTGATAATGATTTTTCCTTGGCTTTCTGTCTTTTTTCTCGTCTTCCTTTACTTTGTCTTTTTCTAGTAAATTCCATTTTATATTCAGTGATTTGGCTTCATTGTTTTAATTTTTTTTAAAATTAAAATCTCCACCATGCAAGATTGCATGATTATACATCTGCCTCTTGTGCTTCAAGACTGACACAAGGCTTATTGCCGTATTTTTCAGAGTATAAGACACACCTTTCCTCAAAAAAGAGGGTAGAAATCTGGCTTCCATCTTATCGACTGAATACAGCATATTTGGCCTACCATTTGCAAAAATGGACATGCAGAGGGTTTGGAGGGGTTGTAGAGTGCTCCTGACGGCTGGTGAGGGCAAAAACGAGCCCAAAATGGGCCGTTTTTGCTCGTTTTTGTCCCCCCCCCAGCTCCCAGGAGCACTCTACAACCCCTCCAAACCCTCTGCATATCTTTTTTTTGCAAAAAAACACGCTCATTTTTGCACCCCCAACCCCCAGCAGTACTCTTAAGAGCCTCCCAAAGCTCTGCATGTCTTTTTTTTTTGCAAAAAATGCGGCGTGCAGAGGGTTTGGGAGGCCTGTAAAGTGCAATTTTAAATTTACCTCTTCAAAATCATGGTGTGTCTTATGCTCTAGTGCATCTTATAGTCTGAAAAATATGGTATATTCTGTTCTCTGGCTTCGGGAAGTAAGAGCCAAAGGGCTTATGACCACCATAGACCCAAATTTCTGTTGGTAAGTGAAATAGCTGTTAAGTGTGTTTGGCCCTTCGTACAACTTTTCTTGCCACTGTTGTTAAGTAAATCACTGCAGTTGTTAAGTTAGTAAAATGACTTGTTAAATGAATCTGGTTTCTCCATTGATTTTGCTTGTCAGAAGGTCACAAAAGGTGATCATATGACCCAGGGACGCTGCATCCATCATAAATGTATGAACCAGTTGCCTACCATCTGAATTCTGATCATGTGACCACAGGGATGCTGTAACAATTGCAAGTGGGAAAATGGTCATAAGTCACTTTTTTCAGTGTCTCTGTAACTTTGAACAGTCATTAAGCAAATGGTTATAAGTCAAGGACTACCCATATCAGCTTTATTTTGGTAGAGTTAGTCTGAAGGATGAGATCTCAGGTAGAAAGATTTAAAGATGCCATAGCTGGACAGGTAAAGATGTTCTAGATTTCAACCTGACAGATGGAGCATTTTGTAACTATTTTTTTCCTCTCTTGGAAGAATAGATTGTCCAGTAACTTTTTAAATTAGCTACTCTTCAGATTTATAACACAGAGTTGCCATGTCTGATTCAGGGAAGAACACTATATTCTTTCGTGCTTCTTTTAATTCCAAAAGTTGGCTCTATAGAGTTCCTTCAGACATTTTCCAAAAAAATACCCTATTTTACATTTCTCAATTTTTAAAATACCCCATTGTCTTTCAATATTTATTTAATATAAATATTGTGATGGTTCCTTGTGCTCTTTGAGCTCGGTTGTTGTTTTCTTGCAGACATTTGATTATCCAAACTAGGTAACAACATCAGTGCTAGCTCTTTTAACCCTGAGCTATAAATATTCTCCATTATCAGTATTGAATATTTGTCTGTGGGATGACCTCAGTACAGGTAAACAAAGCTAGTTCCAGATGAAGGGAATACTTTTCAAATTGTTTTTTTCATTGAAAATTATGAATGGAAAATGCTTATAAAAGATTGAATGTCCCGATCTCTTTAAAAATAAATTCTGCTGGAAAGATAAGAGGCTTTTACACAAAGGCAAAATTAGATATGTGGGCTGCAAGGAGGAAAATACCTGAAATTCATACTGGAACAATGCCTTTATTAGACCAAATTACAAAATTTAGGGAAATATTCAAGTTTCCAAGACCTTTTGTGAAGTAACAACTATTTATCGTTGTTTTAATTGTAAAGATAAACATAGAATTAATTACAAAGTAAAACAATTACCAAAAAGAGGAGATACATAAAGAAGCATAGAAATGCTGTTAGAGCTATGATGGAAATCTTAAAAAGTCCATATGCTATCATCATGTACTAGCATCAAATCAAGTTATACACAAAACTAAGTGCACTTTATTATCTAAATTTCTTCCTCAGGCTCAGGACATACATTCATAGTAAACTTGTAAAAAGGTGATTAATAATATGGACAGTATCTGTCAATTATAGATTTAAAATGAGCATGGGAATACAGATTAAGTCTTATGCCCAAGTGAAATTATGGAGCATTAAGAATTTTTCTGAGGCTTATTGTGAACCAACAACAAAAAGTTGGCTCACATTTATAAAAAAAACAAATCCAGATGTTAATTTATTTCCATTTTAGATAACTTTCCCAGATCCTTTCCCCAGTTTATATATTTGGTACCTTGTATATGTTTTTTGTTATTTGTTATTTATTATTTATTTGTTATTATTTATCATTTATTATTTAAAACATTTTTATTCCGGTCCATTTGTATCCAACTCTGGGGAGTTCCCAATTAAAAGTTAAAACAGCATATAAAAGCTATAAAACTAAAAAAGTGGAAAATATTGAAAGCAATGAAGACCTGGTGCTTAGTCAACTGTCTAATGTGCAAATATCCAAATTGCCATGGAAGAGGCAAGTTTCCTAGCTCCCATCAGATGGCAATGTTTAGGGGAATGTGTCCATCCCATCTGACCTGATAGAATGGGCAAATGTCTTTAGGGAAAGGTAGATCTCTCCCCTGTGCCATATAGGACTTTAAAGTTCATAACCAGCATCTTGAATTGTACCTGAAAAGAAACTGGAAGCCAGTGTAGTTTGAACAAAGATGTTACATAGGCAAACGGGCCCAGTTTGACTGGACTGGACTCTACTCTACTCTACTCTACTCTACCATGCTATTTAGAATGCTTTGAAGGGAAAAGATGTGTTGTATGGTTAGGATTGCATCTCTCTGCTGACACTTTGCAGCCATCTGGAGTTTTGCAGACAGATATGGTAGCTCTAAGTTTGTATTGTTGAAAGAAATGTCCTTCTGGGTTCGGCTCCAAGTAGGGAAAAAGACACTGGAGACATGGAGGCTGCTTGGAAAGATGGTTTATTGGTGGACAGGACCACATGGCTTAAGTCCTGAACAGAAAAGGTGATCACATGCTTCAATGTTGGTGGAAAAGAAGAGAAGGAAAGAAGAGAAGCTGAGTCCCTAGTTTTATGCCCTCTCTGGCCTTTGATCTTGATCTTGTATTCTGATTGGTTGTCAGATTCCCATGGGCCCATGCAGGGGCAACTCTCTAAGCTGCGTTTTGAATCCAGGTTTGGTTGAGTTCTCAGATGCCATGTAGGTAAAGGGCCAATATTATCATGCCTTAATCCCATCACTCTGGAGCTGAACGAGAGAACTCTTTATTATTTAAAGTAGACTAGCTTAGGCTTTAATGGCTCATTGACAAAGGGGGTGGGCAGGAAGCTGCAGGCAGCTATTCTGTCTTTTGAAACATGTTTCTTTCTTTTCACATCCAGAGAAATATTCTGCTTTTTCAATATTTCCTAGGATATTTCATTTTTCTGGGAGAGGGCTGGGTGATAACTTCCTACAGTATCAAGCAAAGATGGTTGCTTATCGGCTAGATGGTACTGATTTGTGGAGATGGGCTTTGCTTATATTCTACTGGAGCAGTAGGTTTTAAACCCATACCCAGAAATCCATGAATCTGGGCTTAATAGGGCACACTCTCACACCAGTCTTTTAAAGTGAAGATGGTGAATTATCCAATGTCACATGGTCCAATGTCCAATGGTTATACAGAGCTATTCACTTTCCTTCTAAAGCTTCTCTGATATCAAATGTGTCACAGATAGAAGTACATCAGGTTTAGGTTTCTTATTTGAAAGGATATACAGATGAACCTTCTGTTAAATGTACAGAAATGGGGCATAGTTCTCTAAATTATGTGTGTGACAGTGCATAATACAGCTTCTTTGATTTTAGGGTACAATATATAGGTAAACCCGCCATTATTATTTTTAAGATCTATAGCATTGTGGAAAATGTGAAGTTAGCTAGCCATGTTGCATTCAGTTAAATAAACTACTGTAGTGCATGGGTGTCAAACTCATACCGTCACGGTGATGTCAGGTGATGTATTGGGACTCCCCCCCCCCCTTGCTAAACTGGGTGTGAGCGTGGCCAGCGTGTAAAGCATCCGGCCAGCATGTGAGTGATCCAGGTCAACATATTTATTCCAAGCTATTTCTTTTGGGAAACAAGGATGGAGAGTGGAAGTTTGTTTATTTGTTTGTACCATTTATATAGCTGCCCATGTTTCTGTCAATCCTTGGCAGCTTCCAAGATAAGCTTATAAAAGGAGAGCCAGTTGTTGTTGTTGTTAACACATTAAGAACTAGAAACTAGGAAGTTGTGAGTTCTAGTCCTGCCTTAAGCACAAGCCAGTCAATTTCTTTTAACCCTAGGAAGAAGTGAATGTCAAACAACTTTTAAAATTGTGCTAAGAAAACTGGAGAGATTTGTCCAGGCAGTTGCCAGCAGTGAAAACTGACTCAAAGGCAACAGAAAAAAAAAAGGGGGGGGGACTGTGAAAAACCATTGCAGTAGACACTTCAGGAGGCCTAAGAATATCTCTTTTCTAAAGGTTAAAGCAGCCATGTGCTAGCTTTCTGGAATTGTTTCAGGAGCAGTTCCCAATTGTTTTCATTTATCTGTTCATGTGCAATTGTTTCGTCCCCGTCCCCCCAGTAAACCAAAGCAGAGATGCCCAAATATGCACCTTCTGAAGCAGTCTGTTGTGGGGGGAAAAACCAATGAAAACCAAGGAAGATAGCATGTGGTGCACATTAAATAGAGACAGCTGAATATTGTATTCAAGATAACTGTGCAAATGAAAGATGTAGGCATTTCAGCCGCAAGACACTTTTGTAAGTAGATATACTAGGCTATATCTCTAAAATATATACTACATCCTAGTTCTAGGACCGAAGATATATTAAAATATTTTAGTTAACTATTTTTTCTTAAATGCTTTCCCACCTGAAATACAAATTATCCCCCGATTTTTCCTTACTACTATGTGGTCATTTGTGATCCAGGGAAGAAGAAATGGTATTGAAAGTGGCAGCAAGTATTTTGCAAATAGGAAGAACATCTCAGCCTGCATGATGCAATTTCACAAGCGGCTGGATTCCTCATCCAGTTTGTAAAAGTCAGACATGACTTTAATCTTAATCACTGGAATAAATAAATAAGACAGATCTAAGCCACTGGCCTGCCTGCGGGTATTTTTTTAAAAAAATAATAGAGAAACTTTAGATATTTTTTCTGTTTTGTGCCTTAAGTAAGTGCATGACATAATTTAAGTAGAGCTCAATTGGAGAACGTGTTCAAGATGCTAGGATTCAACTCTAAAATCTGCACAGGAGAGTACATTTCCCTTTGTGCAGAGAACTTTCCATTTGTAATTAAGTATGCAAATTTGGGCATAGGTCAGGTAGTTTAAAATTCATTAGATGTTCAACTTTAGTTGGAAATCAGCTACTCTAAAGGGTATCCATTTGTGTGCGTGCATGCTGCCTTTGTTTTGCATGTAAACTTCAAACCTTTAAAGCAGCACTTCTTTCACATCTGCTGTTATTGAAGGATTGAATTTCTCGAGATGGTAACTCAGCAGGTGGCTGCTTTCTGTGTGAATAGATGAGCACAAAGGGCTCAGCCTTCATTTCCAGGAATAATGAGCATTTTACCAACTGAAAGGTTTTGCTTCTTAAGCAAAGCAATTTCATCTGACTAAATGTGACTGTAATATCTTGCTGTGTTGAATACATGATGGACCAGTTTACATAGTTAAGGCAACCTTGCTTTGTAAAAGAGTTGAATAATAGAAAAGCGAGCTATGCACAATTTTGTAGGGAAAAAGTTATGCCCTTTTGGCAAAACCCTGCATCCCTATATTTTATTTTAAGAGCAGGTTCTGCGACAATCAGGTGAGGTGGGAATTATGACTATATAGATATTAGCCAATCCTCTTTGCAGACTGTTCTGGATATCCAGAAACATTCACCCTATTGTCACAATTTGTTCCAGATGTTTCCAGGATGATTCAATTATTAGATCTAGGGAACTAACTTGCTCCTTCTCAGGATCCCTTTTTTGGCTTTTATCCCTCCCTCCCAAAGAAAGAAATGTCCATTACTCTTGTCTGATAACAGAAGCATCATTTGATTTAGGAAAGTGTCTTAGCCTCAGTTGATCAGTTGGTCCATCCAGTAGATCCAACAGAAAGAATAAAATATATATTTGTCCAGAAATTCAGGAAATACATAATGGAAAGGAGAGAAACAAAAGTGATACTGACATGGGAATGTATTATGGACAGAGGTGGTATTCAGCTGGTTTGGGCGAACTGGTAGCGGAAATTTTAACTGATTTGCTGAACCGGTAAATATAATCTCTGGCTGGCCCCGCTCATCAAAGGTAAGCATGCCACCCGCTCACCCTTCACCTTGGGTCGGACTTGGCCAATGCCCAGGGATGCGCCATTCCCTGAGGTCCCGGAGCCTCCACCCGCTCACCGTTCGCCTTGGCTGAGTCAGGGAATGCACCATTCCCTGGCTCTGGCCTTCCCTGGGGCCTCTGCCGGCATGCTGCCCGTTTCCCCTCTGCCTCACTCAGCTTTGTCCACGCCTTGGTGGGCGGCCTTTTGCGAAAAACCTCCAGCTGCTGGTAGTTTTCGGCTGCCTTCTGAGCAACTCTGCTGCGATGCTGTCCCTCCAGCGCAGCAGGCCATTCTCCTGTCCGGGTCTGGCAATGTGGTGTGGCCATCAACCAGCAGGCAATGGTGTGTATGTGCGTGGCCGGCACGAAGAATAGGGCGGCGACAGGACTTCAAGCCTCTTTTTCGGCCTATAGTTTTTAATGCAAGAAGCCTATAGCCACAGCCTCTTTTTTGGTGCAAAAAGCCTCTAGCCACCAATGCCGGCTCAATTCCAGCTGGCAAAGAGGCGGCAGCTGCAGACTTCGTGTGCCGAAAGCAAAAACTACAGGCCAAAAAAGATTTGTACAGTATCCTTACCCTGAAGTGGGGAGGGAATGGAAATTTTACAGTATCCTTCCCCTGCCACACCCAACAAGTCACACCCAACAAGCCATGCTACGCCCACCAAGCCACGCCCACAGAACAATAGTAAAATTTTTCGAATCCCACCACTGGTAGCAAACATATCCATCACATCTTCCTCTTCCTATTTTCCCCACAACAACCCTCTGAGGTGAGTTGGGCTGAAAGAGAGTGACTGGCCCAAGGTCATATCACCGGGGAAGAATAGAACTGCATTTTAAGATAGACAAGAATAGGGTAATTTAAACGAATTCCAATCTTCCTGGCCAAATGTATTACATTTCATGGCTGTAAAGGAACTAGCAAAGACGAAGGTGAGAAGCAGAACCATTTTCAGTAATCTCTGAAGACTAATGAGGTCTTAGCAGACTGAATAGAAGTGACTGTGTTCCCCATCCTCAAAAAAGGGGAAAGAAGAGGACATGGAAATCAAAAGACCTTTTAGAGCTTAACATCTGTACTGGAAAAAATTCTAAAACAAGATTATCAATAGAAGCGGATATATGTAGCATAGGGTTGAAGTGCTCTCTCAGCTTGGATGCTTGCTTGCAGTTGTTTCATTACCAGATTCAGTAACATCATCAGTGTGAGTATGGGGTTTGCTCCCTGTTTATCATACAGAAACTTGCCCTGCCATGTTAGTGGGGGAGTGGTTTTCTCCTTAACTCCCTAATCAAAGAACTACTAAGAAGGTAAACTTGTATTAACAGAAGCAAGAGTTTCCAGGATATTGTGCTAACTTTACCATTGTAATGAATGATACTGCGTTAAGTGAGTGATCTCCATTGTGGGCTCTTTAGAATAGTAGCATGGAAGAAATGTAAACTTTTCAAACTTGGTTCTAAGAGTATTTATCTCTGCCAGTAGATATTGTAATACTCTTTACACACACACACACACAAACACACATCTATGTAATAAATGAATATCTCTTAAAGTTTTGTTCAGTTTAAGTTCCAGCAGAACAGCATTTGTGCTGCAGAGAATAATCAGATTTTATGAAGTATAAACAATTGATGTTTATATGTTGATTTGAAAAAGTGGCACACAAATTAACAAGAATGAATCTGCACCTCCATATCAACATCAAAGCATAAAATTTATTTTTGCTTTGCATGCAAGAGTCTTGCAGCAAACAGCATTTTGGTCTCTTAACAGATGTTTCTTTTTATCTTTGAAATACATTGCAGATGTTTCGGTTTAAAATATTATTTTTTGCTAAGACTGTCTTATTGAGCTGATTCATAATTTTCTTTTTCCAGTTCTTCCCAATCACATAAGTTGCTTCTTTTCATTAAACCCTCAGCCATTTTTCAGGACTGTGCAAAAAGACTGATATTGTTTTGGTCACAGATATTACCATGTGATGATTTTTTTCCATATTTAATGTTGTTAATCTATTTTTTGACCAAGGTCAATAGTGTCATTTTAGAGTTTACATAAGACAGACTAATCCTACATAAAAGAATAAATGGACATCAGAAATGATAGTAGCCAAAAAATAATAGGGATGTAAGTGAATTCTGCTTGCTATATGCCGCCTAGAGTCACTTTTCATGAGATATAAATTTGATTACTAAATAGATGTGTTAAAATACCTGGGAAAAGAAACATTGTCATTAACGTCTAGATGGCCATCTTTCAGGAAAGAAATTATGGAAAAGTTGGGCTTGAATTCACTAAAATAAAGTTTTTAAAATGTGGATCAGTGTGCACAGGTAGTCCTTGACTTATGACCACAATGGAGCCCACCATTTCTGTTGTTAAGTGAGACATTTGTAAAGTGAGCTTTGCCCCATTTTACGACCTTTCTTGCCACAGTTATTAAGTGAATCTAGTTTCCCCATTGACTTTGCTTGTCAAAAAGTTGAAAAGGTGATCACGTGACCTTGGAACACTGCATAAGTATGAACCAGTTGCCAAGATTCTGAATTTTGATGTTGTCATGGGAATACTACAAAGGTTGTAACTGTGAAAAATGGTCATAAGTAACTTATTTCAGTGCCTTCCTTTGTAACTTTGAATGGTCACTAAAGAACTGTTGTAAATCATGGACTACAATGTACTTTAGACAGGAACCCCTTATGAGAATCCCTATGTTGATGTAATTATTAAAACTGCTGTATATAGGAACCTATTCTCATAGAGTTCAAAGCAAACAGCCTGTTAGTGTACTAGAGCTGATAGTTACCAAATGAAGAAATGAATGGGAAAGATCCCTCCTGTTACAAAAAGAATGACTTCTAGCCTTTTATACAGAGGAACAGAATGGGAATTTGAACAACTCATATTTTATAAGCTTGCAGAATAAATAACTCAGATTCGATATATAGCACTAAAATGCTTTTGTAATGGTATCCCACAATAAACCAGAATTTCTTGTATTGTTAGGTATATCCATGATAAAGCCACACAAATTGATTTAGCGATCACGTGACTCTGGGATGCTGCAGTACTCATAGATACATGCCAGTTGCCCAATGCTCAAATTTTGATCTTGTGACTGTGGGGATACTCTGACTATTCTAAGTGCAAGAATCCATCGTAAGTCACTTTTTTCTATGCCTTTGTATCTTTGAAAAGTTGCTAAATGAATGATTGTAAGTTGAAGGCTAACTGTGCTTTTATATAGCATTATAAAGGATCTCCTGCTCCTCTCTCTCTCACACTCACACATGCACACACATTATGTATGTTGTGTACTTCTGTTGGTCTGTGATCTAAGAGAACATATGTTACTGATCATTTTTCTAGTATATAAAATTCTGGAAGATACTGTATTCTTTATCACAACAAAGCTAACTCTTGTGGCTTTCTCTTTGGAAATGAATATTGTTGCCTTACAAATGTAATGTCCTCTTCCCTTTTTCTTTGGTTCTCATGAAAACCCAATAGCCCTGTGGAGTAGTAAGGGAGTGATTTTTCTCTTGGAGATTAGTTGATCTTTATGTAATTTCATGTTGTCTGTGATACCTAGATAAGTAGCTAAATATCAGATTGGCTTAGAGCAGGGGTCGGCAACCTTAAACACTCAAAGAGCCATTTGGATCTGTTTCCCACAAAAAAGAAAACACCAGGAGCCATGAAACCTACTGGGGGTTGAAAAGCTCAGTAAATTGCGTGCCAGTGGGTGTCGCACATTGGCAGTTGTGACACATATTTTGAGCGGCAGGGAACTGCAGCAGAGGGATGAAAGAGCCACATGTGGCTCCAGACCCATGGGTTGCTGACCCCTGGCTTAGAGAAATCATAATTTAGTGATGGAGCACTTACGTATATGCCGAAGACCCCAATTTCAGCCCTGCATTTACAGTTAAAAGGCTCAGCCAGCAGGTGATGGAAGAAACTCTTGTGAAGGAAAATACTTTTTTTTTTTTTTTTATTAAATGTTTTTTAGTTTTAGTTTAAAACGGGTACAGCATCTTTCTTAATATATCAATCAATTACAGATAAGTTTTGGTACATCTCCTCCACAGTCAACCAACATAACTCATATTAACTCAAGCATTATTATATATCCATTTTCATTTAACTGTAATTATTATTTAGAAATATTGGTAGGAGTAATAATCTTAAACAGTACCTACCCACACCGATGAGAAGGGAGAAAAATCAAAAAAAAAAAAAAAGAAAAAAGAAAAAAGGACAAATAGAAATTAAAAATTAAAATAAAGGATAGTAGATAATACAAAAAAAGACAAAAACGACAATCAGGAAAACAAAACAAAACACAGGTGTCTATTATGAAAAAAAAAGAAGTATATCAACTGGTTACAACATGTTTTGGTGCTTCTCTTCCGTTAGTTCATATTAATTCAGATATCTTAACTCGAATATTTACCATATCAACATCATTATACCTCCAGTTTTAATTATTATGGTTATTTAAACATCCTTCATCCTTAGCTGCTGGCAGTTCATTTACTTATTTGTAAAATCCTCTATTATCATCAAATCCTCATATCCTATTTTAGCTAAACATCCATAATATTCAATTATATCATATATCATAACATTTTCCCAGTATTGATTAACATTTGATTGTATGAATTTTATTTAGTTTTTTAATAGTGCTAATTATTATAGTTAATACTCTTTATGTATAATCTAAAGGTGTTTTCTCATATCCAATTGTTAGTTATCATATCAACTCCACATTATATACATTACTATCAATATCAATTATTATTCAGCAATATCTGTTACAAGAAAAAGCAATTAGGTTTAACTAGTTTTCAATTGTATTCATCAATCTATCAGCCAGTTCCAAATTATATATATTGCTATCCATATCAGTCATTATTCAGCTATATCCATTACAAATTGAAGTAATCCGATCTAGCTAATTTTAGGTTGTATTGTCCCATCTGTCAGCCTGTGTCCCTCCAAAAACGAGATTTCCTCCGTCCAATAGCCATTCGTTGGATAAATTTACCAAATGTTTCCATAAGCAAATCCAAACAAAAATATTTCGGCACCTTTGGATTCTGAATGTTGGTGATGAAATAATAATGTTGTCCTAGGCTTATAAAATTTCCCAAATTAACTTTAATTCTCAAGGGTGGATTCTCCATTCCTCCTGCACACTGTCTCTTTAAATGAGTCGTCTTTATAGCTTCCCCCCTCCTTTCTTCCTCTGATATAGACCAGACACCATTTCTCACATTTTCCATTTGTGTTTCAGGAACATTTAAGCATTCAACGATCTCAGTTTTAACTTCGTATTTTAGAATCAGTTGATCCAGTTTTCTTTCCAGTTTTTGGTAAGAATCAAAGAGTCCTCTACACGCAGAGAAAAGAGTCTGAAATGAAATCTTAGAGGTATTTTGGGACGCCATGATGTGTCGTAGTTAAAAATTAGAAGCTCTCTTTTTTTTTTTCCCCACAAGCTTCAAAGCATTTTTTTTTTTTTAGTTTCTTACAGGCTGTCAATCTTATCTAGTTGTAAACAGAACTAGGTAGTAAAGTAATAAAAATGTCGAATCGTGACGGGCTGATTAATAGGAGATAAGTTTTACGATCCACTTAGGGAGATTCAGAGGGGGGAGGATGTCGCGGAGTTTCTTGAAGCATTTAAGAAGTAAAGTAACCACCAGTCATAAATCCATTAGAAAGAGCCAATTCGCCGCTAAATCTTCCTGTTCTTTGGATTCAGTTAGCTTAATTTTTTAACACAAACAGTCTCTCTTGGATAATAAAATCAGCTTACCAGATGACATCACTTCTTCCATTCTTAGGGGCAACCTGCAGTTTCAGTTAGCACGCAGCTAATCCAAAAAGGAATTGGCACGAGGAGTTAATACCCCCCCCCCCCGAGATTTGCGGATATCTCTGGGGTCCTGGGTCCCTCCCCACCTTCACTGTCGTCTCCGGGGCAGCTAGAGTTCAAAGAACCCGTCCAAAAATCCTTTGGTATAGAGGAATTTCAGGAGTAGCCTGAAACTCCATCTTCTCACTGCTAAGCCCCGCCTTCTTCCCAGGAAAATACTTCTTCAATCTCTGTACAAATGTTGTCAATACGAAGAGAGAATGTATGGTATAGAAAGATACCAATAGAACTGGCTCATAATGGCCAGTTCCTGTGTTTCTAGAGTTTGGAGGGAAAAAAATACATTATAATGTAAAAAGAATGTCCTAGAAAGCTGGCCATTAAATTTTTATCCTCAAATCTCCAATATCTCATGAATTGTCCAAGTAAATTAATATTAAAGAAGCTTGCAGGTTGAAGTATATTCTATAAAAATAGACAAAATAAGCCTACTGTGAGGACACCTATCTGTTTTCCTCATTCTGGGAGAGTCCTTCCCTCTAGGAGTCTGCTTTCAACTGGAAGAAAAGTCTCTGACTGCTGAGAGCTTTCTAATGATGATCCGCTCACTTTGTCCCTTTTTAATTAAGCTGTTGATATGCTTTGAAATTTTGTTTGACAAATGTATTTTCCTGAATAGAAAAATAGGGTATAAATCAAATATTAATCATAATATTTGACTCCTGGAGGATTGAAAGGAAAAGAGAAACCCATGGTCACTTCAACATTAAAGGGCATCTTGCCCCCAGATAATAAGAAATTAAAAATAATTACAATTTGTCATCCCTTGTAGGGGTTAGGAGAACAAGTGAGCAGGGCTAATGGGATCATTTAGAAAAATACTATTTCTAAGGCCTTGTATTTGTTCACTGATATGAAGCTGTTGTCATATTGTTTCTAATATAACCTTTGTCCTTCACAAGCCCACTTGGAAGATGTTTTAGAGAACCACTCCTCAGCTGTTCTGTGGTAAAATGCTGACAGGAAAATAGCGGAATTTACGCAGGAAGGAAAGGAGGTAACAAAAGCTGTGGGATTCACTAGGAATGAATCCCAAGAGGTAATTGTGTAGTTCCTCCTAAAAAATCCTTCTTTACGTTCGAAGGGTTATTATTGTACTATCTAACTATCTGGATGTATTTCAGCCCGGGGTCAAGCCTACTCTGGACACTTGTGAGAAAGAGGAATATTCTAGAAAGGACAAGTGTAGAGCCTCAGAAGTTACCTTCTCTGCTCTGACATAATTGGGCATTATGACCATGGGTGGGTTCTGGCAGGCACTATGCCGGTTTGCTCATGGGTGTGCTGTACATGTGCACTTGAAGCACATGTATAACAAAAATTGTTCTGTGCATGCGCAGAAACAAAAAACAAGATGGTGATGTAGTAGGCACTGCCCAGAGAACCAGCTCGGGGGTGTAGCAGGCCTGGGTCGCTGCTGGTTCCAGCGACCCAGGCCACCAAACCACTAATGGTTTGGCCAAACTGGTCTGAACTGGTAGGAACCCACCACTGATTATGACTGAAATTAATTTGGTTTATTTGATTTTGACTTAGCATGCTATGCAAACCCTGAGCTGTAATCGGTCAACGATGCTTTAGACTTTAATACAGTATGGGAACGCTGATAACCACATCCTAGGTTAATGCTCACAAAAGAAAGATGAGGGCATTTCAAATGGGGCAGAGTAGAAAGAAATGTTCAGATGTTTCCCTCATTATATTTCCCTCATTGTATTATATAGTGCTAGACCCATGAGAGAGAAAGGCTTTTCCTTCTCTCTCAGAGAGCCTTGTTTGAATAACTAGTTCATAAAAATTGCCAAAAGTATCTCTAAAATATTTAAAGAATGTTTTCCCTTTTTGTTTTGCTAATTGCCTTCTGCAATTCAAACCACCCTGTTTAGTCATTTTTCTATTAATAAGTTGTTAATATGATTAGACTGAATTAACATTTTATCAGAATAAGTTTTCCTGTTTTAATCAACTTGGTCTTTCCTTCTTTTTTGACAAGCATTTTTATAGAAAGGGAATCATCATCATTCACCGGTGGGGATTTGGGGCAAGGATTGGAAACAAAAGCTACACATTCTAAAAGATTTAACTTCCTGAACTCCAAACATTCAGTTCCAGATTTATTCAAGAAAGAATTGGTTCAGCAGGGAATTAGGCTTCCACTGTGTTTGTATTTCTTCTGCAAAGAGATCTTTAACAGGCACCCAGTTTAACAAATTAGACATTTTGGATTTCTGAGGGAGAAAGTCCTCAGTTTGGAGTACAAAGCATTCATATATTGTTGTCTAACCTTGCAAACTTTTGAGGAAGGAGCATGGATGTTGGCTGTAAGAGATCTATTCCAACTTAAATCTGCCTATAGAAGAGGCAAGCTAAGAGGATAGAACCTTACCCTAAGTTAAATATTTAAGTGGAATGGGGAGGACAACACTGAGACTTTTCTGTTGTGACTCCCTTCCTGGACCAGTTTGCTTCCAAAATCAGGATGGCGCCTTCCCTTTAGATATTCAGGAAGTTGGTTCAGATTTGCTGTTCAGCAGAGCCAAAGTGCAGCTGAAGAAAAGCCTGTCAGATAGATATTGTGGACCTTATTGTAATGAAGCATTTATAAATATTTTTTTCCATTTCAAAATAAACAGCCCTAACCCTTCTCCCATTCTGTCCGTGAGGCAAAATGTTGGCTCCTTATCCCATCTCTGAAAACACAAAAGGCACTTGTTGCAGATTGGCAGATTCTTTTAAGAGTTCTGCAGGGGGGGAAAGTACTTTGATTGGCTTTCATCATTCAGGTCAGACCTTCACCTCTTAAGACATCCAGTTGGCTGGCTGGAGCTTTCTTAGCTCTGTTCGTAAGAATTTCTTTCAGCCCTGTTCTAGAAAAAGGGAAAAGGAATGTGCTCTGAATATCAAACTGAACAAAATTCACCGAATATCCTGAAAATAAAAAGAGTAGCTACATAACTATAACTCTGCATGTGAGGATGGTTTTAATGAAAGACTCTTGTTTTAAAATTGCTTTACAGTGCTTTAATCATATGCCTCTATTACTGAGTTCAGCAACCAAGCTTCAACTCCATATTTATATAAAACATTTCATAATTTAAATCTATTTTTCTCTAATTTATACAGCAGCCCACCTTACAAAACAAAGTGATTCTGGGTGGAGTAGCTACTTATATATGCTACCATGTGCTTTTTTTTTGATCAGCTAGCATACAATTATTTCCATTCAGACTTTTTTTCATTTTTCAATCACTTAATGAAGAGCAAAAATCTGATTTGCATTCCTCATAAAGGTGCATTGTAGTTTCTATGCAGGTAATACTCGACTTATGACAACAATTGAGCCCAAAATTTCTATTGTTAAGTGAAACAGATGTTAAGTGAATTTTGCTCCATTTTACAGCCTTTTGTGCCACAATTGTTAAGTGAATCACTACAGTCATTAAGTTAGTAACATGGGTGTTAAGTGAATCTGGCTTCCCCATTGATTTTGCTTGTCAGAAAGTCACAAAAGTTGATCACATGATCCTGGAACACTCAATATCATAAATATGAAAAACTTCCAGTGTTGGATCATTCACAACTTCTGGAGGCAAGATGTTCCACTGATTAATTGTTCTAACTGTCAGGAAATTTCTCCTCAGTTCTAAGTTGCTTCTCTCCTTGATTAGTTTCCACCCATTGTTTCTTGTTCTACCCTCAGGTGCTTTGGAGAATAGTTTGACTCCCTCTTCTTTGTGGCAACCCCTGAGATATTGGAACATTGCTATCATGTCTCGCCTGGTCCTTCTTTTCATTAAACTAGACATACCCTATTCCTATTTTTTTCAATTGTTTTGTAACATTGAACAGTCACTAAATGAGCTATTGTAAGTGAAGTACTACTTGTATTTTGTTCATAAAGCAGCACTGCTTTAATCAGAATTTGATAGTCCTCAACTTACAACAATAAACTTGGTGACCATTTGAAATTACAACGGCACTGAAAAAGTGAATTATGACCATTTTTCACACTTTTGACTATTGCAGCATCCCAATGGTCATGTGATTTACATTTGGATGCTTGACAATTGACTCGCATTTATGACGGTTGCAGTGTTCCGGAGTGATGTGATCCCCTTTTGTAACCTTCTGACTAAGCAAAGTCAATGGGGAAATCAAATTCACATAACGTGTTACTAATTTAACAACTGCAATGATTCAATTAACAAATGTGGCAACAAAGAACATAAAATGGGGCAAAACTCACTTAACAAATTTCTCATTTTGCAACATAAATTTTGAGCTCAATTGTGGTCATAATTTGAGGACTATCTGTCTTACATTTCTTAGGGAGGCTAAAATTCAACATATGGTCGCCTGGAACCAACAAGAAGAGGGCTATTTTATTTCTGTGTGCTGCAGACTTAGCTCTTGGTAGGATTTGCGCATGGGAGCAAATTGAAAAAAGGTCTCCCAGTAAGGCTCAGTGTCAGGGTTTCAAGTAACACCCCAACTAAAGAAGACTTCGGAGTCTTCTTGGGGTTCCTCAAAGTTCCCTTTTATTAGAGATATCCTATTGGCACATCTGGGAAAATCTGAATCTGAAAGTTTCCAGGTTTTCCCCACCCAAATGAAAGTTCAAGTCCCTGCCCAAGACCTATATGTCCATCACATGGTCCAATCAGGCACCGTCCAAATCTGGAGATGTCTCCCAGTCACACCATCGCAGCTGCAGGGCAATATGTCCTTGACTCTCTGAGAAAGGAATGTTATTTAGACTATATATCTCCCAAACTCCTTACTTTCCCACAGCAGAAAATGTGGCAGGCCAGGCTCAGTGGAATCAGCAAGCGATTTCAGGCTATCAGTTGTGAGAGTGAACTGGCTGTAAGGGATGATCTTGTCTGCCTTTAGGGGTGGAGTTTCTGTCATTCCTCTGAACACAGCTAGAGTGGAATCATGTTGCAATGCCGGAGAAACTCTCAGAACAGTTTCTTCTCTGCTGCTGCTGTTTTTCAGCTGTGAGAATGGGGAAAAAGAGGTGGCTCAGAGTCAAATGATGAGTTTCAGTGGGAAAACCTTACAAATTATCTTTGGACCAAGTGAGTGAATGTGTTTTAGTTTCTTCAGATAGATGGACAGACAGAGCAAGGTAATCTTGAGCATTACTGTTACAATTGCTGTTTTGCATGGTTGAAAATCTTCATTTCAGCTTTTCCATAGCATTTCCCCTCTTTTTCTCTTGGAGCATAAACGTTTGCTCACAGAAACAGTGCTAAATCCCAGACTAGTAGCTGGTACAAAAAGAAAGAAAACAACTGAAAAGGCTGCTTGGGGAGAAAATTTAGCTAGTGTATCTGGTACACATATTGAAATAAACAAGTGGGTCAGCAGGAATCCTTCTGTTGGGTCTTATTTAGGTAGGTCAGGCTGAAAACTATTGTATTGGATAGTGACTTCTACCTGCTTTTTATTGTTTTTTTTGTAAGCAAGAAAGTGGACTTGATACATGATCCTAAGATCAGCAAGCATAGCAATAAATACCTTCAAATAAATGACCTGAACTAATTAATTGGATTGAAGTGAATTCTTGATACATTTCACCTATTTCTGACAAAGAAAATGCATGGAAAAGAACTCAGAATTTCACACTAATTTACATCTCCATTTGCCAGCCTCATGCTGGGAGAACTGCATGCATGTAATAAATTAAAGGAGTAATGCTGACTGAAATTATTGAAATTGTTACAATAGTACAGAAGAAATTAGTATTAGTGTTATTAGTGGTACACTAGAATAAACAGCAACAGTGCATTTTTTTCTATAACATTTGCTGCTGTTGGTTGTGTGTCCGTCCATCCCCCCAGCTGAACAGCATGGCTTTCTTGACCTATTTCCTTCTGTGTTTTATGTCTATGCACAAGATTAAATATTTTCAGCAGCGTTGAAGGCATCAGTGTAACTAGAATGGTGTCACTGGTGATACTGGTAACCAAATACCTTGATAATTGGACTTTTTTTTCTTTTAACTCAGCAGATCAGTATCAGGCTGCAGCTTTTAAAGATCCTATTGTAGTAGAACATTTAAGCAAACTGAAGCCTTCTGGCCCTGACCCCTTATACTTAGATATTTGGAGAGCAATAAACACAGTGTTTCCTAAACTGCAATCTAATCAAAGACAGATTAACCAACAGACTTAGTAGAGTGGGATAGTCTTTTTTACATTTTTGCAATCAAGTGAAGTTTGACTTGATGTTATATGCAACAGTGGCCTAAACCATCAAGTCAAAAATGGGAAATTGAGACAGGTTCTTTCTTCCTGCTTGCATGCTGCTTACAAATTCAGATTCTTTACTTTCATAAAGTCTGTGAGGTAACAGTAAAATGATGCAAGTTTGAGACAGGTTCTTTCTTCCTGCTTGCATGCTGCTTACAAATTCAGATTCTTTATTTTCATAAAGTCTGTGAGGTGACAGTAAAATGATGCAAATTTGAGGACATATATGATAATGGATTCAGTCTGAAGAAGGAGCACAACACTGAGACCAAGCATTATTGCAACAATCGTTTGGTGCCTGTTTTACAAGAAACAGGGACCTTGAACAATGGAAAAAGCAATTTTTTTATAGATGTTGAAAGCTACAAGGTGGGAAATCCTAGGGATCTGATGTACTAGCCAGTTTTGGGGAAGGTAGGCCAATAATTGTCTGTGTACCTGGGTTATTGCTATTCTTAGGCAAAGCTGCTGTTTTTGGAGGAGCAGCAGAGCTGGAGAAGTCCATTGGTAAAGGGGGGAAAACATTGAGGTCATGAAGCTGATTAAGGATGGACCTTGGAATTTTTCTAGTATGCAATTTCCCTGTGAGGAAAATTCCTCTGGCCTGGACTAAGAGCTGGTGAGGGGGGCTTCTATTATTTGGTTTAGATGGTATCATGGAGGCTTTGTCTGGGGGCAGGGAGGGTCAGTTTGGGTCAGGGATGAGCATAGGAGGGAATGGAGTAGGCAGAGAGATGAACTGGAGGAGAAGGGTGCATCCTCCATTTATTAGATTTATTTTTTCCACCATACTTGGATATTTAATCTTGAAATCATTTGAAGATCTTGGCATCAATATTTAACAGAGAGTACCTTAAGGATCATATGTGTTTAATAACACTGTTGGTAAGAAGATGTATAACCTTACATAAATGTTTGACTCAGAGTCCCGAACCACTCAAGGCTAGTAGACCAACCCTGTGTCCCATTTTTCCCATTCTAAAGTGACTTCATGGGGAAATCCATCATTAAAAATTGAGGGGGGAAAGTGGTGATATGGAAAAAGTGGATGAAAATTACACTATTGACTTTGGACCAATTGATAGATGATGAAAATGATTTTTTTAACATAGGCTGTGCCAGAAGAGAAATGCCATATATAAGATGTAACTCAGTGGCAGTGTTTATAGCTACAACTTTTGTTACATTGAGCAGCATTTTCAACTTCTGAAATACCAAGATACAAACGTAACTGGTTAAATCTTTTAAATAAAAAATATTACTAATTTTTATAGATATATGTTAGCAATAAATTAATTTGGTATGTGAAGAGATGTTAACAGATGGGTGGAATAAAGAATTAGAGGTTCCTGTATTGCCTAGACAATGAATATCTTAACATCTATAGAAAGAGTATCAATGGAGTTTAAATTATGACTTATACAACAAAAATAATACTTAGAATTTATCGGACTCCATTATGTCTGAATGGAAAAGATTTACCTAGGACAGCATTTTGATGGAAATGTAATAAGGATAATGCTTCTTTTGGGAAAGTTCTGAACTTTCTACATTTTTGAAGAAAGTAGTGAACTATATAAATGTGACTGCAACAAAAGCTACATTTTAAAGGAAAATGTATTCTTAAATTACATACCTATTTCATGGAATTGGACAATTGGACAATGTAAATGTATTCTGTGTGTCCTTACTATACTGTAGCTAAAGGACTCATATTGCAGCTTTGGAAAGGTAAATGTATAGTCCTATTTACTTAATGAATTGAATAACTTGCTTTTTATGAGCAGATTACCATTCACCATCTATTATAGACATAGACTTTGTATGGGTTATTATGAAATATGGAACTCATTTATACAAAATATATTAAATTTAAAAAATGATAATTATATAACTATTAGAAATATGTATGTATTTCAAACATGTTTGCATTAGATAATTGCAGATAGAATTGTAACTATTTATTATTGCAACAGCATATTCTACACTTATTTTTAAAAATCTTTTTCTGTTGTGTTTTTCACTTATTTTTAAACACTTGTTACAATAATTGTTCCTTTTTGTTTTTTCCTGTTATTATTTTTAAGTAATAAAAAAGTGGATACAAAAAAGCAATGTCCCATTCATTGTCCAATTTGTGATAGCTTTTGGAAAGAACAGAGAATGTCTTCCAAGTATCAGCCTTCTGTAGTAATCTGATTGGGCATGACAGTGCTGGGAGGCTGTTTCACATTTCATTTCTCAAAGCAATTTTGTGGAACATGCAACAGAACTCAAAATATATTAGTAAACATAGGTCTTTTTCTGTGCTTGTGTGTGTGTGTGTGTGTTTTTAATTTTATAGTCATTGGTTGTCTTCCAAAGCAGCAATTTAAAATGCTTTCAATAAAGTGGGTAGAACTATTGTGAACAGAGTATGCAAATATTTGCTGACATATTGACTGAATTACATAGCATGCTAAGCCATTTGTTTAAAGAACACCTGGTTCTACAGAACGTTGTGGTCTACCCAGGTCAAATACCCATTTGGTAATAACTTGCATCATCAAGTAAGATGATGTAATGGACATTGATGTATGACACTCTGATGAGGAGTCTGGAGAGCTTCAGTAAACTGTTTACTATTTCCAGAGTCTCAGACAGTTTATTTTATCTTCCAGCAATAGTGAAAGAGAATTATCCCCCTTCAGTCCACATTGGTGGCATTTGTACAGCATCCATGCGATCCCTATGAGAATCAGAATATTGTTGTTATATTGAATATGCTTGATTTCAGGTGGGTTAAATTTGCTTAGAATGGCAACCCTCATTTCCTACTAAACATTTTAAAGGTATTGTTTGAGGCAGAACTATAGAAAGAAGTTGGAAGAAGCTGTTATGTGGCAATATGCGGTTCAAAATAATCAGCGTAGTTATTTAATGTGGGCATTTCAGGAACATAAATCCCGCAAATTGTACATTTCAGCTGTATTTTGAATTTCCGTATGTTAATACAGGCTGACTGATCCTATGATGTATTACAATTGTCCTATTTATCAGAGCTGCATAGAAATTATAAAAAAGATTCTATGGGTTGTGAAGGAATAAGAACAGCACCTGGACTGCATCCTTCTTTGGATTATAGGGTACCCTCTCTGCTGCTGTTGTGTGCTATCAGAAAACAATGCAGCTGCATTTAAGTCTTGCAAAAAGGTGCTACGTTTGCATCCTTGTTGTCCCAAAATTCCTTTTGCCATAGAATCTGGAGCATCGAACAGTCCCATGGTACACTTACTAACAATAGGTAGAATGTCTCAAGAACAGCTCTATGAACTCTGTTTTTTTGTTGATCTGTTGAAAGTAAGAATTTATACTTGTAGAAAGCAAAGGTACAACACACATCCAAATTGCCCAAGTAACTCTTAGATCACACAGTAATATCTAAATATTAAGGTAGATGCCTATTTAATATTTTAATATTACTCCCATCTCTGAAACTCCCATCTCTGAAACCACTCAATCACTTGGGGGTAATTAGCACACTTTATTATACATAGATTTATTTCCAACTGTTACAAATGTTTCCTTGGGCATAGTGGAAGAGAATTCCCGCTAAGCATAGTGTGAAGGTTGTAAAAAAATGTTCTTGAATGTGTCACATATAGGCTTGCCTGTAAGGTTTGAGATGAGTACACTATTTATTTTTGAACATTAATATTGAAGACTTGTTTTAGCTTTACTGGGAATATTAGAAGGTTCAATAAATATGCTCCATGTGATGAGACTTTAAAATGGAAGAAGGCTGAAAGTTACCCTGCTAATCTCCTGATTTGTGAAGGATAGCTTCCTGCCCTTTATTTGCCCATACTTTGCTGTGGTCCTCTGCTCTTTAATGCTGAAAAATAATTTGTTTCTTTGGTCTCGGTAAGTGTTAGACCTCTGCTTAACCTAGGCAAAAAAGACATAGTCACTTTCCATCCATTCAGCAATATAAACCAAAGTTACTTTTGCAAGTATCTAGTCAAATAATATCTGGGTCAGTGGAATGAAGAGATAAAAATAATGATGGGATTTCTTAAAAACACATGCTTTTAAAGTTTGCGTTGATAGGTGTTTTGTGTGTGTGAGAGAGAGGGGGGGAGGGAGGGACTTAACAATACCGTAATAATATGCAATGTATTTGTTATTAGACTAATTTAGTTTTTACAATGATTTATGTGTATATGTATGCAAGTTCATATGTGCTCTGATTTAAATTTATCCTACAAATTATTAGCCGAGCCAGAGCTTGAAAAGATCTTCTAGGATTACCTAATGATAAACCCAATTTAGTTTGGTATTATTCTGGATTCTTTGTTACAATATGGATTAATATGTCTCCAGTGAAAAATATATTAGTTTGCTCAGTTATTCACATAGACATCATTTGTTCAGGTATTTTCATTTCCTTTTTGTTGTATAATGACACAGGGGGAAGGAAGCCATACAAACTGAAGTAGTTTAAGCCTCTTTTGAAAAAAAATCTGAATTATTTAATCCAGTTGCATTTTTATCTAGGACAAATGGAAGCTAATTTGTTTTCTCAGTGTTTAGGAGCATTACATGTCAATGGGTTTTTTCCTCTTCCATGAAAGCATTTAGAAATACGGTGGCAATGAACTAATCTTGCAATTAAAAGTAGGTTTCCTACTTTTTTAGGTGAGCAATACATCAATCTTTTTCCCCCCTTTTTGTAAATCTCAGTGCAAAATCCTTCCAGGCTGACTTCTCTTCTAAAAGTAACAGTCAAAGCCTCTAAACTAGGAGACCTTGAGAGACATTAGAAAAACCTAACATCAACAAACAATCCCATATCCTGTTCCTCAGGCACTAGCAAAGTGGTTTGCAGAAGATATTCTAGAAAGACCCTCAGGATATGGAGCTCTCTTGTTAATGTATTTTGTAGTTTTATTGAATGAGGGCATCTAAAGCCATGTAGGATTCAGAAATTGAAGTCATATGGCTTGTTCAAGAAAATATCGTTCCGTTTTTTATTTACCTGACCATGCCTCTATCATTGTGTTATCTCTCGAATCTTGATATTGAGTTATTGCTTCAGGTATCTTAGGTTTTTTTTTCTGTTGTTGCCTTCAACCCACTTTATTAATTGGTTATACTCTAGAATAAAACAGGATGCTCCAGGCAAGTGTAAACAATCTTTTTTAAAGTGATGTATGAGGATGAACAAAAAGAATCTTTAATTCAGACAAATGGAGGTATTGAGGGCTGGGATGAATGGACTGATTCCATAGCTTGATTATGAGTATATTCCTTCTGAAAGACTTTGAACTCAACCCATTTGGTAGACTGCATGGTACATGGAGATAACATATCTACCATGTACATTAATTCTTGCACATGTAATAATCATCTTTAATTTAGGCTATAGTAATTTACAAGTAGTTATCCAATTACTATCACAGTTGAGCCCAAAATTTATGTAGCTAAGTGATAAGTTGTTAAGGGAATGTTGCCCTATTTTACAACCTTTCTTGCCAAAGTTGTTAAGTGAATCACTGCAGTTATTAAGTTAGTAACATGGTTGTTAAGTGAATCTGTCTTCTCCCTTGACTTTGCTTATCAGAAGGTCACAAAAGGAGATCCTGGGACACTGCAACCATCATAAATATCAACCTGTTGCCAAGCATCCAAATTTTTATCATGTGACCATGGGGATGCTCCAATGGCTGCAATTGTGAAAAATGGTTACTTTTTTCAGTGCCATTGTAACTTTGAATGGTGACTAAATGAATTGTTGTAAGTCAAGGACTACCTGTATTTGGGCTGCCTTTAAAAACACTGTTATCTTCCGCTGGTGCCTGGTGGATGCTGCAGGACATGACACCAGTTCTTTAATAGCAGCACTAATTAGTATTTTTCTGGACAGTTTAACTGCTGCATCTGTTCCCTAAACCAGCTGCTTTATCTAGCAAGTTACTTAAAATATTGTCCATGAATAGAGAAACTTGTTTCAGGCACTCTTTTTGTAGGTCTGTTTTTACTGTCAAGATTGCCTACTACGGTATAAGTTTGTTTTATCAGCTCTATGAATTTGTCTAGTGATATCAATCCATGAAAAATATTGATGCTTCGTGACCTCTATCAAGGAACTGAATTATAAATACTCCTTTGAATAAAATTTGACACTGATGGTGACATGAATGTGTAGTTTTCCTAGCAATGTACAGAAGTGGATTGTCTTTACCTCCTCCTGGTACATTTCCCCCTCTCCCTAATTTTCTAGACTTTCTAATATCCCTGGTGCTTTCCCACCCAAGTACTATTATGTAAGGTCATGCAAGTGCTGCCATTTGCTATAACATACGAGATTTTAAAAAGTTCATATCAATCTTTTTTGAAATTGTAACTTTTATTCTGAATTCGCCACACAATACTTAATACTCACTCTTAAGTATCAATAGACATTTTCAAGAGCCCGTTTTAGTGCCTTTCCATCAGCAGTACTGGATTGTATAGATAATAAACTTCCAATGCCTATGTATGATAAAGGAACATAATTCTTTTGCACTGTGGATTTTGGTCTAATCAAACAGTCTACTTTTGCCTTTCATTAATTTTTTTCCAAACCATTAGTAGTAGATAGAAATTCTAGGATTAACTATGCAGTCACAACATTTTGGATCCTCACAGTAAAGAACTTGCTCTGGCAAAAAAATCAAGTGCTTAAATATATATATGGTAAATTCTAGATTGTTTGGGTATAAAATAATAGTTGCTTTACCCAAACAAAGGATTATTGCAAAGTGTTGCTCTTGTTATTCAGATAACAAAGTTTAGTTATTTGTTTGGGTGAGTCGTAAACTTACTATGAAGCGTGCTATATTTTTCTTGCTTAATTTTAAAACAAAATTATTGATTGTAGTTTTGAACTGATTTCCATAATTGTACTTGCTTATTTTGTAAATAAAAATAGACTTCAGAATGTGTTTATTTAAGAGATGTCCTGATTTATGTGTTTTATTAATTTGACAATAGAGTAACTATTTTTATATATGTTGTTCAGTAATTACGTGACACATAACTGCATTGTTTTATTATCATTTAGTTACTATTAAAAGTATGTTTACTATTAATTTGGCATTTATTGAGTGCTATTTACAGACATAAATGATGATTTTTATCTACTTGCTAGTTACTTTGTTTGTTTGCAGTCCTAAATATGTAAAACACGAATAATTGTAAGAAATTGCTCTTTTTGAATACACTATCTTAAATTATGTTTAATCTATCTTATGTTTAATATTTCTTATTAGAGATAATATTTTAGTAGTAACATTTTAAAACATTAAGTACTTTCAGAAGGTAGTATTAAATATTTCAACCTGTAATGCTGTAGTGCAGTTCTTTTGAAAAAAAAAATCCAAGTTATGAATTGACAATATATGTGATTGATTACCAAGTTTATTGATAAATCTAGAGCAGTCTTTTTAGCTAGGAATCTTCTAAACATATTGGACCATACCTCTCACATGTTAAGAAGCAGAGACTATATTTGAACATATCTGGAAAGTTGGGTGGACTAACTGCAGCTTACTAGTATTAGCAATTGAAAAACAGAAAGATTGACAATCAAGTCACACAATAAGACTAGAGGACTACATTTGCATTTGGTAAATTGCAAGTTGTATAGGCTTCATATAAAATGAAGTCACTTTCCAAATTGCCAAGTGACAAATAAATGGAGTAAATAGAGATTGGATCCAACAACAGCTACATTAGATTTGTATTTTCCCCTACTCAAACAGCAGGTGTAAACTATAAAAAAATCAATTTACAGATGCAGAGGGTTTGATCACATCACATTTCTGAAAAGCTTCTCAAGCAAGCATCTTACTATTGTTGTATGAGATATCTTGCAAGTGTGATTACAGGATGTATCCTACACAGTCTTTCTCAAAACAACTCTGTGGGTGCTTCTAAACACAAAGGGTTGCTGCCATAGTAACAGGGTGTTACTTAGCAAGCTTCCACTTTGTTGGCCAAAGGGGAGTTTTGAATATAGAAGGGAGGCACAGTCAATGCTGCCAGAATATGAATGGCTGCTTGTAGCAGTAGAAGACTGATAGGCTGCAAAAGAAATCTGAATCTTGAAGTAATTGAAAAAGTCCTTGTGTTAGCCAGCCAAACCTGTTACAGCTACGACAGGGGAACAGAAAACTAAGAAAAAGAGAAATTCTGGATATCCAAGTTGTACGAAGATCGGAAAAACTGAAGTGGCTGTGTGAAACCAGGTCCACAAAAGAATCAGTAGAGCTTGAAGGGCAGTTAAGAGGACAGTGTGGAAAGATACAACATGTCCTTGGTCCGATAGTGATGTTGACTTCTGGATTAAAGTCCACAATGACACTGTAAAAAAGATGCAGCTCCACCAGGACCTTTCTTATTGTAGGCTTCTTAGGTAGGTTAAGCATATTAGCAAAGAGATAGTGAGGATTGTTGACCTTTGCTGCCAAAAGTGATATATTATAAAGTGTTATATTATAAAGCTGCCAGGACTGGATTTGTCTTCCTTTCAAGCAATTGTACATGACTGCTGTTTCACAGTTAAGCAAGGTAAGTGCATATTAATGCTGTACAACTTCTTTATTTTTCTATAGTGGAAAAGTCTTTTAGATTTTCTGCAAACAGTTGTGATGGCTTTTTTTTTTGTTTATAAAGAAGCAGAAAAGTTGCTTCCTCACTCACCACTGCTTGATTGCTTATACTTAGCAAGAAGCAATGCTATTCTCAGTGTATGAAAACCCTCAGTTTTGTTGTACTGACTACTGAAGCAAGATTGGAGCTGAAATATTAAGAAATAAAATTACTACTTTGAACAATCTTCTATTCACCCCTTGCTGAAGAATTTGAATATTGTTGGCCTTAATGATGGGGTGAAAAAATGAAAACTGGGAATTTCAGAAAGGTGCACTCTGGGAACCACAAACATTATACATGTATTTTATTCTTTGTAAATCCAAGCAAGATTTATTTTCTTCCTTGAAATAGGTTTTGGTGCTGACTGTGCATTTTTACTCTTGTGATCACCAGCGCATAATTTGTTAGAGAAAAACTTTGTTCTTTTGTTGGTGGTTTGTAATTTGGCTGAAAGAAACAAAATAGTTTTGTGTGATCCCAAAGAAACAGAGAGAAACATTGTTATGTACAAGCTAAGTGATTGAATTTCATTGGGGAAAAAGGTTAAACCTTTGCTTTCATCTGCTTTTCCGTAATTCTCAAGGTTCACTGTTTTTGTCGAAGAAAAATGGGACACCATCAAATCATTAGTCATTCATATAAGATTTAATTTAGTCTTACTCCCAAAAGGCATTTGTTCATCTATATCTTTTCTGCTACTCAGGAAAGTGATAGCCAGCTATGTCTCCGTAGGTAAAGGATCTAGTCTGCTGGTTGCACAACAGAATAGAGAGTTTTAGATCTATTATCTGCCAAACTCTGCAGAATGACAGGCAAAATCCTTGGATGCTTGCTTTTAAAGTTCAGCATGGTGAAAGACACTGGAGATTGCATTTATTTCTTTGCTAAGGAGATCTTTCATGACAGCTAATTCATTATTAATATTTGCAGTTTGACACCTTTGAATTGTATGAAGTAAAAATGCCCTGGAGTAGTGTCCCTTGTTAATATTCTTTAAATGAGTCTAGGACAACTCATCGTGACCAGTTCACTGCTGTCAGCTTGCCACTACCAAATTGCCTCTGCTAATTCTCTGCTGCCAAGTTGCCGCAGGACAACTCAACACGGCCAATTCACCTTGGGAACAATTTGTTGTGGGTGGCCAGAGAGAGAACCAGGCCAGCAGGTAAGCCGGGGAGGGCAGAATGCAGAGCGGTGATGGTAACCGCAGAGGCCAAGGCTTTCCATGTTCACAACCCCCACTGCTGCTACTGCTGCTGGCCTGCAGAGGTCTATGCTGTTCAGAGTTCAGGCGATTCCGCAGTGGGCGGGATGGATGGCAAGGAGGCGGATGACGGATCTCATTTTCATATCCCCTGCCTCTGCCACCGGGTGTGAAAATGGGAGGCGCCCAGCTGCCACCACCTCCCCACTGTCCCAACCTGCCCACTGACACTGCCACTAAACGGCGCAAACACTGCCACACCAAACTGCCTGAACTCTGAATGGTCCACAGCTTGGTGTGACAGTGGCGGTGGTGGTGGCAGCAGCGGGGGATGTGAAAATGGGAAGCTCCCAGTCGCTGCTGCTGCTCTGCATTCTGCCCACGTACTCGCTTGCTCGCTCACCCAGCTCTCCCTCCAGCCACCCACAGTGTGTTGTCCCCATGGCGAATTGGCTGTATTGAGTTGTCCTACAACCGCTTGACAGTGGTCAGTTGACAGAGGTGACTTGGTGCTGGTGAGCTGGTGGCAGTGAACCGGCTACGCCGAGTTGTCCCATTCCATTCTCAGATATGGGAATACCTGTTCCTTATCAAAGGTCTTTATTCATATCATGTTTTGGGATTTGGTTGGGGAGAGATCTATCTTGTTGTTCCACTATTAGATGAAGAGCTTTTGGTTGTGTCACAAGGCAGGGTCTTCCTTCTCTGGACTAGTCCCCGAAATTGCCCTCCAGCAAGAAAGTTTAATGATATTTTACTACCTCATTCATCAGGCATATTTATATATGCTTAGTGGCCACTTTTAGAAATGTAATGAGATCTGTCCTTTATATTGTAGTTCCTCTGCTTTTGTATTATTATATGAATAATAACAATTATTTCTTAGACCATTTTAACAAAAAAGGTACCATATGACATTTGATCACCCTCTATAAATACAATTCATTCTTAACAAAGTGACCCACATTCCTTAAGGTGAATTAAATCAAAAAGGTTTAGAATTATAGTAAGTTACTAGCCTCAGTTAATAAAAGAAATGAAGAATAACCAAGAAATTTTATTTAGAATCATTAGTTCAGTAGTAGGGAAAGAAAGAGGGTGCAAGGAAGTGATACGCTGCAATTAAAATATAAGCAAAGAAAAAGTATTTCCTTCCCCCAAAACATTTGGTGGAACTTAACTTGTATAGAAATAAAACCGAGAAACTGGATTAGAAAGTCATTTATTGATGTGATGGTCATAAGTAAAACTTCTGAGACATGACAACTACTGACATTGGAACTCCTTTCTGCTTCTTAATTTCTCTATGATAACCATCAAAGGTTAGATTTGCCAAATTTACCATTCATTTCTGAAATATTTTTAAATTGTATCATAATTTAAACCCTGGGACTATGGTTCAGCCCAGAGAAATGATTTCATTTGTACTTTGGTTGTTAAATATCCAGGGGTGTCAAACTCAAGGTCCATGGCCGGATCTGGCCTGCAGGGTGCTTAGATCTGGCTCACGGGGCTGCCCTAGAAACAGCAAAGGACCAGCCCGCAGTGCCTCTGCCAGCGAAAATGGAGCTTGGGAGGGTTGTGCGCAGCCCTCCCAGGATCTGTTTTCAGCTGTGACAGTCTCCTGTCTCCCTCTGTCATTGAAAACGGAGCTCGGAAGGGCTGTGCACAGCCCCCAGAGCACAGCACGGTTTTCAATGGCAGAGGGTGGCAGGAGGCCATCACGGCTGAAAATGGGAGCTCAGGAGCCCATTTTCACTGGCAGAGCACTTGGGCCACTACAGACACCCCTGACACGAGTGACGTCAAGGTGGCCATGCCTACCCTAGCCCACTAGTCAAACACAAACCTGATGCGGCCCTCAATGAAATCGAGTTTGACACTCCTGTTATATATCTTTTTAATTTTCACTTACCGTATATACTCGAGTATAAGCCGAGTTTTTCAGCCCACTTTTTGGGCTGAAAAAATCCGGCTCGGCTTATACTCGAGTCTACAACTGGATCCGGCAGTGCTGTTGCCTGTTGGAGGAGGAGGGGATTCCTTCCTGCGAGACCCCGTCCAGAAAAATGCGGGGAGCGGCAGCGGAGCCCCGGGGCTGCTTCTGCTCCATCCGCTGGACTGTTTCCTCGCCTGCCCGCCCGCCCGCTCATTCATTCCGTTTCCTAGCCTGCCTGGCCACTTATTCGTTTCGTTTCCCTCCCCTGCCTGCCCCCTCGTTCATTCCATTTCCTAGCCTGCCAGGGGAAGAATACTATGAAATCCCCCAAATCCTCCCCACTCCAGGGATAGGATACTATGAAAGCCCCAGGATCTCTTGTCTTGCTGGGCAGTCTGCGCCAGCCATTCCCTCTCCTCTGTTAACTCCCTTCCATTCCACGTCCGAGTCAAAGGACGGCCGGTGGCTGCTGGACCTCCTGATGGGCCAGAGGTCTGTCTGTCTGTCTGGATGTTTGTCTGGATGTGTCTGTGTATGCGCGTGTAGTCCGCTGACTTCCACGCAGGTGAGCCGCTGCAAGCCTCCCAAACGTGACAGGCTCCCAGCTTGGGTGGAAGAGTTTGACGCCCTTCCCGGCTTTGCTCTCCTTCGGGGTTAGAATCGGAACCCGAGGATGCCGGGTTCCAGTCGCCCCTGGCGTCCGAACCGAGAGTTGCCCGGCGAAGTTCCTCGGTGGGAACTCCGGCCGCTGCCCACCCGTGGGGAGAGAGGGAAGAGCCCCGAGCGAGCCGCCTCGGTTTGGCAACCAAACCCATCCAGCCTTTTACCTCCCGTCCCCCCGCCCGCCCGCTCGCAGCCCCCTCCCCGGGCTGGCGCCAACTCCTCCCCGTGCCCGGCCTCCAGCCGAGGCAAGTCGGTGTCTCTTTAAGCTAGAGAGAGGAGGGGAGGGAAGGCAGGGACCAGCCGGCTGACAATGGGCCGGAGCGGCTGAGTTGGAGCAAATTCCGCGGCGGAGGTGGCGTCCCAGCTCCAGCGGCTCCGAGGCGAGCGGCTTGGCCCTTCCGCTGGGCGCTCGGAGATGAAGGCGCGCTGGCGCTGAGTTGAGCGGCGAGCTTGCCGAGCGCGCGGCTCCGGGAAGCCCCCCTTCTCCTCCCTGCTGGAAGCCGAGCGAGCCCCGCCGCCCACGGACTCCCGCGGCTGCCCCAGGGCTCCGGGAAGCAGGACCCGGAGGCAGCCCAGCCCTGCCGCCGCCCCGCGCCCTCCACCCGCTGCGCGAGAGGGGACCCCGCTTTCCCCTTGCCGGATGCGTCCCTGGCGGAGCTGAGCCATGCGGCGGAGGCTCCCGCTCTGGTTCCGGAGCTTGCTGTGCCTCTGGCCGGTCCTGGTGGGACCCGCGGCAGGTAAGAGGCGCCGTCGAGCGCCTCGTACAATGATTTATGTATGAGGTTTAAGTGACTGAGACACACTCCTGGCTACGCAGCAATGTTATTTCTGACTTAGTATACTATGAAATCCCCCAAATCCTCCCCACTCCAGGGGAAGGATACTATGAAATCCCCCAAATCCTCCCCACTCCAGGGGAAGGATACTATGAAATCTACATTTCCTCCCCACTCCAGGGGAAGGATACTATGAAATCCCCCAAATCCTCCCCACTCCAGGGGAAGGATACTATGAAATCTACATTTCCTCCCCACTCCAGGGGAAGGATACTATGAAATCCCCCAAATCCTCCCCACTCCAGGGGAAGGATACTATGAAATCCACATTCCCTCCCCACTACAGGGGAAGGATACTATGAAATCCCCCAAATCCTCCCCACTCCAGGGGTAGGATACTATGAAATCCACATTTCCTCCCCACTACAGGGGTAGGATACTATGAAATCCCCCAAATCCTCCCCACTCCAGGGGTAGGATACTATGAAATCCCCCAAATCCTCCCCACTCCAGGGGAAGGATACTATGAAATCTACATTTCCTCCCCACTACAGGGGTAGGATACTATGAAATCCCCCAAATCCTCCCCACTCCAGGGGTAGGATACTATGAAATCCACATTTCCTCCCCACTCCAGGGGTAGGATACTATGAAATCCCCCAAATCCTCCCCACTCCAGGGGAAGGATACTATGAAATCCACATTCCCTCCCCACTACAGGGGTAGGATACTATGAAATCCCCCAAATCCTCCCCACTCCAGGGGAAGGATACTATGAAATCCACATTTCCTCCCCACTCCAGGGGAAGGATACTATGAAATCCCCAATTCCTCCCCACTCCAGGGGAGGAAATAAATATTCAAAAACATTATTGGTATCTATTTTTATTTTTGAAATTTACCGGTAGCTGCTGCATTTCCCATCCTAGGCTTATACTCGAGTCAATAACTTTTCCAGGTTTTTGTGGTAAAATTAGGTGCCTCGGCTTATATTCGGGTCGGCCTATACTCGAGTATATACGGTACGTCTAGAGGAATAGTAAGTTTGTTGTAGTATGTTTCGAGAGAAGCCATGCTTGTCTTACGCTTGTTACAGTATTAGCATAAATAACATTTATTTCTCTGCTGTTACCTTATTAATTTATTTACAGGTATATATCATTAAAATTCACTGCTTCCAGTATGTCAGTCATTAATTATTATAAGTAAAAATTCTCCTGTGCGCTGCTTGGAGAGTCCAAGCATGGGTTAAATTCAGTCTATTCATCCAAGGACTGTGTTGATTTTCTTAGCCACGCCTCCCCTCTTCATTGAGGGCCAGTTCAAAAACTCAGTCCAGCCCAGTTTGGATGTGTTTTGGGGAGCTCCTCAGTTCTTGGATAAATAGACTGGGATTCTCCTTTAGTTAGTATAGAGATTTTCTTATTTTTGTCTTAGTTGTTAGTTGGTGGAAAAATCCTTTAAAATAGCCTAACTGAAATTGCTGGTGAGGGCTTTTTGGCTCCTTGTCACTGACGGGCCTGCGATCGTTGCCGTGCTTGTTCAGAGGCTGTTGGCGAGCGCCAGCAAAGTACAAATGAGAGCTGTTCCCCTGTATATTGCATTATATGATTTCTCAGTTGAAAATAAACTATTAGGAAAGAAAGGCTTGAATATAGAAATGAAAGGGAAGACTCCAAATGTCTGGTGCATCCTGCAGAAAGCTCTTGCCCTACTCAGTTCTAACAAGTTGTCTTCCCAGGTAGCACCTGTAATAAACCTTTGGAGGTCCGGGCTTGTAACTTATGGCGAAAGCTGCTCCTTTAAACAGAGGCTAATATCTCCAAGCTATTTAAGTATTCATGTTGGGCTTCAACAAGTGGAGAAGACTGCACCCCAAAGGGCACGTTTAACAGAAGCCATGAACTGCTGATAAATAGTATTGATGTTCGCTAATTGCAAGAAAACTATGCAAATGCAGTAATAGTAAAGTGGAGCCTAGCATATAGGAAGGTGGAGCTTCACATGATGGAAAGAATGCAATGGTGACATTGACACACATCTGAGAGGTTCAATCTGCTCCATCAGCAGATTAGGACCTACGTTGGATAAGTTCTTCTTGGCAGCCATAAAGACAGACAGGATCCGTTATACCCATTACAATATGTTCATGGTTTGTTATGCCTTGTTAATTTTTGTCTCTTTCTCTATTCAACTCAAAAGAAGCACAGCAGGACAAAGGTCAATTCATTTTAGATTCAAAGGGATGTATACACTGTGTTTCCTAATCTAAAGATTTAAAAAATTGGAATATCACAGAAGTATATAATAAAAAATTTGACCAAATTACTTGGCAACCTTTGTTGTTTCCTTTTTTCAAGGAATCATTTCAAAAACTGAAAATGCACATTTATCAACTATGCTCTATACAAAGTTCTGTAGTTATACTCACATTGAAGCTCTACATTCTTAGTATGCAATCTAGGAAAACTGTCATATCTTGTCATCGTTTTGCAGTATTTTTTACCAGGATTTAATATTCAAAATGAAAAACATCACATTACATAGACCATGGCATCAAAGAAATGAATTTGTTTTGACAGCATCTTCTCTTAATAAGAGTTTGTTGGTCACAGGAGAGGTGTTACTGCACATACACAATAATCTAGAGCGAGTATGTACATTACTTTAGTCAGAAAGATTGGCAATTGTACACTAGGAAAGAAAAAGAGATGGCGATTATTGAAGAATGAACTTTAAAGTTTATTGAATTGGCAGAGATGGTGAAATTAACAGCATTGATTAGGGATGGATTAGAAAATTTATAAGAGGTTGGAAGCAATTTGTGGACTTTCTACGCATTAAATACAATAATTGATCCTAAACAGAGGGCTTCAAAGATTAGTTTTATTCTTGGGGTTACTTGGGGTTAAATAGATTTCCACATAGGTGATTTTTTTAATGAAAAGGACATTTGCCACTTAATTGCCAGTATTTTTTTTATTTATGTCCAATACTATACAAAATTGAGAAAAAGAAAAAGGGGAAAAAACAAACATCAAACACCGACAATAAATATAAAAACCATGTGTACAAAATATAACAAATGACAAATATATTATTAGCACTAAGGTTAAATATAAATTGTACACCCTGGTTGAATGCCAAAAAATATGTCTAATATATCTGGTACATTCTCCCCCCTTATATAACAGGCCTACAAGTAATTAGAAACTTTCCCATTTATGTTTAATAAAAAATACTATGATTTCTTTCTTTTCCTGGAAATACTGTGCAGCAGAATATATTCTGGGAATCAGAAGTTCATTGACTAGACAGCTGCAGTGTGCTTTATAGAATACAAAAAAAATACAATTCTTTCAAATGGCAGAGGCCTCTATGCTAGTGTGTAAGGACCATTCAATCTTGTGATCCTTATTGTGGTCATTGTACTGTGTTTCCCCGAAAATAAGACAGTGTCTTATTTTCTTTTGACCCCCCCCCCAAAATAAGCACTTGGCCTTATTTTTGGGGAGGGCCTATCTTTTTTTTAGGTGCAGGAGGCGGTGAGTGTGGTCACCTCATGGCTGCTGCTGTGTTGCAATATTTTCAGGGAGGGCTTATTTTAGCTTATACGCTCAAAAGCTCAATTGGGCTTATTATCCAGAGAGGTCTTATTTTTGGGGAAACAGGGTATTAACTTCCAGGGGTTTCTTAGTCCCCTGGTTTGTTCAGGACACTTTCTTAGAATTAACCAATCCTGTCTGCACATTTTTGTTAGGGATCCTTGGTTTTCCCCACATATGGGAATTGAGAACTTGTGGGAATCTTCAGACAATATTTTCCCATTCTTTTAGAACTGTCAAGATAGGACTGTTCCACGGGCCATTTGAAGTACAGTGCTGTATTGCCATGATTAATTATACTGGTGCATGTGATTATTACTTCATTGCTTTTATTGATTGGCAGTTGTGATTATATGTCTGTTTTATATTTATGTATATCAACACAGCTTTCTCCATATTTCATAGTGTAAATGTGCAATAAATAAATAAATTAACAAACAAACAAACAAACAGACTCTCACTTCACAGTGACTTCAAACCTCATAGGAAATGTTTGAAAGAACCAATCATAGAACACAGAACACTCGCAACTTTTGGAGGCAAGCTATTCCACTAGTAGTTGATTGTTCTCTCTGTCAGGAAATTTCTCCTTAGTTCTAGGTTTCTTCTCTTCTTGGTTAGTTTCCATCAATTGCTTCTTGTCTTGTAATAGATGTCAGAATAGAATGTTGTATCCCTATTTTGAAAGTTTCTATAGAAAATCTATGTAATCACTAAAAGTCGACACCCACTTGATGGCACATAATCAATCCATTTTAAAAGTAATGTTTAAGTCAGCCCCTTGTCTTCTGTTTACGGTAACTAATTTAAATCTGGGAAAATGTTAACAATTGCACTGTGATTTATTGTGCTGAGATTGTAAGTTGAATTTTGGCCTTCAACCTTATGGAGCATTCTTTCTCTCCTCTGCAATTGTTAGATTTTGTCAACTTAATTTCTTAATTTCTTCTTTGGATTCTGCAGAGGTGGCCATTTCAGTCTTTGAAAAAATGCAAGTACAAGAGATTCTAAGGAATTTACGCCTTCCAGAATTTGAAGACTTCAGCCAGTTTTTCCGAAGCCTGCCAGCTTCTACTTTGGTGGGCATTGGTGCCTTTGCAGCTATTATTGCATATTGGCTTGTCAATCGTCCCAAAGCGGTAAAACCACCATGTGATCTCCTAAAGCAATCAGAAGAAATTGAGGTGAGGATTATCTTGATAGAATTACATTTTATAACATGCCTTTTTCTTAGCAGTGTTTTTATTAGCAGATGCTGTTCCGTTTATTGCATTGATCTTTTGACAATATCCAAAAGTATATTTGTAAATATTCTGGCCTGTCCATCTAATTAGTACAATGGCTGACCCCGAGAGGCTTTTCTGAACCTTAGTTGCGAGAGACATGCTGTTCTACAAAATGTGAAGTTCATGTTTAGGTACATGAAAAGAGTCTGTAAGTGATTCATAGTATGCATTTTATAGGGTGTATTCTTGTGCGATGATGTATTTGTCTGTTTAATAGATGACTTGATTCTTTACTCAAATATTGTCTTAGCAAGATTTTCAGGAGAAAAACTTGTCAGGAGAAGAGTGAGGTTAGCTCTGTGAAACTGTATGAATTAAGGTTATGTCCCTTATTCTCTGCTTATTAGAAGAAATCATATTAGTGAATATGGTAATCCAAATAATACATCAACATTTAAATTAGTTTGGTGTTGGTTAATAATCCAGTTAATTATAGCAAAATATGGTGAATTGAAATTTTATTCAGGGAAAAAAAACCTTTGAAGAAGATATTCTTTGAAAAAGATGGCACATATTAATGACGTTTTTACTGGGTAGATTTCCTGAATAAAATGGATGATGCAATCAATTCTCTTAAGATTTTTTTGTTATTTATTTGTTTGAAATATGCTATATAATCCTTGGAGACATATTTGTAAAAGCACAGACAAAACAAATTAATTAAGCTATTGAGATTCCTTTTACAGTAGCTGAGAATCTTCGTTATTGCCTCACTTAAAATGTATTTCATTTCCTATGGAAATGGTACACATACATTATTTGATTGTGCTTGGGAGGGTTAACTTGGTTATTCAGAAATGTTATTTTGAGATATTCCTTGCCCATGAAGTAATGAAGTAATTGTAGTTTGTATATTGTATGTTGTTGAGCTTTTGCTGTATTAATTGGGTTGTTTAATCCAGGATATATCTGGCATTTTCCTTGAGGAAAATGAGAGGCTGAGAGATTGGTTGGGCTGAGAGTAACTGGCTGCATTCACCTAGAGAATTTTGAGTTTGAGTGGAAGTTAGAACCCAGGTTTTTTTGTCCTCAGTTCTTAACTATGGCATTGCAATATATCCTCATATGTTTTAATTATAAATCATAAAGGCATCTTCTTTATTTTAGTGCAACTATTAGTGAAGTGCAAAATATTTCAAACTTGAATGATTTAAATTTGAAATGACCCGAATTCAGCAATTTTGAAGGAATTGTTTTTTCGTTTTAAACCTTCATTTGTATTCAAAATGGCCTTCTGGAAGTGTTTTAAGCCTGGCATTGTTTTCAATACAAATCAACTGATTCAAATTCAAAAAAGGCATTTCCAGTTTGAAAAGCTTCACATTTTGTACACCTTTTAACAATTACCTAAGCTGATTGGCCTTTTTGAAAACAAAATGCTATATCACAGAGTTTTGTCTATAATGACAACTTTTCTGGACATTTTCTCCTTCTGTAGTCATATTTGAATTTGTTTTAAGTTTTAAGTTTCAAATTATTTGATACTGTATTTCTTCATTTCCCGGTATATTTCATATATGCAACTGATTCTTGCAGGAATATTGTACAATTTTTAAATGAAAAGTATCTGAAGGGATAAAATTCATTTTTAGAAACACTATTCAAATTCGGGATAGCAATAGCAATAGCAGTAGACTTATATACCGCTTCATAGGCCTTTCAGGCCTCTCTAAGCGGTTTACAGAGTCAGCATATTGCCCCCAACAATCTGGGTCCTCATTTTACCCACCTCGGAAGGATGGAAGGCTGAGTCAACCCTGAGCCGGTGAGATTTGAACCGCTGACCTGCTGACCTGCTGATCTAGCAGTAGCCTGCAGTGCTGCATTTAACCACTGCGCCACCTTGGCTACCTTGGGATACTCTATTGAAATTCTTTTGCATTCCTTACTAATTTTTTGCAAATATTTGCAACCATATTTATTTAACCAGTTTATTAAATCATATTTGAATTTAAGTTTCTTAATAGTATTACAATTCCACCTTTTGAAAATTTGAGTTTATCTGGAGATACCCCTCAGTTACTGATAGATTGAGGAATTCCTTGACTGAACAATTCCTGTGACTCTCCATGCCACAATGCTTATTCTTTAAAGCCCAGGCTGTAGGCATGGAGTGTCCAAGGAGGGAATCTTTTAGGCATCAAAATGGAGATTGGTCTATGCTTCAGCCTGGTTACATTTTCCTCTCCTGAGCTACACAATCTCTCTATGTAAAATTAAATAATCAAACAGAATGATTTTTTTAAAAAAAATATTTATTCTATTATCATGGATAAATTTAACAGTCCTCATATTTTATAAATTAAAGATAAGCCTACAGTGCCAACCAACATTTGAGGGTCCCCCCCCCCCTGGTGAGGATGTGAGTGTGGATAAAATCAGATATATTCCAATTCATATATACGTGCCCATGTACAGATGGAAAGATAAATTCACTTTATCTTTGTACTTTGGGGGTTTGCCTGAGGCATAGTAAGGAAAAATATTTACAGATCTACTTGTCATAAGTATTTTAGCAGTGCATTCCCATCATTTAAAACAAAGGAATTGTGGACATATTCTAACACCGAACTTAGTAATTAATAAAATATTATTGATGTGTTACATAGTCTCCTCACTCAAATTTTACAGAATAATATTGTAAAATACAAATGTAAAGCTACTGTCTTACATTGAGTTGCTTGCAGCCTATATTTTGACACCAGGAGGGACATTTAAGGGGCAAGGAAGCTCAGAATTACTAATGGTGAATCTTTCCAAGTTTGGATGTAGATTTCAGTTTGTCCGAGGACTAAAAAATATTAAGCAAGGTTCTGTTATTTCAAAGTGCAATTTTAATGGCTTCTGTAACTTCCAGAAACTGGAATCAGGATCTTGATACAGATATAATACACCTGTATTGTATACAGATTGTCCTTGACTTACTACCACAATTTAGCCCAACATTTATGTTGCTAAGTGTGAAATTTGTTAATTTGTTTGCCCCATTTTACGACTTTTCTTGCCACATTTCTTAAGTGAATCACTGTAGTTGTTAAATTAGTAACATGGTTGTTAAGTGAATCTGGCTTCCTCATTGACTTTGCTTGTCATTAGGTTACAAAAGGAGATCATGTGACCTCAGGACACTGCAACTGTCATAAATATGAACCAGTTGTCAAGTATTTGAATGCAAGTCATGTGCTGCAATGGTCATAAGTGTGACAAATGATCATAAGTCACCTTTTTCAGTGCTATTGTAACTTTGAACAGCTACTAAATGAACTGTTGAAGTTGATGACTACCTGTATTATTTCACATTTATAGATTCTTGATATGAACTTACCTATATTTCATTGTAGGGCAGGAATAGTGCACGGAGATCTGTAATTGGTGACAACGCCCATTTGCTAACTCATTACTATGATGATGCAAGGACTATGTATGAAGTTTTTAGAAGGGGTTTTAATATATCTGGTAAGTTTTTGAAAGAAAATATTTAATCATACTGAATTTTTTTTAAGCAATAATATTGTTACTGTTTTCTATGAAACTCCAGCTACTACAGAGGACAGATGTAGATGCTTGGATAAAGTAACCGTATTTAGATGATACTTTGAACTTTGGGGCAGTTAAACTTTGTTGTTGAGTGTACCTGAACTTATGATGGGGACAGTTACAGGGACTAGTAACCTTAGTTTAGAAGGACTAATAGGACCTTTAATACACGTGGAAATTTTACTGCAGTAATAGCATAAATATTGAATACACAATCAAATTAATATTTAGCACTTATACCTTAACACTTATAGGAGGAGAGCTGTGTGATTCCATGGGGTCTGATAGCACCTTTTCCAACTAATTTCATACATCTGATGAATTAGATGTATGAATTAAATAAAATTGTAATAAAATTTAATAAAATTTATAATTAAATAAAATTTTAATAATTTTATAACTAGTAAAAGTCATGACTGCTCCTTCTGACATAAATCAGCTCTTCCATGGCTTTTATGAATATTGATTATTTTATAGGACATACCAAAGCAATGGGATATTATTTAGAATGAAGCCAATTTTGATTAACACATTGTAATATTATAGAAAAAAAGCTAAATGTTAAGCGAGTAGGTGTGCTTCATGTCATGTCAGGGTCTTACATCAAAAATAAAATTGGCATTGCTGGAATTGTAAAAAAAAATCAAATCTCATTTGTCAAGATAACTGTCCTTTGTGTTTGATGATCCTTGATACAAATTCTTGGATGGCTGACACAGCACTGGTTTATTTTTAAATATGCTGTCCTGCTGAGATATACATAGGCCAACAGGAAATGCATTATTAAGCAGCTTTGAAAATGGCTTATCACACTTAACTACTCCTGATGTCGTTTTTTTTTCCCCTCCAGAAAATGGTCCCTGCTTAGGATTTAGGAAATCTAATCAGCCTTATCAATGGTTATCCTATAAAGAGGTAAGATTGATAGTATTACTTTTTCTCCAAAGTTGGTGGAGACAGCGGTCATGCATGGGTTAACTCAGCCAGTAATCAATAGAACTGAGTCTACCAAAGTGATGTCATCGCCTCTGAGGAGTGTCCTCCCGCTTTTTTAGACTCAGTTCAATCAGAACTGGCTGTGCTAATTGCTCTCTCCTCAACTTATCTATTTAAAAATACTGAATTGGCTACTCTAATGGGTTTTAATTGGCTTTCCTCAAAAAATTTGGCTTCTAAATTACTGTTGGAGGACTCGTGGCTGATAGCTCCTCTCGGAGCCAGGGCTCTCACTTAGCCCCAGGGCTACTGAGAGGGACTGCCAGGGTTTCTTCGAGGCTTCACCCTCCTGACCTTGTCTGCGGCTTACAAAGGCTTCCCTGGATGCAGCGCTGCCTAGCACTGGCCATTGGAGGCTCCGCTCAGTGATGCCGCCTCTGCTGGCTCTCCCTTGCCGCCAAACACCACCAAACGCCGCCACTGGGAAACCACCGCTGCACACGGCCACCACTACTCAGCACTCCTGCTGCCGCTAGACCTCCGGTGCTGCTGCCATCACCTCTGCAGCCTCTCCGCAGGGCCATCAATGCCCTCATCTCTTCTGCAGCTTCTGCTACTTCATGGCGCCCGGCCCATAGGCTCTGTAGCCTCAGCGGACATTTTGTTTTGTGTCGAAAAAGCTCCGGTGGCCATTTTGACTCCCTCCTTTGGACAAGAAGTCGTGAGTACAAGCAATGGCTTCCTCTCCTGCCCATGAGCCACAAGTGTCTCCACCTGCCTTGGCCCCTGCTCCCACCACTGAACCCCCTCCATCCAGAACCCATAGGCGCAGGCCTGCCCCAGAGGCTCCCCTCACTGAGCCCCCTTCCAAGACTTCCAGGTCTAATCACAGGAATACAGCCAATCCACCTTCTCGGAAGGATGGCAATGCCACTCAAGCTCCTCCTAAAAAGGCCAGAGGCAAGACCAAAAACACAGAATCCCATCTGTTTCAGCCTCAGAGGTCTGTTCATCCTAGTCCTCCTCCTGACCTGTCTTCTGATTCAGAGGATGATCTTTCCCCGGCTGCATCCATTATCCAACCTGAAGAAGCCAGGGGCACAGGTGATCTGGCCTGCAGTGGGAATGAATCAGAGGGTGGCAGGAGTGTCACTCCTGATGAGGAGCCTCTCTACCAGGAGGACATCTCTCCTGCATCCCGCCACCATTCTTACTCACCTGGCATGGCTGATATCATATCTGAGGCCATTGAACGAGGCATAGCAGCAGGATTTAAACACAGGTCATCTAACCATTCCACTCCACACAGGTCTGCTTCTTCTTCTGGTTCCAGACGCAGGGATAGTGATAGCTCGGCTTCTTCATCGCATGAGTTGCCTGGCATGTCCAGTCAACCATCGGTTTTCGGAGAGGAGGAATACCCTGCAAGAGATTCAGCTCTCTTGGAAGACGGGGGCCTTCCCCCCCGAATCTCCTACCTTTGTTGGTCTCTTTAAACCTGCTGTCTTTCAGTCTCTTCTCTTTAAGGCCAAGAAGATCACTAGCATCCCTTCACCCAAGACTCCTCAGGGAATGGTGGAAAAGGAGGTGATTCCATCGCCCAGACTCTTCATAGATGTGGTCCAGAACGAATGGGCATCACCAGGTACAGGCCCCCTTCCCAATACCTTGGACGAATGGCTGTGTAAAGTGGTACCAGAACTCACCAAGGCTCTAGAGGTATCTTCTATTGATTTACCTATAGTTAGCCTCTCCTCTCCTAATGCAGCCTTGGCAGCTCATGAGGAAGCTCTTCGCCCTGAAGACAAGTGAATAGAATAAACTCTGGTCAAGGGACATCAGGTTTCGGCCTGGGCCGTCAGGGCAGCTACCTCTGCTTCTTTCTTTAGTCGCTGTGCTCTCTTATGGCTAAGACAACTTCAAGGGACACTTCTGGCCAGGGATTCTAGGGCTCGCAGGGACATTAATAAATTGAAGGCGTCCCTAGAATATATCACAGATACCTCCTTAGATGCAGCTCGTTTCGTGTCCAAAACCATAGCATCCTCTATCACCACCCGCCATATTCTTTGGCTGATGCAGTGGCAGGCGGAAGACTGAGCCAAGTGGAGGCTTGCCTCCTTCCCTATTCTTCCTCCCTTCTCTTTGGTCCTACTTTAGAACCTCTACTAGTAGAGTCCAAGGATAAGCGGAAAGTCCTGCAACCGGCCACTAAGAAGCAGGAGGATCGGAATCAGTCCTTTTATCGTAGGCAGCCCTTTCATGGTCAGGACGGGGGTTCATCCAACTCCCATCTGCAACATCAGGCTCCTCTCAGACAGAGCCCCTCCTTCTCCAACAGATCAGGCAGAAACAACCAGAGATTCCACCCCAGAAAGTCATTCAGGGACAATACCAACCGCCCCTATAAGAGACAGAAGTGACTGCCTGGAGGATCTTCCGATCGGGGGACGTCTGGCAACCTTCAGGGATTGTTGGGACGACATCACCAATGACGCGTGGGTCAGGTCCACTATCAGATTTAGCCTTTCCTTGGACTTGCTCTTCAACCCTCCAAACCACTTTGTCACATGCCCTACCTCCAGGGATCCTCACAAGAGGCTCCTAGGAGAGCAGGCCATCCATCATCTGCTCCACATTCGGGCTATTCAACCTGTCCCTCCAGGTCAGGTGGGGTGCGGGTTTTACTCTAGTCTCTTTATCGTGCCAAAGTCTTCAGGGGACTGGAGAGCAATCCTCAATCTCACATTTCTAAATCGATTCATCAGGTACAGGAGATTCAAAATGCACTCTCTCCTGTCAATCCTAGAGAGTGTATGCAAACCCGATCTCCTCACATCAGTGGACCTCACGGAGGCTTACCTCCACCTGCCCATTCACAGGCAATACAGACGGTTCCTACACTTTGTCTATGCAGGCCGTCACTTTCAGTATCGGGCCCTCCCCTTCGGGCTGTCATCAGCCCCAAGGGTTTTCACCAAACTCCTGTCAGTCGTAGCAACCCACTTGCTAGCCAGACCCATTCGGATCATGTGCTACCTGGACGACATCCTCTTGTTGTCCAGGTCACACAACCAGGCTCTTCGGGATCTCCAGGACACCTTACAGGTGTTTCAGGGGGTGGGATTCTCCATCAATCAGGAGAAGAGTCACCTTGTCCCCACCTCACGTCTAGTACACTTAGGAGTCCTTATCGATTCCTTTCAGGGGAAGGTCTTCCTGTCTCGGGAATGCCAGATCAGATTCAGAGACTTGGCCAACGAGGTGCAGAGGAGACAGCTGGTCCCTCTTCTCCAGCTGTCTCAATTGCTGGGGAAGATGGTCTCATGCTTCTCCATTGTTCCTTGGGCACAGCTTCACAGCCGCTGCCTTCAGTGGTTTCTTCTGCCATTCCAGAAAACCAACAGCAGCTGTTCGCTAGTGAAAGTCAGGTTGATAATCCAATCTCTGGACTGGTGGTTTTCCCCAGCCATTTCTCGTGGATCCCTCTTCAAGGAACCTCCATGTCTCCAACGTCTCCAACAGACGCGAGCTTAACGGGATGGGGCCCTCACCTGGAGGATCAAGTGGGTCAGGGTCTCTGGTCCAATTCTGACCTTTCCCTAAGTATGAATTGGCTAGAGTTGAGGGCCATTCATCTGGCTCTCCTTCATTTCAAATCCTCACTTCGCAACACACACGTGCTGATTCGGACACACAACACAACGGCCAAGGGGCACGTCAACCGCCAAGGGGGGACAAGGCCAGTATCTCTCGTGGAGTCTGCCTTTCACCTAGGGATCTGGGCAGAGGCCAATCTTCTCTCTCTCCACGTCGAATACATCTCGGGCACCCACAACACCCGGGCAGACTGTTTGAGCCGCACAACAATTGATCCTGCAGAGTGGAGCCTGAACCGGCACATCTTCAAACAGCTGTCATCCAGGTACGGGACTCCGGTGCTAGATCTATTCGCAAAGCATCCAACATGCGGCTGCCCAGGTATCTGTCTCGTTACAAGACACCAGGCGCGGAAGGGATGGACACCTTAGGGTGCAGGTGGCCTCACTGTCTCCTGTACGCCTTCCTTCCTTTCCCCCTGATACAGAAAGTGATTTGGAAAATGATAGAGGAAGAGGCCTAGCTCATCCTAATCTCCCCTCATTGGCCGTGCCGACCCTGGTACGAGGACCTGATCAATCTCTCAGTAGGCCCAGCATGGCATCTTCGAATGATAACGTGCCTTCTTCATCAGGGATCCATTCACTATCCCGACCTGTCCTGGCTCCGCATAACCGCATGGAGGCTGAGCGGGCGGTCTTGAGGGTGGCTAACCTTTCTGAGACTGTAATTTGAACTATTCAGGCTTCTTGCCACCACTAACAGAATCTAAGAATCAACATAGCAGACTTTCATTATTTGGTGCCTTTCTTGAGATGCCATCTCCCTGGAGGCTTTAGTTGCCCAGGTTTTGGAGTTCTTGAAACAGGGCTTGATAAAGGGCTCTCGCCAAACACTCTTCAGTTACAGGTGTCGGTTCTCTCTTCGGTTCTCTCTCTTCACCGAGATGAATCCCTCTCCTTGCACTCTTATGCCTGCCGCTTCATTAAGAGTGCGTCTACACCGTTTCCCCTCGTGGGATCTAGCCAAAGTACTTGAGTTTCTCACTCAACCGTTCTTCAAGCTTCTCATGTCAGTCTCATTGCATCACCTTACACTGAAGACAGCCTTTTTGGTGGCCATCACGTCAGCACGACGGATCTCGGAACTGGCGGTCTTTTCAATCCGATCGGACCTGTGTGTATTTCACCCGGACCATGTGGTCCTTCGCCTTGATCCCACCTTTGTTCCAAAGGTAAATTCGGCTTTTCATCGATCTCTAGACCTCACTCTTCCAAATTTCTGCCCTAATCCTTCTCACAGACTTGAACGCAAATGGTACAGGTTAGACGTAAGACGTGCTCTTAAGATCTATATCGCCAAGACGGTCGTCTTCAGGCGCACCAAAGCTCTCTTCGTGTCTTTCCATCCCACAAATAAGGGGCTAAAAGCTTCATCTATGGTTGGGCGCTGGATTCGATCTGCCATTTCAAGAGCTTACCTGGCACATCACCTCACAGGCCTCAGTGGAGAAGATCTGCAAGGCGGCCACCTGGACTACTCCTACTCCCTTTATCCATTATAAGGTGGATAGACACGCTTCGGCGGATGCGGCATTCGGTTGGTGGGTTCTTCAACAAGTTCTTCCCTCTACAAGCTCCTAGTCCAGTCTCATTCCCACCCGGGGACAGGCCTAGCTTTGGTACGTCCCATGCATGACTGCTGTCTCCACCAACTTTGGAGAATGGGACATTGGTACTTACCTGATACGCCCCTTCTCTGGGCAGTTGGAGACAGCGTCATCCCCACCCTTTAAGGATCTGGCCTAGTTCGCAGAGGGAGTTCTGGAAGAAATGCTGGAGCATCAAGGCATTGAGAGCAATCGAATAGCACACAGCAGTCTACTTATCTCCTTTGACAAGAAAGTGGGAGGCAATGACATCACTTTGGTAGACTCAGTCCTATTGGTTACTGGCTGAGTTAACCCATGCATGACCGCTGTCTCCACCTCCCCAGAGAAGGGGCGTATCAGGTAAGAACCAACTGAACAACAGTAAAAATGGAACTGTAATGTGAAATATTTTTTCTACTGCACCCTGATCTGGATAACTAAGGAAGATAAGTATCTGGTTAGAGATGATTACATTAACAGAACAGAATATTATATTATAGGGACTGCTGATGTATTTTCCCCACACCCAAGATACTACTGTATAGGGTAAATAGTAATCCTCATCTATTATTTAGTTTGTAAGAAGCACTTTTTTGAGCGGACTGTGCCTACAGTAGTGACATTTAATCACCTTTTGAAGTTACAATGGCACTGAAACAAGAGATTTATGACCATTTTTCACACTTACAACTATTGCAGCATCCCCATGGTCACATGATCAAAATTCAGACGCTTAGCAACTGACTCATATTTATGATGGTTGCAAATGTCCTGGGATCATGTGATCATCTTTTGCAACCTTCTAACAAGCAAAGTCAATGAGGAAGCCAGAATCACTTAACAACCATGTTACTACCGTAATTTAACAGCTGCAGTGATTCACTTAACAACTGTGGCAAAAAAGGTTGTAAAATGGGGCAAAATTCACTTATCAACAGAAATGTTGGGCTCCATTGAGACTGTAAGTTGAGGACTACCTATACCGTTATACAGTCCATCTCTAAATCACCTAGAAATGAAGTAATTGGAAACCAGAGGGGTAGGTGCTTTCTTAAAAAAGAAGTAAAGCTGCTTTGAGTTTAGAAAACAACTAAATTAATTGATAATACAATTCTCAATTTTGTGTTAAGTCGAAAGGGAGTGGAAAAAATAGCTTGTGGAAATGTCTCAATGAATTCCACCAGGCAATTTAATGTGCTTTATTTCCACTTTCAGGTTGCTGAAAGAGCAGAAGCATTGGGATCAGGCTTACTCCAAAAGGGATGCAAATCATCACCAAACCAATTTATTGGAGTCTTTGCCCAAAACCGTCCAGAGGTGAGACTGCAAGAAGCGTAACCTTATTTCCAGACTCGTTGTATTCACATTTCTTCCTGTTTATATCTTTTATCATCTTCTTCCAGTGGATCATTTCTGAGCTGGCTTGCTATACCTATTCCATGGTTGTGGTTCCCCTGTATGATACATTAGGCCCTGGATCCATTCGTTATATTATTAATACAGGTAAAGAGAATAGATTTGTTTGAAAAATTCTTCAAATACTTTTTGGTTTCTTAAGCAGGAGTCTGATTGTTCAAAATATGTATTTCAGTAGCAAATGTTCCTTTAAATTTGTTCCTCAATGAAATATTAGAAGAAGGATCAAGATCATCCTGTTTATATCTTTTATCATCTTCTTCCAGTGGATCATTTCTGAGCTGGCTTGCTATACCTATTCCATGGTTGTGGTTTCCCTGTATGGATTTTTACTATTTGCCATTTTATTACATCTCTGCATTTAATATCTGCAGAATTACATAGACCACATGAATCCTAGAAAACCATGTAGCTTTCTTTCTCTGTTTCTTCACTGAAAAGGTCCTTATTCTAAAATCTAAAGAAATATCATTTTACTCAAAATATTTTTTTTACATTTTAAAAAAAGCCTATGTAATTAGAATTATAGCAGAGAATTAAGGTTCAGGTATCAAATTTAGATCTTAAAATCCAGGTGAGATTTCCAGTATGGGAATTAACTGTTTAAAAATTCTACGTTTTAAGCCTTTTCTGCAGCTTTTGAAGTTTATGCATCATTATGACCTTTGGAGAGACCAGGTTGAGAAAGTCTGATTGATAATCTAGGGATAAATATCTTATGTTTTACATAGTTAAATTAAAATGTAATTTCTGTAACCATTCACACAACTAATATGATACCATAAATACTTGCCATTTCTTTTCTGACTTTAAAATATAGCACTACCACTTAGACTTATATACTGCTTTACAGTGCTTTACAACCCTCTCTAAGCAGTTTACAGCATCAGCATATTGCCCCCAACAATTTGGGTAAGAATTATTTAAGCTATGAACTAGTATTTTAGAACATAACAGTTATGAACTGGTTTTAATTTATTATGAGTTCTGAAGCTCATTTTGATTACAGCTTATAGATTCAGGAATTCGTCAATTCCTCAGTATAAGTCCCTTCTAAATTTTACTATTTTAAAGCTAGAATAATCCAGACAAGAGGGAGAAAGAACTAGGGCTGGGAAATTGGGAATGTATTGATTCAGAATTTAAAAAGTATGTACCTCTTATACACAATTGAAATAAGAATACATTTGCAGTGATTGGCGATTAGAGGATTGTAATTTTCAGTACTTGATATATATTCTTCTTTGAATAAATGTCACACAATTTAGATGGCTTGTGATTTGTAAATAAAAATGTGTTTGTATTTTAATATAGTTACCCGTATCATTTGATTTATCTTATTAGCTGATATTTCTATAGTAGTTTGTGATAAACTTGAAAAAGCCACAGTCCTGCTAGAACATGTAGAAAGAAAACAAACACCAGGCTTGAAATTAATTATTTTGATGGACCCCTTTGAAAAGGACCTTAAAGAAAGAGGACAAAGATGTGGAGTTCAAATCCAGGCTATGCTGGAAGTAGAGGTGCGTTTCTTTTCCAGTGTTTTATTTGATCTTATTTTATACTTTTGTCAAATGAAAAACTATTTTAAGCGGTGAGAATAAATGTATTTTTAATATGCTAAAAAAAGACTATTAAAAAAAAAACAAAGACAAGACAAAGTTAATAAGTACCAATTTGATTTGTTTTAATGCCTTTGAATCAGTGTTAACTCTTGGTAGCTGTATGGAGAAGTCCCTGCCATTTTCTTGGCAAAGTTTTTTAGAAAGAGGTTTGCCTTTGAGTGATTCCTAGAGCTGAGTGAGAGGGAGAAGCCCAAGGTCACTTAGCTGGCTTTGTGCCTAAGGCAAGACTAGAATGCTCAGTCTCCTGGTTCTAGCCTGATGTCTTAACCATTACACCAAAGTAGTACTCAATTAATAATGTTTTAAAAAACCTAAATTTGACAACATAAAACTGCTATATTAGTCCAGTTTTGTCAGTATATCACAGCATGATGTAAGTTTGAAGAGGTAAACAGCAATAGGAAACAAGTCAGGCCAGAGAACTGCTCACATATTATCCCAAATACAAATTATGATTATTTTCTTGTATTCTTCAGAACTGTGGTCGGGAATTCTGGCATGCTCCTGTAGTGAGTATAATCCATCCTGTTCTATCTTTAGTATTTTCTCATAAACAAACGGCTAAATGCACCATAAGCATTCAAGGAAATAATGAAAATAATACAAGATTATCTGGGTTATTTGTTCACATTCCAAATTTAGTGGTACAGATGTTTTGTAAATTTTTCAATAAGCTGCTTATAAATAATACTTCAGGGATACAGGGAAACAGCATTTTAAAAAATGTTGACTGTTCATTCAGAAAAGAGACACCAGAATTGCCCAGCACATGAATGTTTTTATATGGAGAATTCCTGTATCTTCATGTGAGATATTTGCCATGTTCAGGACTAAAATAGAAAATAATTATGTGATGCTGTTTTCTACTGCCATGGGAGAATCTTACTGAGCAGAAGCTGGGTGTCTTGCTAGTATGAACGTCATGTGACAAAATTTTCTGTGCAGAAAAGGTCTGCTTTTGTGTGACTCTAACAGTTTATGATTTACAACCAATATGAGGATTCTGAGAAAAATGCTCCAAAAATTAATTATTGGATACTTTTTACATAACTGGATATTTGGCAGTACATGTTTTTGAAGTCAATCCATCAATCAGTGATTAGGAACAGAAAACACCAATGAGGTGAATTTATCTTATTCCCATACTTAATATTCCCTACTCTTCTCCCCACTCCCCAAAAAACTGATATTACATCATTAGAATTTGGCATGTAAGTGGCTGAATTTTGGTTTCTGTAATCTTCAGGTAAAGGATTAACATAAGTGCAGAAATAAGAGTGGGAGATGTCTGCAAGATGAATGACTTCCATTCTTGTGAATAGAAGTTATTCAATTTGGTGATTCCAAGAACTTCCCCTCTGAATATTTTCATGAACAAAATTTAAGCTGAGAATTAAAAGCAACAAAAACACAAAAAAATCCAAACTGGATTCTGAAGGTATTGGGTCTCTGATATCTTATTAGCTTTATTCAGAAGTTTCCCTCACCTTCAAATCCAATGCTGAGATGGCAGTTTCACCCTCCAGAGTACATACAGAGGTACTCTAGTCTAGCCTCCCTCCCCCCCACCTCTGTGTGTTTGTGTGTGTGTGTGTGTGTGTGTGTGTGTGTGTGTGATTTGTGTACAATGCAGATGAAGACAGGATGACAGCCTCAGCATAGTTATCAGTCTCTGGATAAAGGATGACTCCCTGTCTATGCTGTCTTACAAAAAGGGATGCCAAGGTGTTCTTTAGGTTCCGTCCAGCTCAACCCCAAATAAAGGTGCATACCATAAAGTCTTCAACCCCAGTTGGGATTGGTAACTCCATTGCTAAATGATGTGGTTGAAGCAAGACATCACATGACCATGATGCACTTACAATCTCATTGTGAAGTGCTTAAATCTCAATCACATGACTGTGGAAACCCTGCAACAGTTGTAAGTGTAAAATTTTGCTTTCTCTGTGCCATCATTTATAGTGATATCTTGGTACTCAGTTGCTTTCAAACTCATCAGATTTGGCACTCAATGCATTTTGATGCAAAAAGTTTGTCCCAATACTCATTGTTTGTTTGGTACTCAACACACAAGCTAGAACTTGTTGTTGTTGACTGCCTTGTGACTCATTACATTATTCCTTATGGGAAAAATGGTTTGGTGCTCATCAATTTTGGAAGTCGTCCCGGAAACAATTAATGATGCATTCTGAGGTACAACTGTAGTTTGAATGTTCACTAAATAGGACAGTTGTTAAGTAAGGTCTATCTTTATTTTGAAACAGATTTTTTGGGGGGTGGGGATGAGCAACATCCTATGGAAATCATTGCATTAAAATGATAATATTATTTCTGTTTTTGAAACTGATAAATCTGATGCAAGAAATTGTATTTCTTATTCTTATGATTTTTTTAGCCTCCTCGCCCAGAAGATCTATCAATTGTCTGCTTTACTAGTGGTACCACAGGTAAAATGTATCACTTTAATGCTGATAAAATTTTGCATAAATGTAGTTTATAGTTTAAGTATTTTTGATCCATTTAAAATATTTGTAAATAGAAATGTATACATTTTAATTTTGATTATTTTTACATATTTTATAATATTTGGGGGGATGGTGATACAAAAACATAATGGTATATATAAATGCAAAATGCTTATCACCCTGACTGATGACATATATTTTGAAAAGTTAAAACATTTATACTGGTAAATAGCTGGTTAAATTCACGGATTGAATGACTACTTGGCCCATTGTGAATTTAACTTCAGGTCCAGTGGATATTAGAATTAAAATCTTGTATTCTGTTTTTGTATTCAAAGTTCTTTGAACTCTGCCTAGAGTGACTTTACTAAATATCTCCCATGTTGATCTTTTATTTTACTTTTATTTTACTTTTATTTTACTTCATTATTTTTTACTTGGAACAATATGTATAGCAATTGCAATTTCCAACCAGTTTGAAAGTAGCAAGGTATCTAAATATCCCATGGACAGTCAAATACATGAGGAATGAAGGGTTATTTCCTTCACAGTAAAAATGTATTTCCCGAAATATTGGAATGTTAGCTACTTGGATCTTGATAATGCTAGTTCTGATCACTGCGATTTGATTTATTTAATTTGACAAATGAAAAATCATATACGTGGCTTTTTCTCACACTATGGTAGAATGTACTTAATTCAGATATTTTCATTAGTTCTTTTCTAAATCTATCTGCTTTATTATTGAGGTATAGATTTGGAAAATTATTCTTTTACCTATTTGCAGCAAAAAAAGATCTTTAGAAAATAAAATCGGAAAAAGCCAAAGACAAATGTCATATATTTGGATTTTTAAAGCACATTTCATTACCTCTCCTTTTGAAGAAATGTCCTTGGTTGGGAGCAATAATCTTGCCATCCCTACTGACCCTGAAATACTACATTTATTTAATGCATTTCTTCATACTTTCAAGCCTATAAATATTTGAAGGAAAATATCTTGGTTGCTGTCCATCAGATAGCACTAGGAGAATTGGCTGTGGTTGTACTGACAGTGGTGTGGAAAGATTGCATTAAGTTCCAGGTTGTTTACAAAGTTCTTACACAAATCAACATTTGAACCCTGGTAGAAGCTGATTGTTTTCAAAGATAGCTCTGAAACAAACAACGTGATTTCAAATATGTTATGCTTAAAATGTGACTGGTTATAATAAAGCATCCTCAGTTTCATCTTAAAAGTTTGTGCTAGTCTCATACTGAAGGAAAAGGGAATTGGCAAAAAAGAAGAAAAGAAAACAAGCATCAGAGAAATGATGGGTGGATCTGCCTTGGGATCCTTGTTTAGCATCTTCTACCAAATTGGGTGTGTTTTCCAAAGAATTATCATGGTAGAAATGTTGTCCTTAAATGAGGGGCAGAGATGGCAGCTGTTCTTTCCTAAGGTAGATGATGAGATTTCACTGTTAGTTCAGTGAAGGGAAAGCTTATGGGAACCAAGTTTCGACATCTGAACAATAATTGTTCCTAGGAAATATCGGACAGGGTCCCTGAAAGTGCCTTTTGTGTGTATATGAAGTGACTTATTTGATTGACCCATCTTTCCTTCACTGATACTACAGCAGTGAAAACGGTTCCACCACAAATGCGCGGACAACAAAAGCGCGCCTGACTAAACCGCGGTGTCTAAAGCGTGGTGACAAAACCGCACAACGAATTAGCGACTAATTAGCCCTAAAGCGCGCCAACAAAAGCGTGCCGACAGAAGCGCGCTGTAACGTAACCCTCAACCTTACCCTCAACCTAACCCTAAACCTAAACCTAACTGTAAATCTTACCTTAAATGAAATCACGCTTCGGTCGGCGTGCTGTTGTCGGCGCGCTTTTGAAATCGCGGTTTTAGCGCTGCGGTGTTGTCGGCGTGCTTATGACGTTCGCGCTTTTGACGGGTCACGGTGAAAACTTCTTAAACTGTAAGTGCTAAGTTGGCATTTAAAGACTGACAATGCACATCCTGTCAAAGACCAGTTCATATTAGCAAATAAGAAATTTTTTTTGAAAGAATTATCTGTGGTACTGGCTTTTTTGCCCACGTTCCTTAGCTGGTAAATGTGAACATTTATTTGATAAGATTCTTCTTCCTCCATTTTCCAGGTAACCCAAAAGGTGCTATGCTGACTCATGGAAATGTGGTGGCTGATTTTTCAGGTTTTTTGAAAGTGACAGAGGTGAATACTCTATTTACTTTAAAACCTGACAACAAAATGAGCTATATAATTTTGGAAATAGAAACACCTACAAAATAGGAAACTGTCTTAGGAGACTGCTTGGGAGTCATGAGTGTAATTTCCAATGCCATTGGTTTAAGTGCTGAATTAATGCTAGTAGCAAAAAATCCAATGATGATTTTTGAATTTAAAATATTTTTTTCCTAGCAAGAAGGGTGGGTAAACAAACAAACAAAGGATCATTCCGACTTGAGGCTTGGGCATGGTTCAGGCAGATACACCGAAATCAGTGTAACTATAGTTAACATTGCCTTAAAACTTGAGTTACTTTGAGTGGTCTTTTTGAAACATGATTAAATTTTGATCTAGTGTAGAAAGCAGTTTGGGGAAAAGAAAATGGATTTAGAACCATAACCATGAAATGTTGCTGGCCACTTCAAGAATAGGTATACTGTAAGTCTTCATTTTTTTAAAATGGGTCAGAGAAATTTAGATGTTACTTTTTCTCATGCCAGCTCTTTCAGCTCCCAACTGATAATGGTCTTTCTACAGTGATCACTATGAGCACCTTAATGCGCAGTGTACATAAACTGATTTTCTGCAATAGAAAAATACATTTTAAAAAATATTAGACATTTTAAAGAAAAAATAAAAATGGAAAGGGAGTCAAAAAGGGTTAATAAAGGATCTGTGTAATTTAAAGCATGGAAGCATGAACAGGCACCCAAAAAGCAAGATAGCAAGGTTAATTTTATAACATGATATTAAAAAAAAAACTTGGAAGGATTCCCATGCCTTTAATGGCTGACTGATAAATAGAATTTATTTGGCTATGAATTTTGTGTTATATCCCATCCTCATAAAAGCATCACATGCTATATTCTGTTTATGACTCAGAGATTGCCTTATGCTAATTGGGTTCAATCAGATTAACTGTGTTTTATTAAACAGGCTGCAGTGGCCTTGTTGAGACATACTACTTAACTATTATGGATGGATTCACATAGTGCACTAAGCCAGAATGAAACCCAATGTAAACCACTACTTAACTCCAATTATCCAGGATTTCATAGGAACCCTTTTCAGCCCTATCTTGATATGTGACTGATCTGTCACTTGTACATTACAGCTGATCCTGGGGATCAAACAGTTATTATAGGCCACAGATTTCCTTCTACTAGAGGATAAGTCTTGCAGTTTGATATTGTAATTGTCCAAATGCTAGCTGTTTTATTTCATTTTATTATTTTATTTCATTTTATTTATTTATTTATTTATTTTATTATTTATATGCCACCTACTCCCTATTAGAGTGACTCTGGGTGGCTTGTGCTAAAAAGGGATCTTATTATCTTAATAATAATGTTTCAGTAAATAAATAGATGGAAGTTTCTATAAATAAATGAATATCCTGTCCTTCCATTACAAATAGCGTGTCTGCTAGGTAAATGGTTTGACTTGGTCTAGAATATGTTCCTAACCCATGTGGATGTCGACATTTGAACATGTGGCTTAGTAATTGGTCAATTTTATTGAAAATTGTTTAAAAAAGGTACTTCTTTGGGGAAAACTCCAAGCAGTAAAAGTATCTGAAGTGTTCTTGGGAACGGGCATTTTGAGTTGGCATCAGAGATGCTTGAATAGTCTCAGAACATACCTGCCCAGGTGTCTGGAGAAGATCAGGGGGAGGGGGGCTGAAGGATAAAACATGTGCCATGATGCAAACTCAGTTCCTTCCATAATTACACAATTGCGTAATTGTCATGATGCAAATATGAAAGGGCAGGATTTGTGTCAGTGATAGATAATATGATGCACACATCGTTATTTTGGTTGCTGTGATTAGGAACGGACACCTTTGGTGCCCTGTACAGTGGAGAGAGCTCTCTGCATTACATCCTTGTGTTACTTACCACTCCTGCTAACATAGCTCCATTGGTGTCGTGGCCTAACGCATTATTTCAAACACTGTTCTCTTTTCTCACATAATAATCTCTACCCCCTTTTGCTCCTCTTGGTGCCATTTTTCTTTTTATTGTTTTATGACTTTCTTGTTGTGTCTTCCTGTCAGTGTTTCTTTCCTTTCTGTCTCCCATGCCCTTCATCTGCAGAAAGTGATCTTTCCGAGACAGGACGATGTACTCATCTCGTTCCTACCTTTGGCTCACATGTTTGAGAGAGTGATACAGGTAAGAATCTGCCTAGACTGACCAGGCCTTGTGGGGCTCCCTGTTGTGTTTTTTTTTCCAGAGTCAGTGGTCTCCTACATATGAGGATGTACACATTTCCTATTTGCCTTTAGCACACATGTTTGAGCGAATGGTACAGGTAAGGCCTCAGTGTCAGTGGAAGCCAACATTTTCTCCTCCTGAACAATAAAAAAGGGATGACTAGACAATGGGATGGCCCAGATGTGCTACTTGATCAGTGTTTTTCAAACCTAGCAACTTTAAGATGTTTGGATACCAACAAGCATGCTGGCTGAGGAATTCTGGGAGTTGAAATCCACACATTTCAAAGTTGCCAATATTGAAAAACACTGTATTGAATCATAGTATAGCATTATAAGAATGACTCACCTATGCCTGGCTTCACCCATGCCCTATCCAGAGGTGGGTTCCGGCTGCTGCTACTGCTGGTTCGCTCAGGGATGTGCTTCGCATGCACACACGCTTTGCGTGCATGCACAGTACTAAGAAAAAGCTGTGCATGCACAGAAGCAAAAAACAAGATGGCACCGCCTATGGCACCGCCGAGAGAACTGGTTCATGGGCGTGGCAGGCCGAGTTACTACCTACTCGGCCGAACCAGTAGGAACCCCTACCTCTGGCCCTATTCTATTCAACTCATGAAAACAAACCATCTTCACAAACTGTGGCTTAAAGCTCTTTCCATAATTATAGTGACAATTATCCTTAATTTAAGATTCAGAAACATGCTTAATTGGACTTAATTTCCCAACTGCCTCAAGGTTGCCTGAGCCTTTCATCTTTCCGAGGTGGGCAATGAGGTGCCAGATTGTTGAGGGCAATATGCTGACTCTGTAAACTGCTGTAAAGGGGGCTGTAAAGTACTGTGAAGCAGCATATAAGTCTAAGTGCTATTGCTATTAATCTAAAACAGAAGGTGATTTTGTCCCCCTTGAATCTAAGAAGAATATTAAAGAGAAACTAGGTTCTTTCTGCATAGTTTAACCATGGTTAAAAATTACTTACAACATGGAATGAACTACTACCTCTCTTCCAAAGACTGTCTTTCCTGAACTTCACAGCTAGTTGTTTGCCCTACAACTAGTGCTGAATTTTTTTAATGGAATGTCTTTGCCAAGAGAACTTAAAATATAGAGTGGATAGCCATCACCCATCATGGCTGGCTTTCTGAGTATTGTAAGGTAGCAAATCTTGGATTCTTTAATAGAATATCTGCCCCCTAATGGTAGAACAGAAAACACTTGTTCTGTTATGCACATGACATGGCCAAGACTATTGTATAGTCTTATGAGAAGTTATTTAATAGTGACTTTCTGGTATCATCAATAAGAAAGATGCCTAAGGAGTAGTATATGGGTTTGATGTGGGGCCTATTGGCACATTTGGGGCCTATTGAGTAAAAACAGGAACTAATTTGTTTCCTTTTCCTTCGTTACAGTCTGTAGTGTATTGTCATGGGGGTCGAATTGGCTTCTTCCAAGGGGATATTCGCTTGCTGTCCGATGACATGAAAGCTCTGCGTCCCACCATCTTTCCTGTTGTACCAAGACTACTCAACAGGATGTACGATAAGGTACCATTTGTGTTGGCAAATTAAAGGGAAAAAATGATCTTATCTAATAGTTAGGACTTCTTTCTTTTCTTAAATTCATTGGCTGCTGCATATTTAACATTTATGTAAGGCAGTGTACTTACTCAGAATGTTCTACCAGAAATTTGCAGTGGAATAGTATGTTCCATTTAAATGTATTTAGCTACCCGAATGCTTGTTAAGTTGAATGGTATTTTTATGAACAAAAGAAATGCAAAATATTCTATCTGCTGTTTGAACATTGATTTTGTTGAAGTATGAGTTTGGCCTCAGGAAAAATCTGTCATGTAAGCAGCAGAACCATCAGGATAATTATAACAAAAAGAATTTTAAACAGAGCAATTACTAGAATGAAATTAATTAATATAAGAATTTGTCCACTTGAATCACTCCATTAATTGAGAAGGCTAAACTAATGGATCTGCATACTATAGTCTAAAAGACTGCTACATTTTTGTTCCAAAACAATTCCTGTGTCTTTTTAAAATACATAAGAAACAGTCTAATTATTATAATATTGCAATAGGTCTATAGTATGAGGTGCTTTTCTATTAGATAGCAAATGAAATTTTATTTTTTACTTATTTATTTTATTTATTTTATTGTACACCACCCAGAATCCCTTTTTGAGGAGATGGGAAGTTCAGAAATGTGATAGATAAATGGATGGATGGATGGATGGATGGATGGATGGACGGACGGACGGACAGACTTAAATGATATGAGGGTTATAATCTGGATGACCCTGTTTCTTCTTACCTGAGTTTTAGTGTTGCTCGCAGGACTTCCCAGAAGTCTGGTTTGATTTCTGTGGCCACTATTGCTCAGGGTTTGATCTAAGCTGGGGGGGGGGGGGCAGAGGCTCCAGGTTTTCTATTTTACAAAAAGTGAATTCCTCTCTTCCACATAGACTTGTCTAAAGGTTATTAGAGATAGGTTTTATATGTCTGTAGAGCACAATTAGTAGCTCGGGAAGACTTTGGCTTCACAGTGTTGGCCTCTAGCTCTGTGCTTGTGTCTCAGTAGGAGCATGCAGGCAGTCTTCTGGTTACCACCATAGGCTGACTGGAGTGCATCCTTACTAGGGGATGGGGAATGATACTGAAGTCGGTGGAGGCACCAGCAATGCTTGGGTATGTTTATTAGGGATGCCGTACTGTTTTTCTTGTCACATGGTGACAAAAGCAGGATCGTGTGACTAGCTCACTCCATACAAGCATCTATGGGACATCATGGCAAAGGACCAAAAGGGGTGGGGCTTGTATTGGGACAGCAGAATACCGTTTGGTGGTACCGCTAAAGATTTTAAGCAGCAACGTACTTAGGATAATTAGGAAAATATTTTTTATCTACACATGCCGAGCTCTTGCAAGTATCATTAGATAGTAATAGCATCATCACCATCATTATCAAATGCTACTATCTGATGGATGTTTCTTTGATAACACCCAGGAAGAGAGTTGGCCCTCTAATGGCAATCTTTGGCTATCTTCTCTTTAAAATAAAACATATACTCCATTGCACCTTAGGCTATTGTTCAATATTATTTTAGCCTGCATTTTAATGTACTTGTTATTGCAGTATGTTCGTATACAGGTAGTCCTCAACTTACAACAGTTCATTTAGTGACCGTTCAAAGTTACAACGGCACTGAAAAAAGTGACTTATGACCATTGCAGTATCTCCATGGCCACATGATTTACATTTGGATGCTTGACAACTGACTCACATTTATGATAGTTGCAGTGTCCCAGAGCCATGTGATCCCCTTTTGCAACCTTCTGACAAGCAAAGTCAATGGGGAAGCCAGATTCACTTAACAATTGTGTTACTAATTTAAGAATTGCACTAATTCACTTAACAACAGTGGCAAGAAAGATAATAAAATGGGGCAAAACTCACTTAACAAATGTTTCACTTAGTAACATGAATTTTGGGCTCAATTGTGGTCATACGTTGAGGGCTACCTGTATACAAATACATAAGCACTTGACAGGCAATATATAGTTTTGTAGAATGATTAATGCAACATAAATGAAGTTGACTTCAGTTCTTTACTCTTTTTGTATGTGAAACTGTATAAAATAGGATTCTAGTGATTTATCCTGAAGAGTTGGCATAATTGCTGCCTTAGATGACAGTAATAAAAATAAAGATCAGCCACAATTGGCTTTTAAGAGGTGAGAATTTCTCTGCAGTTACCAGATGCCTCTTTATTCTGTTGCTATAATTTCCCAAATAATTATATAAAACCATGCCAAACTAAACATCTAGAAATTCTCAAAATATCTTAACCTCCATTTAAATTTCAGTTACTTAATTTCCTTGTAGAATGAAGATAAATAGAGCATAATTCAAAGAATAATAGATTAGCCTTTTCCTAACAGCTTTATAGCATAGCTACCATTGATTCCAGAAATTGTATACAACTAATGACAATTGTGAGAGTCAGTTTGGTCTAGTGATTAAGGCAGGAAATTCCATGAGTTCTAGTCCTGCCTTAGACACAAAGCCGGCTGAGACACTTTGGGCCAGTCACTTTCTCTCAGCCCTAGAAAGGGAGCAATGACAACCACATCTAAATAAATTTGCCAAGAAAATTGCAGGGATTTTTCCGCAAAGTTCAAGAGAATTGGATACGATTGAATCAACATGGAAAAGAAGACATTTGTAGAGTCATGTCTGCTTATACAAGTAATACATTTGCTTCTTGTCAATTTTTTTCTGTGAAAGTAACATTCCCTTGCCTTTCTCCTTGTTCTTTTGTATCTCTTCGTAGATTTTTAGTCAAGCAGACACTCCTGTGAAACGCTGGCTTCTTGAATTTGCTGCTAATCGTAAAAAAGCAGAAGTTCAAAGTGGAATCGTTAGAAATGACAGCATATGGGATTTATTATTCTTTAACAAAATACAGGTAAGGCTTTATTAAAAACTTGGTCTCGTGAGAGTCACTCACAATAGGGATGCAATTTACCCTGAATGTTTCTCAAGGCATTTAAAAAGGCTAGCTTAAATGTAGGGATGGGTGAAGCCCTGAGCATATACTGAATTCGGGTGATAAAAATGGGAAAATAGCTTGGTTATAATCAAGTCATTTTTTTCCTTTGGTGCAAACTTGTTGAACAACGTTGCCTGTGGGGGAGAGGGGCATCCATACTCTGTGGAAACACCTTGTAATGAGGGTATTGGAGAGTTAGCCAACCTAACTAATTTCACAGAAGTAACCCTTCAAGTTAAATACATCTACTTGCAAGCAAGGCCTAAATATTTCAAACCAAATATTTAAAAAAATAATTTTAAGACAAGAGAAACAAAAAGGGAATATTTGTTTGTATTTTTAAACCTGTTCAATTATTAAGATCTGTAGTAGAGGTGCTTTAGAAGATGCCTCAGGCTGCCCCAAAACAGCTGTGAGTGCAGAAAAAAGGGCTTTCTTCTATATGGACCTCACGCTCAGGAATGTTCCCCTCAGGAAAGTGGATTTAGTCCTTATTTCCTGAGTATTTAGGAAAGTGGCAAGACTCATACCCTGTATTAAGATTCACATTGAGTATGTTGATTTTAATTCTATTGGTTTTATTGTCAATGAGATTTATAGAGACAGCTATGTAAATCTGAGGCCACATAAGCACAAGTTATCTTGCAAGCAGCAACTAGCAGTCCCTCTTATGTATTAGACATTAGTTAATCAACATGAACAGACCTTTGCCTTTGTACATTGTGGACAGTCACACCATCCCTGCAGACATCTTTCTTTTAATTATTTTATTAGCAGGGCTTATATACCACTCCAGTTAAATGTGGCTCTGAGCGGTGTATACACCGCGATCCAGCATTAAGATTCAGAGAAGCCTAACAAAACAGAAAACCTAAAACCAACTCCCCCACCATTCTTGGTGCCAGAGCTTCTGTAGTCACATATTTATCAATGCTCCCTGCAAAAGCCTTTTGGAAGGTCTGAAAGAATAGCAAAGATGGGATTACCTTTGTGGGGAGTAGGGTTGTTTATATGGAGAATGTCATTTTTTTAGTAATAAATGATAAGATGATACTATGTTGTACTTCAAAATTGTGTTCGTCTAACAGGCAAGCCTGGGTGGTTGTGTTAGGATGATTGTTACTGGAGCTGCTCCTGCTTCACCTACAGTTCTGGGTTTCCTTCGAGCGGCATTAGGATGTCAGGTAGGAATTACTAAAGGAATATTCAGATGTGCCTTTTCTGTAATTCTACCTAAGAGTGAGGTGGGGATCAGATACATTCATAATAGAAATTGTCACTAACCTAACAAGATCAGTCTCTTATAAGAATATGTTTTATAAGAACCCTAGGAAAGGCCAGATTTGATTTTTTTCCCCTCTGTCTTAACTTTAGCCAAACTAATGGCTTGGATCATTACAGCATGGAGCTAATTATTATGGCAGTTGCCATTTTTCTAGCTTCCAGTTTTGCCGACTAGCTACCATCTTGAAATTATCTTTAATTTAAATTCAAGACCCTTGTTGTTTTAATGTTTTATACTGCATTTTATTCAGTGTTTGTAAGCCACTTTGAGCAAGATGGGTGGCATACAAGTTTGATAAATAAATCTGTGTTTCCCAGATGGATTGTCTACAAGCCAAGCTTTTTCCACAGGATTTTAATATGATCACTTTCCTTTATTTAAGTAGACACATATTCAAACCCAGAGGTTCAAGGACATCTTGGACCCAGACTGACAATGCTCTCTTCCTTTCTTTGCAGTAATAAATATTTCTTCCTTAGCCCAAGCAGAGCTTACAGCATTAGCCCTCAGAAATGTTGCAATTGGTGGCTATTAATAATTCAGCTCTCAGCCACTTAATTTTTTTCCTGGCCTAGCAACAAAATCCAAAAACCTTTCCCACTCCACTTTCTTAGTTTATAATAAGAAAGAACATTAGCCACCATTTATAATTTCTTTATTTCAAGAACCAAAAGTTTGGCTCATATAGGATTCTGAATGATAGAATTTCCCCTTCTGAGCACAGCAGAGAATTTCTACTTCTTCCAGTTTTTAAATTAAACGCTAACATTAGTGTCTTGTTTAAACAATGTTTCTTTGACAGGTTTATGAAGGCTATGGTCAAACAGAGTGTACAGCTGGGTGTACCTTCACCACTCCGGGAGATTGGACATCAGGTAACAACGAGGCAGGAGCTTCATAAAAGACAGGTGAATGTGGTCATGTAAGGTTGAAAGCACCAAGACCAGAATCCTAAAACATGCTGGCCTGCAGGACAATTATCTATTTAGGCTGCTTCTGATTCTTTTAATATCCTCTGCCAAACAGGCAAGTTCTTTTTAAAACCAATCAATAATTTACCTCCGGTGGAAAGTATAAGTAATGTTAAGCAAAATGCTGTTATGTAAATTTCTGTAATCATATAGCTTACTGGGATTCTAGCTTCAATATTTGTGATAAATTGCAGGTCTATTTCTGTACTGTTTCCCCCCTTTTTGGGGAGAGACAAACCATGGGTGTATAGGCTGCTCCCTCTACCAATCTCACTGTGAGATACTGTGATTTTGTAATTAATTTTTTTCACTCAATTACACATACCTGACTTCACTAATATGCATATTCATTAATATGCAGATAGCTATGTGATAACAATCTGCTGTGGCTTTTACTTTTTTAAGAGAAGAAAACCACATATTTCTTAATTTGATTTTCAGGCCACGTCGGAGCACCTCTGCCTTGTAATTTAATTAAACTGGTGGATGTTGAAGAATTGAATTACTTTTCTTCCAAAGGAGAGGGAGAGGTAATATGTTTGTACACTATTGGTACTTCTTCATTTCTGTTTCTTAGCTACAGATTTAAACGCACCATTTTATAAATAAGAGCTATAGAATAGGAACCAAAATAGAGCATTTCAAAATATGTTCCATTAAACTAGGAAAAGGAAAAGGAATTTGCTAGAAGTAAATCAAATGGTCAAGCCATGTACTTAACATTCTTTTTTAAAGGTTTTCACGATCCTCTTGATAGTAACAAGAATGTTCCTAACCGATACAGGAGGGAACATGGATTGCTCACTGCAATATTAAAGCACTCTAAGTTTTAGGGTGGCCTATTATATCTTCCTGCATTAATGAAAATCAGTCCTTGCAAGTTTTCTTATTGTAGTGCAGTGTTTCTTAATTTCTTTTCTCACTGCACTCTTTCCACTTTTAAAAATTATGGAGGATCCTCAAAAGAGCTTGTGTTTGTATGAGTTATATTTATTAATATTTACCATATTAAAATGTTTAATTGATGGATTTGTAGAATGTTTGTTGAATTGTGTAAAAAAACAGTTTTAAATCCATTAGATATTAACATACTGTACTGTTCTGACCCCCAGTAATGAAAACCGAGACAAGCGTAAAAATGGAATGTCCTTTAATAACAAGACCAGAATCTCAGTGGCTGAAAGCCAAATAAACAAACAGATAAGGACCTTGGCAGCAACGCCAACAAACCTTGGCAGCACTTCAGACAAACTCTGGCAGCAATCCAGCCTGCCAAGTTTGCATCTCTTTAGTCAAAGTGTTGACTTCTGCAAGAAGGGCGTGGCACAAGCAGTCTCTTTTATAGTCTGGAGAGAAGCTTAATGACCATCAGCTGAGCGTAATTACCTCCTATAATTGTTGTTCTTGACACCGAGTAGCCCTTCAACGGCATGCATCCCGGAACAACTCACTGTTGATTTCTGGATCACCCTCTCTTGTCTCCTCCCCACTGATTCCAAGAGTCGGAACCCTGTCCAGGGTCCTCCACATCCTCCAGGGCCGATTCATAGGGCCCCTTGCTGTCGGCAGGGCCCCTCGCTGGTGGCAGCTCCAACGGCTCCTGCTGGGCCACAACACTGTACTATATTTTATTCACAAATAAACTCCCTTAACAAATTAAAAATATGATAATAATAAGAGTGAAGTTGTTTTACAGTTTTGCAAAATATCTTCAGTACCTGGCAAATATTTTTGATTTTGCAGTCTTCTGAGAGGGTTTTGGAGGACCCCCAGAGTTTCTCGGGTCAGATTAAGAAATAGCTTTTGCTGCTCCAGAACGGGTTCTCTGAAAGTAATGTCAAAAGAGGACTTTCCAGGAGTGAATATGGAATGTGGAACCCCCAAACCTTGCCTGGTTGCACTCACACTGGGCTATGGTGGCCAGTTACCGGCCCGCCTGCCTGCTTGCAAGCTCCCTGGGACTTGCAATTTCCTGCCAGCTTCCCCATTGAAATTGCTTTTTGGAAGTAAGCAGGAAGTTGCCAGGAGATCCTTGCTTAATGATGGCAATGGGAACTTCTGGGATTGCCATTGCTAAGCGATGCAGTCACATGACATTGCACGTTGTGACCTCATTGTTTAGTGATGGAAATTCCAGTCCCATTTACAATTGTTAACCAAGTCCATCTGCATTATAGTGATAGTAGAGCAGAGAACAGTTGTTCACCTGTTATCAAGGTTAGATCATTATTTATAATGGTTTGTTGCACAGTCAGCCAGATGTTTAGTCTGGATTTGGCATTTTTATTCACTTATTGAGTCCTTCTTAAGGACCTGGGAGAGACAGATGTGGAAGTTGATGATGTTAAAGACATCATCACAGGATGTAAGCTGTTCCAAGTAAAGCTGCCTTTTGTAATTGACCGGTGGTGATTTTGTCAATGCCAGCAGTGTTCAAATGGTAATCCAGCTATTTTGGGATTATTATTATTTATTAAACTCGTATACCATATTGGTTAGTACTTGTTGGATTTCTATCAAAACTTTATTTATAATATTTCTACTCTGCAAAATTCAAACAACTTTTGCCAGCTTATAGGCAATGGTGAATAAGGTTGGCAGCACTGGTATGCTGCAAGCAGTTGGGGATATCAGCCCAAATGAATGCTTGAAGTCCCTTTACAGTCTGTAAATGCTTCTTTATGGGAGATTGCCATATTAGTCTCTTGCCCTAAGAGCACATAACCTAATTAGTTCTCATTACAAAAATGTTTGCTTCATATCTAGCAGCTGTTTTGTGAACAGTAAACTGTTACTGTTAAGCAGCATGTTGATCTCTCTTTCAGATCTGTGTCAAAGGTCCCAATGTTTTCAAGGGCTACTTAAAAGATAAAGAGAGAACAGCTGAAGCCTTGGACAAGGATGGCTGGCTTCATACAGGGGATGTTGGAAAATGGCTGTCTGTATGTACTGAACTGCTAACTTTTCATTACTGCATTAAGAATAAAGTTGAAAAGTGACATCTTTGTTGATTTGGGGCATTTCTGGAAATAATAAAGGGATAAATAAGTTGGGCACCAATGTTTATGTATATATAGATGGCGAGATACTGTAATGTAGTAGGGAAGTTATAAAGGTTTTTCCAGGGAGATTTGAGTTTAATTTGTTCACCCTTTTGGTGGTCCAGGTTGTTGTTATTTGTTAGCTTTATGGTCATTTCTCCATGAGTTCAGTCAGAGGGTTGGGAAGCACCCTTCATTATCTCTCCAATTCCAATCTTATGAATTAGGTTGAGTGACAGAATTGACCACAAATGACCAAATCTTTATGGCTGAGGATGAATTAGAACCTAAATCTCTCCAGTCCTCCTACAAACTTAGCCACTATAACACATTGGCTCTCTTATTGAGGGATCTTCAGAGAAAAGAGAGACTATTGATGTGATTGAATACAGTGTAAGATTGTGATCCCAAAACCATGTACTAGATGGAAAGCCTCATTCATAATAGCAGATTTTCTTTCTATTAAGTAAGTAAAGGGTTGTACCGTATGCTGCCAGTTTTCCTAAACCACAGAGATAATTTTGGCTCCTCTTACCATTCCCAAAATGTAAAATAAGTTGAAAATTATTGCCTAATTTTTTTCCTTAGATCAATATAATTGGTTTTTTTTTTTTTGTTTACTCACAGAATGGGACACTCAAAATCATCGATCGAAAAAAACATATATTTAAATTGGCTCAGGGAGAATACATTGCACCAGAAAAAATTGAAAATATCTACATTCGTAGTGAACCTGTCTCCCAAATATATGTGCACGGAGATAGCTTACAGGTAACTTGGCATTTCTGTATTTCAGTCAAGTTTCTCTTGTTTTATAATTTGAAAACTCTGTTTGACTTCCTGTAAAATTAAGCGAAGAAGATAGCTATTTTTTTTCTGTGGTACACTACTTCCCTATTATGAGTGTGGCATAGTTGTCTCAAGATAATTATTTGTTTTCTTTTTTACATATATGAAATATAGGTATGTCTAGTATAATGTGGAGAATGGATATTGCCTGATGGTGCCACAAGTCTTCTGGAATAAGTTCAGTTATTAGAAACTGCTATTTTGCTGATGCAAGAGGCATTTCAGAATAAGTAGCAAGTGGAGGTGTGCAAACATTTTCAAATTTGAAATGACCCATTTCAGTTGTTTTGAGCATGAAGCATCTGTTTTCATTCAACACTTCTGTTTTCATTCAGTAATGGCTGGTGTAACCATTTGGGGACCATGAGACTAAGCTGAAAAGCTGGGTCACAAATATGGCTTCCAATTTTACTTTGCAGGCCTTTCTGGTGGGGATTGTTGTACCAGATGCTGAAGTCATGCCAGGCTGGGCCAAGAAAAGGGGCTTTGATGGAAGCTTTACAAATCTTTGCAACAATAAGGTACATGCTCTTCTCTTTCTAGTCCAAATACACAAGTACAATGCTCCTTTAGCAAGATTATGCAAGAGGCACAGATGAAAATTTTAGTTGGATCAGAAATTCCAAGGGTACTATAAAGAATTATGTGGGAGGCAGCTTTTGTTAAAATGAAGGGGTGCAACATGATAGCTTGTAACAACTTCCTAAGAATGGGAAAGAGATTACTCTGAATGGGTACATTATGGAGAACATAATGTAAGAAGGGCCATATGTATGCAGTTGTACATGTTAAATGTTTGGAATACCATTCATGCTCTATGAGTTAATGTCTGATGTCATAATAGTGGTACAAGTTAAATTATTTCACATAAACCATTCATTTATTTAGGAGGCCACCTAACTTCAAAATGACAATAGATAACTATCAAAACCAAAAATCAGTAGAGGTACCCTGTTTCCCCAAAAATAAGACCTCCCTGGATAATAAGCCCAATTGGACTTTTGAGCGCATGCGCTAAAATAAGCCCTCCCCTGAAAATAAACTCTTTCTGAAATATTGCAACACAGCTGCAGGCATGAGGTGACCATGCTTGCCACCTCCTGCACCTCAAAAATAATAAGACCTCCCTGAAAATAAGGCAAAGCGCTTATTTTGGCGGTCAAAAGAAAATAAGACCCTGTCTTATTTTTGGGGAAACACGGTAGAATCTGACACTTTCAGTCAATATTCCATATTAAAAGCAAACAACAGAGTTCCATTCCCAAAGCCTGGGAGAACAATTATATTAGGAAAGAGCATGAAACTTCATTAGGGTGGGAGCTACTGGATTAATGAATAGATACCATTCTAGAGGGCAGGTGCTGTAATAAGAGAAGGTATGTTTCCTGGACCTGGTTAGATGTCATGGCTTAATTCAAGGGACCTGAAGTGTAACCAAGTCTGCTCTGGATTTTAGAATTAGAATTTGGTGGTAAAATGTAGGTGGTTTCATCGAATTCCATCTGAAGAAAGATTATGTATCTATGGTACACCTGCTGTTGAAGACATTGCACATATCCACTTTGATTGCAAACTATATTATGCAGAAAGGATAATTTATTTAGATTCTAATTTAAAAACTAAAAAAATAATTGGGACATTCAGGAGAAACTGTCTTACTCTTTGCAGGAAATGAACCTGCATCACTAGTAAGATTGCACTCTTGATGATGATAATGATGATGATGTTATCATTCAATTGTGTTTGACTCTTGGCAATTCTGTGGGTTAGGTCTCTCCACATCTTCCGATTTTGCACTGCTTCTTGAGTTTCTCTATGCCCTGGCAGGTGTCAGCTTTGATGGTTCCAGCCATTGTGTTTGTTGGCCTGGTTTCCTTTTACTGCTAATTCTTCCCCAACATAATTGCTTTCTCCAGTGAATTCCCTCGCCTAGTCAAAATAACTGAGACACGGTTTCATAATTTTTTTCTTTCCAGTGACATGTCTGGTGTTCTGTTCTCTAGTACTTGGTTGTTGGTCACCTTTGCTGTCCAAAGACTCTATATCAATGGCTATTTTAGAGAGGACAGACCAGAGGGGGGTTGCTGCGGGTGCAGCTCAGTACCGCCTTACCAGTAGTGGCCAGGAGCAACTGAGCACGTACCGGTATGGTGGCTCGTTTGGCTGACCCGCGCTCTATAGCTGTTTTTATGGCAAACAGTAAAGTGCGCACATGCACACAGTGTGCGGTGTCTGTGTGAGCCCCAACCAGCAGATGACTGTCGCAGGGGCGGTATGTGCGCAGCGCACGTCCAGCGCGTGCACAAACAGACTGTGATCAGCGTACCGGTAGCAACAGTAAGAGCAACCCACCACTGGGACTGACTATTTAGGACAGATTGGGGTTAAATGTAGGCGTGACAAATTATTGTAAATAGGTTATGTTGTTATCTTTGTACCTGTATTTGTATTGGTTTTATACTTTTCATATGATCAGATGACTAAATCAATAAAGATTACACTCTATTCCACCCCATCCCACTCTACCCCATCTGTTAGTGTAGACACAGCTGCTCTCAACAGATCAGAGGTGAAATTCAATATCAGGCAATTTCTTCCATTCTTAAATGCCAGGCACAAAAATGGAAAAAAGCCAGATGAGGCCAGTATCATATAGTGTCAGGGATTTTTTTTTTAAAAAAGCACTCTGTGAAAGTTAGAAAAATTCAAACATTTCTGAATGATCATTTGAATTTGGGATGGGGTAATGAGAAAGCAATTCATAGTTAAGAATGTTCAGGAAGTATGCATTACAGGCAGCTTTTTAAAAATTGTTTTTAATTAAAGTTATTAATTTGTAATAATGAAAGCAATGCAACTTTTAGAGGAGGAACAAAAGAAATTAAAAATGAATACATAAGAAATTAAAAGAGATAAAGAAGCAGTTTCCAATTTAATAGCAGTTATAAATGCCTTTACTGTATATTTTACTTTCTTAAGATTACATCATAATTTCCTTCTTTCCATAATCTAACCTTTCTAATAGTCAAACCCAGAAATCGCAAGTTCTTTTTTAATTATTATATCTGCAGCAGAAATTCCATAAGGGGTTTCCAGTCAGTAATAAATGAGGTCATTGTCCTTTCCCTAATCAGACAAATCATTCTTGCCATCCCTGCTAGTTCCATCATCTTTACCAACTATCCCTCCATTGTGGGTATTTCAGAATATTTCCATTTATGTGCATATAATAGTCTTCCAGCAGTATCATATAACAAATCGCGTTCCATAGCTCTTTTTAAAAAGAAAACAGTACTTAAAACTGAGGTTGGTTAGGGATCTTGCCTTTACTAAATGCCTAGTGGAAGAATTGCATTATATATTTAAACTGGCATAAACTTGGCAAATTATAGCATCTGAATTACTGTTTTCCTTGCAGTGGAAGGTAACCCATCATGTGTGCGTTGGCCCATGAATTCTTTCAGGACTTAATGCTAAATCCAGCATAAAAGCTTGAGAAATTCAGTTGTTGTCCAAATAACAGTTTGTGTGATATGCAGGCATGTACATGCATACATGCATGCTTGAAAAATAAAGATAAGTGGTCTTTTTAGACATTGTATACAGGGCTTTCTACTGGGTTTTAGGACATTTCTTTTTATTGGGCAAGGAGGTACAACATTCAATTAAATCAATTAAAGGCCTCAGCAAGTGATGGGTGAATGAAGCCAGAATTAAGAATTGGGAAGATAGGTGGGATTTAAAGTGGTACATATCTTTTTCATTATGCCATTCCATGCCTCATTCACTGCTATCTATCCAACAAACAAGCACATAAAAAGGAGGAAATTATTTGAATATTAATATTCTCTTGCTGCTAAATTGGGCTTCATGGCTATAAATAGGTGTCTTATGTTCTTATTTAGGAACTGAAAGACGCTATAATGGAAGATATGGTGCAATTAGGAAAAGAAAGCGGACTTCATTCATTTGAACAGGTAAATACTGAAAAAAACATTGATGACTAAAATGAGATGAACTCCTTTTTGAGATGAATAGGAGGGGATTTTAGTATGCATTATATAAACCCTCACATGCGTCACTGTGCTTTGTGGTTCAGCCATATATTCACTGACATTTCTGTTTTTATTAAAATATCTTTATTTAAATTTGTGTAAGAGTCACTTTCAAAAAGTCTCTTGTAATAGATAGTACATATCAAAATAAACTGAAAGCAATTCTGGGAAGTGAGGTCAAGCCCTCAATTCTTATAGCTGACCTAGAAAATAAAGCAGTTCTTTTTGTTTTCTGCATAGGCTATTTTCTCATATGTGCATAGATATTTTTGTAAAACACTTACAGAACTCAAATAGGAGATGTTTGCTAATAGGGACTGTACACCCATAGGGCAGAGAAAGAGAACTTATTCAGAAAAAAACCAAAACCCTAGGGATCTAATCCCATACAGACAAACTTGACAGAATGTCTTGGGTGCTTTCTGTGGGATTTATTCCTAAATATACATATTCAGAATTGCCCAGAGGGTTGTCAGAAATCTATCATATGCTTCTATCATTTCATCACTGTCACGATTTGTGTTTTATTTATTTATTAAATTTACAAGTTGCCCGAGTGCACAAAATATATTACATGGTATGCAGAGCCAGATTAAGCCAACTGATGCCCTATCTACAGCCCCACAATGGTGCCCATCAATGGAAGTAATAAATATGATATATGATAAGACCTTTAAACCAGGGAAAGACACTGGACACTAATTTCAATGCTAAAAATTGAAAGTATTTGTAAATATTCAACAAGCATGTTTTCCTGTGCAGCTGAAAGGAAAATAAAAAGTATCTTCAAATGTTATAAGGCCACAGAACATTTTTATTATGATGTTTAAATGTATTTTTAAAAGTCTATTCAAAAGGTATGTGAAATACCAAGTGAGAGCATGAGCAAAATTTATTTATTATTTATAAAATAGATTTAAAATGGCTAATGAACTCAAACAATCACACTCTAACTAGTATACAGCACAAAACACAAACAATAAATCAAACCATATAACATTAAACATGTACAATAAATAAACATTATCTGTAGTTCAGGTCTTTGTGTAACTATACCAAGGGTTCTGGACTTTGAGGGAATATGAAGCAGACTTCCATGGATAATAGCTTTTTACCCACAGGGAAGAATGCAGTTTCCTAAATGAAAAGATACAAATTGGTAGCAAAATAAAGTTATTTATTTAGGAAAATCAGGGAAACTGGAGTGAAGCAAATGAACTCAGGTTTAAACCGTCTAAAATGAATGTATACCTCGCCCAAAATAAAAGTAACAGTTGGACTCACCTTTCTATTAACAAAATAATAGTCAGCCACAAACATCTGCCAGTGATTATACAATAAAGAATGAACTGCAGGTCAAAAGCACTTGCTTCATACAAAACCAGAATAAAACAAAGCATATTTACAGTATATTTCATCAATTGGACAGTGCATGTAATTTTTGTTAGAAAAGTGGTAAGTTATGTTTGTTTTGCCTGATAAAATCCACAATTCATCAGCAAATTTTAGGAAGCAACCAAGTGGAGTTTTTAGATAAGACTTCAGTTTTGTTTTTCCTTTTGATCCTTTAATGCCTATATAATTTTATTTCATTTTTTAAAATTTCAGGTTAAAGCAGTTTCCATCCATTCTGAAATGTTCTCAGTACAAAATGGTTTGTTGACACCTACATTAAAAGCCAGGCGACCAGAGCTGAGAGAATACTTCAAGAAACAAATAGAAGAACTTTATTCAAGTATCTCCATCTGACAGCACAGGAAGGTTCTTCAGAATAATGTACTCTGTAGCAATATTAGGATAATTTTGAAAATGTGAAGGATGCAGTTGACATGAATAAGCATCTGACTTTCCACATGAGCCTTCTGCTGTCTGAAGACACGGTCACTGAGTAATTCTTTGCCATCTAGTTCTAGGTCCTAGAAGATTGCATAGCCCATACTGGACAACCATTAAACTTTTTAAAAGTTCCACTCCTTGAAAGTATTTGACAGGACTTTCTTTATTAATGCGTACAAAACTCCCTTAGCAAACAGGAAAGAAATCTGCTTTTTGTGTGACGCTCCTCTAAATCTGGATTCAGCCGTGTGATCTGTAGGATTTCCAGATGTCTCTCTGGATGGGTACTGCTAAGAACTCTTTAGAAGCAGGAGATTCTTGCCCTGATTCACAGGTATACATCATGCACGCATCTTCTTTTTAAGAGTTTGTCCTTCCAAGTACCACTGAGTGCATATGTAACCAAGAATTCCTCATTGCAACTGAGCTCTTAAAATTCCAGGGAGATATCTGACAAAGGCTAGTAGTCTACCTCAAATACTCTTTGACGCTCAAAGCCACAATAAATCTATTAACCTGATACAGAACTGAAAGCTGGAATTGTGTAATTGTTCTTTAAATGGCAGCTGTTATGCTCTGCATACAAAAGTTGAATTTGTTGGGGATAGTCAATTCACACACAGGAATAACTTGTACTTCATATGTATTAAATATGCTGAACCTAGTGCCACATGCTAGATGAATAGTAACTTGTGATTGTCACTATAGGGCCTCACACTTTCCAAAATGGGCAAGACTTGTTTACTGGACACACTTTTGAAAGATGTTGATTGCTTTCTATTTTGGCAGCTACCCAATTGAAATTTATAAAAGGAAATCTAGTTTTTGTGAACACGCTGTATAACTTTCATTTATGCCTTCTACTCTAAATATTTTTCCCCACATATTTAACAGAAGAATGGGGGAACTGAGTGCCTGTTTTCCCTTTGCATTGCTTTAGATTACACAACAGCATCTTGAGCAGTTTCATTTACGTAAAGATTGCTGAGATTATTGGGGACCTAATATTTAGCAAATATGGAAGGCCTCAGGATTCTAGCCATTGACAAGCTTTTTCAAGAGTTCTGCAGAAACTATTTTAAAAGATATAGAGAGGATGTGGGGTTTCTAAGTCAATTGGTGGGTCTCAAGTAACAGATTTAAGGTACTTTAAAGTAGATTGTTCTCTTCCATCTTTGGCTGAATGTACAGTACATAAACTAGAAAAAGTTTAGTCCTATATTTGAGACTTCCTTTCTGTGTTCAGCATGTGAACAATTCACTTAAATCAATATCAGAACTTCAGTAAAGAAATTAACTGTTCTGGAGAAACTAACAAGAAAAGGTTGCTTGACCCATATACATCAGACATTAGTTCTTCTGTGGAAATTGAAAACTTAATACTATTGGGTTTGATTCTACAGACTTGAAAGCAAAATAATTTACAAATCTACTAAATAAGATGTGGGGCTGTAGAACTGTTAGTATAATCAGTTTTTAAGGCAAGTCTCATTTTTCTTTTTTATGGTTTATTCTAAATTCAAAGTGCTAAAGTAATGGTTGAAATTGAGTTAAATTTTGCTGGAATATTCATACCTAAAATTCAGTTGATTTTTTTTAATGGGACACAATGAATAAGTGGAAAATGTAGGCAGGACATTTATTCATATCTGTTTTATAATAAGATACTCTTAAAAAGAAATCTGCCCATTCGTTGCAGTAGTCTTCTTGCAAAAAGTACCCTTTGCGTTTTCCAATCCCTTCCCTTTCTCTTATCTCCTAATGAAAGAGTTTACTTTGTACTTCAGAATTTGTTGTTCAGCTGTGTCCTCTAAACTGATCAATACAGACTGTGAAGATTAATATGGCTTCTACAAATTCTCCAAGTATGTGTCATAGCCATACCAGTTGGAGATTATGAGAGCTGGAGTTTAGCATGCAGTATCTTTAAGACAGGCTGGTATAGTTTCTTCAATCTACACTGCAAAATGGCTAGTAGTTCCATTAATTTAGATCCAAACCTAAATTGTAATTTTATAATAGATAAAGGAGACTCATAATTTAGGTATATTCATTGCAGGAAGACATATAAATATATATGTACTCTTTTTAACTAGATTGCTATGATGCCTGGAGATTTTATTTTGATGTTAAATTCCCCAAAACTAATATTTTGAGAAAACTGGCATACGGATTAAGCTCTATATTATTTTGATTACATAAATTCAGCATTGCCAGAAATGTCTGACATGACATGTTTTACTTAGAATTATAAGTACAATCTTATATATTTATTAAAGATTTTCCGTTATTTAAAACAGTAGTTAAGAATATGTTGGGTATAATCTATCTGAATAAAATTTTGATTTAAATAATAAATTAAGCAACATCTTAAAATGTTCTTATCAAGAGGAAATTGTTTGCTTGATTATGCTTTTTTATGCAAAGTAATATATTTATTTCAGTTGTATATCCTCTCCTCCCCCCAACAGTTATTGGAACCATTTTAAAGACAATCTTAGAACATCCTAACAATCTAGTGATTAAACTGTATTCTGTTGCACTCAGGATCACCTTTAAGGAACATATGTTTTTTAAAAAGGGCTGAGGTGTCTGAAACTAATCAAGAAAAAGAACTTGGGCCTAATGGATAGCTTCATAAAGATGTCAAATCACAATTCCTCCGCTGAGAAAAAAGTGCATTCATGCTTGGGATCATTAACAGAGGCACTGAAAATAAATCTGGCAATAATGCATACTGTAATACCTTTTAACAAATGCTATGGTTATATCTACATCTGAAATACTAGATTATGGCTATCCAACCTTTTGGTCTGCTTGGACCTCACTGAGTGAAAAGGAATTGTTTTGGGCCACATAAAGTATATAATATGGTTTATGTATATAAATCATATAATAAAGTTAAAAAGCCGCATTACTAGCTATCTAGGGCCACATGTGGCCCATGGGCTGTAGATTGGACAGGTCTGCTATGGGTGGTTCTGCTCACATTTGACTTTTTTCAAAATGTGATCAAGATCTGCTGGAAAAAAGTGCAGAAGATAACCAAAATTATCGGAGGTTCAAACACTTTCCTTACAAGCAAATATTAGAACATTGGAAAATTTTAACTTAGGAAGAAGGAATGATTGCGGTGTACAAAATCATTCATGGCAGGGAGAATTGTTTTCTCTTTTTGTGTCAAGTCACTAAAACCAAGTCATCCTTTGAAGTTGATTGGAAGAAGATTTCGAACAGATAAAAGAAACCAATTATTCATCTAAGCAAATAATTCACCTAAGGCATTTATTACTGCAAGAAACAGACTAAATTGGATTAATGATTTTAAAGAAGGGTTGGATATATCCATGGAGGACAAATCTATCAAGTGCTATCAATTCTGAAAGCTCAAATGTTCCCTCTGGTCTCAGGGCAGCATGTCTTCAAGGGGGAAAAGCAGGAGATAGATATTTATCTTCTGCTCAAGTACCTTAAGAAGTATCACATGCTGGACTAAGATGGGCCTTGGCTGAATCAGCAAGATATTCTTATAGTTCTATGTTAAGTGAATGATCAAAAGATAAAAATCCACTTTGAGTCAAAGCCTATTCCTAATCACTTCATAAATTAGAACACTGCAGTTTAGGGAGTTATCACTACAGACTACTATTAGTACAGCATGAAGACTTTTTGCAACGGGGGGCTAAATTTTCAATATTGTTTTTTGGTCAGGATCTGCTGGAAATGACAGTAACATGAAAGTAATTGAGAAGCAAGGATATTTTGAGGTATGGGCTAGTGTGCAAAATAGGTGCATTAAACACAAGCTCTAAAGCACGATCTGGAAGTGCTAAGGGTATGGAATCCACAAGTTGTCCATTCTTACAGTAAGCAACAATGCTAGCTTATTTAGAAAATATTGAATGTAGATGCAGTGTACACCTGTGACTGGCACAAGCGCTGATTGTTTTATTAAAACCCCTGAAGTGGAGCTCAATCCTTGGTGACTAAGGGCCATCTTGGCAACAACAAAATGGTTTGCTATTATACTGAAGGATTGGATTTTTAAAAAAACTTTCCAGGCTAGCCTAGAGCCCTGAAGCCTGTTGGTGTTTGCCCACTCATATATTAACTAGGTTCAATTCTGACTTGCTTGAGACCAGCTAAGGTTGACTAGATGTTGCCCCCTGTAGAGGCTGAATGCTGCTTATCAATGTCTTTATTCACCACTGTTACATTTGGCTGCACATAGCTGATCTCATATAAAACCTTTCTACATGCTGTTGAACTTATCTCAGGTGGACAGCAGGTGCATTGGAGATTCCTAAGTGATTTTGTCTGCTCACCTGGTCCAATTTTTAAAAATGGAAATGTAGAAAAAATATCTAAGGGCCCTAATCAAAATATCTAATTAAATAGCCATATGTTGCTTGAGCCATTTGTGTTCAGGAATACATTTGCATTCTGTTAAATACCAGATTTATTTGAATTGTACTATTTGTTATCAACCAGTTTTATTAAGCATGTATGACTAGTATAACATTACAACTGCTGTTGAATCTCTTAGAAAAGTTATAGTTATTCCAGATCAAAATGCTGGTGCCAACATTAATAATTTGAATTTAAAATGCTATCAATATGCTGTACAATATAGCACTAGAAGCAATACTAAGGACAAAGGGACTAGTTCATCAGTCTGAATTTAAATACCAGTAAACTAAAATTGGGTTCATAGTGATTATGAAATCCTGTTCACCATAAAAGCAGCCATTCTCCCTTCAATGAATCATACGTGGATGTTCATTGCTTAATAACTTATGCAGTTGCATAAGTAAATTATGTCTAGTAGATATTTGACTGACACACTAGAACAGGGGTATCAAACTGGCGGCCCGTGGGCTGGATACGTTATGCACAGGACACACCCACCCCAGCTCCACAAAGGAAAAAAACGTTGCAAAACATCAAGGGATGGCAACGTGACGCCGCAGGTTTGACACCTTTGTACTAGAAACTATTAGTGTATTTGTTTGTGATGTCATCAGTTTGCAATCCTGTTGAGGGAAGAACATGCAGGAATGAATAAAAGATGAGACTGATCTCTCACAAGAAAAATGGGCCATTCCAGTTAAAAAAATGTTGCACAGTTTCTCATTATAAATATGCACTATACTGCTAAAACAGCCTTTCCTCCAAAATATCAATGAAGTTATATAAGTAAAATTTAATATTTTGGAGGAAATAAAAAAACCTGAACTGAAACATGAATTTATTTTATATGAAAGAGAAGCAGAAAATCCTTTACAAAGGTTTTTATGACACATTGCTGGTAAGAATAATAAAATCCCTTTTTAAAAACAATTAAATTATTAGTGCATATATCAGAAAATAACCAGTTTTCTTGGAATGAATGAAATCAACTTGAAAAAATAATCTTTGGTTTTCAATGTGTGGAAAGCACAAACTAAGTGATCTATATGTAAATAAACTTATATGAAATGAATGTAAATTTTAGAAGAATATAACTATTTTTGCATGAAATCGAGGAATTTAACAGATGTGCTGATGTCTCATGGAAAATATTATACAGATAGCTCATACTGTAGTTGCACATTAGTTTGCTTCACATTCCTCTCACACAGTTTTAATTGAACTTGCACTAAAGGTAGAACTGTTGTTGCTTGGTAGAATTTGCCTTAAGGCTACATACCTCTAAATGACAGTACACCAGCGTGCTGCATGTTCTAACTTCAATTAATGTGTCATCCTTTAATTTGGAACAGCTAACTAGTAGAAACATCATACTTTGCTTGATGCCCTTTTACAAACCAAAATATCCTTTCATTCGGAAGTAAACTTTTTGTCATTTTGGTTGTGTTCAGTACTCAAGCAAGCAAACTTGTTGTAAAGCCTAAAGTTTAAAAAGTTAATCTAAATATTTACTCCAACCTGCTAAGTACTTCATGTACCACAGGAAATCAAATGAAACAATACTGTCATTCCCCAAACTTAAACTTTTGTAGATGTGGTGGCGCTATGGTTCCCAGAAATCTTCAGCTGTAAGCTGGAGAATTCTAGGTGTTGAATTCCTGACACATCTAAAGGGGATGAGGCTGCACTAGAGTTATATCAGTCCACACTGGAAAAAGTTGAAAAGTATAACTCCTAGATAGTTATAACAATTCCTATTAAAAACAAACAGGTAAGCAAATGCACCAAATATCAAAAAAAAAATTTAAAAAAAAATCAATGAATAATACTCAAGTCAATACTGAAGGAAAAGAATTCCTTCCTAATGATTATTTCTGCAAGAGTGAGAGCATTGAGCATATTCATTCTATTTTTCCTAATTTGCTAGTCAGGTTAAGCAAAATCGTAAAGCCGAATAATTAAAAGTAGTTTCTACCAAGAGGAAAGAAGACTTCATTCCTTAAGTAAGCATACTTAATACTTAATATAGTTAACACCGCATGAGCATATATCTTGATTTATGCTCATTTGCACATTAAGGATGCTGAAAAAAGTTCTGTTCACCTTTCTAACGTAAACCAAGGTATTCATTCATTCCGGCTCTTACTCTTGAAGAATTTTGCTTAACTATTTTTTCCCCAAATAAATTGCTGCATTTTGCTGTTCTATTGAAGGCAAACATAAAGTGCAATTTTAAAATAGGCAACTTCAAAACAGTTGCAAAAGTATTTCTGATTTTGTAGAAGCAGTTAATAAAGAAAAAATCTCTGAATAAATCAGTTAGGAAACGAATCGAAGGGATTTGGGATCTTGTGGCTTCCACATTACTTCCAGAATTCTCCATTTCAATCTCTACTAACAGAATTTCCACCTGTAAACATGTCATGTTCTTGAACAGTTCCACCGTTAGGGACTTCAGGGCTAATCATCTATCCTTCCATAATAGCATTTTTCTGTTATGCGTGACGCAGCAGCTCTTCCATTCTGTCCAAAGGAATTGGAATTTGGGATTAGTCTGAACATCCTGAAACCAAATAATGCAACTATTATGCTGGGAACAACTTCAGGGCACCATAAAAATATTAATGTATTTTTGTTGCATTATATTCCAGTAGAAATTCTATCCCGTTTCACCAGGGTGTATGTCCTACGGAACACATTCTAGTTTACTTATGAATAGACACAGAGCTGTTAACATTATTAAAATGTGAAAATAAGAAGAGATCAAACAAATAGCAGCTTTAGTGTAACCAAATTTAAGAGAGAACAAAATTAATGCTGCCTTAGCATGTTTAGAAAAGAGACATTTCAGCACGTGCAATTTTTAATCTTGCGTGAGGATCTGAATCTACCAAAATGATCTCTTCCTGAAAAACACTAAACAGCACAAGTCCTGTGCTCTTCTGCACTGAATTATACAACCTGTTTGTAAGCAAGAAAACCAGGAAAACAAATAATTCATAAGTTATTTTCCAGTTATTTATTTTCTGTGAGATAACAGCACCTCACCATACTTTTCTATCATGCAACAGGGCAACATATCTGCATTGAAATGAACTGCAAGTAAATCAGCCGTTTACTTATATATTATTTATCCTATTTTCAACAAAAAGTGAAGATCAAAAATGTCAATGATCAATTAAAATATCTGTAACTAATTATTTTTTGTTTCAATTTTGGGATATCCGCATGTACTATACACTTAAAATGCAAAGGGGAAGATGCAGACTTTTATTTTGTAAACAAAAATGTCAAGTTTATCAAATTTGTTAATATTCCTCTTGACTGACAAATAAAATATTTTTTAAAATTCTGTTTTATTCCAATAATCTGTCTATGGACTCAGTAATGAATTGTTCAGAAACGAATGGTTATTTTAAAATGTGTGGACTTTCCTTTTAAAAAAAATATCCACAAGTATACTTTGGAAGTAACAATACTGTATACAGATGACAGAGAATGTTACCTTTTGGTTGCATGTAAGAAGAAATACTGTAAGGAAAACCCTTAATAATGCAAAGGCTAAGGAGCCATATGATCTATGAGAACTCAGATCTTTAAATTTTAATACAGCATTTTTAATTTATATCTGTTCTTATAGAATGAACTTGGGTTCTATGGGAACTCAGAGACTCCTTGAACTTAAAACCTTTACTGACATACCTTATATATTTGCAAATAAGCCCATTTATGCAAAAGCCAACCCGCAAATTTTTAACCACAAAAATGTGCCACCTATTGATAAGACAAGCCTTGGAGTTTTTCCCCAATATATTCTGAAGTATTTTATTCGTTTTTATATTTTGTATCAATAAATGTTGTACAGTAGAGATTCTGTTTTAAATTTTCCTAATTGGCTTATCCTCTACATCAGGGATGTCAAATTTATGTTGTCACGGTAGCATCACATGACATATCGATACTTTTTTCTCCTCTACTAAACTCAGTGGGGGCAGCGCATGATGCATCCTGCCCACAGGCTGGGAGTTTGACAGCCCTGCCCTATATGCTGCATTTTTCAACAGCTCCCATATTCATGTGTTGCCTCTCAGACCTTCACTAACGCAAATCCTAATTGCAAAACTGGCCAGGCATTAGTTTAAGGAATGAAAATTGCCTTGCCTGACACAGAATGACTCAAGAACTAGTGTAGCCCAGAATCCCCCCTTTTTATCCCTAAAAGTCATTATAACATGATACATGATGTGATATGACAGATGATAAATATATGATATATGATATGATATATAACATAACATATAATATAGTAAAATACGGTGCAGTGGGCTACTTAAGACACTGGGATTGTTGACCAGAAGGTTGGCAGTTTGAGACCTAGGGTACTGCATGATGAGGTGAGTATCTGTTCCTGCTCCAGCTTCTGCCAACCTAGTAATTTGAAACAAAATTAAAATAAATATGTACTATTTCAGTGGGAAGATAACAGAATTTTGGCATATAGTCATGCTAGCCACGTGGTCACATGCCAGTCCACATGTCTTTGGATAACGCTTGGCTCTTTTGGCTCAGAAATGGAGATGACCCCCCCCCCCCCAAAGTTGGACACAACTGGGCAGAGGAAACCTATAATAATGTCATATACCATCATATTATATCACGTTACGTATCGTATCTCAATCTTATTATAATATCTAAAAACCAAATTTTTTAACAAGATTCTGGCTTTTATCTGCTTCATACATACAATTAGGGAGCCGAGGTGGCGCAGTGGTTAGGGTGCAGTACTGCAGGCCACTTCAGCTGACTGTTATCTGCAGTTCAAATCTCACCGGCTCAAGATTGACTCAGCCTTCCATCCTTCCGAGGTGGGTGAAATGAGGACCCAGACTGTGGGGCGATATGCTGACTCTGTAAACCGCTTAGAGAGGGCTGAAAGCCCTATGAAGCGGCATATAAGTCTAACTGCTATTGCTATTGCTAATTAAAACACAATGAGTCTTGGCAATCCGACAAAGGCATCTTCTTGAGTGACAGGAGGAGTATAAAGGAATACAGAGTCTTCCGTATTTAAAAAGCCAGAAAATTCTATGTTAGGTTGTGCACACACAAGTAAAATGATACTAACGCAACAAGCCAAATTATACGGTAGGAATTGGCGGAAATACACCCTTCAAACTCTAAACGCTCCTCTTAATTCGCAGAACTTAATCCCACTTTGGAAGGATTATGGCATCTGCCACCGAACGCATCTGGAAAGCATCCCATTAACAAGCGAGAAGCACGGTAAAGCAAGCACGTGTAAAGTCAATCAAATATCGGCAGCCTGGCTTTTGATTCGATCGAAGCCATTCTGCGGGTTCTTCTCATTAGACGATCAGCCGCGGCAGATTCACGAGCTGAACAAATGAGGCGAAGGAAGGGAGTGGGTTGAGGACTCCGATAGGATCATTGGATTCGTTCCTGAGCGGTGATTGGGTGAAAGCAGCTGCCTATCAGAATGCCGAGATGTCCTCTTTTTTTCCCCCCCTCCCCTCAGGGAGCGGACCGTCAGTCTGTTATTAAAGGAAGCTAATGAGGCGGGCAGAGAGGCTGACGGCGGGTTGTGGTGTGGGGAAACCGTTTGTGGCCATAGGAGCTCTCGAAGACGAGGTTCTCGTCCTTTTATTGGTATTTTTCAGAGTTATATTTTTGGAATAGCTTTTGCTACCCTTCCCTAAAATCAGGCGGTCGCGTTAACTATAAGGCGGTTTGTTCACCTGCATCACCTGTGTTCACCTCAGTTTGAGCACAATCTTTATAATCGGATCTGGATTTATAACTGCATCCAAGCATCCTTATTTCTCCCACAGCTTTTCATCTGCTGATTCTTGGCTGTTCTGCTTTTCTCCCTATGTTGGCTAGATTTGCACCTCAGTTCTTGAGTCCTTGAAAGTGTCCTCGAAGTAGCATATATTAATGCAAACTCAATTATATATGTTGGGTTACCAGTTTGTATAACAAACAATATTCCTCTAGAAAATACGTTTTGGGGCACTTTCTCTAGGAGGAAAATTGGTATTTGACTTCACTGTAGAAATAATAGATGAGTTAGTTGCTGCAGTACCTGGCAGCACTAGTTGGAGCAGTGGTGAAGTTCAACATGTTTTACTACCGGTTCTATGGGCGTGGCTTGGTGAGCATGGTGGAGGAAGGATACTGCAAAATCTTCATTCCCTCCCCACTCCTGGGAGAAGGATATTTCAAAATCTCTATTGCCTCCCCACTCCTGGGAGAAGGATACTGCAAAATCTCCATTCCCTCCCCACTCCTGGGAGAAGGATATTGCAAAATTTCCATTTTCCTCCCCACTCCTGGAAGAAGGATATTGCAAAATCTCCATTCCCTCCCCACTCCTGGGAGAAGGATATTTCAAAATCTCTATTCCCTCCCCACTTCTGGGAGAAGGATACTGCAAAATCTCCATTCCCTCCCCACTCCTGGGAGAAGGATATTTCAAAATCTCTATTCCCTCCCCACTCCTGGGAGAAGGATACTGCAAAATCTCCATTCCCTCCCCACTCCTGGGAGAAGGATATTTCAAAATCTCTATTTTCCTCCCCACTTCTGGGAGAAGGATACTGCAAAATCTCCATTCCCTCCCCACTCCTGGGAGAAGGATATTGCAAAATTTCCATTTTCCTCCCCACTCCTGGAAGAAGGATATTGCAAAATCTCCATTCCCACCCCACTCTTGGGACAGCCAGAGGTAGCATTTGCAGGTTCTCTGAACTACTCAAAATTTCCCCTACTGGTTCTCCAGAATCTGTCAGAACCTGCTGAATTTCACCTGAGTTGGAGTTAGTTAGAAGGAACAGTGGAAGTCTTCCAGATCATCTCCAAGTCCTAGTCAAATTCTGATTTCACTTTTTAAGGGCACATTAAATTGGATTACTGCTTTATTCTCTGAAATGATATCCTTATGTTCTTTTTGTGTCAAGCTTTGTTGTACCTTGGTTCCTGTTCTCCTGAGCCATCGTGGCTTAGGTAGAGCAAGTATTGACAACCATTATGTCCGAAGATCATTAGGCTTCAGAAAGATGCCTTGGCTTATATTTGACTTAGATCTTGTCTTATTATCTTTTCCTTTTAGACAGCAGCTCTGAAGGAAGAAAAGCAGAAAAAAATAAGATGGATTGGATGAAATTACGTTCATACGCCGGGAAGAGGCAAATGCAAAAGAAAATACGTTGTGCTTCTCCATTGCCTGCTAAAACAGCACCTGTTGCAATGGCTAGAATGAAGAGTAAAGCCAAAACATCTCAGGAGCATCCAAATCTGCTTTCTAAATTTAGCTGTGATCCCCAGGTGAAAAGCACTGTTGGTAAAAAAAAAGGTGAGATCTTCATGAAAATTTAAAAGTGTTTTTATTTAGAGTGATGTTTCAGACTGTATACTCTCTATACTTTTTTGATCAATCATAGAGAGCTTTTAGATGACCGGAAGGCTGAAGAAGATCTGATCTAGGTTGAACATTTCGCTACAATGTAAAGAGAATAGTTGAATGATATTGTTTGTTCCTGTCTCATTTAAATTACTTACGTTTTCTGTGAATTTGATTTTCAATTAATGTATAGAAGAAAATAATACAGCTCTAAGCCTCAAGATTTTTCACAACAAATGGTTTTTTTTGGTCTGTATGAAATAAATGAATTTATTGTTTATAGTTCCTGGACTGTGGTGAACTGAATCCTGCCCAATGTAGATATAAAGTCATTATTAGAGTTATTAGAATCACTTGACATCCTCTCAAAGATCGAAAGATGCAACTTTCAGTTTTAAGGCAAGATATTTTTTAAATGCCACACCCCTCTGGCCTTCCCTGAATTAAGGTCTGAAGTTGAATTGTAGTTGTGTAATCCTGATTTTATAGAGCCCTGGATCTCATAAAAATATACAGGGCAATCATGGTTAGTTCCTTTTAAGGTCTGAAGATTCATATGGAAGAACCAGGTGATTTGGTGAGGCCTCATTTCATCTCTATGCTTCCGTTTCCTGAACAGGAAACATGCACTTTCCAAATAGTTTCCTTCTGCAATCCGAGTCAGGGAGTGTAGGGAGTTGTTTATTGCATAGCTTTAAGAGAAATACTGTACGTTCTAGTTACACCATAGCCTTATGTGTTTTATTAGGAAATTTCTTCCACAATATACTTTGTGACTTGCTTATTGCCATGTGTGCTATAACTACAAGTGGATTATTCTTTGAATTGTGACCTAGGTTTCAGCTGGAAGAGAAACACCCCCCAACTAGTCCTAGACAATTTTTGGAGTAAGAGCACAATAGGATGGAATGTGGCAAAAGTACATTTATCTAGGATTCAAGTGTTTAAAGAACCTTGATTTTTTTTTAAAAAAGGGTTCATATTGGTAAAAACAGTAAAAAAAATCATTTTCTGTAGGCTGATAGTTTTTGGATGAAGAAAACCACTTTGTGCTGGACAGTTTGAGGGAAGATAGTTCCAGGAAGAAGGGAGGTCTACCTGGATTTTCTTAGGCCTGAAATGGGTGTAATATATGCTGCATTTGGTTTATAGCCTGCACTTCCTTATTTTTTCTTGAATACAGATAGTCCTCGACTTACGACCACAGTTGAATCCAAAATTTCTCTTATTGAGACAGTTGAGTTTTGCCTCATTTTGTGACCTTTCTTGCCACAGTTGTGAAGTGAAACCCTGCAGTTCTTAATTTAATAACACGGTTGTTAAGTGAATCAGATTCATTGACTTTACTTGTCAGAAGGTTGCAAAAAGGGACCATATTTATTTAATGTATTTAGGAAATTTATATTGCTGCCTACTCTCACATGGCTGCTCAAGGTGGCTTACAAGGACATAAAAACACAATATAAAAAAATAAGCAAAATAATAAAATAATAACCCCCACCCTCTCATTCCGGCGACAACACACATTCATACTAGCTATTTAATGGGCTCCATCTTGCTCTGGGTTCCCCAGATCGGCTGGTAGAAGCTTCTGAAAGAGTGCTAGAATGGGAATCAGTCTAATCTCCGGAGCCCAGGACACTGCAACTGTCATAAATATGAGCAGGTTGCCAAGGATTTGAATTTTGAACATGTGACCATGGGGAAGCTGCAATGGTCTGAAGTGTGAAAAATGGCAATAAATCACTTTTTTTCAATGCCGTTGTAACTTTGAACAGTCACTAAATAAACTGTTGTAAGTCAAGGACTACATGCATTTCTAAGAAACTTTATGGAGAATATTCTGATTCTGAATTCCAGAAACACTTCAGGAATAAGAAACAATGTCTTTTGGTTCATTTTTAGTTACATGGGTAGATGTTTATTCTGTTAGACTTACATGCTATTCCAGTTATAACTAATTCTAAGTAGTGTAGATACCAATACTTTATAGCAATATAACGAATATAATACAGAGAGTCCTCAACTTACAATCATTTGTTTAATGGCTGTTCAAAGTTACAATAGCACTGAATAAAATGATTTATGATCATTTTTCACATTTACAACGGTTGCAGCATCCCCATGGTCACATGATCAAAATTCAGGTGCTTGCCAACTGGTTCATATTTATGACGGTTGCAGTGTCCTGGACTATTGTCATTTTTTGCAACTTTCTGACAATCAATGGGAAAGTCAGATTCACTTAACAACCATGTTACTAAATTAAGAACCACAGCAATTCACTTAACAACTGGGGCCAGAAAGGTTGTAAAATGGGACAAAACTCACAACTGTCTCGCTTAGCCACAGAAATTTTGGTCTCAGTTGTGGGCCATAAGTCGAGGACTACTTGTAAAATACTCCACTGATTAGCCAATGCAAACATTTCCCTTGCAAATGGGCTCAAAGCTAGCTGAAAAGAGAGTTCTAAATTGCTTTTTGAAAACTTAAAGCTGAAGCCGATTTGATTTCTAATGTTGTTCCAGGTTTGGGTGAATAGGCAGGAAAAAAATGCCTTAAAAAACGGGGGGGGGGGGTGTTCCCAGAATCTAATGGCTCACAGCTGATCCATGCGATCCCCAGGAGCATTTTTTTTTCGAGCGGTTCACAGAACCTGGGACAATCATCCCTACCAGTTTGGCCGAACCGGACCAAACCGGGAGAATTTCACCCCTGATGCTGTGTGTATGTGAGTAAATTGTGTGGGTCTCATAACTGCCCAAGCCACACCATTCTGGACTCGTCAAAGTTTTCAAATGACATCTCCATGTACAGCATATTGCAATAGTTCAAATGAAAAATGACTCAGTGAATGAAAACAAGGCCGCCTAGTTCAGGAAAGGTTGTAACTAATGCATCAGAAGAAGCTGTGTGAAAGCGTTTGGAGCCACAGTGCCATGCGCACTTTCAGAACAGTTGTGACTCCAGGAGGAACACGCAGGCGCACACCAGGCCCAGATAACAATTGTGTTTGGGGGAGCATGATCACATCCAGAAGGTGCAATATCTTTTATTCAAACTATAAAAATATAATAATTTATGGAAGAGAGAGACACTGTTCCTCTTTTTAAACTTAGTGATTGATCCAGGTCTCCTTTTTCAATAGTTTTTGACAATGTTTAACCCAGAATTGGGATGTGGTGCCTCAGTGGCTAAGATGCTGAGCTTGTCGATCAGAAGGTCAGCAGTTAAGTGGTTCGAATCTCTACCGCTGAGTAACAGAGTGAGCTCCCGTTACTTGTCTCAGCTTCTGCCAACCTAGCAGTTCGAAAGCCCATAAAAAATGCAAGTACAAAAATAAGGACCACTTTGGTGGGAAGGTAACAGCGCTCCATGTACCTTCAGTGTTTAATCATGCTGGCCACATGACCACGGAGACGTCTTTGGACAGTGCTGGCTCTTTGGCTTTGAAACAGAGATGAGCACCGCCCCTAGAACCAGAAACGACTAGCACGCATGTGCGGGTGAACCTTTACCTAACCCAGAAATATGATTATGAATAGGCTTCACCAAGTGTATGGTATATGTAGGACATTCTTCCCAATCTGAATAGTAACTCACCTGTTGATTAGTTTGCTACCCTAAAATTGCCTAAACTTGGAAGGATGAAAGCTTTCTGTGTACTGTAGGTGGATTGCTTACAAAGTTAATTAAATTGAGTAACCAGAAGAGGGAGCATTTCTCCTTTTGAAGAGAAAGTAGCTTTAGAGAGTAGGCAAGGTTTTTCAGAAAGGATTTGCCATTGCTTCTTTCCTAGGGTGAGAGAAAGTGATCACCCAGCTAATGTTGCGCCTTAGAGTGTACTATAAGTCTTACAGTGTCTCATCTGCTGGCACTACACCAAACTGGTTCTCTATGCCCCCTTTACATAAAACAGATCGTTTAAGTGAAAGCAAGACTTTTAGATAAGCTTAACAATGAATTTCTTAAAACTATTTTCCTCCTTACTCCTGCTCTTGTGGTAACTTCTACGCTTCCTTCTGTCTTCTTAGGCAAAATGAAAAGCATTGTTACAAAAGCATTACCAAAAATTCAAGAATATTCTGATGTGACTCAGATGGTTTGTCCTTCATCTGAAGAAAGGTATGAAATAATAGGCATTCAGAACTTCTAAAGTTTTTTGTTTTATTTTAATCTTACGAAATGTTTTAGATCACTTTGTGTTAACAGTATAATTCCATGGGGACTAGGGATGATGGGACTGTAATCTATCATGCTAAGGGAATAGTGTTCTTGGACCAGTTTTCGTATCAACAGCATTCTCATTAAATGAATGCTCAGGAGCAAACATAATAGACTTACTGTTTTACTGAAGGAGTTTGTAGATATCTGAAAAGATCTGAAATAGCCTCTGAAAATGTAATTGCCCTCATTTTTTTCTAAATAGGATTGAATTAAATTGCAGTGAATATAGAGTTCCGGAGGTAACCAAGAATATCAATGACATGAAAACAACTCCTTTAAAGGTAGACATAGTATTGTGAAATCACTTCAATTGAATACATTTTACTGGCGTAGAAACATAGATGAGGATAATATCCAGGATGCCATTAAACCACATTCAGCTCTGATTGTAATTTGAAAAAGTTGATCATATCTGGCTCCCATTGTCTTAGATTGGGTTTACACAATACACTGAATCATAAATTAACCAAACTACTCACTTAAGTCATGAAACATTAACCAGGGTTAAAACTAAATTTAGTATATTTTATAAGTTTATTAGGATAGGGAGAAGTGTGCAATGGGAAGTTAAGAATATTTTACACAGCAAGACATTGTCCTGGGAAATTGTGGTGTCCTTTCCAATCTTTTTGATGAGGAGGATGTGATAATCATAATAATGTATTAAATTTATTTGCTGTCTTGACTCCCAGCAACTATGAGCAGTTTACAAATAGTTAAATCATTTAAAACAAGTAACTGTACAAAAATATAGAAGAAAAAAAGATGTCAAATAAAACAACCCCAGATGGGATGATGAGCAGTAGACCGGTGTGTGTATATATGTATGTACGTATGCATGTATGTATTTTATTGTTTTTTTGTTTTGTTTGCTTGCTTGCTTAGTAATGTGACTTTTTTGTGTTCACTGGTGTAATAGTTTGATCATAAGAATGATAGTTCCTGCTTGAGGAAAAAAATGCTATCTCAAAATTACCTCATAGCTTGGGTAGATTAAGGGAAGAAAACGTGTGAAGGATCACTTCTAAGCAACAATTTTTGAGAAATTTTATGATGATATTTGCTATGATATATAGTCTTTCATTGTTGCCCATAGGATTCCTTGCACTTAGCCTCTGCAAGTACACAAAGCCTGAGATACAGTGATGCTACTTCAGGTGAGAGTTCCCATGTATGCTGTGCTATTCTTTTCAGTATAACTTGAAGCTTTGGTTTTGCACATGGGTCTCATAAAGTAACCTTGATATATAACATCCCTGCTCCATGTCAGTTTTTCTCATGAGGATTGATATCGTTTATTATTTGTTCGTTTGTTCAAATGTGTTATAGCCCTCCAACTCCAAAATAAAAAAATCCATAAAAGCTGATAAAACATAAAACACATATAGCCTGGATTAAAACAACCTCAAAGGCAATACAAATCAAACACCTCCAAAATACAAGGATACATTAATTCCAGGCCTGGGACCAAAACCAGATTTTAAAAGCTTTTTGGAACCTGAGTAGGGAGGAAACAGTCCTTACCTCTAGGTTGGGTGGGGGGGGGGGGCAGGCATAAGAAAGGACATGCTTTCTGAGTCCCACAATATGTCAATGTTTAATAAAGAGGACGTGCTGTGCGGGTACATACAGAATAAGTGAAAATTATTGGAGAAAAGCTGTCCCTCATCTATTCAGACTCTATACAATACACATATGATAATTTGGGTTTGTATACTGTATGTGAAGAAGTGATATTAATGGAGGAATCTACAATTGTGCTGCATTTTCTTAGCTAGTTAAGTACTAAATAATTGGGTTTTGAGTTTGTGGTAATGATATCATGTCAGGCAAAATGATTATTAATTTGAAAATTTTAGGTTTTTGAGCTGTGGTCTTCAGACTGATCTATTCCTTTTGTATCTCAAAGACTTGTAAAGACCAGAACTATAAATGGATTTTCAATCCTGCCACCATGGGAAATGGCAGCTTATAGTGAATTGCTCTTTGTAGTAAGCATTAGTTTTGCTTACTTATTTCTTTTGTTAAATCCATGCACTACTTCTCTACAGCAGTTGAATAATTAGAGTAAACACTTGATTTAGCAGACCATTGAAGGAGATGAGTATATATGTGAAACCTAGATGTCCATTAAATCCACAAATGAGCCAAATCTACACAAACAATGCAATTTATATGAATAATCTGGAGTTCTTCCAGATACAACTGATTAGTTTGAGGTAATGTTGGGAGGAAAATTTTATCTATTGAATCCTAAATCTGCTATAGCAGGCTTCTTTAAAAGTTTGCTGGTTTGGAGTATCATTCAAAATAGGTGTTTGCCTGGAAATATGATTGCTTAGAAGTTTTCATGTTCCCAAAATATGATGACCCAGAAAAAAGTGCCCATTTTTTCCTCAGTGAATCTAAAGAGAACTCTGTCATTTAAAGTTATATTATTTGCGAGAAATGTAACTTTACTAAAGATGTGTTAGAAAACATAATATACATAAATAAGAATAAATATTATCTATAATATATAAATTTTTTATAAATACATACTTGATTAATTGCATTACATAGGTATATATAGAATTGTAATTCTTTACATATTCTACATATACCTATCTAATACAATATATATATATATTTGCTTTGTTGTATTTTTTCCAAATTCTTTTGTTGACAATGGTTGTATTTTTATCATAATTATCTTTGAGGGTTTTTCCCCTTTTTTGGTCATTATTTCAAAAGGATTAGAATAAATAAAAATAACATAAGTATACTGTAATATAAATAACAATTTGTCAACCAATTAAAATGTACTTCAGCACACAAGATATTCTTCCTGATTAATACCTTATGTTAGTTTATTTTTGCTTTTTAATTGAAATAAAAAATAGTACATAGTGAAAAAAAGCATACAGTATATACATTTTTGCCAATTCCACCTAAGAATTTCAGTAAATGGTATTCATTACAATCATCCATAGCTAATCAGTGTCAATCAAATTTGTCCTTATGTAACATCATAACTTAGCAGACCATTGAGTGGTTGGAGTTTTATGTTTATCCCAATACCCCAAGTTTTCTGATTGCTTATTAAAGGCAAATCCTTTATTGGTTTGTTATTGTGCATGTCTGTTCATTTAAGAACAAATTCACCACCACTAAATTTGTATACGTTTGTGTATGTATAATTTGGTGTAATGGTTAAGATGGTGGCCTAAAAACCATGAGTTCTAGTTCTGCCTTAAGCATGAAAGCCAGCTGGGTGAATTTGGACCAGTCACATTCTCTCAGCCCAACCCACCTCACAAGGATGTTGTTGTGAGGAAGGAGTATTAAGTATGTTTGCCACCTTAAGTTACGTATAAAAATATACCGTATTTTTCGGAGTATAAGATGCACCTTTTTTCCTCAAAAAAGAGGCTCAAAATCTGAGTGTGTCTTATACATTGAATACAGCGTTTTTTGCCTCCTGAAGCCCCGCCTCTTCACCAAAATGGCCGTGCCTACTCTTATGGAGACTTTCAGAGAGCTCCTGGGGGCTGGGGAGGGCAGAAATGAGCAAAAAACAAGCAGTTTTTTACCCCAGCAGCACTCTATAAGCCTTCATAAGGCTATGCATGCAATTTTGTTTGACAAAAAACTGGCCCTTTTTCATGAAATACGGGCTGGTTTTTGCTCGTTTCCCCCCCCCTCCCCCCGGAGCACTCTGCAAGCTTCCCCAAGGCTATTCATGCCTTTCTTTTAAAACAACGGACTTGTTTTCACGAAAAAATGAGCCATTTTTGGGAGGTTTGCAGAGTGCAAAAACTTTTTTTTTGCTTTTTGAAAGCTCTTTAACTGATTGATGAGAATTTTATTGATCAAGTGCTGTGCCAGCAGAAACAAGTCTTAGGTGCTGCAGATTGTCAGCAATTTCCTTCTCCAGCACATGGATAAATACACCTGTAAACATCTACCTACCTACCTATTCTCTCGCGCTCTCTACCTACCTACTGTATTTCTCTCTATCCCTCTATCTACCTACCTTCCTACCTATTCTCTCTCTCTCTATCCCTACCTATCTACAGTATTTCTTTCTGTATCCCTTTCTATTTCTCTCTATCCCATTACCTACCTATCTAAACTCTCTCTCTCCCTCTCTCTATTATATTTCTCTCTATATCTATCTATCTATCTATCTATCTATCTATCTATCTATCTATCTATCTATCATCTATCATCTATCTATCCATATCTGTCTGTCTGTCTGTCTGTCTGTCTGTCTGTCTGTCTGTCTGTCTGTCTGTCTGTCTGTCTTGTCTGTCTGTCTGTCTGTCTGTCTATCTATCTATCTATCTATCTATCTATCTATCTATCTATCTATCTATCTATTCCTTTATCTACCTACCTAACTACTCTCTCTCCCTACCTACCTACCTACTGTATTTCTCTCTCTTTCTCTCCCTCTTATCTACCTACCTACTTTTTTAAAAAAATTGCCTCCAAAACCTTAGTGCGTCTTATACTCCAGTGCGTCTTATACTTCAAAAAATATGGTAATAACAGGCGGGATAAAAATGTAATTAAGAATAGCTATATATACAAACTCTTTGAGTATATTTGGTATTGTCTTGGTGATAAGAATACAATTAAGTTTGCTTTTTCTCCCTTTGTCGCTAAATACATTTATTTGAGATAGACAGTACCATTTTGTCATGGAAAAGGATTATTGGTTTTATCTTGATCAGTATGTATATGCTTCCCTTTGGATTTGTAACAGCGTGCTCCACAATGGAGAGGTAAGCAATTGATAAAACTTAAATCTTTCTGTATTCTTTCTCTGCTGCTTCCTGCAGAAGCTTTTCTGGGCTTCTGCAAAGTTAAAATTATCTTTTGATAATGTTACATTTTGCTGTAATTCCAGGAATGACATTACCAACAGGAGTTTCAGACTTTTTGCTGGAATGTTTGGATATGGAGACTACTCTGGACTGTAGTTATACCACAACTATTGATTCTACAAGTAGTTATTCATCACCTGAAATATTCAGGGATGAAACTGGTTTAGGTACACATTTTAAAAATTATTTGTGAGAATAAATAATGAAAAGAGATACACGTACCTTTTATGTTTTATATATGCACATGTATCTGTTTTTTCTTTAAATTAGAAGGCAGACCATTAGTACATTATATTTCAATATATTAAGTACAATAAGAGAGGAAAAGAGATTAAATAGTCTTCTGCCCAATCCTTTTTAATTTGCTAATGTGTATGCATATTCCTTAAATCAATTCATGCATTTAGAATCAACCTTATTTTTTTAAATTTTGATTTGGCAATTCCTGATCTAAGTTTCCTAAACCTAGAGATAAATTCGCTCCATTATGCATTAAGCAAACATTTGCTTCAGATTATACTCTCATTATTAACCTATTTGTTAGCTCCCCTGAAATATATGGAAATGTTGTGAAGTCATTATAAAAAGGCATTATTAACATTAGATCTTTCTGAATTTTAATAATAGAACCATTAACTTCAGAAGACACTGTTACTCCTGAAACACACCATGCGTGCAAAAATTCAACTCTCTTGGATACCAGCAAAGCCATCAATGTAGACAAGATGTCGCAACTGCCAAACCTTTCTAAAATACTCGGTAACTTTCAGTATATGATATATAACATTTTACTTAACTTTGCCAGTGAAGTTCTGTAGAAAAACAGAACTATATATTGAGCAGCTGACTTAGGTCTGGGTAGGAATATGATATGGATAAACTTGTGTCAGGAAATAAAAGCAGCTGGGGGAGAAAAGCAATGGACAGAGCAAACTACATCTGCCAGTTTCCAATTATGAAATTATGTCATCATTGAAGGCCAAATATTTCTCAAACTTAATTTGGGGGTAATTCTGCATGTCCCCTGGTCTCATCCATGAAGCAGCATTTCCTGCTGTTCGTTGCAGGAGCCAGCTTAAAGTATATTGCAGTGATGGCTAACCTTTTTGTCGTCACATGCCGAAAGCCCACGACTACAAAATGTCCAAGTGTGGATCATGACCCCCTAGATCAGTGATGTCTAACCTTTTTGTCGTTGCAGGCCAAAAGTGTCTGATGACAAAAAGTGCATCCATAATGCAGTGCATGTGTGACACACCCCTGTGCGCCCCATCCCCCTGTGCTTGCACACATGACCCCTGCACTCCCACCATCCCTTGTACATGCGTGCAAGTGACTCTCCCCCCATGCCCCATTTTGGGCCTAGTAGGCCTCCCTGCAGCTTCTTGAGACCAAAATCAGGCCACGGGGGGCAGGTGCCGCACCCCCTGTGTTCCCCCTGCTACCTGTGCATGTGTGTGCTTCTCCCTCCCACACCGCGCATGTGCGGCAGAGTCCCAAAAATCAGCTGGCTGGCAGGAGGCACGCGTGGATGCATGTTAGAGCTGAGCTGTGGCGACAGCTCCCATGCCATAGGTTCGCCATCATGGGTATATTGGCTTAATGAAATGCTGGTTGTATTTCATTTTTTACCTCAGCAAAATAACAATTATATCTCAATAAGAAGAGGGGAGAGGAAAGAAGTAGGGTGGGAAAACACTTCCTTTGTTGCAATAAGAAAATCTAAGGGCCTTTTGTTGTCAGTTCCCCATTTTATAGAGTAATTCTATGGGCTGGAGAACTGACACAAAGAGATCCATTATCTTCTTCCTCTTCTGCTACTTTTTGTCATGCATTGCACAAGAGATATAGGACGATAAAAGGCTTGTTCTAGTTTTATAGTTCCACCCACAGTCAGTTGAGCTAGAAGAGTCATCTGGGGGACATCTTGTCAATTTCACCTCAAACTGGTGAGTGCTACAAGGGACTGCTGGCAGCAAGTGGCCATGGTATCCAAAGGTATTCCATTGAAAAGGGGAAATGGCATTAGAGTAGGCAAAAAAGGCACCACCTCTGATGTTTACGTGAGATATTTCTCTGTAGGAGGATAGGCAGGGCCAAACAGGTAAAAGCAGCAATCACAATACCCATCCAAATCAGCTGAAGTTCTTGAAATGTTCAACAGTACATTGGTGCCTGACCCATAAATAAGGGGAGCTGCTATATTAGTGTTTTAAAGCACATAAGTAGTCTCCCAAAAGCCTAAGACATAACTTGCAAAACACATTGTGGTTAGGTTTTCTGTAAGAGAAGACATCCTAGCAGACCAAGAGCAGCAGAGGGTCACTCTTAGTAACCAGAGGGCAGGGGCAATGCTCACAACAGTGTGTGAGTCAATTGAAGTAAAAGCATTGCCTCCAAGGAATGAAGTGCCACAGACAGACTGCAAAGCACCAATCCCACTTTTGACATAGACCAAAAAAAGACATAGAGATCACTTTATTGTGGCTCAAAGTCATGTATTCCTTTCTTACATATTTACTTCTTCTTTTTATGAGGATCCCCTTGCCAAGCAACTTTGTATAGCTAACTGAAAATTAAAAATATCAAAATTCAAATTAGAATCCTTAAAAATGTGCTGGACATAAACATATATTATACATCATATGCATGGGTTCATATACCATCCTGCCCCACTGCTTGGGACAATAGCTCAGTCCAAGGACTTCATCAAGGCAGGCAAAGTCAAGTGACAAGTGGTTAATGGAGCACTTTTATACTGGAGCAAGTAAAGTATGGATGGGCACTATGACATAGGCAATTAGAAATACTGTACTATCATGTGTTTATTATATTCAGCGAAATTAAATCTCTTCCAGGTACCCCTTTAGGGATCCAAGGCCAATACGTTGCCAGGTAAGAAGAAAATTTTCTTTAAATTTGATAATTTGTTTTTCTTATATTAGTAGTGTTCACAAAGGTGCTGATGCAAAACAATTTGTAAGAGTAAAGATGCCAACAATGTTATTGGAGTCCAAATGTATTCTCTTAATAAACCAAAACCACAATAAAAAAGTAATTTAAACTGACACTAGGAACAAGTGACTAGTGCTGTCATTATTGTGGGATTCATTTATTTCATAATATAGTACTAAATTAAATATATTAGGCAGTTGAGAAAAATTATCATAATCAGAAATCTTAAAAAGATATGAACTTCTGTAATGCGTATTATTATTTTTATTTGTATGACTAAGATTTAAGTCTCACTTTCCGCAGCTATAAGTTTGAGTTCCAGATGCCAATTTCCATTTATATTTCACTCTACAGTTAGGAAACCAACAAAAGCCTTGGACGTGTTATACTAGACTATTTTACTTAGTCAATGTCTCTTCACATTGAACTCTACAAGTGAGACTAACTATAGTTCTGAAGATCCCCTTTTAGAGATTACATTTTCAACAGAGTATCTTTAAAGGTAAAGGTTTCCCCCATCCAGGTGTTTCTGACTCTACGGGGCAGTGCTCATCTCCATGTCTTCGCCAAGAGAGCTTTGTCTGAAAGCACTGCCGTGGTCATGTACCAGCATGACTATACAGTACATTGAGGTGCATGGAACGCTGTTACCTTCACCAAAATGGTGCCTATTTATCTATTTGCATTTGCATGCTTTTGAAGTGCTAGGTGGGCAGGAGCTGGGGCATATGACAGGAGCTTATTCTATTTCGTAGTGCTAGGTCTCAAACCTGGGCTGTCAGCTTTCCAACCGACAAGCTCAGTGTCCTTAACTGCTGAGGCGTCGCATATCTATGTATTGAGAGACCAAAAGAGGTTCATATTAAAGCAAAATTAACCATATGAATTGTTTTGACTGATTAGCTGATATATAATATGTAATGTCTCTCCTTACCCCAGAGGTCAGATTGGCTCACATCCTTTTTGTAAGAGCCTTAAATGTCTGGTTCGGGCAGATGGCTTGGGGTCCCTAAGGAGGAGTTTCACACTGGAGGTGGTTGACTAATTAAAAGCTAACCCCACTTGCTCTCCCATTGTATCCGACTTGTATGTTTTGTGTTAATGATTTTATTTTGTCATTTGATATCCAATGATTTTAATGGTGGTTTTTAAAATGTTTATTATGCTGTAAGCTGTCCAGAGTGGTTTGAATTGAGTTCGGCAGCAAATAAATGTAATAATTTAAAAAATAAATATTATTGCATACAAGTAGTCCTTAACAAATGAGCCTAAAATTTCTATTGCTAAGCAAGACAGTTAAGGGATTTTTGTCCCATTTTCTGACCTTTTTTTTTTTGCCATACCAGGTAAGTGAATCACTGCAGTTCTTAAATGAATCATGTAGTCATTAAGCAAATCTGGCTTCCCTGTTGATTTTCTTCGTCCGAAGCAAGTTGGGAAGGTTACAAATGGTGATCACATGATCCGGGACAGTGTAACTATCATGAATATATGCCAATTCCCAAGTGTCTAACTTTTGATCATGTGACCATGGGAATGCCATAACAGTCATGTGAAAAACATCCCTAAGTTTCTTGGTGCCATTGTAACTTCAAATTGTTGTAAGTTGAGGACTACTTGTACAGTGCTTTCTGCTTAATTTTTTTCCACATGTAAGCACATTGGGCTACAAGCATACTCCACAGTTCTTGATCTGCAGCCATCCTTTGGTATCCAATTGGTTGTGATTTTTACTGAATGTTGCTTACTCATAGAGCATGTGTTCAGCAAAGCCCATTCTTTGTTCTCTCGCTATCTCAAGAGGATCTTTGGGAATTACTTCTTTGTGGAATTTCCTTGTTTGTGACATGGTCCTTATACGAGATATGAATATACAACATTGAGGCAATGTTGTTGGAAGATATTGATCTTATGAACAATTTTTCTTGTAGATTTCCAATTTCACCAGCATAGATGGCATTTGGTATGACAATGACATTAAATAATCTGATCTTGGTTGCTCTGTTTATGGCAGATGTGGTCCAGACTGAGCACATTTGTTGGAAGAAAGCAGCTGTTTTGCCTGTTTGGCATTTCACATCTGCCTCTGTTCTTCCATCTGTATCCATGATGCTACCAAGAGTAGTTGAATTTTTCCACAAATTTTAAGACCTGTCCTCCTAATGTTATTGGGGTGTTGTCTTGAATACTGGTGACTTGTTTAACTGGAAGAACAAAAATATTTCATCTTAATACATGGAGGTTTTTATTTGCAATGCTAGCTATGGTTTTTTATAATGTTTGAATATATAATATATTAATATCACAGTATTTTGCCAGCAGAAAACAATCCAGGCAGAAACTCCCTTCTGAAGCCACAAATACTTCAGCTGTGGTAGCAGGTAAAAAAAAAGTGTAAGGTACCTAATAGATTTTTTCCCTCTATTACTGAGGTAGGATTATGTCAACAGCCTATTTATAGTGGTTCCTTTAAATACTCCCTAATCATATGTTATAAAACCTTTACTGTAGCTGGTTTGCAATCCTGGCACTGAAAATATCGTAACTAAAATAGTTCCCTTCTCATCCTCTGCATTGCTTTGCTGTCATTCATGGAATTTGTTTACATGCCCTATAATAATTTGGTGTCATATTTTCTCACAAGACTGTTCAGGGATTTAAAAAAATGTATGTCTCTACTTAACTATCAGTAATTTTGGCTTGTTTGGGAGCCTAGAAGTACTACTTACTGCATCTAAAGATGTGAACATTTAAAAACAATTGTAAAAGTATGTTTGAGGTTATAACCCTATGTGAGTACATGTGTGTGTGAGAGAGCGGGGTGGAGGGAAAGAGAGGGAGAGGGAGGGAGGGAACTCAAGGCAGTTAATATATCTAATAAAAAAAGAAAAAGATTGACCAGTTCAAAATCATCCAGCCAGCTTTCCTACCCAACCTAAGGGAGGCCTAGAACTCTGTCTCCTGGCTTCTAGGCCAGTGTCTTAACTGCTATAGCAGTTGCACCTTTTGTGGAATTGCATGGCTGTTTTCTGAAGAACATTTAATAAATTTAATAAAATTTAAAATGAATGTTCATCCCAGATTTTCAGGTATATCTTACTAGAGAGAATATTCAAAGCAGCATTCTATACTGTACTCAGATTTGACTGATCTTTGATCATAATAAGACGAACTGAATACCCAGGTATTCAGTTCATTAATTTGTTGAGAACTCTTTCCATTCTCTTTGACTGGCTGTCTATCTACTTACCTTCTTTCTCCTAGTATTAAAATAAATTAAAAAACACTTGTACATCTTCTGTTGGATCATCTCTGATTTGCATCATCTCAAACCATGCATTTTTCCTTCCCCCTAGCACCTCTTATATTTTGTGTAACCCAGTATTTCATTTTGTCACAAGACATAATCAAATGCCTTTATCCTATGTCAATAAAGCAGTAAAAATATGCATGCATAAATGTGCCTTCATAACCAAGTTCCAGATCATACCAAATAATGTACTTACAATAATGTGCTGAAAGGACACGGTACAGAATATCATGTGGCCAAACACTTCCTCTCACGCTATTAAACACCTGTTTCCATGCCAATCATAGAGGAATCTGAGGAAGAAATGAATGAAGAACAGAGGGTGTGCATTCTATTATAAAACATTCACAAAAAATTAGATCAGGATTGTGCAAAGGCTGGTAAGCAGAATCTTTAGTAAAGAAAAAGAAATCCTTATAAGAGCTATGTTAATTAGATTAAGGCCACCTAACTAACTCAGGGTGGAGGAGAGTTTTTCCTTTCCTCTCATCATTTCTGTGATGGGGAAGGAAAGAATCCTACCAAAATGGTGATCTGGAGAGCATTTTGGAAGAAGGTAGAAAAGGGGGAGGGGGGGAAATCAAGTGAACGAGGGAAGCCTGATTCTTCTCATATACTGGATTGGAAGACAAGTCGATGAGACAGGATTGCTCTGGTAAGGAGTACTGGGCACAGAAAATATAAAAATGAGCGTTCCTACCTCTGCTGGAAGCCAGTGCAGCTTTGTAAGAGATTCCTGTACTGGTTTCAACTCAATGCATGAGGTCCAGCCTTTAAGGCATGTCTTTGCTATACTGCCTCAGTTTCCAAGCCAGTATCAGAAGCACTAAAGCGTGTCTGGAACACTTTGATTGGCTGCTAGTAGGAAAAAGTGGCAACAAGCTGCAAAATCACAGCTATTTCTGGTTGCAGGCTGCACCCCAATTTTTTTTTGGTCACTATGGTAACCGCTGTGAGTACCTGATTCATCTAAAGTAATTGGTACCCTTGGATACATACATCAAGTGCAAAATGCTCATTCCATCTTTGTAGAGAGATTTTGAATAAAGTGGGTAAGCTATATATAGTGTGAAGATATAATTATATGTTCTGAAATTGAGAATAAGTGCATGATGCTGTTGATCGGCCTCTGAGTCACAAACCTATGGCTAGCAAAAACAGGGTTAGGGTTTTTTTGAGATGATTTGAAACATAATGTAGTGTTTTGTTGCATTTTTCAGGGAAACAAGTGTGTAAAATTTTGTCTGCAAATGAAAAAGGACTTAAATCACAGCCTTCTGGGGGTTCATTATTGCTTCCAGAACGAAAAAAGAAGGTAACCATTTTTAATACTCTTTGGCTGTCATGTATAAATTGGGCAAGGCGTGATTACCTTTATTTCTGTGCACAGTTACGTGTGTATTTGACCTGTCTACCACAACCGACTGTTTTTATAAGTCTAAGGAGAATATCTTTACTCGTTACAGTGAATCACAATTGTGAGATTTTCAACTGAAGTGTTAAATTATTCATTGCCAGGCTGTTATAAAAATCACAACAAAACACCCCTTCCAAACAAAGTAGTAACACATCTATATTTATTGATAGAATTGGACATGAATTGGACATGATTCCCACTTGACAATTGTAAGCTAATACTAAAGCACTGCATTCTTCTTTGGAATATCAAGCTGATATGAATGACTGAAAGGGTTACACTGGTCTTGATTTTACGTTGATGCACATTTCCTTTTTTTAAATTTTAGATTGAGGATCAGCAACCCGTCAAAAGGAAATGTAGGAAAAAAATAACATTTGAAAATGTATGTTCTATATCCTCTCCTCATGTACCGTCTTTCTTTGGAAAAAACAGTTCAAAGGAAATGTGTGGGATTGTAGCATCCAAACCATCAGATGCTGACATGGTATGTAACTACTGCCTGTGTCTGAAGGCCATGGGGAAGGTGGAGTGCATGCACAAAAGGAAAAAAGAAGGTATATAAGCCATATTGAACCTGGCAATTAGAAATACTGACATAATGGCAGAAAATCCACAGCTATGAGTTGCATTGACACCTTGTCATTGAGAAGGAGAATGCCTTTATCCATCTATTTCAGGAAAAATATCCAATGGGAAGAGCACCCTTATAATCAGTCGAGGCTTAGTTATTCAACAGTGGATACAGGGGTCAAGGCCCCTTTCACACATTTGTAAATGCAAGCTTGCTCATTTGATTTTCCATGGTTCCTCCGTTTGCACAAATGTAGATACTAAATTCATCTTATCAAAAACTGGCACCCACATGTGGGTAGATGAATCTTGGATTGTTTGATCAAATGATTCCAGCTTCCAGAATAATCACATATTTTTATTGCAGAAATACTCTCTATAGGGCACTTAAATCTATAATAGGTTTCTTACTTTAAATATTTCATTGAGTTTAAAGGCATGGAATGCATAAATAAACATTTTTATTTCTTTGCTACTAAATGAGGTTTTGTTTTTATTGTGTGCTTATTTTACAAACTGTAAACTACCTGGAAATGTTATGTTAAAGTATCTTAATGGCACCAGACATTTTGGCTATAATAACTAATATTTTCATTATATAGGTAACAGTATAAATGTTTGTTTGAAGTGTGCCACTTGATAATGTTTTTAGGAAAAATGGTCTTTTTTTAAAAAATGAGCCAATTCACTCAACTGCAAAAGCATTAATATCCTTTGAACATTGTTACTTCTGGGAACAAGTATCCTTACTTGCTTGGCAGTTTTCGCTTGAAAAATAAACATTGAGGTGAAATGAATATCAACCAGCGTTTCCAATTTAATGACTTTTATCAGAAACTCAAGCAAAAGCGAATAAAGGATTACTTTATGTACATTTTAAATTATCAATAGCTGAGATGCACCTTAAGATTGAAGGTTATATCCAGACATTTTTGTATTTAGCATTTTCCCCGTTCAAAAGAGAAGCATGTAAACTATCTACTTGATAGTTTTCTGATCTTGAGCCATAATGGTGTCTATGAGAAGCCAGTTTTTTATAAGCCAGTATCACAGCATATTTTGACAAAGGGAAGGCTGTTTTGTCTTGTCCAATTCAGATAAACTATAGTTGTAAACTGAAGGTCATGAAATATTTTCCCTGAGAAGCACACCCTCTGATTAACCATAACCCCTTGAATTTTTATTTTGTTTTGGTTACAGCTAGATTTATTATCTGCACATGAAGCCTCAGTCCAGGACAACTGTTTGGCATACAAAGAGTGTCCAAATATGAATTCAGAAGCAATTGTTCCTCTTTCTCCCCAAAGGACCGTTTATCAGATTATATGTTTACTTACTTTTTCTGTGATTCAATATTAAATTAGTATGCAAATATTTATTTATTTATTTGTTTGTTTGTTTGTTTGTTTATTTATTTGGTGTTTAAAGCATCAAGGTAGAATAGAACAGGATTTCTAATGTTTTCAAAGTTCTCTGTCTCTGAAATATGATATATTCTTAGGTCTGTTTTTCTTCTGGTTTTACATTTTAGATGAAGGATATTGATTATGAACCATGAATATTATTTACTTTCCTCCAGGGATGAACTGCTACTGGTTCAGACCAATTCTCCCCAAAAAATGAAAAATGAAACAAGTTTGGGCGAACCGGTTTTTTCGACGATCAGCTGTGACATGCAATTTATATTAGCTAGAAAGCAGGATTTCCTGCTTTCTAGCTAATCTAAATTGCGTGGCACAGCGGATTTCCCCACTCGCTGTTTATTTATTTATTATTTATTTATTTGTTAAATTTCTAGGCCGCCCAATCCCGGAGGACTCCGGGCAGCTTACAAAGAAAGAAAGAAAAAAGAAAAGCAAAATAAAAGAATAATTTAAAAATTCCCAACATGCATACATTTCTAATCAGGGCTGGACCTTTACAATAAGGTCAATAGCCCCAGGCCTGCCAGAACAGCCAGGTTTTAACAGCTTTTCTGAAGGCCATGAGAGTGGGTAAGGTCCGGACCTCTGGGGGTAGCTGGTTCCACAGGGTTGGAGCAGCCACAGAGAAGGCTCTCCTCCGGGGGCCCGCCAGCTGACATTGTCCGGCTGACGGCATCCGAAGGAGGCCCACCCTGTGGGATCTTATCGGCCGTTGGAAGGTGTGTGGCAGTAGGCGGTCTCGCAGATACGCTGGTCCTGAGCCATGTAGGGCTTTAAAGGTGATAACCAACACCTTGAATTGCGTCTGGAGACCAATTGGCAGCCAGTGCAGCTCGCGGAGGACAGGTGTAATATGGGTGTACCTCAGTACACCCAAAATCGCTCGCGCGGCTGCATTCTGGACTAGCTGTAGTCTCCAAACACTTTTCAAGGGTAGCCCCATGTAGAGCTCATTGCAATAATCCAGCCTTGAGGTGACAAGGGCGTGAGTGACCGTTTGAAGTGCCCCTCGGTCCAAATAGGGCCGCAATTGGTGTACCAGGCGAACCTGGGCAAAGGCCCCCCTGGTCACAGCCAACAGATGGTGTTCCAGTGTCAGCTGTGAATCCAGGAGGACCCCCAGATTGTGGGCCCTCTCTGAGGGGTGTAAGTCTTCACCCCCCAGGATCAAGGACGGACTGTCTGAACTGTCCTTCGGGGGTAACATCCATAGCCACTCGGTCTTATCAGGATTGAGCACCAATTTGTTCATCCCCATCCAGATCCTGACAGCTTCCAGGCATCGGCACATCACGGCCGCCACTACACTGAGCTGGCACGGGGCAGATAGATACAATTGCTTATCATCTGCATATTGATAGTACTTTATCCCATGTCGTCGTATGATCTCACCCAGCGGTTTCATGTAGATGTTAAATAGGAGGGGGGACAGGACCGAACCTTGCGGCACCCCACACTTGAGGGTCCTAGGGGTCGACCTCTGTCTCCCGACCAACACCGACTGCGACCTACCAGAGAGGTAAGAGGAGGACCACCGTAAAACGGTGCCTCCCACTCCCACCTCCTCCAGACGTCGCAGAAGGATACCATGGTCGATGGTATCGAAAGCTGCTGAGAGGTCAAGAAGCACCAGGATAGAGGAATGCCCTCTATCCCTGGCCTGCCAGAGATCATCGATCAGTGCGACCAAAGCGGTTTCTGTGCTGTACCCAGGCCTGAAACCAGACTGAAAGGAATCCAGATAATCCACTTCATTCAAGGTCCGTCGGAGTTGAAGCGCCACCACCTTCTCAACAACCTTCCCCAAAAAAGGAAGGTTGGAGACAGGACGGTAGTTTTTCAAGGCGGCTGGATCCAGGGAAGGCTTCTTAAGGAGGGGTCTTACCACCGCATCCTTTAGTGGTTGTGGGAAAGACCCCTCCTGCAAAGAAGCGTTGGAAGCCTGGAACCAGCCGCGTGTCACCTCCCTGCTGATCGAAACCAGCCAGGAGGGGCACGGGTCCAGTAAACAGTTCTACATATCTACATATCTTTCTATCTACATAGAAACAGTTCTACATATCTACATATCTTTCATATCTGTTCTACATATCTTTGCAGGCACTCGGTAGCAGGCTCCACCCACCCGTCCAGACATCATCACGTCCATTTTTGACGCCTCAACTCATGCACTCTCACATTGCTACTGAACCGGTAGCAAAGGTAAGTGGATTTCACCCCTGCTTTCCTCCTTTATTTGGGCTGTCTCTTGTTTTAATATATACACTATAATTTCAAGTGTCACTTTTTTTCTAAAATGTTTTACAAAAACATCTTTAAAATTAATGGCCAACCTTTGCTCCCAACTTGCAGAATCCTTCCCTTCCCAAGGTATATTGGGGAAGGAAACTTTATGTTTTATATTGATTCCATGAAGGAGAGTTTTAAATAGGTTGGTATTGCTCTATGGCTCCTTTCAAACATACCATCAAATTTCAGCATTAGTTTTGTATCATCACAGCAAGTTTCTGGTTTATGTGCTTTCCCTTCCGTTTTTCCTCTGGCATGGGGTCAATCATCATTAAATCCAAACTTGAAGGCTCCATGTTTATTTTAAGTTATAATTGGTTTAAAGCAGTCAGAACCAAATGTTATTTGATTTGGCTTTCTAGCAAACCATCGTTTAAAAGAAATCTGTACCCCCAAACTCTTTCCAGTAATTGGAGGAATTATTATATATACAGTATATATAGGTAGGTAGAAGTTATTGGATACTTGGGAAACTAATATTAACTATACTTAATTTTTACAATTAAATTTAGTTTTGTTCTGATCTGTCCTGGGTTCTTTTTTTGTTCAGGAAATGCAAAATCTGAATACAGCCTTTGCTCTTAGTTTGCCCATTCCTAGTTTAAATTAAGTAGGATATTCATAAGACATAACTCTGTTTAAAAATGAAAGGAAGTGGTTTTGTTCTCATGTCCACTTTAGAAAAAGAGGAGTGTGAGTACAAGAGCCAAAAGATTATACAAGTGAAACTCGAAAAATTAGAATATCGTGCAAAAGTTCATTTATTTCAGTAATGCAACTTAAAAGGTGAAACTAATATATGAAATAGATTCATCACATGCAAAGCAAGATAGTTCAAGCCGTGCTTTGTCATAATTGTGATGATTATACATGCAATGCTTACCCATTTATTTAATGTTCTGAAAAGTACTCCATGTTGTATGAATAATGTTCTTCTATTTCATTCAGTATTTACGGAGCCCACCAGAAATCTGCTCTATTATTCAAGCTTCACCAGGATTTAAACCACTGAAAGTACTCCAACATCCAACAAATAGAAAAGAAGGGTTTCTACCACCAGAGGCAACTGAAGGTAAAAGGAAGAGAAAGAGAATATGATTATGACCTATCTTAAATGGGTAACATGCTTTCAGATTCTATTGCAGAAAATAGTTTGTGGTAGTTTGGGATAAAAACTTCAGAACAAAAACTAGACTTGGAGTGAACCTACAACGCAAATTGCTTGGAAAGTGCATTGAAAAAATGTGAGATTAGCTCCTGAGTTCAGATTATTTCTTGGCTATATTGTAGATCTGCAGAATAATTTGTGGGCAAATCATTTCTAACAGAAATGAAAAACCAATTTAGTCAGTTTTATTTCCACCTTTAAAAGTTACCCTAATTGATTAAGTAATCAGTCTAACATAAATCAGCAAAGGCAAAATTGGTAATGTTGAGCATAAAAGTACATTATTATCTAGAAATAATTATATTAGGAAAAGATATGGAAGATCGTTACTATTGAAGGATGGCAGTTTATATATCTTGTCTGTTACCAAAAAGTATATTAGAGCCGTGGTGGCACACTGGTTAGAATGCAGTACTGTAGGCTATTCCTGCTGACTGCCGGTGTTCGGCAGTTCAATTCTCACCAAGCTCAAGGTTGACTCAGCCTTCCATCCTTCTGAGGTGGGTAAAATGAGGACCCAAATTGTTGGGGGTAAGATGTTGACTCTGTAAACTGCACACTCTGTAAAATTCAACAATGTAATACTGATTTATTTTCTTCAAAAGGTGAAACAGAAATTTTATCCCAGTTCAAAAATATTTATATTTCAGATATTATTACAAGCTCAAAATACTGGACCTGTGGTAATGACAGCTGAATGTTTTAGTTGTTCTCTCACCAAAGCAGGAAGAAACTAAGCAGAGTACCTGCTGGATCCTGCTGCAGTATCTACTATAAACAGCAGGTATAATTAGTAAAATTCACGAGCATTAAATTCTATTGGAATAAATTATATTAATACTCTCTTCATATCTTACATATTCCTATAGTTATATCTAATTTCCAGTATATATCTATGCTATGTTACATGCTTCTGAATTTCATACTTATTGAAGAATATGTAAAACGGTTACCTAGGAAGGAGATTGTTGGATCTGCATATAGAAATGTATTATTTCTGTATTGAAATTTATTTTGGTTTACTTCTTACAGTTTTCTTAAGGATGATATAAAACATTTAGTTGATTGAATCATTAAAAAAAGGAAAAATGTGCAAATGAGAAAATGGAAGGCAGCACATAATTAAAGAAAATATCTGGCTTTTGTACATTTGAAACCTGATGATAGTTTTAAAGAAAATAATGGGGGAAAATATACTTCAGGATACATATATTTTGATAGGTAAAATATTGTTCACTGATTATAAAATGACATAAGGTTAGTGTTCATGTTTTGAATTATATTTTTGAAACTATTTATAAACACATACACGCACACATACATGTCTGTGTGTGTGTGTGAGAGAGAGAGATGTCTCAGAGATATTAACCTAAATTCAGCTAAACTGAAATATTTGAATTTAATCCTATTCAGAATAATTGCTTCTATTTTTCACTTCAACTATACTGAATGTAAATTAAAATGTGAAGCTCTAATACTTTTGTCCTCTGAATATGTAAAAAAAATAAATTATTTTTGTTAGCAGAGTTCTTTTTAACAGTTATTTCTTATCCTCAACGGATTTTAAGACAAAATGTTAATCTTCATTGCTGGATTGAAAGATACTGTTCTGCCAATTACTTTTGATAAAGAAGCTTCTGTGGTGCTGTTCTCCTAACACGTTTATGATGGTTTACTCAGCCCAGTTTTCTGGCCAAACACAACACACTGAATTATAAAATGAAACAAATCAAGTTGAGTTTTCACAATATAATAAGCTAAAATGTATTTTGCCTCTTGCTGATTCAGTATACTGGGCAAATCTAGCCTGTATTCTGATTTACTCAATCTCCTCCCTCTACCTTAAAGGCTATTCTTAAAATTTTTTGTTGATGACACAATGTTTAGTATACCCTTTGATTTGTATCTAACATACTTATAAAAACAAGTGTGATGGGTAGTTAGAAGAAGTCGCTATGAAGATCAGAAGCAGCTGCCTTTCGTAAACTAACCAAAGCTCCTTATTATGCTTGGATTTGATTTGGTACAACCTTTTTTGGAAAACAATTTTACTGAGGCTATTCCATGAAAAAATAATCAGGACAAAGTAAATCTTTGCTGGCTCTTGTTGCCTTTGTCATATGGTTATACCAGTGGAAAATAGAAGCTTAATACTTCTGATTTCTCTCGATGTTATTTTCCAAAACATCTAATGTGGTCAAGGTCACTTTATAATGAAGATTCTCCTCTGATGGATGTCTTCAGTGGTGTTGACATAAGCACAGCAACATATCCAGCAAGCTTCTGATTCCAGTCAGGAATAATCTGTCCGATGTAGTCCTTCATGGTGTCACTTCAAATTTTCATCTTACATAACACAACATTGCTAATGAGAGAGTTTGTTCCTATCAAAAGCCCTTGTTTTATAGAATAATAAAAGACAGCTCTTCAGTTTACCTGAAAAATTAGATGGAAACTATATCATTTATTATAGAGACACATTATTTACACATAGGACTGACTGACAGACATTGTCTAGTCATCACTTGATGGCTTGCATATCAAGTAAAAACTTAGAAGTATGACCGAATCTTAGATTTTAGACATTTGCTGGAGGTTTCATTTTGCTTGCAACCCATGAACATCCTTACATTTTGCTTGCAACTCATGACCATCCTTATCATTTCTCCTATTTAACTGTGACTCATCTAATGTTAAGAGAGTATATAATGTACTATGAGGGAATGCCAAGGATTCTGGAATTGGAGTCTAGTTTTGTGCATTCATGCATAGTTGATATTTCCCTATCTGTATTTCAATTTTGCTTTCCAGGTAATTTTGGGATTTTTGATGCTCTCTGAGTTTGTTAGTTTTTTTGCACACATTTCATTACCAAACCAGATAACAACATCAATGCTAGTAGGGACTGGGTTTTACTCTCATTTTATATTCTATTGTTTGCCCCATCAAGGAGGAGGAGGAGGAGAACACTCACAACAGTAAAAAAACAACAACCAAAAAATAGTAGATAAAGTACAGTATAACAATAAAGAAAACCTGTAAGATAATGTTTAAAAAGCATATTAAAACCATAAAACATGATCAAAGACCAGGTTACCAAAACTTTAATCACATTCAATACATAGCTGGATCTCTAAGCCTGGCGGGCAAAGCCACATCTTCAGGACCTCACAAAAGACCAATGGGCTGAGGGCAATCTAACCCAGGATTTATAAAAAATTTACACAATTGAAATTGAACATACTGTATAAATTCTGCTTTGTTACTAACTTGGAAAAAAATGTTTCATTTTGTTCGCATGTAAGTGTCATTAAGGCTAGATTATTTTTTGTTACAGAGCAGAGAAGATGGGTCTTAACTTCTCTGCTTGAATTTCTTCATAGAATTAGAGTATTCTAAACTTAGAATTAGGATATTCCAAACTATTTCTCAGGCACGAAAGTAAGGCTTCAATTGCTGACGCAAAAAGAAATGTCTATTTATATTGATTGATTCACTGATTTTATAGTCCCATTTTTATTATTTTTATAAGCAACTCAAGGTGGCAAACATGTCTAATACTCTTCCTCCTATTTCCCCCCACAATAACAACCTTAAGAGGTAAGTTGAGCTGAGAGAGTGTAACTGGCCCAATATCACCTAGCTGGCTTTCATAGGTAAAGCCGGACTTCAACTTCCAGACTCCCAGTTTCTAGCCTGATGCTTTAAGCACTAGGCCAAACTGGCTTCCCTATATAAACTGGAGTGGGGCAGAAAAAGCATTATATTTGGTGACTGTTATATCTACTACCAAGTCTTTGCCATACAATTTTGATATTCAGCACTATGTTTCGCAGGAGTAAGAAATAGAAAAAAAAAACATTGAAATTCTTCTGTTTTACTTTTGACTGACTTCATCACTTTTCATCAGCACTAAAGTCCCTTTGCACAAATTCTATTACTGTGAAATTTGTGATTCTTCTCCCCTTGTTATTATAACTGCAAATTTCATCATATTCTGGTTTCAAGATAATAAAGTTGTAAGCCATTTTATTTTTTAAAAAAAATAAAATATAACCTGAAAAACTATCAATTTTCTGTCACATTTAGCATGTTTCATCTCTACAAAGCTTAATCTTGATTGCTAATTGACTAAACTGTACATAACCTTAAAATGGCCCATTTTCAATCTTGAATTAGTATATAAGCAGATTAAAAGGTTCATTTACCGTAAGCAGTTTAAAAGATTCTCTAAAATTTAAAGATTTTGTAAAACTTAAACTAAATAAATAAAGCTTTGAATGAAAGCTAAACTATAATAGAGAAAAATATGAAAGTTTTGTATACTTGCTTTGTTACGGTTACAAAATTATACATGGGGTTCAAAGAGAAAAATGTATAGATATGGTACCAAATCCTTAGTCAGTTTTTCCTTCCTAACTCAATAGAATGTTTTACCTTTTCCCACTTCCAAGTCACTTTTTAACTTGTTCTCAAGGAAGTGAAGATTATATTATATCAGACTTCTAACAGAACAAAAGGAAGAACTGTGCAGACCTGTGCTTTGTTGAGCATCATGGAATCAAAGGTTGTGCTTTCTTTTCCCACCTCCCCCATCTTCCCAGAACCTTTGTTCAGTCACTACTGCTTTTAATTGACTTCCTGATTCCAACAAAGATTTTGAAATTTTTCTTTCAAGATATTCTCCTTCCTGGCTTTTTTTCTTAAATTCTCCTATCGGTCTAGTATTTAACTAATGCTTCCTTACAAAGAAGTGGCATAGTTTTAAGTGCAACTATTTATTGGCCCTAGAATGACCATTTCCTTGGCCCTCAAAATATGGGAGAGCTAATTTGGTATAGTGGCTAAGGCGGCATCCTAGAAATTGGGAGATAGTTCTAGTCCTGCCTTAGGCCCCAAACAACTAGGTGATCTTGGGCCAATCATTCTTAGCCCCAGGAAGGAAGCAATGGTAAACTATGTCTGAAAAATCTTGCCATGATAACTTTAGGGACTTGTTCAGGCAGTCACCAGGAGTCAACAATGACTCAAAAGCACACACCCAAAAGGGATGAAAATACTGGATTAAAGGATTTGGCTTTTTGATCCTTTGAAACTGCATTTAAGGCACATCTCAGCTGTCACCTTCAGGCCTTAGAATATATTTTCCCTTCCTTTGACAAATGAACATAGCATAGTTTCTCACATATATCCATACTTCGAAGAATATCCTAATCATAAAATCAATCTTACGTGCCAACTGGTACTAAATCTCACCGGCTCAGGGTTGACTCAGCCTTCCATCCTTCCGAGGTGGGTAAAATGAGGACCCAGATTGTTGGGGGCAATATGCTGACTCTCTGTAAACCGCTTAGAGAGGCCTGAAAGGCCTATGAAGCGGTATATAAGTCTACTGCTATTGCTATTGCTATTGCTAAAATCTTCCAGACTTTTTCATCACCAAATCAGTAGATTAGAAACCCTCAAGATAAGAATGCCTAGCAATCATGGCTCTTCGGGGACTAGTTTTGTGAGTAGATGAGTGACAGACTTAAAAGTCTTGGCAAAAAGTTTTAAGAACCACTAAAACCACTCTCCCCACCCATGTCTGGCTTCTTGGACTTGGAGAACAAATGACAGCATATTCTCATTTCAAAACTGGGAAGTGAGATTGTTCCTCCTAGGTGCTGAGCAAATGGGAAAATGGAGAGAAATAAAAAATATGTAACGGTATATAAAGCAAAGGCAGGTAAATGTATATGATTTAATTCAAACTAGGAAGAATATTTTTAATTGTCTCTATTAAGATAGGATTTTAATGGTGGTTTGTTGAATGACCAAAATAGTGCATTATAGTCAATACATATAAGATATATTCAAGGAACACAGAAATATGTTATGTTTATATTTCAGGTGGGAATAGTAAGAGAGCTAATGCTTGATTTGGACTACTTACTGTGATTATAGTATAGCTTGTATTGTCATTGTACAAAATAAATACAACAAAATATGGTTGTATGAGTAGGAATGGCTAAGAGCGTCACCACTTAGTTTTATCACAAGGTTTTGCATGACGGTGTCTTCCCTGATCAGTACATCATCATCATCTCTGTGCATTCCTATATTTTTCTAAAAAGGCAGCAACTCCACATGGAAAGTGTCGCCATAAAGGTATCAAGAAAAGCAACTTCTAAAATCAAGACTCCGATTGGGCCAATTCGGCTATCTGATGTTTGGAACCAGAAAGGGAATATAGATTGTTAATCATTTTATTTTAACTGCAGATGTATTATCAGGGAGGATTTGTGTCTCAATTGCCAAGATGATTTAATTGACTTTTGTCTGTACAGGTAGTCCTTGACCGAGTTGGGACCAGAACTTCCATTACTAAGCAATTTGATTAAGCGAGTTATGCCCAATTTTACAATCTTTTTTTGATATGGTTGTTAGTAAATCACATTTTTATTAAGCACACTGAGTTTCCACCACTGAGCTTGCTTGTTTTAAGTTGGTTAGGGAGGTTGCAAATAAGGAATCCTGGGATGTTGCAACCATTGTAAATACATGCTAGTTGCCAAGCATCTGAATTTTGATCACATAATCATGGGGATCCTGCAGTGGAAGTACCACTCACTTTTTTCAGCACCACTGGAACGTTGAACCAGTATTAAATGAATGATTGTAAATCGAGAACTACTGTGGTGGTGCAGTGGTTAGAATGCAGTACTACAGGCTGCTGCCAGCAGTTGGGCAGTTCATTGCTCACCAGGCTCAAGGTTACTGAGCCTTCCATCCTTCTGAGGTCGGTAAAATGAGAATCCAGATTGTTGCAGACAATTTGCTGATTTAAACTGCTTGGAGAGGGCTGTAAAGCACTGTGAAGCAGTATATGTCTTATTGCTATTGGTATATGCCTTGCCTGTAAGGTAGAGGATGAAAGGAAGATCTACAGTAAATGTTGCAACATTAAATATTCTGTTTCTAGCCTTGTCCTCTTCCATGATCCTTGTACCAAGGTTAGGAACTTTTTGTGCATGGGAAGGGAAGTTAACACTTTTGAGAAGGCTCAAAGATGTCACACAAAGTTTTTGTGTGCTGGGATTTTCCATATTTTTCTGGGGTTTCTACACAGACCAATTCTTTTTGGAAACAGCCAGGCAGAGACAGATGAATAACTCTAACCAATATGGTCATCATGTGTCATTGCTATGATCAGTCTTAATACATGGCTAGATTTCCTGAAAGCCAGACTGCATTTGTGTGGTCCACTACATCCAGAGCTCTATTGCAACATTCACACCTTGAATCACTGGGTGTGCAGTTTTGTCCTCCTTGCAACACTCATACCTAGCACACCATTGGTGTCAAGGGTTGTGGAGTGATGGATGGTGATGGAGGAGAAAAGCTAAAGATTTAAGGTCACTCCTATCTGGTGACATGTAGAACTTTCTGGGCAACTCCCCAGTCTCAGTTTCCTTGGAGCAACTTACATTAAATGGTGGCGCTTGTGAGACGCCAACAAAGTGGTTTCTTATGGATACGTCTTTAGCTCTCAAGGGAAAAGCGCTTAGCTTCAATTGCTGGCTGTCTCGCCCAGCTTCACTTTTGTTTCCCAACCATCTTGACTTCTTTCCCGGTAATTTGTAACTGAGAGGATTTAGGGGAATGACTTTCATAGCATCCACAATTAATATGTTGGCACAATCAATTTGTAACCGTTTCAGTCAGTTGTTAACGTAAACGAAAGACGCTCCCTCCTCCCTTCCCGCCTTTCATGGCACTTTTGAACTCTGACTTTTAGAACAATGTAATTAGAGGCATCTTCCTGACTGAACAGAACTGAAACGGAGCAGAAACAGGGGAGGGGTGGAGGGAGTTCCCAGCAACATTACTCAAAATTACGTTTCATAGAGCATGCTTGCCTTCTTGCGATCTTGAGCGCTGTTAGATTTGTGGAACGGATGCTCCGTTGGTCCCGGTTAAGCAAAATTCCCTTGAGCTTTCATGGGATGAACCTAAGCCAATCGGGGCTAAAATTGGCGGAGGAATCCGAATTAATTTGTCTACCCTCCCAGCCACCACCACCCCCCCGCGCTCCCCTCCCCCGGTTTCTCTCCACACCAAAACATCCCAGGGCTGCCGCGCCGCCGAGCCAAGCAGGGATACGGTTTTGACCCACGTGGGTTGGCCCGGCCAGCCAATCCGCGGCCGGGGAAACCCGCGCGAAGCCCCGCCCTCCTCCTCCTCCCCTCCCCTCCCCGCTCCCTCCCGAGCTCTTCAGCCACGGCTGCTGCAAGTGATTAATTTTTGTCATATGACTGTCACACCGAATGGAGTCGGGTTCGAGGAACTAAGCTGGCTGCCCCAGCTGCGAAAGGGCGATCGCTGCACAGGCTGTTCCCTGCAGGGACGGAGCGTCGCATTCCCAAAATGCCTCCCACACCCACCTTGTTGCAGAAGCTTTTCAACAAAAAGAACGGCTTGCTTTCCCCCGCCAAGGAGTTCAAGGAAGAGGCGGTCTTCAGGTAGGTAGGGGCAGGCGAAAGCCGGGCGAGGCAGCGGCTGCCAGCTCGTCTCCGGCGGGGGAAGCATGCTTGGCTTTCCGCTCTGTTGGCTGCTCGATCGCTTCCTACTGCACCCAGCAACGGGTGCCTGGGGGGGGAGGGTGTCTGTCCTGTCCCCCACTCCCCTCCCTAGTCCGGGGCAGCCCGAGAGACTCTCCCAGCGCCTTTCCGCCCATCTGGCTTCCCCGAAGAAGCCCGGAGGAGGAGGAGGCGGGCGCGCAGGATTTCTTTCTTGGCAAGCTCTGCGCTGCCTTGGCGCCCGCATCGCCGGGCTCCCTCTCGGGCGGAAATCACACGGATATGCGCCTTCGCTGTGCGCCAAAACTTCGTGCGAAGCTTCTTTCTTTCTTTCTTTCTTCCTCCTCCTCTTCCTCCTCCCCACCGTCTAAACACGGTCTCTCTCTCTCTTCCCCCCCCCAAAAAAAATCGGGCACATCACGTGCAGGCAAAGACTGCGCAAACCGGAGTTTTACATCACTTTCCGTCGGTTGCCAAAGCCTAAAAGAACCAGAAGGACCCATTCTCCCCTTCTTCTTCTTCTCCATCCTACTTCTCCTCCTAGTCCCGCTTCGTCTGCCTTTGAAGTTCTCTCTTTTCGCTCTGCATCAGAAGGGATCTCTTCTTCCTTCCACTTGCCCACCGGCTGGTTCGTTTCCTCTTTCCTTCTTCTCCTTGATGCCGCGTATTGACTGAACAGGTTGTTGTTCTTTTTCCCCCTTTAAAAAAAAATCTCTTGGCCGCCTTTGCCAGGAGAAAGGGAGGGTTGAAGTTTGGCCAGAGCCACCTTAAAATGTTAAGGAAGGAGAAAAAGGGGCTGTCAGCTGTGGGTAGATTTATGGAGGAATCTCTCCAGGTCCAGTCACAAGACAATCCTGTAAGGCTGCAGGCACGGGCTAGCAAAGGGATATCTGCCTCCCCCTCTCTCCAATTTTTCCTACCACTCCTTTTTCTCACCTGTATCCTGAAGGGCAGCCTTCTCCCCCAAATTTTGCCTGTTGAATTGGTCTATGCAAGTATTCCATTATTCATAGATGGCCTCATAGATGGGATGGGTAGCTGGTTGCTGGAGGCATCAAGTTGGGGAAAGTTGCTTTACAATTTAGGATTATTATTCATTACATTCGATACTTAATCATTCTGCTTTGGGCTGTTGAAGAAAAAGTGGCCTCGTGTAGTAGAAACTCAGAGCCTATTATTATCTCTTTATGATGCAGCTTAGTCATATGACTATTATTTGCCTAGAGATGGCAGTGATAAGGATTGTATTTAGAGTTGAACCGAGCTTCATTCAGTTCAGTCAGTAACTCTGAAGCCTTGCTGTATTGTCCAGCCTTGCCTCTGAACAGGGGCAGGGAAGTGTCAGTTCCGTCCTGTACATATTTCTTGGACCTGAGTGCAATCCTGAATAAGGGTGGACTTATGAACCCTGCTGCATCCCCCGTTCACAATGACTTGGGAGTGAAATAATTCAAAGTACCAATTTGAGCAAAAAGCATCGGTTGTGCTGAGCCAAAGCTTTAAAAATATAGGATTGGATTGACATCGGCAAGTGGACTTTTGCAGCTAGAAGAGGAATTACTTGCAAAGTTGGAGTTGTAGTATTAAAATATTGGTGCAAGTGAGATTCACTGTATCTCTTACACTTAGGTGCATAAATTATATAACACGTTCTTTTCTGCCTTGTGGAAACTGCTAGGTTGTTGCTATTGATTTTGACATGTATTTAGCTATCTTTATGGCATTCCTACTTAAAACTGGCTACTTGCCTTTCCTTTTATGGCGTTCCATCTTCCAGTTTAATTATATGTCAGAACTTAAAATATATAGCCTCAGGGCTATGAGGAACCATTTATCAGCTTTGTTTAATTTTGATTATAGCCATATTGTTATTTTGTTGGCACTGGATGCTAAATTTATTTGAAACTATTCTTGGTGTATAAATCTACTGCATTATCTCAGTAAAACTGTCACTGCACTTTTGAAGGATTTTGTGTAGATTGATATATAAACAAACATCATGGGGTTCCTTCTTAAATTTAAGACACTGCATTTACTTTTAACTTGACTTTTAATTATTTAACTGCCCACTTTGTTAGGAAGACTTTCACTTTAACATCCTACAGTTTAGCATTCACTATATTGATGTGTACAAATAATAAAACAAAATGTACACAGAGCTGTAATAGTGTGTATTAGGTGGCTCAGTGGCTAAGATGTTGAGCTTGTTAGGCAGAAAGGTCGGCAGTTTGAATGTGTCACATAACAGAGTGGGCTCCCATTACTTGTCCCAGCTTCTGCCAATCCAGCAGTTCGAAAGCATGTATTATTATTATTATTATACAATTGTATCACAGTGGCCAGTTGTTTCGCCGGATTTGGCATTGGTTACTAGTCGGGCCCCACCCAGGGCCTAGGACGTTGTAACGTATTTTTGTAATATGCGTGCAGATCCAAGCAGTGCGGCTTTTTGCATTTGACTGATGGTGATTTTGTCAATTTTTAACTGTTTTAAATGTAATTCCAGTGCTTTTGGAATAGCACCCAGTGTGCCAATTACCACTGGAATCATCACCACTGCTGGTTTGTGCCATAGTCGTTGAATTTCAATTTTTAAGTCCTGGTATTTTGCGATTTTTTCATGTTCCTTCTCAGCGACCCTGCTATCACCTGGTATTGCGATGTCTATGATTGTGACCTTATTTTTCTCAACCAGTGTGATGTCTGGTGTATTATGCGCCAGTATTTTGTCTGTTTGTATGCGAAAATCCCACAAGATCTTGACCATCTGATTTTCGGTGACTTTTTCAGGCTGATGTTCCCACCAGTTTGTTGCTGTTTTAATATTATAATTTTTGCACAAATTCCAATGGATCATTTGTGCTACTGAATTGTGCATAATTTTTGCACAAATTCCAATGGATCATTTGTGCTACTGAATTATTATTATTATTATTATTATTATTATTATTATTATTATTATTATTATTAAACACATTTATATGCCACCCAATCCCAAAGAACTCCGTAAAATGCAAATAGAAAAATAGGGACCACCTTTGGTGGGAAGGTAATTTAGTCATGCCAGATACATAACTACAGAGACATCTTCGGATAGCATGGGCTCTTCAGCTTTGAAACAGACATGAATACCAGGAACAACTAGCACATATGTGCAAAGGGAACTTTTACCTTTACCTTACATATGAGCTTCTTTGCTTCTCACATTTTCACTCTGAGTTTGATGACCATCAATTGGCTGTGCCGGCCTGTGATCAAGGTCTTCCAATAAATCTAAAGATCTAGATCTACAAACTTTGCACTCCCTTATCTAGAAGCAAGTCTCTTGAATTCTGTTGGGCTTTTTCCCCTGAACAGATACAAATAAAACTAATCTTAAGTGTTATGAGCAAAACCTAGGTTTCTGAGTGAAATGTTTGTACTTAGAGAAAATTTGAATAGTTGTATTACCACATTTCTGATAAAGCTAGTTAGCTCAATATTTGTGCAGCTCAATATTTGAGCATAGAAGGATATGCCAGTATTCTAGTACAGGTAGTCCTTGACTTACAACCATTCGTTTAGTGATTGTTCAAAGTTATAACAGTAAAAAAGGGACTTATGATTGGTTCTTACACTTATGACTATCACACCACATGATCAAAATTTGGGCTCTTGACAACCAGCATTTATTTATGACAATTGCAATGTCCCAGAGTGACAAGATCCTTCCCAGCCAGCTTCCGACAAGCAAAATCAATGGGGGTAGCTGGATTCATTTAAGAACCACATGATTCACTTAATGACCTCAACTATGGTGGAAAAGGTCATAAAATTGGGCACAGCTCACTTAATAACCACCTTGCTTAGCAATGGAAATTCTAATTCCAATTGTCGTAAATTGAGAACTACCCATAAGAAGGTATTGAAAATTAAGGGCTTCCTTTTTGGTATGCACAGTAAAAATTAAACGTCTAGTTCAAGGGTCAGCAACCCATGGCTCTGGAGCCGCACGTGGCTCTTTCATCCCTCTGCTGCAGCTCCCTGTCGCCAGTTGGCTTCACAGTTGATAGAGCTTTCGGTTAGAACAGGTAGAGCAAAAAGGACCCTGCACTAGGAGGAGACTCTATGGTGGGGGAACCGGACTTCCGGTCGGCTCCAGAATTGAATAGGGGGCTTTCAGTTAGGACCTTTGGAGCTCTTTGAGTGTTTAAGGTAGCCGACCCCTCTTCTGATTAAATAGAATAGTTACGGTTACAGTGTACCTTAGAGCTTATGTTTAATAGGTAGCTTTTTTCATCAATTTAAAAATTAAGAATTTCTTATGACAAATCTAAATAAATTATGCAGTTATCGATGAACAACTACTTTTGGGGTGGGCCTTGAGGAATCTTCAGTGTGTGCATGTACCTGCAATATTCCTGTTTTAAAGAAGAATGAATAATTGTTAACCTGTCCTATATGTTCATAGCCGTAGCTTGTCAACCCTTCATACGTTTCATAGCTTGGTTATGTATGCTGTTTACCTGCAAATTTTGCTCACTGATTATTACCTTCTGTCTTTTTAAGTAGCAGGGTAGCATTTAAGGTGGTGAAATTTTGATACAAGTGAAGCATTCAGAAATTTGGAACGTACACATGTTTCAAAATCTTGATGGTTATAGAGCTAACAAGGCTCTGAGTAAGGGTGCTGCTGTCAGCACATTTGAAATTGGCAATGCAGATTTTTCTTTTTATTAGTGGAATCTCAAAATAAGGCTATGTATATGTCATTCAGTACACATATTGGTACATGGGTCTATATGTGGCATGGTTTGTTTTAGGTGCAGGCCTGCATATGTCATATCCACTTATTCTATCCCATGGGTGGAACACAGTACAGTCACATATCTTCAACAGTCTGCTAAGTGTTCCCCAATTTTTTTTAATTGTTTGGGATCAGGGATGGGCTGCTGGCGGTTCGCAGGGGTTCGTGAGAACCTCTAGCTAAGATTCTGTGCAGTTCAGAGACCCCACCCCCCAAATCCCACTCCTAGCTGGCCATTCCTACATGGCCCGTTTTGGATGTGGGTAAGTGCCAGGCGCACACAGAGGCTCAGGGAGAGCGAAAAACAGGCCTACCGGAAGAGGGCCTCCAGAGCCTGGTGAGGCCATTTTCGCCTCGAGGAAAGCATCCTTTCTGGAGCCTGGGGAGGGCAAAAAACTCCCTCCCTGCTGTGATGCAGGGGCCCGACTAGGACATGTCCTTAGCAACCAGGCAAAGAATCCCTTACTAAAATTTTGGAAGCCCACCCGTTTGAGATCATTTAAAGCAGCTTTTGGTCAGGCATGAAGGATTCCTTGTGGAAGGGGAAGAAGTAGAAAATTTGCTGTGTGAAAATTATACTTGGCTGATCATAGAACCTTATTAATTCATTCATGTTGGGGATCACCTTGTATGTTCACATGTGCCCGTTCACACCTAAACAAGATAGCACAATTTTGCAAGCCAAGTACATCATAGGGAATTAACAAATCAGCAGTTATTGGACATGATAGCTGTAGACATCCCTACACGAATATTTTCTGATTCTCAGACACAGGGGACAAATCACCATATATTATATGTGCTTTGCCAAAGACATCTAGTTCCTTGTTACTGAAACAGCATGTTGGGATTTTTCCAACCAGATGGACTGTAATGGCATTATTGCTCTTAGAATTCCCAGTTGGTAATGCTATCATCTGGAGGACAGTAAATAAGCACAAGTAGCAATAAATTATCTTGGCCTAATCCAACCAGGCAGCACTAATATTCTTTAGGTTCGTGTATAAATGTGTGTGTGTATTTTTTGCAATATTTACTGTTGACGCCTTGTATTTACTAGTCTGCTTAAAACCCGTACATTAACTAATTCACCGATTAAAAGTCCCTGCCTACCACTTGTTCTGTGAAAGGACAAATGAACAAGGCAACAATGATAAAAGTTGTCCATATGTGTAAATTCTTTTTTATTTCAAAAGATTGCTTTCTTGAGAAAAGTCGATACCACGTTCTGTTGCTCTTCACAATGCTGAATGTTTCTAAGCTCACTTTTACTGCAAACGTGTTTTGAATTTAATACCTTGAGTATTAAAACTTTCTGTTTTCCTTACCACTATTTAAATCATTTTTTCTAGAAAATTTATATGAGGGTTACATGAGAATATTGTTGTTGTTGTTGTTACGTGATTAATCTTTGGTGAGATTCACAGCCTTTGGGGCTGGTTGGTAGGTCAACAGCTCGAGTCCTAACCAAGGACCTAGGAACTGTTAAGGTAACGTCGAAGGATATAAGCTGTTCCAAGTAGGGTGGTTTTTTGTAGAATCAGAATGTTCAAGTCTGATAAATTTAAAATAGCGAGGTAGCCCTTTGGGTATTGCTCCAAGGGATCCAATTACAATCGGGACAACACACGATTTCTTTTTCCACAGTCGCTCAACTTCAATTTGCAGGTCCCAGTACTTTGTGATTTTTTTCTTGCTGTTTATCTTCAATTCGTGCATCTCCAGGTATTGCAATGTCAATGAACCATACCTTTTTCTTTCTTTAGTCAGCTTTACCTTCAATACTTTTCAAGTGTTGGCTATGCATAGCTTTGTTTTTCCAATTTTCAGCTCGCTTCTCAATTACTTCTTTTTTATATTCAGCTTTTGACTTAGTTGCCTTTAAAAGGCCTCCTTTATTTACGTCCTTAATCAATCAATCATCATTATTATTATACAATTGTATCACAGCGGCCAGTTGTTTCGCCGGATTTGGCATTGGTTACTAGTCGGGCCCCACCCAGGGGCCTAGGACGTCGTAACGTATTTTCGTAATATGCGTGCAGATCCAAGCAGTGCGGCTTTTTGCATTTGACTGATGGTGATTTTGTCAATTTTTAACTGTTTTAAATGTAATTCCAGTGCTTTTGGAATAGCACCCAGTGTGCCAATTACCACTGGAATTACCACTGCTGGTTTGTGCCATAGTCGTTGAATTTCGATTTTTAAGTCCTGGTATCTTGCGATTTTTTCATGTTCCTTCTCGGCGACCCTGCTATCACCTGGTATTGCGATGTCTATGATTGTGACCTTATTTTTCTCAACCAGTGTGATGTCTGGTGTATTATGCGCCAGTATTTTGTCAGTTTGTATACGGAAATCCCACAAGATCTTGACCATCTGATTTTTGGTGACTTTTTCAGGCTGATGTTCCCACCAGTTTGTTGCTGTTTTAATATTATAATTTTTGCACAAATTCCAATGGATCATTTGTGCTACTGAATTGTGCCGCAATTTATAATCAGTCTGCGCGATTTTTTTACAGCAGCTGAGTATGTGATCAACAGTTTCATCAGCTTCTTTGCAAAGTCTGCAATTGGCATCATCAGAGGATTTTTCGATTTTGGCCTTAATGGCATTTGTGCGGATAGCTTGTTCTTGCGCAGCCAGGATTAGTGACTCTGTTTCTTTCTTTAATGTACCTGTTTTTAACCATAACCAAGTTTGTTCACTGTCCACTTTATCTTTTATTTTTTCCAGAAATTGACCATGCAGTGCTTTGTTCTGCCAACTCTCCATTCTTGATTTTATCACATCTTTTCTGTATTCTTGTTTTGTCTGTTGGGCCTTCAGTAGATTTTTGTTCTTTACTTCGATTAATAGATGTTCTTGGGTGTCTTTTAAATAATCAGCCAGTGCATGTTTTTCTTCTTCAACTGTTTGCTTCACTTGTAATAATCCTCTGCCACCTGATTTTCGGGGCAGATATAGTCTATCAGTATCACCACGTGGATGTAAACTGTAGTGCATTGTCATTAGTTTCCTGGTTTTTTCGGTCCAAAAGGTCCAAATCAGCTTGTGTCCAGTTAACTATGCCAGCTGTGTATCTTATAACTGGTATTGCCCAGGTATTTATGGCCTTGATTGTATTTCCACCATTCAATTTAGATTTCAAAATTTTCCTAACTCTGTTGGTGTACTCTCGCCTGACAATAGTTTTTACTTCTCCATGCTTGATGTTATCCAACTGCAGAATGCCTAAGTATTTGTAGGCTTCATTTTCTTTGCATTTAATTAGTTGGCCATTGGGCATTTCAATTCCCTCAGATGCAGTGATTTTGCCCCTTTTTATGGATACAGTGGCGCATTTTTCCATGCCAAACTGCATTGAAATATCGGTGCTGAATACTCGGACTGTATTTGTCAATGATTGGATTTCTATTTCTGACTTGCCATAGAGTTTCAAATCATCCATATATAGTAAATGCGAATTTTTTTCAGCTTTTTTGGCTGTTTGGTAGCCTAATTTCATTTTTTTTAAGATTACTGATAGTGGGATCATTGCGATGATGAAGAGAAGAGGTGAAAGTGAATCACCCTGGAAAATTCCTCGCTTGATATTAACCATTCCGTAGCTCTCATTCCCTACTGCCAACTCAGTTCTCCATTGTTTCATTGCCTTTTCAGTAAAGGATGTAATATTTTTGCTAATGCCAGTTGTTTCTAAGCATTTTATGATCCAACTATGTGGCAGTGAGTCAAATGCCTTTTTGTAATCAATCCAGACCATATTCAAGTTCGTTTTTCTGTTCTTACAATTTTCTAATATCATTTTATCAATTAGAAGCTGATCTTTTGTGCCCCTGCTCCTTCTTTTGTTGCCTTTTTGCTCTACTGGCAAGATGTTGTTTGTTTCCAAATAATCCATCATGTTATCTGCAATAATGCCTGTGAGTAATTTGAAGGTTGTTGGTAAGCATGTTATTGGTCTATAGTTTTCAGGTGTTGTTCCTTTAGTTGGATCTTTCTGAATCAAGTATGTTTTTCCAGTTGTCAACCATTCATCAATTTGGCCCTTTTGTAAAATTTCATTCAGTTGCCTGGCCAATATTGCATGTAAACTGGTCAGATATTTGAGCCAGAAACCATGTAATTGGTCCTTTCCAGGTGATGTCCAATTCTTTACCTTTTTAACTCGATTTTTGATCATCTCAGTTGTTATTTCTAATACTTGCATTTGTTTGTTGCCAATGCTTTTCTCAAAGTCATGTATCCACTTTGCTTCCTTGTTGTAGTCCTTTGCATTTTCCCACAATTCTTTCCAGAATTCAACTGTGGCCTGCTTTTCTGGTTTTTCACTTTTGGTGTCACCATTCACATTAAGACTTTGATAAAAACGCAGTTGGTCTGATCGAAATTGCTGATTTTGTTTATATTGGATGATTCGTGCCTCATATCTTTCAATTTTTCTAGCTGTTGCTGTTATCTGCTGTTTTACAATCTCTACAGCTTCATTGATGTTTCTTGTATCCAATCTATATCTTCTGATTAGCCGATCTATGATTTTGTTGTTTTTAAGCCGTTGCTCATGCATGTTCTTTAAGTTACTAGCATCTGCCCTTAATTTTTGATTTTTTGTTCTAGACGGATTTTCCACTTTGGCTTTGATGCTTTTTCTGTGTGTGACTAGGTATTTTAATTTTAATGCCTAGTTCATTAGTGACTATTACAGCTGCGCTGTACATTAACTGGTTTGTTTCCAAGATGGATCCCGGTTCAATTGTTGAAAACACTGCATTAACCATTTTCATGATAGGGGCCAAAGTTTTCTTACGCACAGTTTTTAGTGATGGTAAACGTTGCCTTTCCTCATTAAGCAGAAAATGCTCCATGATCTTATCTTTCAATTCTTTTTGTTTTTGAGTTAGTTCATCAGTTGGTTCAGTGATAACTGGTTCTAGTGGTGGTGATGTTATTTCCTCCCCGAGAGCTTCTTCTGGGAGTTCTACTATAGTGTCTTTAGTTGTGTCTTGAATATCAGTTATTTCCGCTTGTGATATTGTTTTTTGGGTTTTGCAATTTTATTATTATTATTATTATTATTATTATATTATTATTATTATTATTATTACAACAAAACATACTGTACCTGTAAACAGAGTTAGAAATCATGACCCCGGGTTTACTCAGAGAGTGTTACAAGTAATCCTCAATTTACAATTACAATTCAGCCCACAATTGTGGTTGTTAAGCAAGGCACCCATGTGAATGTCTCGCTTAACAATCCCAATCCCAGCTCATTAGGAGACCACATCAGAGTGCCTCAGACACTGGGAGAGGCCTTGGGAGGCCTGGTATCCACTGGCACACAAACCTATCACAGTCTGAGAGAACTTGGCTCATGTCAAATGCAGCTACTATAGAAAGCTACCCAATGAAATATTTTCAGAGATAAAAAAAATCTCAGAACATCTCAAGGAATGTTGCTCATCTTGCAACATTCTGAGGCTCTTTCTATTTTTCCAAAACATAGTGAAAGCTAGTTTTTTAGCTCTGCTTCGCATTGGTTGGCCGCACTTGTCAACAGCTGCATAGGAAGGAAAAATAAGTGATTTTTAGTGTATATGGGGAGAAGGCCACAGCCTTCCAGGAGTGGTAGGACAGGAGAAGGCCCTGTGCTGATGAGCTTAACCGGCTGAGGCCTTCCAGCCTGAGGCAGATTTCTGCATTCTGGTGGGGCTAGAAAATTGAAGCCTACCAGCCCATGTGGGAAGGGACTCACTGTACAGTCATAACAATGGGTTGGATCACTACCTAGTGCCCAAATTTTTGTCACATGACTGCAGGGGTGCTGTAATGGTTGGAACTTGAGGAGTGGGTCACATGTCCTTTCGTTTAGTGTATCATAATTTCAAACAGTTGCTGAATGACCATAAGTCAAGGACTACTTACTGTATATGTATGAATCATTTAGTATTTTACAACTGAAATTGTTAAAACTACTTAAACATGTTCTATTTTTTAATCCTTTTCAAAAAGCATTCAAAAATGCAAATGTTATTTTCCTGCCATCTGTATTTCCACCCATCTGTCTCTCACCCTGGTTACAATATCGCACAAGAAATTGCATTCTCTAGTTTTTATTAGATATAATCGTTCCTTTTGGAGGTGGTGGTGGTGGGGAGACCAAATGCATTTTCTGCTCTATAGCCTTGGGCTTTGTAATGTCAATGTGGCACCGGATTAGCCATTTGTATTGGATTTGAAGTTATTATTCGATAAAGCATGGAACGGGCAGAAAAGCTATATAAATCTGGACTGCATTCACTTGGCTGTTTGGTGTCAAAAAAGAGTTTAGCCTGAGATTACAGGTGTGCCTGTTTTGTCTTCCATTTTATTTGCACAACCTGTGAGATTTGCAAACCTGTGGGGAGCAGCCTTTTACGTCAAAGACTTTTCATGTACAACTGCCTGCTTCCTGCGCCTCCTACACATCCATGCTGGCCTTTCTAAGAAGCTGTCCATCTGCCTGGCATTCAGGTAACTCCTTTTTCAACAGGAATATAAAGCAGTTCCTTGTGTCTCCCCCAGCTCTCTGGTGTCTACAGAGATCTGGTAAGGCAGGAAGAAAGAGAAAAAAGAATTGTCATTATGTCTGTCATACTAATATAAAGCTTGACTTTATGATTTATTATTTATTTATTTAGCATAAGGCATATCATACTTGGATTAGCAATATAAATTGACATTTCAACTAGATTAGTAGAACCCAATAAAATATGTCAAAAAGTTCTATGTTCAAATACCAATGTCTAGGCCCTTGGTGGCTAATGTATGGCACACGGCGCCTTCACTTTGGGCACGCAAGCTGTCGCTCCAGTTCAGCTGTGCTGCGCATGCATACGTGCCTGCCACCAACCAACTGGACATTGTGTCTCTGCCCTGCATGCGTGGGGGGGCACTTGCGGGGGGGCTGGATCAGAGGTGGGTTCCTACCAGTTTGCACCTATTCGGTAGAACCGGTTCATCAAATCTACCGAACCAGTTAGAAGAGATTCCACCAGTGGACCCGGAAAGCAGGCCACACCTACAGAAGAGGTTCCAAAAATTTTTGAAACCCACCACTGGTCCTTGGATATGATTATTCTACACTCTCATGCTCATATTTATAAAACTCAGTGCCTCTGTGAAAGGTAAGGATAACTACTGCATTTGTGGTGCAATCAGAACATTGCGTGTGTTGAAGTTGTTTTAACGCAAACCAAAGATGCCTTTTAAAAAACAAGTTTACATCATATTCTTATGCATGCCAGTGCTGTGTGTGAGGTAATTTAAGGTGGTTCTGACAAGTGTCGTCGGCATCTTTATATCCGGTCACATGGGCGGCAAGCCACTCCCATCCGGTCACATGGGCGGCAAGTCACTCCCACAAAGGAGGCCACACCCACAGAGTAGGTTCGAAAATTTTTCGAAACCCACTACTGGGCTGGATGCACAGGTGGGGGGACACAAGTGCGGAGACTGCATGTGCATGCATGAGGCATATGTATGTGCACTGTGTGCGCATGCATGGGGCCAGGGTGCATGCATGGGGTTATGTGCAAATTGCATTTTGGGGGTTCAGGCGCATATGTACACATGCACGCAATTGGAAAAGGGTTAGCTATTATTGGTCTAGGCCATCCAACTGTTATATTTTTAAAAAATCAGATGCTGGATGGTATATGCCCTCAGCTTACAGCTGGTCACGATGTGATCTACAGTTTGAAGTGGATCCTGCAGTCACACTGAGGGGAGGATACTATACCCCATTATACAGAGAATCCCAACAGATGTTGTGTGGGTGTAAATCCTATTCCGGATTGTCCATTGCCAACATGGTAGTTCAAAACCTGGCACCTTTTTTGTGGGGTCATTTATATGTCTTCCTATAACTGGGAATTCAGACTTGTTGATTAACAATTATTTAATCAATTTATCTCTTAGGGAGAATTTGTTTAAATTTAGATCTTTTATCTCTTTTCATTTATCTGCTAAAATGCTTGCATGATCCTTCGGCAGACAACAATAAGCATCCTTAGCTGAAACATTATAGGAAAATAGCCCATTTAACATAAAAATAGGAATCTAATACTAAACATAATTTGCCTATCTGTAAATCCTTTGTTACAGATACTCAGGCCTCTTATGCTCCTGAATACTGATTAGCAGATATGCAGGAACAAACTTAACTTCTTTGCTTTCTTTCTTGCCTGTATTTTCTTTGACTTTCATTTTGGTTTATATTGTTCAAAGATAGAGGAACAAATTTTCCCAGTCAGTTGTATTGGAACTGACTGGCCTAGTTAAGAAGCAATTACTATAGCAGAAGATAACTTGGGATTCCTGTTTTAGGGTTTTGCTGAAAGGCTACTAATTAATGAATCAACAAAGGCAGCACAAGGAATTAAGCTGCAGAAATCTGCACCTTTAACTTGGAATAAATCAATTGCACTAAATGGTAGTTGCTTGGAATTCATTCCTAGGACTGGACTGCATCACTGCTTTAGCTTCTTTGCCAACTGGGAGTATCAACTTCTAACAACCATCTGATGTTAGAAGAGCTGAGGCTTTAGTCCAGGACATTTAAAGGATATGACATTGAGGGAGGGTGGCTTGGCCTCTAAAGCCATTAGGGGTATTTTGTACATCTACGGAGTCAATCCTATAGGAATCTCCCTTTCTGAGGATACTGTGTGTATGTACTGCCTTCTTTCCATTACATCCTGCTTCTCATAGATACAAAGGAAAAGAAGTGACATCATTTCAGCATTCTTTTGAACTCTGCCAGCCTCTGTGTTGCAGGGAATGTTGTAATGTGCGTCCCTCCAGGCATCTCGCTCTGAGCAGAGCAAAATCAATGACCCCCAGTGAAGTTAGGGTGAGATCAACTTCTAGAATTCCCCAGGTGCTTGGGAAGGCAGCACAAGTTTTGGGAAGCAAAAGTGAGGAGCAACGGAGAACTGAACTGATACCCTGAGGTTTCAGATCTCCATCTTCTTCAGACAAGACCCCATGTGAATTTCTCCTGTGGTTTGCTTCCCTTATTGACCTTCAGGTTCATCCGAATGACTGTGTGTGGGATTGTTTAGTCACTGTCCCATTTGCACTGTTACTTTCCTTTCCTGCTTAGGCTGGCTTGAAAGCATTCCCTTTCTGCTGCAAAGCTCTGTAGCTTTCCCCTCCTTCTCCTTATACTTCACTTGCAATATTTCTTCCAAAAGACTGAATCTAAAGAATTCCCCCCCCCTTTTTTTTTCAGAAAGAGTCATGGTGGAATGACTTTTTCAAATCATGTACCATCTTCTGTTTCTTTTTAGAACATTGGTTCCATATCCTTTCTTTTGGATTGAGAGTTTCTTTTTTTACATGCTGCTTCTGGATTTGTTTGTTGAAGGAGCAAATAACCAGCTGGATGATTTCATAATTACACAGGATCTCTTATTGCTACATTTAACTGTAGGTGCAAGATCACATGCTTCTGAGTAACTCAAAGAAGGAACTTGCACTTGCTTTTATGGGTGAACATCATTCTGAATTTGAATTGCATTTGATTCACTCCAGTTATAAAAAGCAATTTCTTTTAATTTTGATATTTTTTTAAACAAATCAGTGTAAGATAAAATGTGCCAAGTTCAGTAAGAGGAAGCAGCTTCTTGTCATTTAGGGTGTGTTTCCAAGATCACTTGATATGGATTAACTGATCTTAAAACACATTAATCTCTCTTCAAGTTGGGCAAGACAGCTAAAACTTTACTATTTTTTTAAAGAAAAAACTTACTGCTTCCCTAGAGAGGGTTATACGAGAATGGTATCTTTTAAGTAGAAACATAGTGTGCTTCAGATTATCAATCACACTACAAATTGATTTACTAAAATTATATTTTGTTGGTATAACCTTTTTGTGTTTTACACAGAGATAACATTTTAAAATGTTATCTGTTAACATTTAAGAGTGATCCATTCAACCAAAGCCTTATTACTATGATGGTTTGGGAATATTTACGCTTTACTGAAATCAATTGTCTTTCTGTCCAGTATAAAATTCTAGATGCGTGACTATATTTCTACCACTGGAATAACATAAGAAACTCAGTACCATCTCTGAGAATAGCCCATACATTATGTGCTAAGCCTCAGTGTGATTTGCTTGATCTTACTACATCAGGGAAACCAGTCACTGTAATTTGTAAAGCACGTTTTATAGCTTAGTGTACAAACTCATTGTGCTTCATTCAACAACCTTGGTTAAGCCATGATTTAGAATGTTAAGTGAACTTCGTGTTAGGCATTGATCCTCAGAGAAACTGAGTAGAATTGATTTCAGTAGTTAGTAGCTGTGCATATTCTGTGCTTCCCAAAGGTAACTGGCCTTTCTTTGTTTTTTCCTTGAAGAATTTCTCTTCTCATCCAAGAAGCTGGTGGGGAATGAAAGAATTTATATTTTTTGCAGACATCTGGTTAAATATCAATGGAGATTCTCTCAGTCATCCACGTCATGGTTGTCCCAAAGGCTCATGGTGTTAGCCACTCTGAAGGTCAGGTCCTTTAGCTCACTGAGAGCCATGAGGCCACTTGTGGTTTATCTCTATCCTCAGGGTCACCTGAAATTGGTGTGGAAACCTTCTTGCACTCTGATTCAGGTGACCCTCTGAGGGTACAGACAAGCCCCGAAGCTGGGCCACTGATTCTCAATGAGCTAATGACCAGATGATTGCAAAAGAATATCAATCCTCTTATTCCCCGTCATTCAGTCAGGACTAAAGAAAGTTCTTGGATGAGAATCTGAGACTCAGAGCTATATTAAGAACTGGTCCATTTAAAAGAACATCTACTTTTGTTTTTAGAAATAAGAGAATTACCTTCTTAAGGGGAGCCCCTTCTGAATGGAATCTTTAGATCTCAGTGAAGAATGATATTTCTGTTTCATGCACGTCCCCATGGAAAGTCACAAAATGATGTAGCCAAAATCAGAACTTTGCATGTACTTATGTTGCTCTAGTACATTGCAACAACTTCTTATCCAGTCATTAGAATGACTCAAGAAGCCCAGAACGTGTCTATAGAGATTCTAAGTCATCCAGGTCATGGTTGTCCCAAAGATTGCTTTCCAAAATGTAACTGGTTCTTTCTTTGTTTTTTTCCTTGAAGACATTTTTCTTTTCTTGCCAATTTCATTCAGATCAAAGTTTACAAATTGTAGTAATGTTCAAGGAACTATGGCCATTTTTTCCTCCCTGACTCTCAGAAAATATTACCCAGATTTTTAACCCCTTCTGAGCTGACTTTAAAATCTAAAATTGGTATTGATGTGCAATTTACTCCTTTCTACATTTACTTTTTCCTTGTGACGATATTCAGATTTACAGGTAGGATTCCCATCCACCCCCCACCCCCCTTCTTTCCATTCCAAATTTCTATGGCAAAATAGGCTCTGGGGAATTTCCTTCCCTTCTCGCACTCATCCACAACATGCTAGAAAAGTATAATGAAACATTTACTTCTGGGAGTTCATTCTCCCTAAATGGTTTTTTGAGGATTAAAATTAGAGCTTTCAACTTAACTTAATTACCAATAATTGTCATTGTATTTAGCTTTAAATCATATGTATATGATAAATAAAACTATCTGTGGCATAGAGCCAACTCTGCTCTACCATAGAGCCGAGGTGGCACAGTGGTTAAATGCAGCACTGCAGGCTACTTCAGCTGACTGCAGTTCTTCAGTTCGGCAGTTCAAATCTCACCGGCTCAAGGTTAACTCAGCCTTCCATCCTTCCGAGGTGGGTGAAATGAGGACCCAGATTGTGGGGGCGATATGCTGACTCTGTAAACCTCTTAGAGAGGGCTGAAAGCCCTATGAAGCGGTATATAAGTCTAACTGCTATTGCTATTGCAAATCTGGACAGGAGGGACACTTTCCATTGTTTTTATCTAAAACTGTTATAAGAATATTGTCTTGCTATTACTTTGAACAATAATCTTACTTAAAGATGGACATTTGTCAAATCCAAACACCTCCAAGAATCTTCCTTCTGACGTTTTCTTATGAAATACTGATGATTCTCTGTTATTACTTGCTTCTACTCAGCTTGGATTCAGCTTCCAAAACATGAAAACTAATAATTTGAAAATAGGTAATAGGGTATTGCAACCAAGGATGGGTTCATTGAGGGTGGGAAATACATCCTACTCCAACAGGCTGGCAATGTTCTCGTTAGTCTGCAGCTTCCTTATCAGTTTGCAGTTGACTTGCATGAAACTATTTCTGCCATAGGATGTCTTGTAAAGGGAAGTAATGACACACAGTCAGCTGCTTGCAGAGCAAGATTGTTTCCTTGGTGTTAAACTCAAGTAGGTAGGGTAGGAGTTTTTATTTAAGGCTGCATGCTCTCCTGCAGGGATATAGCTTGTCCGTAGTTAAATTGCGCCCATTATGATGTATAGAGTTGATCTAATTTGCTAGGAATAGTCAGGGCTGCTGAGAAATGGCACCCTTTAATTTGCACAGTCCTCTAGAAAGGCCTTTAGTGCTTTGCATTGCCTGTGCCTTTTAGCAGGGTTTCCTCCTTGGGATTAGCAGTACAATGATGTCAGTGCCCAGATCACATAATTTGCTTTTGATTCAATCTGTGTTGCTCTCATTCTGAACAATTTTTGGTGCAAAATTAATGATTGATTTCAGAACTAAAAGCAATTAAACAGAAACAAAGAGCAGTTTAGACAAGGGAAAACCAGGATTTCGTATTACAAGAAGGTTTTATTGAGTCATATTCTCTCCCCCCCCTGTCATATTCATTACCTTATGCTAAATAATTTTCTGTGACATCCAGACTTAAAGAACTGTGGTTTATTTAAATTCTGGTTTGCAAACAGATTTCAGTGTTCCTATGGATCTTAATTTGTTGTTGCTATCATTTGTACCTGTTCTCAGCATAATGGAAAGCATGTGTAATCAATTTTCCCTATTTCATATGAAACCACTGAGTTCCAATAAGAATGTGAGTTTCTGCACTCATCTTGGTCATTTAGTAATATCTTTCTGAATCATGATGAAGGATTTCACTGTTAACCTTCAGGTTAAGATTGCCTGCAGCCCTCGTGTCTTTTGTTTTCCTCAGCTTCAGTGGCATCCATTTGCTCTATATCAGGCAGGGAGGGGAGTCAAATCCCACTAAGCCACCACCTGTCTGAGAAGATTAGAGAAATAACTGAGGTGGGTCTATAATATGGCCAAGTTTGACAGTAGCTTAACATTGCTGGATTAGATCAGCTGATGCTATTTGGCCATCCTCCCTGCTCCCGCCATCTCTCTGATGTTCCTGGATGGAGTGCACTTATTTCAGCTTTTATTTTCAGATAGTGACCCAACAGGCATCTTTAGAAGTCTTTATTTTTATACCATTGTGACCCAGCTGTCTAATTCTGTTGAGCATCAGCTGTACACTTTTAAGTGACCTGTATTATTGGGCACATCTTAATTCTCTCATTGATTGTCAGTCAGTGCCAGTGTTATCTTAGAAGAGTATTTATGTTTTCATACAATGAAAACTCTAGGGAGTGAAGGTCAGTATTTTGTTACATAGAAAATAGTGGAACGGGGATGAGATTTGTTAGGTCTGCTTTAAAATACTCTAGGCCTAATGTACATTGTCCACCAAAGTAGCAGTACTTAGCTGATCTTGGTAAATTAAAAAAACAAAAAAAACTAAGCGAGATTTGACCTGGTTGGTATTGGGTGATAGACCACTAGGAAATGCTAGGACTCTAGGCTCCTTTGTTGGGTGTATTGATAAAGTCAGCAGAGTTAATCTTGATTTGAAAGAAACTTTTCATCTAGGTTGTTGGAGAAAGAGTGATTTAAGAAAGTACAGAGTGGAACGATAGATAACCTTAAGATATAGCAAGCAACACAACTGAAATGAAGGCTGCCTACAAGCAGCAGTTTTGATAGTAGGTTCTTTTCTGCTCTCCTCTTAGGTCAGCAATGGCCATAAATAGGAGATCGGCAATTTTGGTTTACATTGTTGTGCTACAACCCAGAGAATAGGGGAGTTCCTGGTTGCTCGGGGTACATGCATTGCCTTTTTAACATGCAAAGAGTGCATAAAGGAAGGGAAAATGCTACATCCAGTAATAACCGAAATGCTATTGGCTAAAGTAGTTTTTTGTCCCTGCCCCATATAAAGTTAAAATTTAGCATAACACATTTGAGATCCCAGCATCGATTTAAAAGGAGATGGTGCTGCAGGAACCTGAGTACTGTAAAGTTTCAGAAACAGTTTGTTTGACATCATCACTTACTAGGACAATGCCTTTCAACATTTTATGCATGTTTAAGGACTGAATAAAAAGTAATGCCCATCTCTCTGCAACTGTAGTTTAAACATAGATATTTTAATAAGTGAAAGAAAAATAGTCTGTGAAATGAGTTCTTTTGTTACCTGTTGGATATTTCTCTACATAATCACTATCGTTCAGGACCCATTTCAGCCAATGATGGACATGTTTCTTAAAGCCGTTACAAAAGAACTTCACACATTGCTTGTTCACTCAGTCTCAGCAGTCTTTTCCTCAGCAGTCTCTAGAATAGTAAATGGGTAAAAAACAGTGAGTGTCAGCTCTGAAAAAGTCCTTCGGTGGGTCATCAAGTGTGAGGGGGGAAATTTTCTTTCTTGTGTTTTGCACTCTGCTTAATTATGGCATTCTTTTTGAGGTGTTCTGAGTTAATAGTGATGTAGGTTCATGGAAATCCATGTGAGTAACAATATTAATGTCACCCCAAAACTGAAATCATGAATTACAATTGTCCCAAAAAATCTATAACTATGCGTTTTCCTGCTAAGTCCTGGGTTTTGAATTATATTTTTCTTCGGGTAACATGTTGTGACGATATTCCATGGATTAATGCTTTGTTTCTTGGTCATAATGATGAGCTCATATTTTGTCAGCTGCTGTGAAGCTGTGAAAAAATTCCTCAAATTGCTCACAGATTTCAACTCTTTTAAGCTTTTATTTCTGTCATTATCACGAGGAATCTGTCTTACACATACCTTCCTGTAGTGTAGAACATCAATAATGTGATGTGCCAAGCTTGAGACCAATTTCTCTGAACGATTCGCTGATTATCTTCAATCACTTCATTAATCTTTCTCACATAATCCTCATTAATTGCTGTCATAGGTCATCTACTTTATTCTTGAACACATAAGCTAACTGTTCCTGGTTTACAATTTTTTTTTTTCATTTTTTGGTGCAATTTGTGTCAATACAATCAATATCATGAACAACCTGTTCTTAGAGGGGAATTTCAAATACAGGAATTCCTCCATCATTCAATCGTGACATATGATTCAAGCCCACTGACTGGTACTTACTATAGGATTCTTTTTTGAATATAATAGTTGCGTAGCTTTTTTGCATAGCAACTTCCCACACCAACTGAAGTGAAATAACAGATGTTAAAGAACTGATCAGAGCTTCTTACAGTAGTTACAAGTGTAAGTTGCAACATGAAATGTATTACTTTTCATTCCACCTTCATATTTATAACATTCCCAATCTGCTTTTCTTTGATAAATAAATCCTTAAAACAGCAGTCTTATTGGATTAGGTGGAACTCAGTGTGCAATTTAGCACCCACTTATCACAGCTGGCACAGCTATGTCATTGCAAAGTATATGCACAACGCTTAGCGTCATAGATACAGACAGTCTTATGTAAGTATGTACAAGCAGACAGATATGTTGGCTGGTGTTCAGAGGGATATGTTCACAAGTGGAGAACTATATGCACCTGTACCTTTCATCATCTGTTTCTGCAATCATGTTTTCTTCATACTGAAGAACACAGGCCACATAACAACAGCAGGGGCAGCAGCAACAACACTTGAGCAAACTTTGGTGTGTCACTGAGCAACTGCTACATCTAAAATAGCAAGCAGTGGTCTAGTTATATGTGTTTGTCTTCAATGTGCACCTTTGGATTCAAGCCAGAGCTACATTTAAAAGATTAAAAGGCAAAGGAAATGTATGCACCACAGGCACGCACCGCGTCTAAGAGCTGAATAGACTGTTGCAGGTGAGGAAGGTATAGTCTTAGATTTCTCTCTGGCTCTGTTCCAGCGAGATAGATGCCTGATTCTACAATTCCAGTTGTTTTTACATGGGCAGGTGGGAATACCGTTTCCTTAGATATCGTTACTCAGCCTCTTAACACTTATAATGAGGGGTGGGCTGCTACGGGTTTGCCCACGTTTGGGAGAACTGTAACTAATGTAATGGCCGGTTCGGAGAACCTCCATAACGGGCCTCTCAGAAGGCCTCCGGAGCCTGGGGAGGCAGTTTTTGCCCTCCCAGAGGCTCAAGGAAAGCCTCTGGAGCCTGGGAAGGCAAAAATCCCCCCCCTCGTGGTGCAGGAGACCGACTAGGCACACCCACCATGGCCACGCCCACCTAGCAACCGGGCAGAAAACCCATTGTTGAAATTTTTGAAGCCCACCCCTGCTTATAACAAGTTTATCCTTTCACTTGGAGAAGACTTCAACTCGTACTTTATTTTAGCTGAACTATGGAGAGGATAGTGCAGCCATGCGGTGAAAGTGACCACTTTTTTAAAAAAATGAACACTTGATGTTGGGCAAAGTTAACGCAAGAATAAACAAATATACCCCTTGATGTGCTGATTGGCCTATAGATTCCCTTGGTTGTTCAATGCTTTCATTTTGATTGCAGTCTCTCCCCACCTCCCTAGTCTTATTGACCCTACAGCATTAATAGTTTATTAGCATTAGCATATTTGTTATAAAATCGTGTCCAGCAACAATAATTACATTAGGGGCCATGTAAGGAACTGAAGTAATTATGGGAGGTTTACAAAAACAAAGAAAACAACCCCAAATTGGTCAGACTATTTAAACAGTTCTTGCCTCTGACCTTCCTTCACACTGAGTTTTGAACAATTCTTTGTGGCTTTTGGCAAATAACTGCCAGCAGTTTGTGTAGAGTTTCCTGTTTGCCCTCAAATGGTCAGGAAAACCCTACTTAGCTTTCTAAGCTAATGGGAGAGCTGAATGTCCTGTTCCCTTAGAATATATTGTGAGCACCTTCACATTTTGCTGGGAGCTGCTTCCAGAGCAGGAAAACTGATTTATTCTGCTGCCCAGGAAAGACAGGAAGAAGAAAAGGCTTCTGTCTGTGAAGTCATGGCCATATCAAGCTTCTGATGTGCAGCCAACTGTCTTGGCATAAGATGAAATTGCTTGGAACAAGCTAAAACTGTTGCTCACAATGATTTTCCAAGTGGGGATCACATTGTAGCTTACATGGCATCATCCCTACATGAACAGGATGCTTGGTCACTCAGGAGATCATGATAGGTAGCAAAAACATTTAGAAACTAAGGAGAGGTGACAAATGTAAACCCAGAAAGGGAAGATTAAATATACACAGAGATTATCAGTGAGCAAAGAACAAAGAGGAAGGTGGAATAAAGTGATGGATTTTGAGTGGCATGAAATGCCCCCCAAAACAGGAGCACATCATTCTACAATGGAAAAAGGTTTCATGTCCTAACTGTAACTAGTGTATGATGCTTACTCATTAGATTTCTTTTGAAAGGCATTCCCATCAGTAGTGGGATCCTGCCAGTTTAACAACTGGTTCGGTGATCTCGTGTTTTGGGCATGTCTGCACCTGATGCGTGCTGCGTGCGTGTGCAGTTTGCTAAAATTTACCTTCCACATTACTTCTTGGGGAGTAACACAGCTGAGGGCAGCAATCCATTCTGCCATGCTGATCAGCTGAGAGGATATAGGTAAGTAAAACACAAGGGCGAGCGGGCGGGCCAAACTAATCGTCAGAGTTACCGAATCGGCTGAATCCCACCCCTGATACCCATGTCTTTGGCAGCCTCTTAATATGTTTACAACAGGGGTAGTCAACCTTTTTATACCTACCACCCACTTTTGTATCTCTGCTAGTAGTAAAATTTTCTAACCGCCCACCGGTTGCACAGTAATGGTGATTTATAAAGTAGGGAAGTAACTTTACTTTGTAAAATTTATGAAGCAGAGTTACAGCAAACCCCTACCGCCCACCATGAAAGCTGGAATGCCCACTAGTGGGCGGTAGGGACCAGGTTGACTGCCACTGGTTTACAACAACAGGGAAATTTATCCAAGTTACATTTGGCATAGGAATATAAAAAGAGGTCACCCGTCACTTTTCGGTGGATTATGAAGTATCCTTTATTTAAGCTGGACTCCAAAATGGCAAGATAGTAAGTAGCTAAACAGGTACAGTAGAAATCTAATGGGTAATTATAATTATAGAAGAGAAAAATAATCTACTTCAAGATTGTTAGACTATTGCAGAATTCTTGCCAAGATTTCCTTATGTCTCTTGTTCTTGGTTTATTATGAAGTTGTTAAGGTTACATAATGAGAGTGTTAAACTAAAAACTTTTGCTGTATCCTTTCTATTGCTGTATCCTTTCTATTTTCATCTTGTCAGAAATAGTTTTAGGTCACTCAAAACTCCTAACTTAGAATCTAGATCCCTTCTGGGAGGACAACTAACTACTAGAATGTGATTAGGTACTATATTAGTATAGCCAAAGTCACAAGCTCCTCTTGATCAAGGATTTCTGTGTAATAGGAAAAAGCAAGTGTGTGTGTGAGATTTGTGTCATCTTTAATTCTTTTTCCACAAGGGTGTTTTTTAAGGACAAGTGTTTTAGGTAACATCTAGTTTTGACCATGGAAGATATTTCCGAGAGAAACAATTCCTTGCCTATAATTCGGTGCTAAAGTTATGTTATATCCATGAGAGTTAATATAAACATAAATGTGACCAAATTAGAATGCTTAAATTAAATTTAGCTCCCTGGGTATTTATTCCCTAAATTAAGAAACAGTTTTATAAACTGATCATTTCTCGTATTGTAGAAGGATATTTTGACCTGAGATGTTCACCGAAGGGAAGTTTAAAAAGTCAAAATGTTGAGTGTCCCATTAAAAAGGTGGGACTGTGCAGTTTCAGATGCCATCTTGACTTTAAAAAAAAAACTCTACTGCAGACATTCCTGACTCTCTGATTAAACTTATTTTCCTGCATCATATGTAACTTTTGGTAGCCAGGAAATGAAAGCAAAGAATTCAAGTATGTCTCTTCGGGATTTATCTCTCTCTCTCTCTCTTTTTTTTTCTGGTGAGACAGTATGTAAATGCTGAGCCTTGAATGAAGTGTTATTTGGAGAGAAAAGAAAGATATAGTATGTAAGGTCATCCTGTGTATATGAGGAATGAGACCTGCTGTATTAATGAGATTCGAGGCTGAACAGGACAGTAGCCAAGGTGAGCAAATGCTGCCGGTATAATAACCTAATGAAATTAATTGATAAAGCAGCTCCAGAATAAAATTAAAAGAAATCTTGTGGAGAGAGAGAGTGGGAGAGAGAGAAAGATAATTTAACCAGAACTGAAGTGACTTTTGCAATCCACTGACACAGGCCTGCCCTTTTGGGGATATTTTCTTTGTTTCTTTTTACTTTTTTTGCATTGCTAATACAACAAACTGGCAGAACAGGCCTTTGAGGTTAGACCATGCATCCTTGTTTGCTCACGTCTCACTTGTGTCTTATGACTGAATGAATCAACAGCTAATGAAGCAGTCACATGAGGGACAGAGTCAAACAGGACTCGCTGACTGATGATTGTGAATCTTGAAACACTGGCTTATGTCTTGCAATCAAATGCTGACATTCACAGATTCTTGCATATGTCTAATTCAAATGTAAATTCCAGCTTCTTTTGAAATGCAAACACCCGTGATCAGTTGCAACAGGGCGGGGAGGGGGGAGAGGGGAGAAGAACTGCAGCTAAGTCACTAATGGTAGAACAAAATATCCTCAGAATTGAAGACTAACACCCACATGCTACATTTTTGTTACTATAGGCATCCTCTCACCCCCGGGGTTTTAACTTCTGTCTTTTTTTCTTGATTTTCTTGATTTCTAAGAACTCTCTCGGGGAATTACCTCCCCCTCCCCCCAAACCTGATAAAGTACACCAATTCTGATTAAAATCAACTCAAAAGTGCTATAACCGAAGGGAATTGATTCACTATCAGTGTTCTCTGTTTGGGACAGAAGCTGCAGTTCTTTACCCAATCCCTTTTGTTTAAAGGCATACTGAAACATTTGTGTTGTCAAATAAACACACTATAGAGCAGTTGCATACAACAGGTTGTTCCTGTTCCAGATGTCTGATCCATTGTGTAACATGATTACGATGCTTATATTCTGCGGGCATCATGGATTTTAAATGAAAGAATACCAGTAAGATCTCTCTTGCAATGAGTCGCTGCTAGCGGAGGGATCTTATGCACTGCTTGAGCTGAGTCTAGCCACTTAAAAGCTTACAATGTAAGATCAGTAACTATGTGTGGAGGCAAGTGGCTCTGATCATATAATTAAATCAAGAGTTGTTACACTTCAGCAGCTTGGCACTGGGTTGATAGAGATTATATTCAATTTAGCCATGTGGTAAGAAGCTTAAGGTAACTGCTTCTTCACCTGATTGCAGGTAGAATGGGAGTAGATGACTTATGGGAACGCTGCTCCAAATTTATGAGCAGAGAAATTGGGTGGATGACTTATTCACATTTCTCCAGGAGAAGAAAAATTTTAGCAGTCTTCTTAAGGACAGGACACTAGCACTGCTACAGAACAAAGGAAAAGTCCCTTCATGATGTCTTCCCTGAAAAAATGGGAAGCCAGAAAAACTGTAGACTGCTGAGTATATAATTGCCATTGTTAAATAACAAGAACACTACTTTTTATAATTGTCTTCTCCTGTTGTAGGAAGTTAAAACCCATCCATCTCCTAGAAAAATAAAATTTCCTGGGAAATATTGAAAATGCAGAATATTATATTTCCTGGTTAAGAAATGGAGAAACATGTTTTTAGGCAGGAAACGACTCACTCTTAATAGACCCCCACTTTTGTCAATGGGCTATTAAAGGCTTGGACCAGTCTATTCTATATAACAAAGGTAGGATTAGCCTTCTACCCATCTCACTGTTGTTGGCTCGTTGATTTTGGTCTAGCATGATGTCCAAACAGTCATTGGCATCCTTCAGTCTCAAAAGACTATGTCCAAACAGAGGCATATGTTTTATTGCTACCCAGTTTGATCTTCGTTTGATTTTGTGGTTTGCCCAAGTCTCTGATCAGTTTTGGTGCAAGACAAGCACAACTTTAAAAAGGAATGAAGAACAGAGGAAATTAGGATGGATGGGAAGGAGCACATGATTACTTCCGTCATCCGCGAGACAGATTTTGGATGGGTTTATAACACACGTTTACCCATGAATATCCAATTTAATTATCTGCATCTCTTTTCTGTCCTCTAGTGGTTATCCCTATTTGTTTCTTTGTTTGTTGACTATGCCCCATAGACACAACGTGACTCTGGTTAACAAACAATTGAATATTGCAGTCCAATTCTAGTTAATGATTTATTCAGTTAACCCAATTTTTAATGTGTATAACACTTTGAATGATAAGCATGAATGTGTTTGTTGTGGATGTTTCGTTGTATTAACATATTTATTGGCTTGTTCAGCAAATCATGGTTCAACAAGCCATGATGTAGTGCATGAGTAGAGCGACATAACGACTTTATTTTTCACCATACTCTTGACATAATCTTCCACATAACTCTTCAAAAAGTTCTAGCATAAAATAAATCAGTTTCTGCCCGTTTTTCATTAGCTGTGGTCAATTGACCAATTGTACATTCAGGCCTTAGATGTCTTGGACTTTCAACCAGACATTTACAACAAGCCTCATTCAGTGTGAAAGAGATTGGAGTACCATAAGTGATTCTGCCTTTGACTCTCTTTGGATGTCATAGGTTGAAGAGAGAGATCGAGAGATCTGGAGGATATTGCATTGTCATGAAAATGAACTCAGCTGTCAGGCCAATCAGAATCCTGGTTTATTTCAGACAGGTGATAATATAGATTGGCTTATGTTTTGAACCATTCTTGCCCATTATGCTAAACTTGGCTAATGAGCACATGTTCGAAGCCTCAGCAAATCTATATCAATGCATTGATACTGAAATTCATTTCCAGGATAATTCTATAAACATAATCTTGCATTACCAGATCTGGGTTGCAAACTTTCACACGAAGACCAGATATAGAAAACACCAATCCTTTGCTGCCATTTTGTGGCAATAAGGATTTTTGCAGCCCAGATCGGATAATGCAATTTAATCAGAAATAAATGCCTTTGAATTTAAGTAGGCCTGTTCTCAGTTACTGTGTGTTAGAATGAGTTGTAAAGGGATAGAACTGCCGCCTGCTATTTTTTTAAAAAATATTTTTCAGTGTGCCTTTGATTAAACTAGAAGAACTAAATAGCTGATTACCCTGGTTATTTTTTTAAATGAACTTTATAAAAAAGGCTACTGTTAAGCCTTATTTCCAGTTATTATTAGAAAGTTATTACTATTGTTAGCATATTCATTACCACAATAAATTAATTAGCAATCAGTCCATGGCTTCTGGCTGGATGGTGCTAGGTGAAATATAAGAACTACTGTCATCTTTGGTTTCCTGTGATATCTTCTTACCAACACTGGCTCTTTCAAACTCTGACTGACAAATATTTGTCTGGAGATTGATTTGCTTCTCAATTATCACCCAGGCACAAGGGCAGTCCTTTAATCAATGATACGGTTAGGAAGTAGAGCCAAGGAAGGCTCTTGAGAGATTTCCATTAGCCCTATTGCTTTCCCAGGCAAGGCAGTTTTCTACCGTAGATCATATTGGACCACTGAATATGCCCAGTTGAATAAATTCCCATTCTAGAAACAGGTTGTTTTCTTCAATCATGGTAACTTTTGTCATTTGCAAATTGCCAGGAATGATGACTGTTATCATCAAGGTGGGCTTCACTTAATTTAACATCCAGTTAGTCTAGTGCAGAACTGAAAATGTGAGCACTCTTGTGTGGGCCTTCCACACTTGTGTGCGGCTTGAAACACACAACGATTTCATCTGTGTGGCTTCCAGCACACCTTCTTGGGCAGCTGCGGTGAGTAGAGTGGACTAGGCATGGAAATCAGCTGGACTGCGAGGGCAGGCGAGCAAGCCAGAGAGTGAGATATATAGGACGGGATAGCGTTGGGGCAGGTGGGTCGGCCCAGCCGGTGGTTGGAACTGCCAGTTCACCTGAACCAGTTTGAACCACAGCAGCTCACCTCTGGTTATCATGCTCGCACTTAAACTCTTGCTAAAAAAGGAAAGGAAAGGAAGGTTTTCCATTGTGAAAACATAACCACAGAGTGGCATTCTCTGAAAACTGTTTCACTTAATCAATTTCTTCTGTCTTTCTGGCCCAAGGACCGTGCTAAGAAGCTAGAGGTTCAAAGGTGCAATTTCAGATACATGCACTGCTCATCCTTTAAATACTATGCTCTAGACCAGTGTTTCCCAAACTTGGCAACTTTAAGACTTGTGGACTTCAACTCCCAGAGTTCTCCAGCCAGAAGAGCTAGCTGGAGACTTCTGGGAGTTGAAGTCCACAAGTCTTAAAGTTGCCAAGTTTGGGAACCACTGCTCTAGACAACTGCATGACCTTAAATGTATATTTTCTATTCAAGAAGACCACCCATGTTTAGGATTAGTGGTTTATGATAGTACATTTTTTGTTTGACTTGATTTTAATAGGTTGCCTGATTCCCAAATATTTCTGAGTGGCTTATATAATTAAAAGAAAGGAACACAATGAAACAGAGAAGAATGTGACAAAACACGATAAAAAAATCCACAGATGCTCAACAGCCAACCTAACCCAAGGTTGGTTGCATAGAAGCACAGGCAAGTCTTTCGGAACTCTTGTAGGTTGGGAGCTGTGCAAATCTCTGGGGATATATGGTGTGACCAAATTATTAAAGGATTATAAGAGTATAATAAGGAAGCATGTTGTAGTGTACCTACTTGCTATCCAGCTTGGTTTTAATCTTCTGGAGCTATCGGGTATTCCACATAGAAGTAGAAGGCCTGGATTTTCTGCAATTTCAGTGGATGAATCAGGGCAATTAACAGGAAACAGGATGAAGCAGGAAACATAGTCATTGGAAAGTAACCTTTGCCTTCAAGTATCCCCTATCATCTGCTGGGTCAGACAATGGTACTCCAGAACCTTCGCATAATCAACAGGATTAACATTCCTTGTAGAATTCAGTTCAATTTCTTCACTTGCGACAGGGATTCTATAGAACAGAGTTGCCAAACTCAAGGCCCGCAGACCGGATCTGGCCCATGAGGTGCTTAGATCTGGCCTGTGGGGACTCCCTGGAAACAGCGAAGAACCAGCCTGCAGCGCCTCTGCCAGCAAAAACGGAGCTCAGGAGGGCTGCACATGGCCTTCCCAAGCTCCATTTTTGCTGGCAGAGTGCTGAGGCCTTCACAGGTGCCCCCGATACAAGTGATATTGAGCTGGCCACCCACCCAGCCCCAAGGTCAAACACAACCCTGATGTGGCCTTCAATGAAAATGAGTTTAACCCTGCTATAGAGTAATTACATGCGAATAAGCTTGATGTAATACTTCTCCACACTCAAAAAGGGTCATGCATGTTTGTGTTCTCATTTCCCATGCACACTGAAGTGAAGTTTGACAAACCATCATTTAGGGGAGTTTTTGACAAATATATGTCAAGAGGCACATTCTTAAACCAATATCAGTTTAGCAGATGCATTTATTTGCATTAGATTAACATCAAATCTAGAAGCAGAGGTTCTTTGAAGTACTGTAGATAACTTTAGAGGTCAAGAATGAAGTGACCAAATGAGGATCCAAATGAAGCCTTAAATGAAGTTCTTTTCCCTTATTTAGTGTTCTGAGTACCATTTCAGGACACATAGGAAATCTGTGTTTGCAGATTATAGTTAAAAGAGAAGAAAAGAATGAAATAAACAAAGAAGCATTGGTTTTGGACTCACCAGCAGATGTCTCTACCGTAATTGATCGTAGGGAGCAGAAGTTAGGGTTGGGAGAATACAACTTCATCCATTTAGTTAGTCCACTTTATTCATTTAAAATTAGCAGGTTCTTAGGAATCTCTGGCTCACTAAAATACCGCTTTGGTTTGTTGTTATGTTATGCTTAGAATTCCACTTACTGGTTCTATTTTTTATTACTTTGAATTTCTTTCTTTCTTTCTTTTTTTCTTTCTTTTTCTTTCTTTTGTTCTCTTTTCTTTCTTTCTTTCTTTCCTTCTTTCTTCTTCTTTCTTTTCTTCTCCCTTTTCTTTTCTTTCTTTCTTCTTTTTCTTTCTTTCTTTCTTCTCTTCTCTCTTTCTGTCTCTCTCTCTCTCTCTTTCTCTTCCTATTTTTTGTTCGTTCTTTCTTTCTCATTCATTTTCAAAATAGGTGTGCAATTTACACTGAACAAATGTTTTTGACAGACTGATTTTCATGTGTATTTTATATGTTTGTCCAACTTTGACAATCAGATGCACTATATCAGGAAGAGGCACAGTTATTTCTAACAATCCCCACTTCCCTTAGAATTGAAACTTTTAGATCTCAAGGGTCTCAATCTTCCTATTGCCGCGACCCTTTAATACAGTTCCTCAACCATAACATTATTTTATGTTTTCTGTATTTCTGTATTTTTTCTAAAATATATGTCTCCAAAGGTCTTAGTGACCCCTGTGTAAAGGGCCGTTCGACCCCCAAAGGGGCCCAAACCCACAGGTTGAGAACCGCTGTTTTAGATGAACTAAAATTTACCATGATTTTTTCCCGTTGATTTTAATGATTATTTCCAAGCTCTAAGTTAAGGAAGAGTCAGGTCAATTTATGCCTAGTTATCAGAGCTCTCCTTCTCCTTCCCTCCATTGATGGGTCATTGTTTTAAAAGAATTCACAAAACTGTTCTTGAAATAAGGCAAAAGAGTGTGTTTTGGGGAATATTTCATATGAACAGTTGAGCTTTTTATGTACCGTAAATTACGAAGATCTAGAAAGTTGGACTTCTGTGTCCCAAAAGTGCTCTTTTAAGAGGCAACTGGACTTTCTTTGGTTTAATTTGAAGAAATTTTGTTTCTCAGTTTCCCAGTACTGAAGTAGCTTCATGGATGAGAAGCGAATGTCTTCAAAGAAAACTCTAGTTGCCTCTTGAAAAAGCACTTTTGGGACAATCATCCCTGGATGCTGAGTTTCTCCATAGACATTTGGACTTCTGTGTATAACTGAACAACCCGGGTGGCCCATTTTATCTTCTCAGCCCAACAAAGATGTAAAGAGATGATTTCAAGTAGCTTGTGCCCCAATGAATCTTTCTGGGAAAAGGAGTTGGGTGGAGTTTGGAATGTTGCCACTGATCCATTCCAGGGCCTCCCCCTTCCTCATCATGCTTCCTGGGCATGAGTGGAAAACAGAAACACACAGAAAAGGTGTTTTTTATTTCTCAAACTAGATACAGGTGTTACCTCTTCAAATCATGGCCATTCAAGGTTGTCGAAAAGAATTGCAGATGCCATGCAATCTCCACATGCCTTCTCTGGCTTGTTTAAAATGTTTTGCTAAAATCCTAGAGAGCCAACCAGCCCTCTGGGCAAGTAGTAGTAGTATAGTTCTATGAGTAGGTGCAACTGGTTGTTTTTTTTCCCCTGCTTGCTCATTCATGTGCATTTCTTCACAAATAAGTGTTTTAATCATGATGTAAATAATGCTTATGCACATGAGGATTCTCTGCAGTGGTTTTTTTCTGAATCTGCAGGTGAGCAGGACGTGCCAATGTTTCTTCCAATACCTTGAGTTTAATGGGTTATGAAGAATGAATAACTGAAACTGAAAAATAGATATAGAAAGACTTATCTCTAAAACCTCGTAACAAAGTTCACTTGGTGGATTTAGGCCAGTGACTATCACTCTGTCCAGCGGTGGGCTTCAAAAATTTTAGCAAGAGGGTCTCTGCCCAGTTGCTGGGTGGGCATAGTCATGGTGGGCGTGGCCTAGTCAGCCTCCTGCACCACAGTGGAGGGGATGTTTTTGCCCTCCCTGGACTCCGGAGGCCCAAACTTCCGTTTTTTCACACTTCCCGAGCCTCCGCCCGCACCCTGCATTTACCTGCATCCAAATGGGCCACGTGGGGACTCCTGGAATGGGCAGGGTGAGGTAGGTGGGGTCAACTAATAGTGGGATTTGGGGGTTCTCCAAACTGCACAGAATCTTAGCTAGAGGTTCTCTCGAACACCTGCGAACCCTCAGCAGCCCACTCTTGATTCTGTCCTATTTTAATAATTGTTTTGTGGACAAAAATGGAATTTGTTGGGATGATTTTGCACACTGCCCTTGAACTCTGGATTAAAAGGAATATTAGTGGAATAAATAAACATATGACAATTCTTTTTTTAAAAAATGTTTACGGTTTTCTTGTGCCTGACTTCTAAAGGGTAACCTTGTCAAGTGAGAAAAAGGATTATCATTTTAGGATTGTAGACACCTTCACCCTTAGATTGTGCACTGCCAGCTTCAGTTTTCTAAAATACAAATACAATATTTTATGGTTTACAAAGTCATCTTTACCATTTGATTTTTTTTTTAAACGAAATGTTTCATTAATTGAGTAGCAAAGCGATTAAGTAATTTTACTGTCGGCATAACTTGAAAAGGGTAAACCAAAGATTTAACTGCTTGGCTAAAAGCTGCAAAATATTGAGGTGGGAAGATTTTATCCACTGGAAGTATATCATGACATGTCAAGATATCATCTTCAATTACACAAGGTATTCTCTCCACCCATTTCTCCTTATTTGAAAGATACTGAAAATAATCTGAGATGACCAAAAGAATTTTCATGTTGGAATTTTCCCATTCAAAGGCTTTTCATTGAATGTATGTGCTAGTCAATGGTGAGTTCCGGATCCCGGTGCAACCAGTACAGTGCAACGGGGCTGAGCATCCACAACATGCACGTGTGCAGTATGCGCGCAGTATGCGTATGCTACTTTCCGCCCGTGGCTCCAGATGCTTGGTGGAGCATCATGTAGCGCCGTACGTTCCATGAGTGTGCACGTAAGCCCCGATTGGCTCAAATACAGGTAAGGAGGGCGGGCGGGCCAGTAGGCCCTCTGGAGCACCGTACTGGAACAGTAGGCACCGTTATGCTTGTACCGGGACGTATTGGTCATATCCCTCCACTGGTGCTAGTTCAGTTCTCCCTACCCATTGCGTTCTAGATTTAAGGGACTACAACCCACAGAATCATCTTAGACGTTGGCTGGGAATTCTGGGAACTGTAGTTCCAGCACATCTAGAGGGTAACCAGTTGAGGATTGCACACTTTATTGTGATAGATGTGGGGAAGGATTTTTCAGCTCCTTGAGTAGCTTGGGTGCACAATAAAATAACTGTTTGATAAGGAGAAAAAATGGCCTTTTGTCTTGCAGTACCAGTTGGTATTATGTAGACTTGTTTGGTTTCTATTTATAAGGGATTGCAATTGGGAACGAATTACAAAACAAACACTGCTATTCCAGTGCAGTTTTAATGATTTGTGAGATTTTTTTTCATCTATTTTGTAGCTGATTTTATTCACAGACTATTAAAAAAAAAGCTTTTAACTCAACTAAACCTTTAGCACCCTTCAAAGCAAATAGACTAGGCAATAACTTTAATTAGAGTCGCTTTCAAGCATTTGAGCATTGCCTTTCTAAAGTCTTGTAGCTATTCTTATCTGAAAATTGCTTCCTGCTTATTGATAGAAATGTTCATATTGAATTCTTGAAGAAAAGTTTGGGGTTTTTTTTTTTGTTTTTGTTTTGGCAAGAATCAGCCGGAGCAGTTTATGACTTTTCCTGCTTTCAGATCACCAGCATACAAAGAAGATAACAGTTGGGTGTTCGTGTTGGATTAACATGCCTTCTCTTGCAAAGACGCAAAGTTGTATAAGAACAATGAAAGAAGCCAAGAACCTCTTAGGTTCCAGATAGTTTGTTTGTTTGTTTGTTTGTTTGTGTGTGTGTGTGTGTGTAGTAGAGAGAGAAAACTATGAACTGTGGTTTAACATGCATGAATACTGTTTAGGCAGAGATAAAACTTTCAGTACTAGTATTTATAGCAGCTTTCTCCAATGTGTTGCTCGTGGCAGTGTAATTGCCCTAATTTCCAGGAAGTGTAGGTACATTTCATGCTGGCTGGGAATTCTGAGAACTATAGTTCAACATGCCTAAGAGGTACTGGGTTGGAGAAAGCTGGTCTATAGAATAGGGTACCTAATATCTTCAGATTCAAGTATAACAAGTTAGGGCAGGGTGCCGAGCATATTTATGGAATTCTTCCAACCTTTAATGATAGCTCTGCTCTGGTCCCATGAGCAAGAGGGATCCATCCAGATGCCTTTCCCTAAGGTTTCCCGCCCCCCCCCCAAACAGCTTCCATCTAGATCCTTTCAAACTGGATTTTTATTTTTATTTTGTATCATTCTCCTCCTCCATGCCTGATTTCTGTCATGTTCTATTCTGCTGATGGACAGACTGACAGAATCCTAGGACTTTTACAAAAATTTGTTTCCCACATTCTGCTGGATTGAAAGAATAGAAAAGTGTCTCAGAGTTTCAGTGTCATTTTTATCTTCGGCTGTTTGTTAGGATGGTCTCTGATTTCTAGAGCTTTAGTAGAAAATCCCTTTGCATACTTCCCAGATCATTTCCTAGACTGCAGTTGTGCCTTTTATAAAAACAGTTTATGTGGATCCATGTAAAAGTTAGATGGCATTTTCATGCAAACAAATATGATTGTAATATGTTAGGCTCACTAACCTTTCACCACGACATAGCTCCAGGGATAGCATTCTCATTTGACTACACTAAGAAAAACGATATACATATACTTGCATGTAACATAACTTCATGTTAACAATAGAGGTGTTTAAATGCAGAGGTGATATTCAGGAGATTCTGACCAGTTCTGGAGAACTGGTAGCGGAAATTTTGAGTAGTTTGGAGAACCGGTAAATACCACCTCTGACTTGCCCTGCCCCCATCTATTCTTTGCCTCCCAAGTCCCAGCTGATCGGGAGGGAATGGGGATTTTGCAGTAACCTTCCCCTGGGGTGGGGAGAGAATGGAGATTTTACAGTATCCTTCCCCTGCCATGCCCGCCAAGCCAAGCCACGCCTGCCAAGCCATGCCATGCCCACCAAGCCACGCCCACAGAACCAGTAATAATTTTTTTTGTATCCCACCACTGTTTGAATATGTTCTTTGTGTTTTTCCTTTTAAGAATATCTAGTCAAAGGTAAAGGTTTTTATGTGTATTCATTTGAACATCTGAACCTCATTTAAAACTTGGATGCACTTGTACTATTAGAAGGAAACAGCCAATCCTTTACTTGGTTAAAGAGTTTAACATCTTTTTTAATCAAAAAAGCTAAATATTTAAGGAGTTAAGTGGGTTTTATTTATGAAGATTGTGTAATTCCAGCTTTTATTCGCTGAATTAATATATATATCGTTTAGGGCAGGGATGTCAAACTCAAGGCCCAGGGACCGGATACGGCCCGTGAGGTGCTTAAATCAGGCCCATGAGACCGCTGTTTCCAAACAGGACTGGCCCACAGTGCCTCTGCCAGAAAAAATGGAGATCGGGAGGGCTGCGCACAGTGGCCCTTTTCGCTGGCAGAGGGCTGCAGGATGCTGTCACAGCCAAAATGGAGCCCGGGGCTCGCACTGAGCCCCTGAGCTCCATTTTCACTGGCAGATGCTAGCAAATCAAACTAGCAAAAGTGAACCTCCCAGCCCCACCCGAGCCACCAGCGGTGTCCCTGACATAAGTGATGTCGAGCTGGCCACGCCCAGGGTGATTTTCAGCCAGTACGCACTGATACGCCTGTACCCATTCGTGAAATTTAGTGTGTCTTCACGTACCCATTCTTCCGGAGGCCCCATACCGGAATGTTCCCTCCCCTGGCCTGCTCCCTTGCTTGCTCCCCACGCCTGCCAGTCGCCGCTCACTTGCTAGCCCCTCCTGTCCATTTCGATTTTATTGTATTTCTATGCTGCCCTTTTCCCAGAGGGACTCAGGGCAGCTCACAACCAAATCGGGGGGGGGTTACAAACGGGGAAAAAAACCACACCAGGTTTGGCCCACCCCGACTTCCTTTGCCAGAATGGAGATTTGGGAGAAGTCCATGTGGCATGCACTCCTTCTATTTGAAAGCCGCCTGGTTTTCAATGGGGGGGGAATAATCCAGTTTTTCTCCCTCTGCATGGATTACCCCCCCAACTGGAAATGAGATGGCTGTCAAAGAGAAGTGTGCGCATGCCACGTGGCTTTTCCAATAGCTGAACTCACCTCCTGTTCCTTCTTCGGCTGTTGGAAGAAGCCACGCGGGGTGTGCTCCCTTCTCTTGACAGCCATCTGGTTTCCAATTGGGGTAGAGGAGAGGAATCCATGTTTTTCCTTCCTCTGCATGGATTTCCCCCCCCCACACACACACACAATTGGAAACGAGGCGGCTGTCAAAAAGAAGAAGCACAGGCCCTTCCTTGGCTGTGGAAGAAGCATAGGGACTTGCCTGTTCCGCCAGGTTCCCCCAGGGCTCTGCGCCCCCCAAAACAGCGTGGTTGGAGGAGGGTCCCTCCCTGTCCCAGGATCCTCTGGCGAAGGGCCGGGGACCACACTGGATCTCATTCCAGCCAGGGCTTCTCTCTCACCCTCCGTCATGGGAGCCAGGCAGGGCAGCGAGCGCCTGTGCAATCTTGCCTGGCTTCTTTAGTGCCTGAAGCCCATGGGGGCAGAACCAATTGTTTGGCACCCAGAGTCGGGGCATGGGGGAGCCAAGTCCCCCCAATCTTGGCTGACCCGGGCACCGGCCGCTCCTTCGCCCGCAGCTCCAGGGCAATGACCCCGGCGCAGCCCCTGCCTGCCTGCCAGAGAAAGGCAAAGCCCTGGGAGAGGTGGAGCAGTCAGTTGTGCTGGATGCGCAGAACTGAAGCAGGGAAGAGTTTGAGAGACATGGAGCCACAGACTCTCCCCTTTCCCCTGCCCCACAGCTCGCATCTGTGGGTGGGACCAGGGTGCACCCGGGATGAGTGGAGTTTGCGACCAACTTCAAAGTTAATGGGGCTATTTGTGACTAAATAGGACAGAGAACATAGAGGGATGCAAGGGAACATGGAGATAATCTAGTCCAACCCCTTCCCAAGGCAGGAGTCCTTACACTTCCTTCTCTTTGAGAGCTGTCAGCGGCAGACATAGGGAAATGGTTTGTGTGTGTGTGTGTGTGAGAGGAGAGAGAGAGAGAGAGAGAGAGGAGAGAGAGAGAGAGAAGAATGAAGAGAAGAAAGAAAGTTGGAGAGAGAGACAAAGAAGGAAGGAAAGAAGAAAGTGGGGAGAGAAACAAGGAAGAAAGGAAGAAAAATAAAGGAAGGAACGAAAGAAAGTTGGAGTGAGAGAGACAAGAAAAGGAAGGAAGAAAAAGAAGAAAAGGAAGGAAAAGTTGGAGAACAAGAAGGAAGGAGAGAGGAGAGAAAGGAAGGAAGAAAGAGAGAGAGACACAAAAGAAAGAAAGAAAGAAAGAAGAAGAAAGAAAGAAAGAAAGAAGAAAGAAAGAAAGAAAGAGAAAGATAACTTATGATCACAATTGAGCCCAAAATTTTGGTTGCTAAGCTACAGCATTAAGTGAGTTTCATCACATTTTCCAACTTGGCCACGCCCACTCAGTCTCATGACCGCCAAGCCACTCCCACAAAACAGGCCACACCTACAGAATAGGTTCTAACAAATTTTGAAACCCACCACTGGCCATGCCCATCATGGCCATGCTCACCTTCCCCCTCCCCCCCAAACAACACTGGTGCAGCCCTTAATGAAATTGAGTTTGACACCCCTGGTTTAGGGGTATTTGAATAAACAAAGAAGCTGACTTTCCTTTCAAACATAATTCTTCAATGTATTCATCAGAACCAATATCAACTTTATGAAGTGAGCTATTTCTCTGTGCATGCTTAGAGAAAATTGTTACATTTCTTTCTCAACCTCTGCCTTTTTCTCTCTTTCATACACATCCACAAAAAATACAGCAGGTAGAATAAAAGAAAAGCAATTTTAAACATTTCTAAAACTTTAAAATCAGAAAATCAAGATTTTAGATTCTGAACCCCAAAATCAGTCTGTACCTGTTGGGGTCAACAGTCAATCTTAATAACAAAACTGGACAGCAGCATGGCCATATCTTGCTGAAAAAGAGTATTGGCATATGAGTACAGTAGTTAATGCTTGGGAAAAAACTACTACGTGTCTACATGTGCTTGTGTGTGTGTATGTGTGTGTGTGTGTGTAGTGTGTGATGTTCTTCCATGGAATTCATGGTATGATTTAGGAAATTATTTAAGTGGAATCTGTCAATGTCAGAATTCTGCTTATGATCTAATCCAGCTATACTGACTTTCTATTGAGAAAAACACTGGTTGTATACAATATATGTTGTATAAATTAAATACATTGTAGAAAATTAAGAAAGGCTTCTCATAGAAAATTCAGAAATTTTCCAAAGGAAAACATGATGAAAATGTTACTTGGTGTCAAATAATTGAATTTACACAAGAAACAAGATTAATGATGCTCTGAAGTTGATGTTGTTTATTTTAATATTTGTTGAAATTAGTCTGAATTCACAATTTCTAATAAAAATAATATAGCGTGTAATCTTTTAATGATTTTTTTTAAGTGGCTTCAAATGTACAGACCCATTTAAAACCCTTGCATTTTATTTTCATTCATCTTTTTTACTTAGAATTGTCCTTTGGATTTAAAATACAAATAAAATTATATGAAAATCATTTGGGAAATATTGAGGGGCTGCAGGACTGCACATTCTTACTCAGGAGTAAGCCCCATTCAACTCAGTTGGACCTGCTTTTGAGTAGAGTTTCACATTGAGTCTGTTTATTTTGTAGGGTTTAGTTTATTTTGTAGTTTATTTTATTTATTTTCTACCCTGCCTTACTGTCAGGAACCCAAGGGTGTGTACATAGCATTCATTCTTGTAAATTTTCCTGGAAACAACCTTGTGAGGTAGCATTGAGCTGGGTTGAGAGACAGTTTGAGTCATAGTCACAGGCAGAGAGCTTTTGTGATCAAGGGGGGGAGGGAATCTGGTCCAGCCTGGTTTAGTCAAGAACCTTATCACTATCCCACACTGAAGTAGGAACACTCTCACAGAGGATTATGAGTGCCTTTGATGGTTTGCTTTCACCATAGCCTGTGCTGCCCCAAAGAGCGGTTGTAAAACCTTGTTTACAGCTAGGAACTCATTGGTGTGCAGAAGTCTTTGAAACTGGGGCCTTTTTGCTGGAAACATTAAGGAACCTTTACAGAGCCAACAGTGCCTGCTTTGTTCTTACAGAAGATCCGAGCTTGGAGAAGAAGCTTTCAGGGTGTGTGTGTGTAGGGAGGGAAGAAGAGGGGAGAAGGAAAGGGAGGGAGGGAAGGAGAGAGGGAAAGAAGGAGAGGGGGGAGGAAGGGGAGAGGGAGAAAACAATATCTTCTTTAAGTTAATACTTACTGGAGTTCTTCCCTGATGAGCAAGCAGGGTGAGAAAAAAAGCATCATGGGAAGCTTAATGCCCTGGCTTGTGCTAAATAATAAATCAGGCACTCAGATGAGGGCCCTGCATGGTTAAACAGTAATCGCTTTATTTTCCTGCTGAAATATACATGCATGTATGCAAGCAAGGCGGAGCTGGGATTGGCTGGCGGCCTCATTGCAGATCCAGGTAGCATCTACTGACAGCTCTGGGTCATGTGATGGCTGTTAGGGTGGCTTTTCCACTCCCAGGCTGAGCTTGTCAGCGAGGGGGGTTGGTCCCCGGCATCTTGCAGCTTCCAAGAATGTAGGAAATGAGTAGAGAGGAAGGGGGGGGCTGCTTTGTTGCCTTCCTCCCACCACTCACTCTGCCTTTCTGACCTACCCCAGACTGGAGAGGCGCAGGATTGTCACACACACACACACAAACACCGCCCCGCCGGCAAGGAGCCTTATCACGAGGCTCTGCCTGTCTTGGTTTCCCTAAAGGAGGAGAAGAGATTAAATGGACCTTTGCGGTCAGCCTTGGCTGCCGAGGGGCACTTAGCCTGCTGATGAGTGAGATTGGGCTTCTGCAGTCAGACTTCCCAGGAGGAGACAAAGGAGGGGTACACTACAGGGGTACACTACAACCGTGGTTGCTGTAACCCACGTTCTGAAGCAACCCACAGGATGGAAAGGCAGGCTGTCCATCGTGAAAATACAGAGCAGCATCTGCCTGTGAATGGCCAGATTTTTCTTCAGGGCTTTCCGGCTTTTCTCTCTCAGGAATCCCTGCCGCTGACTTTTTCCTCTCTCTCTTCTTTGGGGGAATCCTGACTCCGAGAGAAGCTTCCTTCTGTATCTGTGGGGTTGCCTCTTTTTCTTTTTGTGCTACAGCGTGGAAACGGCTTGTGTTTTCGTTAAATTCAGACTTCTCAAGCTGTCACCTGACAGTCTTGTGGTTCTGGATGAATGGATCATTTCTATTATTAACCTGATTTGGTAGATCATAATAACAAGAGTTGCAGAAATTCTGAAAAGTGGAACCCGTTTGAGGGACAGAGATGCTTTCCAGGTATGATTAAAATACTGTGGTATTTGAGCTATGTTTATTAATCTGCTTTTTTATTAAAAAAAATCTTGTGTTATAATAATTAACACCAGTAGCACAATCCTTATTCAGAAGTAAAACCCTTTGGACTGACTTCTAAGTAGCTTCTTTTTTTTCTTTTAATTGTTCTTATAAGAGATTTTAATCCTGAGGGCTGATTCCTGTTTAGGTCAGACTGCTTACACAGCAAGGACTATTCCCTAAAATAATTAACTGGTAAAAGTGTTCGTGCATGCATTAAAGCTTTTAGAATTGTGAAAGATAAAGTGGATACCTTGTAAGTCCTCATATGTTACACAGATTTATAGGGCATGTTCTTTTGAAAATTAAACATTTTTGAATTATGGGGCGATGCATTTAAGCACGTGGCTAACTTTTCCCTTGAACATAATTTTTTAAAAAGCTTAACTTGAGCTGGATTAATCCCCATTATCATGTTAATACGTTTTCTGCCACAGTAGTTGAACAAGAAAAGAATCTATCAGAATCTATATAATCTACCTTAAAGGATGCTGTTATGTTGCTTTTTTAAAAAAAAAAGGAAAATGGGAGAGCAAGCTGGAGAGCTTGAATCTAGAAGGCAAGCAGAGATGGAATTTGAATAGGTCCCTGGATAGTAGCTAGATGTGTGTGAAACGCTTTGAGTTTGAAGTGTTTTGGGCACAAGCTCTTGTAGCTCAAGTTGTTCCAACTATTTTGGGGAGTGTTTGAGACCTCTTTTGAATTCAGATCAAATACTTGTTTTGAAATGTTTCTGGGATGGTTGGAACAACCCATTACAAATCCAGAACAGCTGTTTCAAAATTGAAATATTTTGTATACCCTTACTTAGAGGCTGAAAAGAAAAACCCAAAGGGAAAAAATTGGAGAAGAAAGACCTAACAATTGATAGAAAATTGTGGAAACAATAAGAGGGGGAAATCAGGCTGAGAATATTGAGCATTAAGGCATATAAACATTTAGAGACAGTTTAAAATATGTTTAATTATTTCTTTTTAGAAGGCTGTTGGATGAGGTATGGCAAAATATCTGTATTCTATGTAAAACAAATAAAAGGTTTTTGAGTTAAGCAGGTACAGCTAAAGTAGTTGTTGAGTAAATGAAATTCAGTTGTCTGATGTTTATTTATTAAATTTATATTCCACAAGTGGCATGACTCCCAGCCACTCTGAGCAGTTTTCAATTATTAAAACATTTGGAAACAAAAAAGAAATGCAAAAAATACAAAAACAATGCAAAAGAACAACAATGGTAAATAACACAGATAACAAACAGAAGGGAACAGAGAAGGAGAAAGGGGTACTGGATGGCTCTCCCAAAGCTTGGGCAAAAAATGGTGTTAAAGGGTGGGAGATGTTCAAATTTTGATATGGGTGAGGCTCATTCCAGAGGGCAGGCACTGCTAAGAGAAAGCACACTTCCAGACAGGATGTATACCAGAGGTCAGCAACCTGTGTCTCTGGATCCCCATGTGGCTCTTTCATCCCTCTCCTGTGCTAGAGGACACCGTGTTAGGACTCTATGGTGGGGGGAACCGGACTTCCGGTCGGCAGAGGAAAAAAAAATCATGCTAGGAGGAGACTCTGTGGTGGGGGAACCGGACTTCCGGTCTGCTCCAGAATTGAACAGCGGACTTCCAGTTAGGACCTTTGTGACTTTTTGAGTATTTAAGGTTGCCGATCCCTGGACAGATGGTATTGCTTAATTGATGGATCCCAAATTGCACCAATCTGCCAGAATAAACCAGTTGAGTAGATATTATGGGAGACAGGCAATATCTTAAGTAATCAAGACCTACCATATAGGGTTTTACAGGTAACGACCAACATCTTGAATCACACCTAGAAATAAACTGGCAACAAGTACAGATAGCAAGGCACAGGTGTTGCATAGGCATTTAGAGCCTTGCCCATCACTGCCTTCACCATTGCATTCTGGACTATATGAAGCTTCTGGGTGGTCTTTAAGGACAGTCTTATGTACAGCATGTTATAGTAGTTAAGCTGTGAGGTGACCAAGGCATCAGTGACTGTCTCAATCTAGGAAAGTGCATAACTGAAGCTGGGCAAAAGCCTTCCTGGCCATAGCTTCCATTTGAGCAAGAGCTGTTACAATACAAAAACTCCCAAACTGCGCACCATCTTTGAATGAGGAAGTGCAACTCAATCCAAGGTCATAGTTTGTATATCCCAAGATCCGGGCAATCCAAATACCCACAAAACACTCAATTGGGGTTGGATTGAGTTCGGAGATGGCTCCTTCCTATGTCAGACCCACACAGCTTTCAGGCATTGGGACAGAAGTTACCACAGTAGTCTCACTTCTCTGGTCTAGAATTGAAAGATATAATTAATATCAGCATGGTATCAAATTGATACCGAAGCGGCAGACAATCTTGCCACTGATTTCATGTGGATATTGAAAAGGAGGAGAGAGCGAATAGAAACTTGTGGTACTCCACAAGTAAGGGGCCTGTAGGACAATCTTTCATCACCAACCAACAATGACTTACTTGAGTAGATTTAAAATTCAGTAGTATTATATAGTATTATACAGACTCTACCTGAATCCAGTGTTGATATAAATACCCAATATAAAATATTTATTTTAAAAGTATGCTGAGCCTCAGACATGAAAAATCATTTAAAAAACAGATTGTAAGTTGTCATAGAAGCAGAAGCTAGAGTTAAGTGAGGAGTTTTCAATATGCAGCATCCTTCATCATTGTATTATGCTTATTGAGCCTAATATGCCAAGCATATTGTGCTAATAAAATTAACCTAGAGGTTGTGAGTACTTTCTCCCAATTATATTGTTTTGTTTTTAAATCTGATGACTGCTTTTCTATTAACCCGTGTTCTCCATGCTGCCAGTTATGAATTTTATCATTAAAGCCGCATACATTAAATCACTTTTCACAACAAGAAATTTAAGCAGTTTATTCTTTCACTAGCCAAATTGCTTGTGATTAATGGTGAATTTTTGGATTGCACTCATTTGGGTTAAAGGCCACTGACATTATTATCATATGTGTGTGTGTGTGTGTTGTAAGGGTAATTCTTCTGCCCTCTGCTTTCTTACCAACCACCTGTGGATTTCAAATTACATTTCAGCTATTACTCAAAGAAAGGACAGATTTTCAAGGTGCTACAATGTCTGTATTCTAATGTTGATTCATACGCCTATTTTCAGTCTACTCTTTTGCCACAAACCCTCTGCATATATTACCAATCACAAATGTGACACCTCGAATTAAAATGCGCATTCACGTGCTATGGAACGGATATTTTTAAAATCTACTGTATTCTAAATCCAAATTCACAATCCTAAACCTTGCCGTATTACTCGTACATAATCAGCATCGTAAAAATGAATGATACATGCAACAAAGTGTAATTAGATTACTTCTACTTAGCAAAAGGTTGCTCTCTCTATTAGGATGTATTGTAGCTGAATGAGTTGTAGTGCATATCCTTTCAATTGTGTTCAGCAGTGAGCATTGCTGGAAAAAGCCAAGGTACCATATGAAATGGACTAGGAACCTGTTCTGGCATAAATGTTCCTATCAGTGTTCTAAAAAGGTGCTAACATGAAAGGCATGCAGTACAGATAAGCTGGCGTAAACTAAAAATAACATTTGCGTAGATGTCCTTAAAAATAGTTTGGACCAGTGATTCATTGCCAGGCAGTTTTCATAACTTTAGTTAATATTCTGTTGGAACAAATAGTCTTGGTTGCTGTAACTTTCTAGATCAAAGCCACTGTAATTATGCATTATGATACTATTAGATTTCCTTTTGAAAGCCTTAAATCTGGTTTGAGGATACTTCCCGTAGCAAATATTCTAAAATTATTTAAAAACATTTATCTTGTAGACAGAATTCATCAGCTGCCCATTTAGCACCCAGCTGACCTTGACTAATCTGGGAATAAATGGGATTTGATTAGTACTTGGATGGAGAATCACCAACCTCTTAGCTAGACTGGGAAGGGGAAAATACATCCCAGAAGAAGACAGTGACAAACCATTTCCGTAAGGCTGCCAAAAATATTGCATGAGTCAAGCTTGACTGGAGGGCATATTTACTTTTAGTTGAGAAACTTAGTTGGATTAAAGGAGTTGTAAAATTAAGATACACCTGTTTGCTCTTTTCCTTCCGTAGAACAGGAACAATAGGCACATGATGAAGAATAGGTGTGGAGATCATTGTTGAAATAATTGTAAATTAATATTTTGGTGTGGTAAATACAAATAGGAAATGGCATATTTTTCAGGTTTATAAACAAATGCCAACAAGACAGGATTTAGAATAGTTACTGTATTTTTCGGAGTATAAAATGCACCTTTTTTCCTCAAAAAAGAGGCTGAAAATCTGGGTGCCTCTTATACATCGAATACAGTATTTTTTGCCTCCCAAAGTCCCTCCCCCTTCACAAAAATGGCTGTGCATACCCTTATGGAGGCTTTCAGAGAACTCCCAGGGGCTGGGGAGGGCAGAAATGAGTAAAAAATGAGCTGGTTTTTTGCCCTCCCAGCCCCCAGCAGTACTATAGAAGCTTCTATAAGACTATGCATGCAATTTGTTTGACAAAAAAACGGGCCCATTTTTGTGAAAAATGGGCCATTTTTGCTCATTTTTGCCCCCCCCCCCCCCGAGCACTCTGCAAGCTCCCCCAAGGCTATTCATGCCTTTTATTTGGAAAAAAAACGGGCCCGTTTTCGCAAACAACAGGCCGTTTTTGAGAGGTTTGCAGAGTGCAAAAACTTTTTTTTTCCCTTTCGGAAATCTCTTTAGTTAGAGTGATTGATGAGAATTAGATTGATCAAATGCTGTGCCAGCAGAAACAAGTCTTAGGTGCTGCAGGTTGTCAGCGATTTCCTTCTCCAGCACATGGATAAATACACCTGGAAACATCTACCTACCTACCTACCTACCTACCTACTAACTCTCTCTCCCCCTACCTATCTACTTTATTTCCCTCTCTCTATGTACCTACCTACTCTCTCTCTCTCCCTACCTACCTACTGTATTTCTCTCTCCCTCTCTATCCCTCTATCTACCTACCTTCTTTTTTAAAAATTGCCTCTTCAAAACCTTGGTGCGTCTTATACTCCGGTGCATCTTATACTCCAAAATATGGTAATAATTAAATATTTCTATAAACCAGCATTTTTTAAACTTGGTAACTTTAACATGTAAAGAGCATGCTGGGAGTTGAAGTCCACATAGCTTAAAGCTGTCAAGTTTGAAAAACACTGATCTAAACTATGGACAATTGGGTCCATTGGGATTTTTTTTTCTTTTATTGTTAAAGAAGATGGTATCTAAAGACCCCAGATGTCTTTATAGTTGAAAAACCTTGTATTGAAAATGCTACATAGAAAGGAATAAAAGAGCTAATCAGAGGTGGGTTGCTATCAGTTTGCACCGATTCGGGCGAACGGGTAGTAGAATGTTGGCTTGGGTCGCAGAACTGACAATGACACAGGATGGCCATGCCTCCACACCAGTTCCCTGGTCACCGCGGCATGTTTTTTGGGGGGCATTTTTTAGTGTTCTGCGCATGCACAGACCTATTTATGGGAAATTGCGCACGCACGCACCAAACCGGCAGTAACGCCAGCAGCAACCCACCCCTGGAACTAATGATCTCAGTAAGGAATTGGGGATGTAATTTGTATGATCTAAGTTAAAAGTATTCAATATTTTCTTTAAAAAAAAAACCAGAATCTTTTAACAGTTCAGAGTACCAAAAGACACATTTTACCATAACTTGTAAATTCCCCTTGTTAGCAAATCAGTTGTTAATTTTTTTTGATAGGGCATCAACATCATCCTATATGAACTGAAAAATCTATATAGGCCACTTCAGTATGGAGAATGATAGGAAATAAAAATTGGAGATCCGCATGCCAATTTTGCTTAGCTGTTAAATTCTATTTGATCTAGTTGCTGTCCTCAACCAAGCCATCTCTCAGGATTGTTGTGAGAAAAAAACTCTTAGCCATTTGGAATATAAAGATAGACAGATAACAATATTTTAAATAGTTTAGTATAGCTACATTATTCTCAATTGTCTATATCAGGGATCAGCAACCTTAAACACTCAAAGAGCCACAAAGGTCCTAACCGGAAGCCCCCCATTCAATTCTGGAGCTGACCAGAAGTCCAGTTCCCCCACCATAGGGTTTCCTCCTAGCACGGCATCCTTTTTCCTCTGCTGATTGGAAGTCCAGTTCCTCCCCCCCCCCTACCATAGAGTATCATCCTAGCATGGCGCCCTTTTTCCTCTACCTGTCCTAACCAAAATCCCTATCAACTGTGGAACTGACTGGAGACGGAGCTGCAGTAGAGGGATGAAAGAGCCACATGCAGCTTCAGAGCCACAGGTTGCCGACCCCTGCTTTATATAATACTTTAGTCTTATTATATGTTTTATGTTGTATGAACCAATAAAATGAAATAAGAGGGAACAATACATTGGAATTGCTCTTCCTCTTATTTGCAATATGTCTACTGTGTTCCCAGCCAGATTTGTTTGCTGCCATTTAAAATCCATTTTCATTTTAAGTGAGGATTTGGAACCAGCGTATACATTTTAATCTGGTTCTTATGTAGATTTGATCAAAAATCCTTATTCAGATATTTTTTTCTAACTGGATGATACATAATGGTTATTAATTTATTCTACATTTACAATTTAATAATGGGAGATATTTAGAAATAATGCCTATCCCCAATCCTTATCAAAATACTGTCCATTTTTGGCTTTTCCCTTTTGAATTTTCAGATTAAAGCTTGGAGATAATAAAGTTTTACAAATGTGGAATTAAATATAAGCTTTTAAAGCACAACTCATAATTCACTTATATATATATGAAAAAAGCCCTAAACATTTCTTCAGTTGCATTCAAAATTTGGAGGAGATCCTATCTCTTGGTGAAGTGTAATATTGCATTTGATGAAATAATTGCTTTTATGTTAGGCACATTCACATGTCTGCAGACATGCTTCTAGGACAGCTGTGAGAATCCCGTTGTCTGGCTCTTTTGTATCCTTGTTGATCTTCCTGAATGTCTTCCTCTGGATTTGCCACTTCCTTTTTCTTTGGATTCCTGGGATGATGCTGCAGCTGCCAAAGAATGTTTATAGGCGAAATAAGAGTCATATTGTGTAATGCCAATAATAGTCTGCTGGAATAAATTTATTCCAGCCCAGAGGTAGTTAAAATATCATGAACATAGCTGGAGAAGTAACCCAATTCACTGTAGTTGGAATAACATATGCTGATAAATCAGCAGAATTCTCTGTTCGGTTCATTCGCCTCTGAAGAGGTTTTTAGACAGTGTCTAAAGGTCAGTGTCCAAAAGCTGGTCAGTTGAGTCCACATTCTAATCTAGAGTGGGTAGGAGAGCATCAGAGGTGGCTTCCTAAAACAAATGATGTAAGTAACAAGGGAGGGAAGGCTTGAGGAACATGGCTGCTGGAATTCTTTCCAACCTCACAACTGGCACTGGCCATAAAAAACACCTCTGTTTGTGCCATATTGCATCAGTAATGAGATTTCTTTATGTCTGCCTTTGTTGGTATGTATGTGTCTTCTGGAAAGAACAGGATGGACTCCACATGATGTGCTTTGGTTCAGGATAGAGGCAGGGAGCTCAGAATGGAAAGGTTACTAATATTTATGATCTGTTATTAATATATGATGTTGCCCAATTGTTTCTTCTGCGGAGATGCATTCTGGGAAATATGGTGATTCCTCTCCCCAGCCTATTTTTGAACTAGAATTTTATTTTGTCAGCTTCTCTCCCTATGCCAAATCTAATCCTGCTATTGGGCAAGGAAATTAGAGGTAAAGAAAGTAAAGAAAGATCAAGAGAAATCATCATTTCTCTCATTCTGCACTAATCAGAGCTAGAACATAGGAAATGCACAGACAAACTACAGTGTGTCCAAAGATGACCAAGATGATTAAGAATCAGGAAGGAAAAACGAAGAAAAAGCTTGCCAGGATTGGTTAGAAACATTGAATATTCTGAACCAGGAGAAAAGAAAATTGGAAAGAGGCATGACATGTCTTCAGATAACTGGGAGAACATAGGGCAGAGTTGTTCAGAATCATTCTAGAAGTTAGAACTTGAATTAATGGTGTTAAGTTGCCCCAAAGTAGATTTTGGTTAGGTAACAGGAAAAACATTCTAACAATAAGATCTGTTTAAAATGGAACAGACTGCCTTGGAAAGCAAAAGGCTCACCTTTACTGCAGGTGCTTATACAGACTAGATGTATATCTCTCAGGGGATAATATAGGAGTGAATCAGTGGTGGGATTCAAAATATTTTACTACCAGTTCTGTGGTGTGGCTTGGTGGACGTGGTGAGGCTCGGTGGGCTTGGCTTGGTGGCAGGGGAAGGATACTGTAAAACAGTGATGATGAACCTTTTTGGCACCAAGTGCATGCGCACACCGGAGCACCGGAAATCCGAAGACCAGCTGGTCAGTGCACATGAACACACAGGCCAACTGGTCAGCTGGTTTACAGAGTGCGCATGTGCGCTGGCCAGCTGGTCTTTGCACACTAGCTGATCTTTGGGTTTCCAGCCCTCCAGCACATGCAAAGACCAGCTGGCCAGTGCGCATGCATGCACGGGAAACCAGAAGACCAGCTGACGATAGCACACAGAGAGGACTCTGTGTGCCACCCCTGGCACACATGCCATAGGTTCTCCATCAGGGCTGTAAAATCTCCATTCCCTTCCCCCTCCAGGGAAAGTTACTGCAAAATCCCCATTTCCTCCCGATCAGCTGGGACTCGGGAGGCAGAGAATAGATGGAGGCGGGGCCAGTCAGAGGTGATGTTTACCAGTTCTCCAAACTACTCAAAATTTCCGCTATCGGTTCTCCAAAACTGGTCAGAACCTGCTGAATACCATCTCTGGAGTGAATTCCTGCATGGGCTGAATTAAATGATTTTTTTCATTCTGTGATTCCATTATTTTCATGCATAGTATTTCACGATTTACAGGATATTTTGGGATCTGACATTGTGGTTGGAGTTGGGAAATTGGGAGTGGTCATTCTTTGGTCTCTAGCATAATTTTTCCATTATTTATTTCAATGGCTTTAGCCATGGCTTAGAGTGGAATGGGCTTCCCTTTAGTATTGAATACCATTGAATACAATGTAATACAGTATTGTATTTATGGAATTCTTTATTGGGTAAAGCAACAGTGCAAAGCAGACATGTTTTGTTATTTCTTTTCTCTTTGGTGGTGGTAGGAATTAAATTGAATTCTCGCCTTTCGTTTCTATGCTACTTTTTTCTGTGATTCAGGCCACAATACATTTCTATTATGCTTCCTCCTTGGGATGGCAGACAACCTTGCCTCTAAAGTAGTTAGGGAATTATGTTGGCATTTTTTGGCCTGAACCTCTGTTTTTTGTCTCTTTGTTTTCTCAGAGGGGATTTACAAGTAGTTCAGTGAGATGTGTTCACTCTTGATCATTATGAAACAAATGGGTTAGCTGTGGGAATTCTATGATCATAAAACATCTTTGTGGGAAAGTATTTATTATAAAAGATGCAAGGCAAGAAGAACCAATAAGAAACCTTTTTGAAGCTCTTTATCCCCATAGCTCTTTCTATTAATAACAATTCTGCTTTTAATGCATATTTTGCAATAGCATTGCACTGTGTATTAACAAGAGTGATGTCATATTACTGTTAAAGTTACTGGTAAAGTTTGATACATTTACACCAATGTTCAAAAAGAGATATCCTGTTTGGCTCATTAATTGTTGTGATTGTCACTATCACCATAATCTCTTCTTGATAGTATATCTAAAGACATTTAGTTAATGCACTTAATAATGCCACAACTAATGTGAAATTCTTTTCTTCCCTACCCTATCTTTTTAAAGCTGGCCTTTGCCGGAGTTTAATCCAAGTCAGATCCGACTGATTGTGTACCAGGACTGTGAAAGAAGAGGACGAAATGTTTTATTTGATTCCAATGCCAAGAGAAGAACTGAAGATGTGTCAATCTCGGTGAGCAACCTAATTCATTAAAACATAATATACTTGGCACACTGTTTTTCAAATACTACATGCTTAATCCATGTACGTTTTAACATTAAAATGTTTGCACTGGTAACTGCACTTTTAAGGTAAATGTTTATTATTGCTATGTTTAAAAATGATTGCATTCACACATTAGGTATATGCACAAATCACTAAATTGTTCCTGGAATGGTTTTGTATGGAGGACGTTTGTCATGGTCTGGGCTGGGAATATAATGTAGCGAGACTTCTCAACATTTCATTCTTGAATTTGCAAGCTTTTTAAAATGCCACAATACATTACCATTTCACTGCTTGTTCTAAATTAATATTAAATATTAATTTTCGAAGGGTTAGATACTGTCTATATTGAATACAGTTTGACTCCAGGTAATTATCCTGGATACAGTATATCAGTATAATTTGCTTGGCAGCAGTTCAGAAGTGATTTGTCATTGCTTCGTCTAGGGTAGGTTTTTGATAATGTAGTCTAAAACTCTGCTATTTCCTTGCAATCTCTCATCCTACTACAAGTCCAATGCTGCTTAGCTCTTTTGAAATCAACAAAGGTCAGTTGGTACTGTTAACTGTAATGCCCCTTGTCCTTAATGGCTTAACTGTGATACTACTCTCCTCCTTTTAATCTACTTCTTTATTAGTTCTTAAGTTCTCTTTTGGTTAATATCAAGGTTTGTCCCAACCACTTTCAAATAAAAAATAAAGCAAAAGGACAATAGGAATTTTGAGGGCATTTTCTAATAGCTGCTATTCCTAAATCATGATGGTAATTGTTTGGCCATAAACAGATTCACAGATTGTTGACTATATTTCTTTAAGCTGCAATGCTGTATACTTAAAATCAAGACTCTATATCTGTATCTGTATCTATATCAACTTTTTAACAAAAATAAGCCAATAACTGACCACCAAAGTTGAATTATCAGCTGGTAGGAAGTAGAAATGTTCTGATTACATATCTCAGCTAAGTGGCAAGTATCTCCCAACCTTTACTTGGCAGTGTGTGCTAAGTTCCATCAGCATCCCACAACGGTTTTGCCCTTTGAAATAACACAGTATGTGGGGCAAATGTTTTCTTACTGTGAAAAGATCATCTGTTTCCTGAATTTTAGAATTTCATGCCTTTGCTTTTTGACCCCCACATACTCAGTGATTTATATTGCCTTTTTTAAAGAGAGTTTGCTGCATTTGGTACTAAACACAGTTATGTTTGGAACTGTTCATCAGTAAGACAGAAGAGATTTTAGGAGCATGTTTTAATTTCATTCCTCAGTCAACAAAGCATTGCCTTCTTAACTCTTACTAGGCTGAAGTGTTTTGCTTGGTGGGACACGATACCATGTAGAAAAGTCCACCTTAGTTATGACAGAGCAAGACAAAATACTTCAAAGTATGGGCATTAAAAGCACTTCTGATAAAAAGAACACTTCCAATGCCAAAAAAAACCCCAAAAACCCATGTAGTTCACTATAAACTAAATTTTAAAAGGTGATTTATGATCACAGAGTTTACATAGTTCAGATCTTTTCCAGAGTCATCACTCATGTTCCAGTTTTAAGAGTCAAAATAGAAACAGTGCTGTTGCATGCTTGTGTAGTGTACTGAGTACATTAATATTGAACAAAGTATGTGATTAAACTTGGGTTGCTTATTATTGGCTTCTAAGTAATACCTGCAAGATCCAAGTCACACTGTTTCAGATTTGGAATGAGTGCTATGCATCTCAGAAAGTTTCAAAGATACCTGTCAATCATTAATAAATTATTTAACTAATTGGAGAGCAATATCATATGAGGTGCCACAGAGATCAGTTCTGTGTCCTTTATTCCTCAATATTTTCATAAATGATTTCTAAAATAAGGTAGAAGAAATGTTATCAGATCTGTAGATGATACAAAGGGTTAGCTAGACCAAAATAAGATTCAAAGTGACTTTGGTAGGTTTTGTTTCAGTTTAGTAGTGTCCTAATTGTGTTGAAAAGTTAGCTGAAGGAATAGAACAAATTTACAAAGACAAAGGTGAAGTTCTTCTCTTATAAACGAAAATTAAAAAGTACAGATGTAAGATGACAGAAACCCACCTTTAATAGTACTTGTGAGAAATATCTTGGAAGAGTAATTGATTGCAAATTCTATATGAGTCAGAAATCTGATATGATTGCAGAAAGTATCAGCAGAAATACAACTTGCTTATCACAGGAGGTAACTGTTTCCTTCTGTTCTGCTATGGCCAGACCTCAAATACTGTGGCCAGATTTGGGCAACACACACTTTAAGGAGGATTCAGAGAAATTGGATCAGCTTTAGAGAAAGGTGATGGAATACATTAACTAGTAGTTGGAAATGGCTGGAAGTTGTCTGTGTGCATGTGCGTGTGCGCGTGTGTCTGTGTTTTAAATATTTAATGTTTCAAAGTGCTATGGCCAAAGAATTATTTGAAAACCAAGACCAGGATATTTGTCAAAAGGCCTACAAGGCCAATCCTGGAACACAGATAGCCACACGATTAGCAGGTCTCCTGTTTCAAATATTTGGAAGTCTTCATTCTGCTAACAGCAGGAAACTCATGGAGACTATGTTGTTGAAAATGTTCAACTGCCATCCTTAAAAGAAGAAATGCAACTACATTCCTGCAGCACTCTCCTTGTCCTTCTAACTATGAGGGATAATTTATAGTCAACATTGGAAAAAGAATTAGAATCTTCTCTTTGGGCTTTCTTCAGCTCTTCTACTTAGCATGGGATATGACTAATTTATTTATTAATTGAATTTATAGGCCGCCCAATCCTGAAGGACTCAGGCGGCTTACAAAGAAAGGAAAAAAGAAAAGAAAAAAAGAAAAGAATAGTTTAAAATTCACAACACACATTCGATCTGATCAGGGCTGGACCTTAACCATAGGTCAACAGCCCCAGGCCTGCCGGAACAGCCAGGTTTTAACAGCTTTCCTGAAGGCCATGAGAGTGGGTAAGGTCCGGACCTCTGGGGTAGGTCCGGACCTCTGGGATAGCTGATTCCACAAGGTCGGGGCAGCCATAGAGAAGGCTCTCCTCCGGGGGCCCACCAGCCGACACTGTCCGGCTGATGGCATCCGAAGGAGGCCCAATCTGTGGGATCTTATCGGCCGTTGGGAGGTATGTGGCAGTAGGCGGTCTCGCAGATACGCTGGTCCTGAGCCATGTAGGGCTTTAAAGGTAATAACCAACACCTTGAATTGCATCCGGAGACCATTGGCAGCCAGTGCAGCTCACGGAGGACAGGTGTAACATGATGTATCTTGGTCAGCCAAAACATTCATTAAATAGTGTGCAGCATACACAGAGCACCAAATGGAACTAGCCAGGTCCCAACCTTATTGCCAGTGAGCACAATAAGTATGTCTCCCTTCTATGGCATATTTAAACAATCTTGAAGTACCTAACCACCAAAGGGCCAATACAGGAAGGTCCCCTACCTGGAGATAATGCTGTGAGTCTGGACACAGAGAGCAATAGAGCATGTACCTCTCCAGTGCCTGCATTACAGAGACATTTGCATTAGTCTCATCTCACCATTACTGCATAAATATACAAGCACACATGATAATTTTGTACCTCTCTGCTGCTCTCAGATACTAACCCTGCTACAACGTACAATTGCCAATTCTATACAGCAGCATCAAGATCCAGCAAAAAAATGACCTGCACCATAAACAGTCTTATTGAACATTTAACTTGTCATTCTAGACTGCTCTATATAGCTATAGATCTAGTTAGCCACATAATAACCTTTTATGCTCTCCTATGCCCATCTAAGGCTCCTATCTCCTCTTTTAGAATTTTTTAAAAATTGAATATGTATGTGTGCGTGCCCATTTTTTTCAACGTTTTATAATATTTTTAGACCAGTGTATTTTTATGCTTTTAATTGAGGGCACCCCACCCTCCTTATGCTGTTCCTTGATGGTAATAAAGGTTTGATTTGATAAGTAGAGAGCAACCTCCAGTTTTATCCAGTGTAAAAGCAATCAAGGATATGCTTGGTGTATTTACCTTGCTTATTTATTTTTAGTTGGTTGGCAAAGTCCAACATTTCTATGATTCAAGACAACGTATGACTAAGAAGTATAAATCCTAACCAGAAAGAAAAAGAATTGGAATGTAAAGAAACAAAGAACCGTGTACTGTATCATATGATGCTACAATAAATCTCCAGTCACAAGCAGGTGATGGTTTCGAAACTTCATATGAAAATGCTTCCAAAACAGTAGAGTCCAAAAGGCAAACCCTCACAAGACTTTCTTATCCTATAGCACTGAAGTACTGGGCTTTCCTTCATGGCATGTACACAATACCTCTGTTCTCAAGCCACAGTGAAGGAGAAAAGCAAGAATGTCACTCTGTTCCTGTACTAGACTAACTGGGGAGGATTTCCTAATGAATTAAAGCATTTGGAGAAGATGGTTACAGCCCTGAAAAGTGTATTATCTTCAATGGAATGTTCTCCTATTTGATCGCTTTGCCTGCAGTGGGCTGGACTTGTGTCCACTTGGAATTTCATTGTGATCCTGACATCATTGTTATTTTATTATCTTGCAGTAGTAGTAGTAGTAGGTAGTAGTAGTAGTAGTAGTAGTAGTAGTAGAGGCAAGAGTGTAAATAAGTCTGTCTCCTCCTGTCACCTGCATTTTGTCTGATTTTCCCTTGAACACAACCTTCAAAGTTAGGAGGGCTGAGTTTAATGGAGTTGATGTGTATTCATGTCACATTTGTGCAACCAGCACATTCCTGCCATGAATTTCACTCTGCTAGAAAAACTCAAATCTTTGTAGTTGATGTGACTAGTGAGTAATTGGAGAAATTCTCAGTGAGGGTAACAAAAAATGTGATTGCGACCATACAATGTTTTCATGAAAGCTAGTTCTGAAAATATGTATTTTAAGGTTTTAAATGACATGTAATTGTTTTTTGTGAACATTAAACTAGCTTTTATCCCAGTACTAAATTGTCTCAGTGCTAAATTTATTGAAAATATGTTGCATTCTGAAAGGAAATTCAACATATGCATGAAAGATGCATACATTTGTAATTTTAAGAAATGTACTATACATATATATTCAGTGTGTGCCAAATATTGTAATGTTTATATAGACGAAAGAAAAACCTTGTAAAACCTTGACTTACTGTTTTTATGCAGGTGCATGCTTGAACAATGTTCCATTTGAAAATATCTCATGCATACTCCCTCTCTCCCTCCTAAAAATATCAAGCTCTATCCTTTTAAAATGTGAGTTTATGTGAAAGTAGTCCATTTCTCAGTTTCTAATGGACTGAGAAATTCTGCATGGCAGCTTATTTGTTTACAAGGGTTTGGGGTTTTTTTTTTGTTTGTTCCATCCACATCAGAATTGTTGCATAGTGTGTATAAGTTTATGTACCACATTTTGGGTGAGTGTGAGCAGCAGTATGTTGGCTACATAGTTTCCAGTTTAGAAATACTATCTTGCATAAAATAGTGTAAATGTGTCTGGGGCAAAAACTTGGCTTGGATGAGCCTGTGATACCTTGGCCAAAATGCTCCAAAATTGACCAGTTTAATTATTGTCATTAACAGGAAATGCTGCATGTGGCATAGGTGTGATTAAGGCTGGAAACCAAGTCTGCGTCTACTCTGTGTTACTCAAAATGTGATATGAAATCCTTGATTAGCTAAAGCTCTGTTGGGCAGCAGAGA